>NC_070603.1:112940802-113565802 GCF_027172205.1 Podarcis raffonei | reverse complement strand
TGAAGACAAACTGAGGGAACGGAAATGGACAGATTCGTCCATCCCTAGTGGCAGAGCCTATGAAGATTCCGGGTTCAGTTCACAGCATCTTCAAGTAGGGATGGGAGTCATCCTGTCATAAATCTACCGTATTTTTCGCTCTATAAGACGCACCAGACCACAAGACGGACCTAGTTTTTGGAGGAAGAAAACAAGACAAAAATATATTCTGAATCTCAGAAGCAAGAACAGCAAGAGGGATCGCTGCGCAGTGAAAGCAGCAATCCCTCTTGCTGTTCTGGCTTCTGGGATAGCTGCGCAGCCTGCATTCGCTCCATAAGACGCACACACATTTCCCATACTTTTTAGGAGGGAAAAAGTGAGTCTTATAGAGCAAAAATTATGGTAAGTGTTTTAAAGTGTTTTAAATTTGTTGTTAGCCGCCCTGAGCCCAGTTTTTTAACTGGGAAGGGCAGGGTATAAATAAAATTATTTTTTATTATTATTATTATTATTATTATTATTATTATTATTATTATTATCCCTGGTAGCAGAGCATTTGATTTGCTTTCAGAAGATCTCTGGTTCCAGCCCTGGCACCTCTAGGCAGCCTTTGCCTAGCTGGTGCCCTCCAGATGTTTTTGACTACAACTCCCATCAGCCCCAGGGACCTGTAGTCTAAAACATCTGGAGGGTGCTAGGTTGGCTGTAACAAGTAACAGCATTCGCAGTGGCAACTTTACAGGACTTGATGGGTCGTCGGTCTTGCCCAGAGTGGAAATTCTCGTGCTCTTGCCATTGCATGCTATCAACCTCACACTTCTTTTTCATGCTCAAACTGTGCAAAACCAGCAACGTGTCGCCCCCCCGACTTTTCTGGTATAGCGCTCAGGATTATGGACGTTGCACACCATTTGCTCTCTCTCTTTCCCACACGCGTGAAAATTGGCAGCCCAAGAGTCCCCTCCCCTCTGCTGTGATGCAGTGTGGTCTCAGAGTCTCTTCTTGTGGCCTTGCATGCTGCAGAAGAATCAGAGATCAGATCAAGATAAAACTGTTCCACTGAAGAGTGTTCGGGTGCGATTTCTGATTCTTACAAAATGCCGCCTGCCTCTCCTGAACCACTTAAGACTCTTGCTTTGGTGGAATATAAGGTGGAGAAAACAGCTGCAAAGAATAAAGGACTTTTTTTTAATATACATTTTTATTAGGTTTTTTGAACATATCATTTCCAACAGTCCTTTAACATAACTTCTTATCTTATACAATCTTTTAGACTTCTGTCAACAACCTCTGAAGATTTTCCGTTCTTTATCACTTGTTCTGCATTTCTTAATTTCTCTGTAACTTTTAATTATCATTAACTAATAATTCTCTTCATAGTCTTCCTTGCAATATGTCACATAGTCCTGCATACAGAACTTCTTGCAGTCCTACTAGCGTAATCTGTTTATTACAATTGCTTCTCAGATAGTTCAGATATTTAGTCCAGTCTTCTAAGAATCTCTGGTCCCGCAGGTTTGGAATCCTTCCTGTTAATTTATCTGATTCTGCATAGTTCGTTAATTTCATTTGCCGTTCTTCTTTCGTTGGTAATTCTTCTTGCTTCCATTTTTGTGCCAATAATATTCTTGCTAAGAATAAAGGAATTAATCTGTTCTTATGTCCGGGGAGAATATTAATGCAGAATGTGGCAGTTTGTGATTTTAAGTCATTAAAAAACCCATGAATTAATATAAAATAGATAAAAAAGAGAGAAAAGAAGTACCAAAAAGCCCCCACCGGTGCTCAGAACCATTAGCTCAAAAATTAAAGTACATCATCATCTTTATATTTGTATCCTACCCATCTGACTGGGTTGCGCCAGCCACTCTGGGATTAGACAATACATTAGATGCTACAACAAAAACCAACCTGATACAGAAAGAATACAACACAAATGTTATGAATATCAAATAAAGCCAAACTTCACTGAGGCTTTGCCATCCCTGTGTTTGACATATCATGGAAGTAACAAATGAAGTTTAGAAACGGAATTAAAACACGACGAATCCTTTGGTTTTTTTAATGGACTTTTGTGGTTAGTATATAGGTGATATACAAGGGACGCGGGTGGTGCTGTGGGTTAAACCACAGAGCCTAGGATTGCCGATCAGAAGGTTGGCGGTTTGAATCCCCGCGACGGGGTGAGCTCCCGTTGCTCAGTCCCAGCTCCTGCCAACCTAGCAGTACGAAAGCACGTCAACGTGCAAGTAGATAAATAGGTACCGCTCTGGTGGGAAGGTAAACGGCGTTTCCGTGCGCTGCTCTGGTTCACCAGAAGCGGCTTAGTCATGCTGGCCACATGACCCAGAAGCTGTACGCCGGCTCCCTCGGCCAATAATGCGAGATGAGCGCCGCAACCCCAGAGCCGGTCATGACTGGACCTAATGGTCAGGGGTCCCTTTACCTTTATATGGGTGATTGGAGGATTTTTATGAAGAAAGCTGCTGTGTGATTCAAGGGCTAGTCATTAGAGGTGACTAGTAAGATTGGTACCTCTATTGGGACATCCTCATTAGTAGCCATAATTGTTTAGTCGTGTCCGACTCTTTGTGACCCCATAGACCAGAGCACCCAGGCACTTCTGTCTTCCACTGCCTCCTGCAGTTTAGTCAAACTCATGCTGGTAGCTTCGCGAACACTGTCCAACCATCTCGTCCTCTGTCGTCCCCTTCTCGTTGTGCCCTCCATCTTTCCCAACATCAGGGTCTTTTCCAGGGAGTCTTCTCTTCTCATGAGGTGGCCAAAGTATTGGAGCCTCAGCTTCACGATCTGTACTTCCAGTGGGCACGCAGGGCTGATTTCCTTAAGAATGATCCTTCATGGACCACTGCCTTGTCATGGCGAAGGGCTTGAATAACCCAGAGAATCTATGAGCTATGCCGTGCAGGGCCACCCAAGACGGACAGGTCATAGTGGAGAGTTTTGACTAAACGTGATCCACCTGGAGCAGGAACCGACAAGCCACTCCAATATCCCTACCAAGAAAACTCCATGGACAAAGACAACAGGCATATAAAAGCCATGATACAAAGCACAAATCAGGACTGGAGGTGATATTTAGCAAGCACACTTTCTCTTTCTCTAGGGTCATTTCCAGGCTGTCAGTATCTTGTATGAGGGATCCAATCGCATAGCAGAAATTGAACCAAAGATTTCTAATTCAACAAACCCTTTTTTTTTAAAAAAACCAACAACAACACAGACTTTTGTAGTTAGGAAAGTGATGGGGAAATGGATAAAAAATGGCGGACATGACTGATTAACAGAGAGACATATTGCAGCTGTGCAAGAAAATCTAGGTGAATGGAGAACGAAATGAATGCAGAATGAATACCCAATAAATACTGCACATTGTCCAAAAAATCTGGATGAATGCTCAAGAAACAGGTTTGCCTGGAGAATCCCCAGTGTGTCACTGGTGGCTGTTGGCGAGGTTCCAAAATATGATGTGTGTTTCAAAACTTGTCACCACACTAGTTCCTAAGGAAGGAAGGCTGGATATAAAGGTAACCAATAAACATTAGCAAACATTTTCCACTTTTGAAAAGAAGAAGAACTGGTGGTTTCAAGAAAGGATCCGTTTTAGGGGTTTGGTTCCCTTCTCTCCCCCCCCCAACAGCTCTAAACTGAACAAAGCAATGAAGCTTGGCACAAATTTGGTAATATTTCAAATTTTGTGTTTTTAACAAATCCGAAAAACAATTTTTGAAAAGCTGCAATTCTGCCCACACTTGTTTGGAGATCATCTCCTTCAGTTCAATGGGACTTGCTTCTAAGTAGAGATGGGTGAATCTGCCCATTTCAGTTTCTCCAAATTTCTTGTTGTTCCAATTTTAAATTCAGTCCTCCACACTTCCACATCTGTTTGCGATCTTGTAAAAAAGAAAAGCTCCTTATCATCATTCACACCAGTATCTTAATACAACATTTTTGTACATGTGTACTCATTTTTGTATGCCATTTAACCTAATCTATTAACCTCAAGGTGCTGGTTTGGGTGTATAACTTGGGGCCAGGATAATTGTCCTTACATATCCAATCGACCCCTGGGCTCAACAGGTGAGGGTCTCCTACAGATACAATTTTATCCATTCTGAACAATATAGGAATTGGGCCATTGAGTGTTGTGAGAACTGAAACACAGTCAAATATCGAAATTCTCACACGTCCGAATTTTGCAATGCAGTTGTCCAGTATTTACAAAAATGCACATATTAAATAAAGGAAGATTCGAGAGCAAAAAAATATGCATATATTAGGTTAAAGTGCACCTAAAAATGAACATATTGTGGAAATAACATATAAAAACACACGGTATTAGGAGAAATTGCTGGCAAAAATGTGTATATTAGTCAAAACCGCACACAAAATGTGTTTATTAGGAGAAATTTGCACCAAAATGCTGAAGGTTTTGTAATGTGGTTTTTTTGGGGGGGGGGGGGCGAATCGCTGCAAAAATGTGAATTAAATTTAAAACTGGACTGAGGAGAAACTGAGAGAATTGAAATAGACAGGTCTCTGCATCCCTATGAAGTGCCCCTGAAGCATAGTCTCTGATCCAGAATGTAAAAATTGCTCACTTTCACAACATAGGTTGTATGACAGGACGGCTGAAGACTATGGAAAGCTAACAATTGTGTGTGAGACACCTATTTCTGTCTCTGCGCTACCCCACCAGACCCCTTTCCTCTCCTATCTTCACCCCATCGCAACAACCTACAAGCTTCTCTCCGCATCTGCCCCACAAACAGGAAGCCTTGTTTTCAGCCGGTCCTGAGTGACTAGCAACCAGCATCTTTCAGAGACAAGAGAAACTGCCCTACTTCCCCATCTCTTATCACCTTCCCCAAAAGGAATTTCATTTCTGTCCACAACTACCACCAACCCACCGGCTTTGCTCAGATGGGCCTCATGGACCTGAAAGCGATTCACTTGATGTTGACTCTGATCACAGGTAACCAAGGCAGGTGTGTTCGATGTTTCACCTTCACAAGGAAAAGCTTTAGGCGAGGGGGCCGGAGAGTCAAAAAAGGGTAGTTCTGATCCAGATTTCTAGGGTTGCCAACTGTTTTTTAAAAAATAGTAATTGTGTGTACTGTCTTTTGCTGGCTCTGTTCCTGTGTCTTTAACAGCAGGCATAACAAATGGAAATTAGGTAAGCATTTTTTCTCCCCTGATTGCGGACATAATACGATGAGGAAAGCCTCGCTTACTTACCTTCATTATGTCTGGCAGCTGTTGGACACAAGAGTAGAGGGTTGTGTGTGTGTGTTTTAACAAAGCCTGCAACTCTAGAATTTGCACTGTGGAATAGATCTGGTGGATGGAATTTGCTTGTACTCAGGCTCTGACTGATTGCTGCTTATTTGGCAACAGGGAAGGAATCTTTCATCTGTTCACTGGTTGGGAATTTTTTAAATCTTTTATAGTTTGAGTTGATTTCTCAAGTTTTTGTTCTGCTGGAACTTGCAGGCTACCTGAGGCAGGCGGAGGTCTGGATTGTGTGGGCCGATCGGTGAGGGGCTGGGGCTGGACCCTGCTTTTTGGCAGGGCGGAGTGGGACTTGATAAGGCTTTGGAATCTACAGAATTTTAGGGAAGAAGGTAGCTATTTAGAGCATTTATACCTTGGTCTTTGGCTTAAAAGGCCCCCAGAGTGGCTTACGTACAGTCAGTTGAATGAATTTTATTATTTCGGTCACAGACCAGTTCTAGCCCACATACAATATCAAGGAAGTCATAAAACATGATAGGGATACATTTGAATTTGCAGTTAGGTATAATAGGGACAATACAGATATAGCAACAGTTAAAATATATATAAATTAAAACTTAGTCTACAGTCAGTTAAACAAGGCGGTCCCTGCCCTTGGGTTTACAATCTAAAAAATGCAAGGTAAAAAGGTAAAGGACTCCTGGACGGTTAAGTCCAGTTGAAGATGACTATGGGGTTGCGGTACTCATCTCGCTTTCAGGCTGGGGGAGCTGGCGTTTGTCCCAAAAAATGCAACACACAAGGGAAAAGAGACAGGGAGGGAAGGGGGGGGGGAACAAACAGGCACCAATTCTTAAAATAGTAATTCTTATCACAACCAGCTGACACAGAAACAGTTCAGGGGCAGGAGATGTCTGACGGAGATGGTCTTTCAGCAAAGCTGATGGAATGAGCCTCGTTCACATCTCTCGCACTGAGGCAGTGATTTGGGGTGCTTCAATCTCATATTGGCAAATTTGGAGGGTGCGCAACAGACCCACTCCCCTCCCACCCGCAAAAACCAGACCTTTGGGAAGGTGATGGGGAAAGTGTGGGATTATTATCTAACTTTCCTGCGAATAAATCAGGACTTAATGCTCAATAAGCAGGTAATCGAGAAGCACCCTCAATAAAGACACATTGGACAGCAAGGGCTAGAGATAAACATGTGCTTTGTACACTGAGCATCCCAGATTATTATTGTGTGTGTGTATAATTTTTATTAAGTTTTCTATTTTACTATTTAAAATATTCATTAAACAACTTTAAAATGTCAGTGACTTCCATTCCTCTCTTTCCATGGTTCAATCGCATATCGCAAACCCCCGCATATTTTACATAAACTAAACCATTCAATATTCCATTAATACATCCATCAAAACTTGTTTACACTGTTGAATTTATCTTAATAATGCCAATGTTTTCAAGTGTACACAGTTCTCCCCCATTTATTCAATAAACGTTTTCTGTTCTTCTCTAAACGTATGTTCTTCTTGTTCTCTTATTCTATATGTCAGGTCCGTAAACTGCTCATATTCCATCAGTTTAAGTTGCCGGTCTTCTTTAGTTGGGACTTCGCTCGTTTTCCATTTTTGGGCTAATGAAACACGGGCCGCAGTAGTGGTGTACATAAATAGCCTTTTTTGACACCTGGGAATTTCCATCTGAATTATCCCCAACAAAATATTCTGGTTCTTTGTTTTGGAAAAGTACTTTTTAACATTTTTTTCAATTCATTATAATTTTTTCCCCAATACTCCCAGATTAAATCCCTGGCATCTCAGGCTGAGCTGGGAAAGATCCCTCTCTCAGATCCTTCTGCTAGTCAGACCTGGTGGTGTGGTGTTAATGGACTACAGTTCCCATCAACCTGAATATCGGGCATGCCGGCAGGCGATGAGGATGATGGAAATTGTGGCCATACAACATTTGGAGGGCTACATGCTTCCTATCCCTGTTTGGAGCAATATTTACCAGGAAGATAGCTGTTTCATTTCCTCTATGTCTTTTGTTTATTTCTGCAAAAAGCTTTGTCGATTTCACTTCCTTACTTCTGATGGTACCAGCGAAACTGTAAAAACCTTCCACAGGAGTGAGGAGGAGGGCGAACCAGCAACCCATAATATGGTAGCACAGCTTTCCACCCTGCCAGAGCAAGCCGGCCCACATTCCACCCTTCCTCCCAAAGGAACTCAGGGTGGCAAACACATCTATAAAATTATTGAAACGTTCTTAGATCAGGTCTAAAAGCATCCTTGAAACAGTCACATTCTCTCAGCCGGCCATTAAATGCCTGGGTAAGCAGGAATGTTTCTCAACTCCTGAAAGTCAATAATGAGCGAAAACAAATGCATGTTGCCAGGGAGGGCATTCCACAAATGGGGAGCCACCACTGAGAAGGCCCTGCATGTATTTGTTTTGTTTGTTTGTACGGATTTAGACATGCAGCTTTTCCATATAACCTCACAAATCAGCAACAATTAAGATCAATAGAGGCAAGATAGAAGCAGTGGTAGGGAAATCCTTTCTGAAAGTTAGCTCTCTCCTTCCCCCAGGGCAATACAACTCTCTGGGGGAGGGATGCACTTTCAATTAAAAGCTAAATCTATCCAATTCGTGCTTTCCAAAACAGTGTGAGAACTGAAACACTGCCGTCCTTTGACAGTCACAAACACCCGAATTTTGTGATGCAGTTCTCCAACCAGACAATGCTTACAAAACTGCATATATTAGGGGGAAGTCTGCATTAAAATGAATATATTTTTGAAAATAGCATGCCAACATGCATTATATTAGGGGGGATTGCTTGGGAAAATGTGTATATGAGATGCTTATTAGAAGAAATTCCCACTGAAATGCTGAAGAATTCTCATGGGGATTTTTTAACACGCCAATCGCTACAGAAATTTGGAAAACAGAATTTAAGACTAGAAAAAAACGAGAAGCAGAGATAATCAAAATTGTCAGATCCTCTGCTAACCCCATGGTGGCAGCTGCAGGAGACTAGAATTGACTGGTGTCTTTGGACTCCAGAATGAGAATTTTAATTTCTGGGTGGTCAAATTCTGGTGAGTCTATAAACAACTGTCTTTGTGTCTTCAGTATTCAAATTAAAATGGATTTTATTTTATCAATTATTTATTTATGCTACTCCTAACTTTACAGACAGAGGGAAGTAAGCAGAATGAAAACTTAATATAAGTTTTGTGCTGATTTTCATTTGTAACATTTTGTTTTATTTCTTTATATTTAGAGGATATTCTCTTCAGCTGTTTGAAATTTCCTTGTATTTTTGTCATTTTTAAAAAAATATTATCAACCATTTATTCATCTGTACAAGCATCTGAAAGTGATGTACAATAAGACTAGACATACAGGGTAGAGGTCCATTTATTCAGCTGGGAAAGCTGGTTGGAACATAAATGTATTCAACTATATTTTTGCAGCAGGTTTTTATGTGTAATATCTATTTCGGTGCCAAGGAAGATTCTCTATTTAGTTGTTAACTGTGCCTTACAGAATGTGGTCCCCCCCCCTTGTTTTTTTTGGTTTTTTGAGATGTTTTAACCTATACTGTAAGCTGCTTAGCTATTTGTTTTAAAAATTGGTAAATGGTCTATGCAAAACTTACTTATCTCCCTATGCCGTAAGACCCCATTAGCAGGTTACAGCAGGAAAAACCAAACTGCTACAATGAAACAACAAAAGTGTAAAAATTGTCAAAAATAGTGTCATATATAAAACGTTTAAAAACAATTCCATATATGAAAACAGAGGCAGACTGGGATAAAGATCTCCACTTAGAAAGGTCTTGTTGGGAGATGAAAGGATTCTGTGGTTGATGACGCTGGCACCTAAATAAATAACTAAAATAAAAATTATACCAAAATAAAATTGCAACAACAAAAAAGCAATATCATAAAATAAGTTTCACCAGATTCAATGGAGCTTGCATCCAAGCACCACAAACTGAATGCAAGTTGCGTTAATTTGTGATAGATACTTGCAGCTTTGAAATTTGGTGTCAACAATTGACTTGCTTGCCTTTGTATGAAGTTAATGTGGTCCTGATGTTGAGTGAATACAGTGGGACCTCAGGTTACAGACGCTTCAGGTTACAGACTTCGCTAACCCAGAAATAGTACCTCGGGTTAAGAACTTTACCTCAGGATGAGAACAGAAATCGCTTGGCGGCAGCAGGAGGCCCCATTAAGTGGCGCTTCAGGTTAAGAACAGTTTCAGGTTAAGAATGGACTTCCGGAATGAATTAAGTTCTTAACCCGAGGTACCATTGTACGGGGAAAACAGTGGTTTCCACACTTGATTCTGTTTTTGTAGGAATTATCTGACATCCTTGATACATACTATACATTTAAACCTGAATCCTGACAAGACAGAAATACTGTTTGGGGGGAACAGGGGGTGGGCAGGTGTGGGGGACTCCCTGCTCCTGAATGGGGTAACTGTGCCCCTGAAGGACCAGGTGCGCAGCCTGGGAGTCATTCTGGACTCACAGCTGTCAATGGAGGCACAAGTCAATTCTGTGTCCAGGGCGGCTGTTTATCAGCTCCATCTGGTATGCAGGCTGAGACCTTACCTGCCCGCGGACTGTCTCGCCAGAGTGGTGCATGCTCTAGTTATCTCCCTCTTGGACTACTGCAAAGCGCTCTGTGTGGGGCTACCTTTGAAGGTGACCCGGAAACTACAACTAATCCAGAATGCAGCAGCTGGACTGGTGACTGGGAGCAGGGTGGAGGAAGGGGGGCGGGGGGGTGGACCGCCCCGGGTGTCACCATTGAGCGGGCTGACAAAATGACATACGGCACTCACCGCAGGGCTTGCAGCACGCCCAAGCCACATGTCTCTTCTGGGAGTGATGTGGTGGCTTGAGTGCCCGCAGGCTCCTCACTGCCCCAAATGGTCCACCCGCTGCCTCCCCCTCAACTGTAGGGCAGCTGAGTGAGAGGAGGCAGGCAGACTCCTCGGAGTCCCAGCGGAGTATCCTGCCCCGGCTGGCCCCGCCCTTCTCCAAATATCCTTGTCACTCTGTAAGTTTTCTTAATAATAATTGTGTTTAGTCATGTCCGACTCTTCCTGACCCCATGGACCAGAGCACGCCAGGCACTCCTGTCTTCCACTGCCTCCCACATTTTGGTCAAACTCATGTTAGTAATAATAATTATAATTATAAAAATAGTAAATAATAATAAATAGTAAATAATAACAAATAAACAATAAATAAATAAATAATAAATTAGAAGTAAATAGTAAAGGTAAAGGGACCCCTGACCATTTGGTCCAGTCGTGGCCGACTCTGGGGTTGCGGCGCTCATCTCTCTTTACTGGCCGAGGGAGCCGGCGTACAGCTTCTGGGTCATGTGGCCAGCATGACTAAGCCGCTTCTGGCGAACCAGAGCAGTGCACGGAAACGGCGTTTACCTTCCCGCTGGAGCTAGGTTGGCAGGAGCAGGGACCGAACTGCTAGGTTGGCAGGAGCAGGGACCGAACAACAGGAGCTCACCCCGTCACGGGGATTCAAACCGCCAACCTTCTGATCGGCAAGTCCTAGGCTCTGTGGTTTAACCCACAGCACCACCTGCGTCCCTAATAGTAAATAGTAAATAACAGTAAATAATAAAAATTGTAATAATAATTACTATTATTTATATGCCACCACCTGACTGGATTGCCCAGAGAACCATGTTTTAGACATTTTCAAAAAAAGAAAAAAAAGATTGCCCAGGATTTTAACTGATTTTATATCTACTGTTTTTTGTATTTTTTTTGCTGTTGCTACAATAATTGCTTTTGTTTCTGATGTTTTTGATCTGTTTTATATTTGTTTTAAGGCTCTCTTTTTTGTAGGCTATCTTGGAAATCTAGATTAGTAAAATTATGTTAAGGAAAAAAAGGATGCTGAGAATTGTAACATTTCCCGGTATTCTTTGGCGGTGGAAACGGTGTGTTTTAAATGAATGGTGTATATGCAGCTTTAAAGATCAGAATGAAATGGCAAGATGGAGTTGGAGTTCTGTATTTGCAGAACTACCATGGAAAAGTGGTTCCGAATCATGTTGCGTCCCCCCCCCTTTTTGGAAATATATTTTATTTGATTTTTAAAAATATAAATTAATAACAAAATTAATTACAAATCCATATAAAGAGATTTCTCTGAATCTCAAAAATTCCCCCCCTCCATGGGTCCAAATGTCAATATTTACAACTGCTTATCAATCCGTTATCCACATTTTTAAAAAAATATCCATCTGAGTTATCCATAGTCTTTGTTACCTTATAAGTGAGATTAAAATCCTGCTATTGTTTTCATCTGCTCGCAATAGTTTCCTAAATAAATTATAAAATTTCCCATTCTTTTTTAAAATTTGTGTCCTCTTGGTTCCTGAACTTTCCACTTAATTTTGCCGTTTCTGCATGGTCCATCAACTTGGTTTGACACTGTTACCTGTTCGGGATTGTTTCTTCTTTCCATCTCTCGGCTAATAACATCCATGCAGCTGTTGTCACATACAGTGGTACCTCGGGTTACCTATGCTTCAGGTTACATACGCTTCAGGTTACAGACTCCGCTAACCCAGAAATAGTACCTCAGGTTAAGAACTTTGCTTCAGGATGAGAACAGAAATCGTGCTCCGGCGGCGCAGTGGCAGCAGGAGGCCCCATTAGCTAAAGTGGCGCTTTAGGTTAAGAACAGTTTCAGGTTAAGAACGGACCTCCGGAATCAATTAAGTACTTAACCCGAGGTACCACTCTACAGAAAAAGTATTTTCTGATCCTATGGAATCTTGGTACCTAAAATTCCTAATAAAGACGAATAACGTTGCATTTTAAAAGGCTGGAGCAAAATCAAAATCTGTTTTTTAATTTTTTTTAAAGGGGATTTAGAACCCTATGGGCTCTTGCAGAGAGAGGCACCTTACTTTTGTAACAATACCTATACAACCTTTAGAAGACACCTGAAGGCAGCCTTGTATGGGAAAGTGTTTTTTTAATGTTTAATATTTTATTGTATTTTTATATGCCCGGAGTGGCTGGGGCAACCCAGTCAGATGGGTGGGAAATAATAATAATAATAATAATAATAATAATAATAATAATAATAATAATACTTGTTCTTATTAAATAGGAAGTCCCTATCTGGATTCTACCAAATGAATAAACAAAACAAATGAGGTCAGAGTAAAAGCGACTCATGCGGCAGCATCCTGTGTTACTAACAGTTCCTCAAACTCATATATATATTTTTAGTGCTGCAGGGGAACTTCCATTACATACAGAACAGAGAAGTCCACGACAACACACAGTCAGGCTTGTAAAACTGCGAAGCGAGGGATAGTTTCAGGATGAAAATAAAAGTGAGCCCATGATGTGTGGCCATTTGAAATATCTGGCTTAAATTACGGTGAGGGATTTAAGCCACAGATAACCGTGAGGGAGGGGAGAACAGGAAGGTGTTTAAGATGAAAGCTGCTGTGTGACCCAATAGACTAGTCATTTGTGGTGACAAGCGAGGCTCTGATGGGAGGAAGTATGCCTCTGAGTGACATTTGCCGGGAAACTCAAGGAGGCAGTGCGCTCTTCTGCTCAGGTTTTGCTTTCAGGCTTCCCACAGGGATTTGGGTGGCTGTTGTGAGAACAAAATGGCGGACTGAAGGACCACTGGCCTGATCCCTCCTCTTCCACCACACCAAAAACAGGTTGGTGGTAGCTAGGACCTGGTATCCCCTCCCCAATCAGTCAAACATCTTTATATTTGAAATACTTTATTGTCACTTGTACAACTTGTAAAGGTAAAGGGACCCCTGACCATTAGGTCCAGTCGTGGCCGACTCTGGGGTTGTGGCGCTCATCTCGCTTTATTAGTCGAGGGAGCCGGCGTACAGCTTCCGGATCATGTGGCCAGCATGACTAAGCCGCTTCTGGCAAACCAGAGCAGCGCATGGAAACGCCATTTACCTTCCCGCTGGAGCGGTACCTATTGATCTACTTGCACTTTGACGTGCTTTCGAACTGCTAGGTTGGCAGGAGCAGGGACCGAGCAACGGGAGCTCACCCCGTCGCAGGGATTCGAACCGCCGACCTTCTGATCGGCAAGTCCTAGGCTCTGTGGTTTACAGTGAGATTACACGAGCACCCCCCACTCAGCTCTCTTAGTCTTAATACCCCTCGTTTACTGACGCACACCCACCAAACCCCAAAGTCAGTTGCCCTGTTGTGATCTTTTCATTCAGCAGCCTAACAGCCCATGGATAGAAGCTGTTCTTTACCCTGTTGGTGGTACTAATCCCGCTTCTATATCTTCTGCCTGAGGGCAGATCAAGAAAGTGCCGGCCAGGGTGTGAATCATCCCTGAGAATTTTCCTCACTCTCCTGAGGCAACGTTCTTCCGCTATTTCATCCAGCGGATTCACGGGACAGCCCATAATATCTTGTGCTGTATTCACCACCCTCTGCAGGCACTTCCTATCAGATGATGTCAAACCAGCATACCACACCGTGATGTAGTATGAAAGGACATTTTCTATTGTGGACTGGTAGAAGGAGATCATCAAATCTGATTGACATCGTTCTTCCGCAGTACTCTGAGGAGATGGAGTCTCTGTTGGGCTTTCGTAACCACCTGGGTTGTATTTATTTTCCAAGTACAGTGGTGCCCCGCAAGACGAATGCCTCGCAAGACGAAAAACTCGCTAGACGAAAGGGTTTTCCGTTTTTTGAGTCGTTCCGCAAGACAAATTTCCCTATGGGCTTGCTTCGCAAGACGAAACGTCTTGCGAGTTTGTTTCCTTTTTCTTAAAGCCACTAAGCCGCTAAGCCGTTAATAGCCGCTAAGCCGCTAATAGCCGCTAAGCCGCTAATAGCCGTGCTTCGCAAGATGAAAAAACCGCAAGGCGAAGAGACTCGCAGAACGGATTAATTTCGTCTTGCGAGGCACCACTGTAAGGTCTTCACTGAGATAAACTCAGCTGTTAGATAACAAAATACAGAGCTGGTTATCACGCCAATGGATACCCACACAATACATTTCCAATCCTTCCTTTTATTGAGACAAGCTGCTGCATGGAATACAGTTCTGCTCTCGGCCTTCCAAATTTCCTGCACCCCCTTTCTAGGCTAAAATGAGCCAAATGAGCCAAAGACAGACCTACAGAGAGGGAAAGAAAAGCAGGGCTAGATTGCACATGGTTGCTTTCTTTACGCACGTTTGCCTTTTTACCGTCAAACAGGAAGTTGGTCGACTACTTCCCCTCACATAACGTTGTCCAACAGCCTGCCCACATGCGCCACCCTCATGTCATGATTGCAAACTACTTCCACAAACCCAAATTCGGCAACAGCTACATGGAACGGAAGGGGATGTGCGTAGGGGTGTGTGTGTGTGGCCTTGCTAATATCCCTCTTCACAAAAAAATGAATCCCACACAGACCCCGTCAGGATGTGTGATCCTGCACGAAACAGTAAAAGTGCGCAGATTCCTAAGAATAGGACATTCCATCAGCGAAAGGATTTCTGCTTGCTCAACAGGAAATTATTCCCCTTTCTTCCCGTCATGCATCCCTCAATCTGTTCTAGGGGTTCTGTTCTGGTCTGTCCAACACTCTGAAGATTTTAGCTGGGCATGGGGTGCCTGCCCTGGGAGGCGGGGAGTCTCATTGTGCAAGAGGAGTTATTATCATTACACAGTCGTACCACAGAAGTCGAACGGAATCTGTTCCGGAAGTCCGTTCGACTTCCAAAACGTTTGGAAACCAAAGTGTGGCTTTTGATTGGCTGCAGGAAGCTCCTGCAGCCAATCAGAAGCTGCATAAGCCCCGTTGGACGTTCAGCTTCTAAAAATAGTTCGCAAACTGGAACACACACTTCCAGGTTTGGGAGTGTTTGGGAGCCAAAACGCTGTTTGAAAACAAAGGTACGACTGCAATTGTTTTTATATTTATGAGTTGCTTCCGATGAGGCATCTTTAAGTGATTTCACAATGCAATTAAAACATATATAAAACGATTGCATATATAAAAACGAACGCCATTACAAAATGCAAAAAAAAAAAAAGTTGAAAGAATTGCATGCAGAAAAGCAACATTTCAAATTTCAATCCAGATTCCTGCTTGCCAGTACCCTACTTGTCACATTCCACCTGTTGAAAGCGCATTGTGTAAATAATCTCAGAAAGGCTGAACGAAACCTGAGTGTCTGGCAATCCAGCTTTGTAAACAAGCACACAAACCTTTCTAGCATGCAGAAATATTTACTACCCTGCTAAGAGACTCATTTTCTACCTCCACAAGAAGATAAGCCTTCCTCTGAAGCCAAAATCGGGAAGAAAGGCCAATAGCCTCTTAGGATTGTGTATGGTTGTGTTTGTTGTTGTTGTTGTTGTTGTTGTTGTTGTTGTTGTTGTTGTTGTGTGTATGCATGCTTTGCAGGCAGATTGGCCGGGGTTCAATGCTCAGCAACTTCAGAGAGGTCTGGTAGAGACCCTAGTCTGAAAGCCTGGACAGCTGTTGAAATATACTCGGAGTCAAGAGTGGATTTCATGCTCTTTATTCAGCTCATAGTGGTGAGGAGGAATGAAAGTTTCCCCAAAGTATCTGCTTTATATACATTATTTACACAATGGGCTGCACGTGATTGGCTAATTCCGGGATTCTCCTGTAGGCCAATCAGGTTGTGGATTCACTTCCATCTGGAGCTGGATTGGGTGGCTCCTGCAGACCAATCATACTGCTGCATTGTTCTAGGACCAATCAGACTGCTGCATTCTGAATCCTATTGTTCTAGGACCAATCAGACTGCTGCATTTTGGATCCTATTCAACTCAGTACAAAACAGCTGTAAATACTGTTGAGCCAGATGAACCCTCCCTTGGTAAAAGGGCGATTTCTGTGTCCCTTTAGTGACCAGGTGAGTGATTAAATACAAGGCTGTTATGACCTAAAATTTGGCAGAAGGGAGACAACCGAGGAGAAGCACAAAGACCATTGCACAGAGAGACCATGAGCCAAGACCAGCATGGCATACAATTGGGGACGATGAGAATTGCCGTCCAGCCATCGGAGCTGTGTGGGGTGGGACGCCTGTCTTACCTCCTGACTCTTCCATCTGTGTTCTCCTAGCTTCCCAGGCTCAAGAACTCCTCATGGTCTCCCAGCCCAGCTCAGCAGAAGGCAAGGAAGGCGGTTCCGTCACCTTGACCTGTTCCTACAACTCCACCTCAGAGCCCAAGGTTGGGAGCGTCCGGTGGGTGAAGGAGCCAGGGGTGGAGGTCAGAAAGACCACCCGGGAATTCATGGGAAGGGTGAGTCCCACCTCGGAGCAGGCCTTCCTCTTGGGGAGAAGAGCCGACATAGAGATACGGGATCTGAGACATTACGACTCGGGGGTGTATCGATGCGTGGTGAAGATCCCTGGATTCCAGGAGACATCGGGGAACGGGACTGAGCTTCGCGTGCTTAGAGAAGACCTGAAAGGTAAGCTGATAGGAGGCCTGGCTTTTGTATGGGTGGATTGTATTGTCCAATTCAGGCTCCCAATCTGGTGTCCCAGATCAAAATGACCTGAATAGCTTTTGGTAGTCCGTAAGTTCTGAGAACCGGCAGCAAAAGTGAATAATAATAATAATAATAATAATAATAATAATAATAATACCCCTCCCATCTGGCTGGGTTTCCCCAGCCACTCTGGATGGCTCCCAACAGAATATTAAAAACACAACAAAACGTCAAATATTAAAAACTTCGCTAAACAGGGTTGCCTTCAGATGCCTTCTAAAAGTCAGATAGTTCTTTATTTCCTTGACATCTGATGGGCGGGCGTTTCACTACCGAGAAGGCCCTCTGCCTGGTTCCCTGTAACCTCATTTCTCACAATGAGGGAACCACCAGAAGGCCTCGGAGCTGGACCACAGTGTCCAGGCTGAACGATGGGGGTGAAGATGCTCCTTCAGGTATACTGGGCAGAGGCTGTTTAGGGCTTTAAAGGTCAGCACCAACACTTTGAATTGTGCTCAGAAATGTACTGGGAGTCAATGTAGGTCTTTCAGGACCAGTGTTATATGGTCTCGATTATATGTCTTTGTGTTCCCCTGTCTTAATCCATTCTCCCGTGTTTGGGATCTTCCAGGATCTAATTCTGCACCACAACGGGATACCATGGTCCTCATATGGCTTCTCCTGCGTGCTGTCCTCTGTACCTTTGGAATTACAACCACTGCTTTGGTGACACGTCTTTATTATGGGAAGAGATGTGAGTAACCCTCAGACCCCATCCGTCTGCAGAAGCTAGCATTTTCTGGACCATAGTCAGAAGGGGAAAGGGGCAGAAGATTGCCATGGCCAGGAAAGTGTGATCCAACCCACAGACCCAATTCAGGCCCCCAATATGATGCCACAGATCAAGGTGACCTGAGTGTTCTAGCTGTCAGGAGTTCAGCCTACACTCGAGTAGGACCCTGGCAGAGACACATGCCCGACTGGCATGTTCCCTCCCTCCTGGTCGATCGTTCGGGAGCTTCAAAAGCTTTCTTCTGCCTGAACATCACAGCCACCGATGCCAATAGACACCGGCACACTTAGAGATCCACAGAGTTTGTGCAGCTTGTGTAACAGACCTCAGCATTTTGGCTAATCTACTTTACTTACATATAAACACACATGGACTGCAACATGGCTCCCTCTCTCTCTAGCATCAGACAGCAAAGAGAAAAAGAACAAAGGACAATAGTCCCACTTCATGGAACACTTCCCACTCTGTGGAATGAAAACATACACCATCATGTGATAGACAACAATCCCATGACTGCAATCATAGAGCAGGAATTCTAACACTACCCAGCCTACCCAGTCTTAGTCCTAAATCCATTCAGGGGAAGGCTAATGCTTAATTAGGGTTTTTAAAAATCCCTAATTAAACATACAAGTGGGAGGAAGACAAGAGGAAAAGGAAACGCGCCCCTTCCATGACCGAGAGCAGTGCGTTCAATCTTACTTAGCATGCTTAGCATGCGCATTCGCTGTCAGGATCTGCTTGAGAAGGAGCACGTTACAGAATTCAGTCCTGAGGGGCAGAGCCAGCCTCCGACATTTTAGCATCTGAGGCAAATCGCAAAACTGCATGCCCCTCCTGGTCAGGAAAGAAGGGCTGACTGAAGACTTTCATTAGGAACAAGAGGGAAATAAATATCTACATCGGGATCTTCTGCCCCTGTGGATCTTGCTGCCTGAGGCAGTCCCCTCACCTTGTCTCATGGGTGGGACGGCACTGGTGAGTGGTGCTGCTTCACAACCAGCTGTGCAAGAAAAGTGATGCTGTGGGTTAAACCACAGAGCCTAGGGCTTGCCGATCAGAAGGTCGGCGGTTCGCATCCCCGCAACGGGGTGAGCTCCCGTTGCTCGGTCCCTGCTCCTGCCAACCTAGCAGTTCGAAAGCACTTCAAAGTGCAAGTAGATAAATAGGTACCGCTCCGACGGGAAGGTAAACGGTGTTTCCATGTGCTGCTCTGGCTCGCCAGAAGCGGCTTGGTCATGCTGACCACATGACCCGGAAGCTGTACACCAGCTCCCTTGGCCAATAAAGCGAGATGAGCGCCGCAACCCCAGAGTCGGCCATGACTGGACTTAATGGTCAGGGGTCCCTTTACCTTTACCTTTACTAACTCAGGCCAGGCCAGGCAACTAAGCCAGGTGGCGGCAGGGCACCTCTGAGGGAGAGGGGACTGCTCTGTAGGCCTCAGTGGGGAGTTGTAGGTCTGTGGGATCTGTGGGATCTCTGGTGCACTGAAACATCCATTTCCACCCCCCTGGATATCAGCTGTGTGGGGTAGGTGGGTGTGGCTTGGCCAAAATGGCCCCATGGGCCAAATGGGAAGTTCTCATGCACCTCAATTTGATACTTACTTCCTGCGCATGTGTCAGGTGTTGTTGTTTTGGTTGTGTCAGGCTGCGCACTTGGAAAACCAGTCTGCCACTAGTTACCTCTTTTCTTCCTTATTCTAGCTCCACAAAACAGACCATTGCACCGCAGAGAGAACAAATATAAAGCAACAAGCAGGAATTGACAACAGCAGCAGAGGCAGCTACAAAACCCACGACCCGTTCTCTATTCCTTTTCCCCTTCAATCCAGTAGAACTCGTCCTCCCCTTTACAATCTGAGGACTTTCATCAACAGAGCAGAATTAACCCTTGTGTAGACTCCTCTGCTATTGAGCAAACGTAACACAGGCTGAATTTGATGTTATAGTTTCAGTAATTATATTGCTAGACTATGCTTGGATGGCCCAACCCAATAGACAATACTGGCAATTTCTACTAAGGATCCGGCATTATTCTTCTTTGGCGATCTCTCGTAACCGAGTAAGATTGTCTTCCATGAACACAATTTTAACAATGAGTCCTTAAGTGACAGCGGTGGCCAATTCTGGATCCACACGTCCTTCCACAGTGGGGACATAGGTTTCTGGGCGGGAGTTGATCATGGTGAGGGTTTGCCAAGTGTGCCTTCCTCTTAGCACGTTTCTCCCTTGCGTCCTGAGTTTGAGTGTCTTCAAAGCCCATGACACCTTTGGTAAAGGCTGTGCCCATTAGGGGTACAGAGCAACACCTTTCTGAGTCTTCCAACTGGACCAGATTTTTCCTGAGTTTCTCCCCCGACCCCTGCCCTGGAAAAATCCTGAGCAAATCTGAGGAGATCTTCACAACTTTCAGCCATCTCTACTGATAGCACAAATTTGTCATGCGCATGCATGTGATTGTTGAAGGGTGGGATGTAAACGCCACGAATAAACAAACAACTATGACATAATTGTTCTAAGAAATTATATTAGCAATAGAGATGACAAGCCCTTCAAGGTTATCCATAGAGTGGATGGGGATCTTCTTTGATTCCACTGTCCTCACCAAAATTGCGGGAAACCTGGGATGGGGGGGTGGGGAATACAGTTGAATCTGAGGGCTCAGAAAGGTAAGGCCCTCCCTGCCCCTTAATGGAGCCTGTCATTGACGTTTCCCAATGTCACAATGCCCCGAGTGATGACAAAGCACTGTGGGAAATTTAAAATGGTGGCTTTTAGCTGCCTGGAGTTGCCACTGGGGGGAGGTGACGGAAGAAAGGGGCACTTTGATGACGGCCCCTAACAACTGCAGTTGCTTCCTGCTCAGTAGCTGTGGTTGTTTTTTCTTAAAGGCAGGTTCCTTAGGCCCCCTCCAGGTGACATGCTTATTCCACTTTAATCCTGAGTTAATTGAGTTCAGCCTACACTTGAGTAGGACCCTGGCAGAGACACATGCCCGACTGGCATGTTCCCTCCCTCCTGGTCGATCGTTTGGGAGCTTCAAAAGCTTTCTTCAGCCTGAACATCACAGTGACCGATGCCAACAGACATCGGCACACTTGGGGATCCGCAGAGTTCGCGCATCATGCGTGTGACAGACCTCAGCAACTCAGCATTTTGGCTAATCTACTTTATTTACATATAAACACACACGGAGCACTGCAGCATGGCTCCCTCTCTCTCTAGCATCAGACAGCAAAGAGAAAAAGAACAAAGGACAATAGTCCCACTTCATGGAACACAGTAACACAAACATCCTGTCTCCATCACTTCCCACTCTGTGCAGTCAAAACACACACCGTCATGTGATAGACAACAATCCCATGACTGCAATCACAGAGCAGGAATTCTAACAGGTTAGACTCCTACTGAATGTTCATGGGGAGGTTATATGACGTTGCGCATCTGTCTTGATTTGCTTGCGGGATGTGTGTTTATATGTCTTCCCATTGACTCAGCCATTCATCCTGCACTTTTTGTGCATTTCCT
Organism: Podarcis raffonei; assembly: GCF_027172205.1. Classification (NCBI taxonomy): domain Eukaryota; kingdom Metazoa; phylum Chordata; class Lepidosauria; order Squamata; family Lacertidae; genus Podarcis; species Podarcis raffonei. Next base: position 113,544,691 of record NC_070603.1, on the reverse strand, counting down.
ACATCTTTCCTAACTGCAAAAGATCTGCTTAAAAAGAATGATGGAGTTGGTTTGTTGTGCTAAGGTGACGAAGCACTTTCATCTGCTTTCCTTACACCAAGCAGTATACGCTTGAGGTTTATAGGTTTAAAGACTGTCTCAAGGCAAACCTTTAAAAATGTAGTATAAACACCGACAACTGGGAAACACTGGTCTGCGAGCGCTCCAATTGGAGAACAGCCTTTACCAAAGGTGTCATGGGCTTTGAAGACGCTCAAACTCAGGACGCAAGGGAGAAACGTGCTGAGAGGAAGGCACGCTTGGCAAATCCACACCGTGATCAACTCCCGCCCGGAAACCAATATCCCCACTGTGGAAGGATGTGTGGCTCCAGAACTGGCCTCCACAGTCACTTACGGACTCATTGTAAAAACCGTCTTTAAGGAAGACAATCTTCCATAAATTTTTGGCTACGAGTGATCGCCAAAGAAATAAGAAGACACCTGAATTCCTCCTACAAAATAGTGGCAGCTTGAAGGCACCCTTACTGTTTGTGTGTATGCTTTGGGATAGGGGTATTGGGGTATTGGTTTGTTTTCGTTCTTGTTCTTGTCTTTATTTTGTGTTTTTATCTTGTATTTTTATGCTGTGTACCGCCCTAAGATGAAGGGCGGTATGCAAATTTAATAAATAAAAATAAAAACAATATGCATTCCACGCATGCACAAACCTGTACATTTCCATTCTAGCGGCCTGGATGGAAGATGGAACTTGATATGCAGAAATGGCCAAACTTACTGGAAAAAATAAGAAATCAAGATAACAGACTTTTTATAGAAGAATGGAAATGGTTGATTGAAGATTCACAAACAAATTGTAAACAGACAAGAACATTGGCAGGATTATTGTAACAAGCTGCAGTTTCATATTTAAAGTAGTTTCATATTTAAAGTAGAGGAATAAATGAACCAATTAGGTTCAAGAACAAATATGCAGAAAATATTAAAAATAAATTTAAGGAACCTCAGAAAGGGGGGGAAGGAAGTCAAGTTTTGAAATGTTAAAATGACTGTAGAATTATTGAAAGGTATAAACCTGAAAATCATAAATAAATAAAAAAGGAGAAAAAAAGGAAGATGGAACTTGAATATAAAAGAGCAGCAACTCTACAAGGCCTTGTAGGAAACAACACGGCATGCAGAAAACAAAAATTATTGAGGTTATAAAAAGTAAGGACCATCCCTGTATATTTGGAACACATGCCTATGTTTCTTTGTAAAAAAATCTCTGTCATTTCCAACTGCTCTTTATAACCTTTGGCACAACAAAGGCTTCTCCTAGACCAGGCTTCCTCAACCTCGGCCCTCCAGATGTTTTGAGACTACAGTTCCCATCATCCCTGACCACTGGTCCTGCTAGCTAGTGTAATAAACAAAAATCTGCCCTTATTCCCTTATGGGAAACACAAGAGCCCTTATAGAGTCCTTTGTAGGTTCTCCATCGGTCAGAGAAAATAACAGAGGCCAACCAGAGAATACTGAGAAGCAAAGCGGCTAGTAAGCCTGATCTTTATTGAAACTGTTGCAATAGGGTGCCCCTTCACACACAGGAAAGGAGGAGGACCCCAAACAAAGGTGTGCCCGCCCTTATATAGACATTTTAAATTGCCCGCCCTGGGGAGCCTGGCCAGTCTTTTGTCATGACAAATACTTAGTTCCTGAGCCAGGTCACTGGCTCACCCTATTCATACACAGACATACCCTTAAGACAGGATTTGTGAAGGAAGAGACAATGGGCAGGCTTTTCCATTTTCCTTCGACCTTGCAGAGAAATGTTTGAGGTCAATTTGGGAGGGACAAAATGGTTTCAGGACTTTCTGTGGGGTTTCAGACATGTGGTTTATATATCAATGTATGTGCTTGGTTGGTGCATTTATGAACATTTATAAGGGGACGACAGAGGACGAGATGGTTAGACAGTGTTCTGGAAGCTACCAGCATGAGTTTGTCCAAACTGCGGGAGGCAGTGGAAGACAGGAGTGCCTGGTGTGCTCTGGTCTAGGGGGTCACGAAGAGTCGGACACGACTAAACAACTAAACAACAACAAGACCTTAATTTTTTTATTTCACTAGGGATCATGGGGAGTTGTAGGCCAAAAACATCTGGAGGGCCGAGGTTGAGGAAGCCTGTCCTAGACTAAAACGAAACCTAGGTGTAGCCCTTTCAAACGTTCACTGGCAAAGGGGCCTGGGGGAAACAACCACTTCCTGCACAGTCCGAGGACACCCTAGACTTGTTTGCACTCAAGTCACCAAAAGTTTGCAGCTCCCTGCATGGCGCTGATGTGGAAGGAAACCCACCAGAAGGGACTTTTTATCATATGTGGTGGGAGTGTAGAGAAGCTTAAAAAAATTGGGAAATGATATACAATGAATTGAAAAAAATGTTTAAAATGACATTTGGGAAAAAAAACCCAGAAGCATTTTTGTTAGGGATTGTAGGACAAGGAAAACAAAGAATTTATTTATGTATGCTACAACAGCAGCAAGATTCTTCTTAGCACAAGAATGGAAGAATGAGGAAATCCCGAAGAAAGAACTGTGGCAAGAGAAATTGATGAATTACGCAGAACTGGCCAAATTGACTTACAAACTGCGAGACAAGGGCAACTGTGACTTCAAGGAGGAATGGGAACTTTTTACAAACTATCTAAAAAGACAACAAAATGAACTGGACTCCTTGGCAGGTTTTGAATAAACATACACAATTTTATTGGTTGATAACATGATGGATAGATATGTAAGGATATGTACAATTTTATAATATGCAGAGAAAACAGGTGAAGAGAAATCAGGGAGAGGAGCTGAGGGAAGTCCTTAGTGGGGGGGGGAGAGGGGGAAAATAATGTATATGGTTTGATAATTTGTTATGTGAAAATTGAGCAATAAAAAATATTTTTAAAAAGAAGGAAGGAAGCCCACCAGGAGGGGCTCGCTTCCAAGTAAACGTGTGGTGGACTGGGCTGTGCAGTTGACAACAAAGCTCTCCACCCATGCTTTGCTGGGTGACTAACCCGTACAGGGCTTCTTGAACTCGGATTGCAAAACTTTTTCGGTTGTGTTTTCTGCGAGAAAGAGGAAAAAGTCAGAGCAGGCTGTACGGAGCCTTCCTCGCGAGAGAGTGAAGAGTCGAAGCCTACGGCTGGCACGGAGGAAGGCAGGAAACATATTTTATTTAAGATTACATTTCTATCCCATCTCTCCTCCAATGAGCCCAAGGTGGCGTGCATGATTTTCCTTTGCTCTCCACAACAGCCCTGTGAGGTAGGTTAGATGGTGACTGGCCCAAGGTCACCCAGTGAACTTCATGCCTTAACTGGGGTTTCAACTCTGGTTTCCAAAGTACTATGCATCACTCTAACCACTACATTAAACCTATGGTTTTCCCAGTAGTGATGTATGGAAGTGTGAGCTGGAGCATAATGAAGGCTGATCGCCAAAGAATTGATGCTTTTGAATTATGGTGCTGGAGGAGACTGCAAGAAGATCAAACCTATCCATTCTGAAGGAAATCAGCCCTGAGTGCTCACTGGAAGGACAGATTTTGAAGCTGAGGCTCCAATACTTTGGCCACCTCATGAGAAGAAAAGACTCCCTGGAAAAGACCCTGATGTTGGGAAAGATGGAGGGCACAAGGAGAAGGGGACGGCAGAGGACGAGATGGGTGGGCAGTGTTCTCGAAGCTACCAGCATGAGTTTGACCAAACTGCAGGAGGCAGTGGAAGACAGGAGTGTCTGGCGTGCGTGCTCTGGTCCATGGGGTCACGAAGAGTCAGACACAACTAAACGACTAAACAACAACAACCACTACATCACAGTTGGTCCCCCCCCCCCTCTCTCTCCATCTCTCTTGTTAATACAACAGAGGTCGGCAAAGTTTTTGTAGCTTGGGCCTGTTCACAGTCCCTCAGACGCTGTGGTGGGCCGGATTGCGCACGCACACATGCATGCGCAAACGTTATTTTTCCCCCCTTTTTCTTTTTCAAAATCAGTAAAACTTTATTCTATTTCCGTCCTTCGCCATTAACAGAAAAATTGGAGAAAGCAATGCTTGTTTTGCAAAGATAATGCATCTCCCAGAGAAGAAAAACCCTAAATTGAAAATAGAGGTAACATGGGGGGAAAACACAGTACTGCCCTCTAGTCAAAGAAAATAACTCCTGATCTTTTTGGTTAAAGTAATACTTAGAACAATCTTAAATGGCGTGCCTGGCGTGCTCTGGTCCGTGGGGTCATGAAGACTCGGACACGACTAAACGATTAAACAACAACAATACTTAGACCAATCATTTTATCAAGCTCGCTTGATAAAGTGTTGCTGAAGAAGGAGAGGGAGGGGAGAGAAGGGGCTTGTTTAAAAATACTGAATAAAAAAATTAAAAAGATGTGCCTGAAATGAATACATTTTTTTCCTTTTTTTTGCAGCCAGCACCCAGTGTACTGTAAAAGAATACTTAGGCTTTCCATAGCTGTATCGAGACTTTCATCAAGGTGAAATAGCTGATGTCTGTATGGTTTTATTTCTCTCCATCAAGCCGCAAACGCTATTTCCGGCGCTCATTCTGGTGTGGAGGAGGCGTGCGCAGCTTCCCATTGGCTGCAGGAGCTTCCTGCAGCCAATGGGAAGCTGGCCAGCGTCACAGAAGGCGGTCCCCACTCTGCTCCGTGCCAGTTTAGCACGGTGCATGGGAGCCAACCGAACGGGCGGCAGGGGTCCCTGAGCAGGTGGCGGGGGTCCATGGGCCGGTTAAACAACCCCCATGGGCCGCTTGTGGCCCATGGGCCTTGGGTTGCCGACCCCTGTTATACAATAATCCTTTGACAATAATAAAAGTTTCCTGGAAGAGCGGTTGGCTGTTAAACCACTCTGGCCATTGTAGCTTTGTGAGGGGAATAGGGGCCACCTAACAACTCCCTTAAGAAACTACAGGCCTCAGGTTTCTTTCAGGGAAGCCATGCCTGTTTTAAAGTGCTATATTTCTGCTTTAAAATTTCCCAGTAGTGATGTATGGAAGTGAGAGCTGGACCATAAAGAAGGCTGATTGCTGAAGAATTGATGCATTTGAATTATGGTGTTGGAGGAGACTCTTGAGAGTCCCATGGACTGCAAGAAGATCAAACCGATCCATTCTGAAGGAAATCAGCCCTGAGTGCTCACTGGAAGGACAGATCGTGAAGCTGAGGCTCTAATAGTTTGGCCACCTCGTGAGAAGAGAAGACTCCCTGGAAAAGACCCTGATGTTGGGGGAAATTGAGGGCACAAGGAGAAGGGGACGACAGAGGATGAGATGGTTGGACAGTGTTCTCAAAGCTACCAGCATGAGTTTGACCAAACTGCGGGAGGCAGTGGAAGACAGGAGTGCCTGGCGTGCTCTGGTCCATGGGGTCATGAAGCGTCGGACACGACTAAACAACTAAACAACAACAATTTCTGCTTTAAATGTGTAGTACAGATGGAGGCCTCAGCGGGGAGGGAGTTCCACATGCTTTTAGCAGCATTCCCCAATCTGCTACCATCCAGATGTTTGCACTACAATTCCCATCATCCCTGACCACTGGTCACACCAACTGGGGCTGATGGGAGTTGGAGTCCAACAACATGTGGTTGGGTAGGGCTGCCTTATAGTAAGCAGGGGTATATTAAAAACATGTTTTTATAGAAACGTCTTTATATTCTTGTATGCTTAGCAGGAGAATGAAACTTCTCACATTTTTGGTTTCTGGCATCCGTTTACTGGGGGAAATGAAGTTCTCACTGGGCCAGTAAAATGTGATAACCTGCCTCCCACCACCACCGTTTACCCCAGGGAATTGTGGGCCTTCTCTATTTGAGGTATTCTCAGAGGAGCAGACATTGTTGCCCCACCCCAGCTATTGTGGGTGATGCAGCCCAGCGAAGCAGAACACTCATCCTGTCAGGTGTCTGAGCCCCCTGACCCCCGACTTCTTTTGTGTGGGTTGTGGTGGTGGGCCCCACCCTACTCAATTTCCTTTCTGCAAAATCTCAGCTTCTGCTGAAAGAACTGAAGCAGTGGCATTGTGCCACGTTCTGAAATTCAGGAGGAGAGTCTAAAAATGTTGGCAGCTCTGTTGATATCTCTCTCCTGCACATATGTCGCGGGAGCAGGCCGGTTAGTAATCGCACCATTCAGAGTTGGAGTTAACACTTTATTAGCAAAAATACGATCTCCACAAACTTGGTCAGATGTCAGGCCTAATGAGGAGAGCAGCTCATTCTCAGGGGTTTTACTCCATTAGAATCAGTTGCTGTCACAGCCATCTAAGTCCCGTCCTCTCTGGGGCTTTCCCCTAGCAATCGGAGACTATGCCTGATTGCAGCCAAGCTGTCCTCCGCTCTTTTTATGCCTCTTCTGGTTCTGGGAGACAAGCGGGGAGGGGAGCTTGTGGCAGTAGGAGCAGGAGACACCCGTGACTCTTCACCAACCTGACTCATCTCTGCCTCTTGTCCTCTCCCCTCTCCTCCTTCCGCTTCTGCCTCTGATTCTGGATTGCTCTCTGCCACAGACTCCCCTTGCTCACTAAAGCCTGTTACCTCTTCAGCTTCTGACACCTTCTCTTCTCAATTTAACCCTCTAACCGCTCATAACCACTCCCTGGGCTCTGAGCCCTCTTTCCTTGGAAAGTTCCCCAGCTGGTTCCCCCCACTCCCCACAAAAAGGTGTTTTTGGGGGCACGGAGGCCAACCTTTTCCTGGGGGAAATAGTGCCCAAAATCACACAAGATCACAGCAACCAAAATGGCCGCCATTCTCTCATGATAAAGTATAGGGCATGGGCAGGCAAACTAAGGGCCGGGGGCCAGATCTGGCCCAATCACCTTCTAAATCCGGCCTGCAGATGGTCCGGGAATTAGCGAGTTTTTACATGAGTAGGATGTGTGCTTTTATTTAAAATGCATCTCTGGGTTATTTGTGGGGCCTGCCTGGTGTTTTTACATGGGTAGAATGTATGCCTTTATTTAAAATGCATCTCTGGGTTATTTGTGGGGCATAGGAATTCGTTCATCCCCCCCCCCAAAATATAGTCCGGCCCCCACAAGGTCTGAGGGACAATGGACCGGCCCCCTGCTGAAAAAGTTTGCTGACCTCTGGTATAGAGTGTTCTGGCTTTTTCAGGACACTTGTGGGGTATGTATTTGCTCCACCCGCTTTCGCTTCTGGCCCCACTCACCACTGGCTTATTGCCCCCAGAGTGGAATGCAGCCCCTGGGCTTATGCACACACATGCACCACAGAGCAGCATAATTCCAGATTACAGTGGTACCTCGGGTTACATAGCTTCAGGTTACATACGCTTCAGGTTAGAGAATCCGCTAACCCAGAAATAGTGCTTCCAGTTAAGAACTTTGCTTCAGGATGAGAACAGAAATCGTGCTCCGGTGGCGCGGCAGCAGCAGGAGGCCCCATTAGCTAAAGTGGTGCTTCAGGTTAAGAACAGTTTCAGGTTAAGTACGGACCTCCGGAACGAATTAAGTACGTAACCTGAGGTACCACTGTAGTTGAGATTCATGGAATAGTGGGCTGCCCCATCTTCACTTCTAGTAAGCCGTAATTTAAAACAAAAGTAGCCACATGAACACCTATCCGCCACAATTCATTTTTTTTTTTAAAATAAATTTTTATTAAGATTTTAGAAAACAACAGATTCATCATTTCAAAATGTATCATTTCCATAGATAAGGTTCATATAAAAAGCAAAAACAGCATAAAAACAAAAATATATAGCAGAAAAAAGAAAGAAAAAAAGAAAAAAAAAGAAAAATGAAAAACCCTTTTTCTTAAATTTCTAAAGTTCCATACCCCTCTGTCTTGACCTCCTCACATCCCCCTTTTTTGTGTTCCTCTTTATTCCAATCCAATTCAGCAAATTCAAAACCTTATTTAAGCCATACTTAATTTTACCTTCTTCTAATTATTATGTCCCGATTTTCCATTTTTTTTTTAATCCATATCTCCTCTTATATACTATGACATAATAATGTTCTGTTCATAACCCCATATCCTTTTTAGCATTCTTCTTTTAATTCACCTTTAACCAAGTCACACAAACCCTGTTACCTTCACTTCCCACATCATATTAGCACTCCAAGATTTTACAATATTTCTGTAAATAGTCCTTAAACTTTTTCCAGTCCTGTTCAATCAAATCTTCTCCCTGATCGCGGATTCTGCCAGTCATTTCAGCCATCTCCATGTAGTCGATCACTTGCGTCTGCCATTCCTCCACGGTGGGTAAATCTTGTGTCTTCCAGTACTTGGCAAGAAGTATTCTTGCTGCTGTTGTTGCGTACATAAAAAATGTTCTATCTTTCTTTGGCACCCATTGGCCAACTATGCCCAGAAGAAAGGCCTCTGGTTTCTTAGGAAGGGTACTTTTGAATACCTTCTTGAGTTCATTATATATCATCTCCCAGTAAGCCTTGACCCTTGGGCATGTCCACCAAAGGTGAAAGAATGTTCCCTCAGCTTCTTTACATTTCCAACACTTGTTGTCAGGCAGGTGATAAATTTTTGCAAGCTTGACTGGGGTCATGTACCACCTGTAAATCATTTTCATAATATTCTCCTTTAAGGCAATGCATGCCGTAAACTTCATACCGGTGGTCCACAACTGCTCCCAGTCAGCAAACATAATGTTATGACCTAAATCCTGCGCCCATTTAATCATTGCTGATTTAACCGTTTCATCCTGCGTGTTCCATTTCAACAGCAAGTTATACATTTTTGACAAAATCTTAGTTTTGGTTCTAACAGTTCTGTTTCCAATTTTGATTTCTCCACCTGGAAGCCAATTTTTTTGTCCAAATTATAGGCCTCTCTTATTTGATAATAATGAAGCCAATCTCGCACTATCCGCCACAATTCAATGAATGCGACCATGGCACGCCGGAAACATTCCTTTTAGGAATTATAACAAATGACATCCCCAAAGGCAGGAAGGGAATCTTTTTATATGGAACAGCCGCCGCAAGGTTGCTGATTGCAAAAAAATTGGAAATCAGAAGGAGTACCAACATTGAAAGACTGGCAACAGAATTTTTTTGAAATGATTGAATTAGCAAAAATGATGGCAACAATTAGAATGCAATCTAATCAAAAGCTCAAACAGGAATGGAAATGTGTAGGAGAACACATGACCGAAATATGCTCCAACAAGAATTTATTGATATGTATAGACTGATTTCACAAAGTTAAGTTAAGCAGATATATAAGAATGAATGTTTAATTATTAAGATATGTGGGAGCCAGGGTGGGAGCCAGAAAGCCCTGGCCGAGGTTTGTAGTGCCACCTGGTGTCTTGCTGACCCAGTGACCAGCATGTCTGTGCCTTACAATGTATTAGAATTGTATTGACCTTAAAAGGAGTTGTGTTTCCTCTGGGCAGTGTTGACCCTATATGGTGTGGGTGGGTTTAAGCTTGGCCGGATGAGGTAACATGAGACACTGGGATGCAGCCATGCGGCTGGAGAGAACAAAGGGTAATATAAAAGTGACCGGACTGGAGAGGAGAAGATGTCTGAAAGAGCTGCCCCTCAGTCCAAGGAAATAAGCTAGCTCTCTGCGTCTTTATTTTATGCTGAATTGCGCCACTTGGAACAGCGGGACTGCTACAAGTGGTGCCCCGTGTGAGGCTGAATGAAAGATACGACTGAGGTTTTTAAAAGAGAGCTAAGAAGCAAGATTTGAAGCAAACAGTCTGGGCCAGACTGTGAGAAGATTTTTGATCCAAGCAGTGGATATTCATCGACTTACCTCGCCTGGAAAAGGTTTCAAGCGCTATTCATCTACGGATCCAAGGTTAGTCGATCCCTTAAATATTGATTTTAGAAAAATGGGCAGCTCTTTGACTACTCCCCAACAGAAATTTTTAAAAGACTTAAAATTTCTCCTCTCCTGCAACAAATTGGAAGTCCCTGAGGGTGATTTGATACAGCTCATTCTGTGCATTGATGAACATTGCCCCTGGTTTCCTGCAGAAGGAACTTTGGAATTAAAACATTGGGATGAAATTGGAACACATTTTCATGGACTTCCCAGCATTGCTGTTCGGAATTTAAATGCATGGTGCAAGGTTCGATATGCTATGGATTCTTTATCACCAAAAAATATCTCCATGGCTGCATTGCCAACACAGGCTTCAGCTTCTTTAATTCAGCCTGCTGTCCTGCCATGTGTTCCAGCCCTTGCTTTGCCTGCAGCCCCAGATCCCAAACCTCCAGACTGCAGTTCCTCACCAGAGAACCCAAATCTGCAAAAATACCGTGGTCTGGATGGAAATGATCCTGCTTTTTCAGCAGCAGCAGAAACAGCTACCCCTTTGCAACGTGCAGTATTTGCCTGTTCCTTAACTCAGGATACTATGGCATTCCCTGGTGTTCCAGCAGGAATTCAAGCCCAGCTTTTGGTTCCAGATGAATTCAAGCCTTTGGCACGTACAGTTTTACCCCCATCAGCTGGTGTATTGTTTGCTCACGAATGGGAAATTGCCTGTGGTGCTTATGCTCCTGCTTTACTGCAACAAGCAATGAGAAAAATCAGGCTGATTACAGCAGTGAGTAGCCAAATTGAAAATCCTGAAGCCAAACAAATAACTATCAAACAATTGGCCTTTGAAAATGCCAATGAGGATTGTAAGGTTGTGTTGCGTCCGATAATACACCTTCCTGCCATTGACGCAGCTACGATGCTTCGCATTTGTCAGTCTGTTGGTACAGCCACCCACAAGGCTCATTTGCTGGCAGCAGCGCAAAATAAAAACCAACCTGTAGCCATCAATACAGCGTTTCCAGCGTGGCAAACCAAGATCACTGATACCTCAGTGTGGGTAGAACAGTGGCCTCCACCAAAAGAAAAAACTGCAGCAATGGCACCATCTCGTTTCTGAACAGCTTATTTCTGAACAATTGACTTTTGACATTGAATCATTTTCATCCCACTGGATCCAGCAGACAGGAACAGTTTGCTTTTACATTGCCAGTATATAACAAATTGCAATCCACCCAGCGATATCAGTGGATTGTTCTGCCACAACAGCATGCGGAACTCCCCTACACTTTGCCAAAAATTTGTGGATGAAGCATCGAAACCTTTCCGCATGCGCCACCTAGAGGTGCTGAACACAAGCTGCACCTGGCAGTATTTGCTACACCATTGTTGCCAACAGGAAATTTATATGCTCAGACGGACAAGAAGAAGACTATCTGCATTATAGAATGGTTACATTTACCTCATACCCCTTTGAAGAACATTTATTCCGCAAATGAATCCACATCAGACAATTGTTATCAAAGGACGCTCACGTGCTATAACTTTGAGCAGTTTTGATGTTGCATCAATTTATATGCCATTTTCACAGACTGAACAGCAGCATTTATTGATCACAAATGCTGCCATGCAAATTGTTTTGGCTGATTTTATAGGTCATCATTTTTAATCCTCCAAAGGATGATCGTTTGACATTTCTGACACAAGTCACTTATGTTTTGACTATCCCCTTGTCTCTCACACCTCTCCCCTCTGCACTAACCCTTTTCATGGATGGAACGAAAAATAGGGGGGGGTGACATGGGAAGAGGGAGGAAAATGGAAAAGGTTATTTACCTCTCCACAGACTTCTGCCCAGCGAGCAGAGCTAGCGGCTGTGATTCTTGCCTTTCAATCCTTTCCTACTCATTCTTTCAATCTTATTGTGGATACTCAGTATGTATATCGCTTTTTGCTATTTTACCAATATCTTATATAACTCCTTCCTTGGATTCTGACTTGTTTTCCTTGTTTCTCGCCCTGCAAGCCTTACTTCAGCACACTATCCGCTGTTTCTAAGTCATGGGTAAACCTACGCGTATCAAAACTGATAATGGTCCAGCATATATTTCTAAAACATTTTCGGAATTTTGTATGTTGTGGAATGTGAAATTAACTCATGATATACACTTTAACTCCATAGGGCAAGCGATAGTGGAAAGAGCGCACCTGACGTTCAAAACACTATTGCTAAAACTGCTTGGCGGCCGAAGCATTCGAACAGCACTCATTCCTTCAGCTGTTCACCAAGTTCTTTTTGTGCTTAACATTCTTTTATATCCAAATACTAGGACCCATACTCCCGCGGAATTGCATTTTAGGAAGGAGGAGGCACTCCCTCGCCCCTTGGTGGTGTACAGACGCTTGCCTGATCCCGCATGGCATGGACCTGTCCCGCTGATCACGTGGGGACGAGGGTACGCGGCAGTGGATGTCGAGGACAAGCCTTTATGGGTTTCAGCTCGATGTGTGCAGCCATGGCAAGTCCCTTCAACTGCGGAAGTGCTTCCTAACCATTTGCCTTGCCATCCTTTGCTGCACCATTATACAAGGAAGAGAAGCAGACGACACAGTCCAGTTGAAACCACCATATTTCACCTTATTGGCTGGCAAGCAGCAGTTGCCTGAATCCTACACTGGCTGGCAGTATTCACGGCTCAGCCACTCTCGAACTAGAAGAACAGTGTTGTTGAATAAGACCTTTAAGGGTGAAAATTATCATAAGATATGGAGGAATAATACTTTTGTACAAGTTATGATTAAGTTTACTAGTTAATTGCATGCTTCTACATGTTGGGTATGTATGCCTGCCCCCAGTTATTTTCAAATTAAAGAGGGGAAAGAATCATGGGGCATATATCCAAACTGTCAATATACATTGAAATTCATGTTTAATAGCTCTTGTTCTCTTACAGGAACATACAGTGACCAATCTCAGTGCTATAGAAGTGATACCAGTGCATGGCTATTAAACTAGAAAAGAAGCCTACCATGCAGCATGGAATCAGAATTCTTACATTCTTAGCTTCCGGATGGAAGTTGGCTTCGACATTTATTGATTATAGTGATTATTATAGTAGTTATTTGCATTATTTTGTGTTGCTATATACAATGTATTCATTCTTTTTTGTGTTGCTATATACAATGTATCCTTTCTTAATTTCTGTATGTACTGCATGGTTCTCCAGTCCACGGCCCGCTTCCGGTGTCAAAAGAGTCGCTTCTCGCGCTCGACAAAGCCATTGGTACTGATATATATGATTATGCTTAAAATATAAAGAAAGAGGGCATGTGGGAGCCAGGGTGGGAGCCAGAAAGCCCTGGCCGAGGTTTGTAGTGCCACCTGGTGTCTTGCTGACCCAGTGACCAGCATGTCTGTGCCTTACAATGTATTAGAATTGTATTGACCTTAAAAGGAGTTGTGTTTCCTCTGGGCAGTGTTGACCCTATATGGTGTGGGTGGGTTTAAGCTTGGCCGGATGAGGTAACATGAGACACTGGGATGCAGCCATGCGGCTGGAGAGAACAAAGGGTAATATAAAAGTGACCGGACTGGAGAGGAGAAGATGTCTGAAAGAGCTGCCCCTCAGTCCAAGGAAATAAGCTAGCTCTCTGCGTCTTTATTTTATGCTGAATTGCGCCACTTGGAACAGCGGGACTGCTACAAAGATACAAAAACACAATCTCGATAATAAAGTTAGAAAATAATAACAAGGAAGTCACGCACGGGTGGAGGGAAGACACAGGACAAGAAATAAGAAATGGGTAAATGTTGGTACATAATGAAATGTGAAAATGCGAATTTACAAATATAATGTATATGTATCATGTAAAGATTTCATATATGTATCGCAACATTTTGTTGTTGTTGTTGTTTAGTAGTTTAGTCGTGTCCGACTCTTCGTGACCCCACGGACCAGAGCACGCCAGGCACTCCTGTCTTCCACTGCCTCCCGCAGTTTGGTCAAACTCATGCTGGTAACCTCGAAAACACTATCCAACCATCTCGTCCTCTGTCGTCCCCTTCTCCTTGTGCCCTCCATCTTTCCCAACATCAGGGTCTTCTCCAGGAAGTCTTTTCTTCTCATGAGGTGGCCAAAATACTGGAGCCTCAGCTTCACAATCTGTCCTTCCAGTGAGCACTCAGGGCTGATTTCCTTCAGAATGGAGAGGTTTGATCTTCTTGCAGTCCATGGGACTCTCAAGAGTCTCCTCCAGCACCATAATTCAAAAGCATCAATTCCTCGGCGATCAACCTTCTTTATGGTCCAGCTCTCACTTCCATACATCACTACTGGGAAAACCATAGCTTTAACTATACGAACTATATCGCAACATTAATAATAAATAAATAAATTTTTAAAAAATGAAGGGGGGGGGGAGAATGTGACCATGCCACACCACCCATTTATCACTCAGTGGCTCGTCACTTGATGGCTGCCGCATCACGTGATAGCTTGCAAATGTGAAAAAATCATCAGAGAGAGCTAGCGCTGTATAGTGGCTTAATAGACTGAGCTATAAAGAAGGTCTGAATGTTGCAGTGCCCTGAATCCTGGCTGTGGCCTTGGGCAAGCCACTTAGTCTCAGCCTCAGTCCTCCCACCTGTGATATGGGGGTAGTAATAGTGACTTAACGTACAGGGCTGCTGGTCTTTCAGCCATCAAGTGCTTAGCTGAACAGCAATATTTGTTTTTTTAAAAGTTTCTCATGAAAGTGAAGAACAATGGACAGACACACTTCGTCGGAGATTCCAAAAACAGGGAGTCACCACCCAAAAAGGCTTTGTCACAAAAATAAAACCATTTGGAGAGATCCCTTCAGCTATATGCATCTAAGTGCACTGCTTTTTAAAGAATACAGTGGTACCTCGGGTTACAGGGGCTTCAGGTTACAGACGCTTTAGGTTACATACTCTGCTAACCCAGAAATAGTACCTCAGGTTAAGAACTTTACCTCAGGATGAGAACAGAAATCGTGTGGTGGTGGCAGCGGGAGGCCCCATTAACTAAAGTGGTACCTCAGGTTAAGAACAGTTTCAAGTTAAGAACGGACCTGTACAGGTACAACTCTCAGGGATCTGGGATTGGCTGGAGCCGCACATCAGATGTGGAGTTGGTGGCAAATCCAGGTGTGCCGCTGTGTAATGTGTGAAACAGCCCTGTGAGTGATGAACACGGGCCAAACATGTGGTGGGTATGAATGTGTGAACCAACATTGTGTCTAACTTTGTGTGTTGGTGCTCCCAAAAGGTGGCTCAATATTGTAAGCAGATCGTTAGCAACGGGATCCTCCCCCACCCCCAGGAAAGATTAAATCCCAATTAAAGTGGATGAAGTGTGGGGCTGTGGGCTGGCTTTTGGCTGGCTATGGGTTTATCTGCTATTCCTCATGTTGCGCTGATTTCCTCTGGGGAAGAACCACTCTTCAGCGCTCAGTCGGAGCAAACGTCAATTCGGGTTTTCTCCTGATAGATGTTTGCTCCGATTTAGCACTAAAGAGAGGGTTTTTTTCCTTCCCCTGAGCAGTGCAGAGGGGAAACTGCTTGGATAAGCAGAAATGTGGACAAGCCCTACGTTGTGTGGCTGCTGTGAAAAATGTGCTTGCATAAAGAGCACCCATCTCATACCAAACACCCATTTAATATAGATTTGAATCTCTGGGAAAAGCTTTGTGTTATGTACTGAAGTTCTCACCCTGGGCCAGCAGGGGGATACTGTAGATAGTTTTCACTCAGGTCCACATATGCAAATAAGGGATTGAAAGTGACATTCAGTGATTGGATAGTTACAGAAAATGGTTACAGTTGCGTTGTAGTGGAGCTCTATATAAGCAGGCTGGCTGAACCCTTCAGTTCAGTTCTATTCTGGCCTGTGAATAAACAAGAGCTGTTTGAAGAATCACTGTGTTGTCTGATATGTTCACCCACAACTTAACACTTTGGAAGAGTGATCTGAAGTTCACAGCATGCTATTATTTGAAGGAGAACTACCTGAAAATGATTTATAGATGGTATTTAACTCCGAGTAGACTTGCTAAAATGTATAAGTCCGAATCATATAAATGATGGAGATGTAATGAGGTTGAGGGTATGTTTTATCGTATGTGGTGGACTTGTAAAAGGGTAAAAGAGTATTGGGAAATGATATATAATGAATTGAAAAAAAAATGTTTAAAAGTACCTTACCAAAAAAACCAGAGTCCTTTTTGTTGGGGATAATTCAGATGGAAATTCCCAGGTGTCAAAAATGACTATGTATGCTACTACTACTGCGGCTCGTGATTTGTTAGCCCAAAACCAGAAAACGAGCGAGGTCCCATCTAAAGATGAATGACAACTTAAGCTGATGGAATATGTGCAGCTTGCAGATTTAACATATAGAATAAGAGAACAAGAAGAACATACGTTTAAAGAAGACTGGAAAATGTTTACTGAATATATGGGTGAAAATTGTGTTCATTTAAAAACGCTGGTAGCACTATGATAAATTCAACAGTGTAAATAAGTTCTGATGGATGTAACAATGGATTGCTGAATGGTTCAGTTCATAGAAAATATTCAGGGATGTCTGGTATGCAAAATGAACCACGGAAAGAGAAGGGGAGTCATTGATTTAAGGTTGTTTAAATGAACATTTTGAAATGTAAATTAGAAATTTTAATAAAAATTATATATTAAAAAGAACCCAAACAAACACCCATTTCAATGCACCCTGGGGGGAGAGTCGTCAGGCCGCCTTGATCATTTCATTCCATTGCTTTTCTGGCGACTGTCATTCAAACTGGGTTTGTTGACCCAGTTTTTGTCTTGGATTGGCTAAGTTCAGCCTGAGAACACGAAGCCTGCGTTTTTAACAGCTCAGATAGCAATCTTGAGACTTCTCTCTTGTGGGAATGGAGCCCGTTGTCCTCTGTAGCGAGCGCCTTCTGAGCCCTGCTTCTTCTGCCCCAGTGGTCGAATGGAAACATCTGCTCTGTAAGTTCTGGTTTTGTGTGCTGGGTCCCTGTTTCCTGGTGGAAGCAGAAGTTGCAGCTCGCTGCTTCGTGACATCTGTCACAAGAAGGTGTCAGATCGAAAGCGAAGAGAGACGGCCGAGGACGGATGCCTGAGCGCTTGGGATGTTGAAAACGCCCCAAAGCCCTTGGGACCAAGCTGAATAAGTGGGAGAAGGTAAGAGGGGATAAAATGGAACCTGTGATCCACTTAGGGTCTGGATCTGTGAGAGAGTAGTGGGAAGGGCAGAGGATTTGGGAAAATGCAAAGGAATGGGTGAATGAAGAGAGACATTGATATTAGGGGCAGGGAGAGATTTCAGTGAGTCTTCCTGTGAAATGTCTGAGGCTTCAGTCAACTACAAAGTTCAGAGGGCTGGAGCGGTGGAGCGACTGAGCTGTATGAGCTCAACAGTTTTATTTTATTTTATATTTTATTTTATTTTATTTTGTACTTCTGCAAGCCCTGGGGTTCTTGATTGCAATTCTGGTGGCACTCACCACTTGCGTTTGCTGTGTAGCTGCTGTATAGACCAGCTGGCAGAGCATGAGACTCTTCATTTCAGGGTTGTGGGTTTGAATCCCACATTGGGCAAAAGATTCCTGCATTGCAGGGGGTTGGGCTAGATGACCCTCGCGGCCCCTTCCAACTCTACGGTTCTGTGCCAGTTGTGATAGCTGAGCATGCATTGTGCAAATTGGATACATACCTTGGAGTTGTTGTTGTGGTTAAAAAACACCCCATGTAACTTTTTCAGCAATGTAGTGCAGCAGTTAATCATGCGAGCTGCGTTTCTAGGTACAAAATTATCTCAGACATGCTTGGTGACTGTCAGACGAGTCATTGTTTCCTCAGCTTCAGCCACCTCTCTTCCACAATCTCCAATATAGAGATGATTATGTTACTGACTTGCCTTCCACGGTAGTTGTGAGGGTTTGCTGAGATTTTGTACATGAAGCAGTTTGAACATTTGAAATGCTCTTTTTATCTGCCTGTGGGAAACCCTGTTGTTCCTTAATTTGTTGTTGTTTAGTCGTTTAGTCGTGTCCGACTCTTCGTGACCCCATAGACCAGAGCACACCAGGCACTCCTGTCTTCCACTGCCTCCCACAGTTTGGTCAAACTCATGCTGGTAGCTTCGAGAACACTGTCCAACCATCTCGTCCTCTGTCTTTTTTTTTTAATAATATTTTATTAAGTTTAACAATAGAAAAGTAGAACAATAAAAACACAAAGAAAATATAAAACACAACAATACAAACTTTCACGATACATAAAATACAAACATTTAACAAGAAAACAAAAAAGACAATCAACACTCAAAAAGTAGAATAAGAAAAACACAGATCACTCTTTTCCAATTATTCATCTTCAATTAACTTATTTTCCTGACTTCCTCACGCCTCCCTTTTTTATATCCCTTTTTAACAATTAGTTCAGCAAATTCGTATCCTACTACTTTATCCTTATTTATTTTACCTCCCAAATTTCAAATTTTTATCTCTTACTACTAGAACCCCTTCATTTTAATTCAATGTCATCAGCATTCATACATTTTACAATACTTCTGTAAATAAGTTTTAAATTTCCTCCAATCTTCTTCCACCAACTCTTCTCCCTGGTCTCGGATTCTGCCAGTCATCTCAGCCATTTCCATATAGTCGATTACTTGCATCTGCCATTCTTCCAAGGTGGGTAATTCTTGTGTCTTCCAATACTTTGCAATGAGTATTCTTGCTGCTGCTGTAGCGTACATAAAAAAAGTTCTATCCTTCTTTGGCACCAATTGGCCGACTATGCCCAGGAGAAAGGCCTCTGGTTTCTTCACGAAAGTATACTTAAATACCTTTTTCATTTCATTATAAATCATCTCCCAGAAAGCCTTAATCCTCGGGCACGTCCACCAAAGGTGAAAGAATGTACCTTCAATCTCCTTACATTTCCAACATTTATTATCGGGCAAATGGTATATTTTTGCAAGCTTGACTGGGGTCATGTACCACCTATATATCATTTTCATAATATTCTCTCTTAAGGCATTACATGCCGTAAATTTAATCCCAGTGGTCCACAACTGCTCCCAGTTGGCAAACAAAATATTATGACCAATATCTTGTGCCCATTTAATCATAGCAGATTTTACCGTTTCTTCCTCAGTACTCCATTTCAACAGCAAATTATACATTCTTGACAATATCTTAGCACTGGGTTCCAACAATTCTGTTTCCAGCTTTGATTTTTCCACCTGGAAACCAATTTTTTTATCTTGATTATAAACCTCTCTTATTTGAAAATAATGTAACCAGTCTCGCACCTTCCCTTTGAGCTTCTCATAACTCTGCAATTTCAGCTTGTCACCTTCCTGTTCCAAAATTTCACAATAATTTGGCCATTTTGCCTCCATGTTAAGTTTTTTCATAGCTTTCGCTTCCATAGGTGATAACCACCTTGGGGTTTTGTTCTCCAAAAAATCTTTATATCTTGTCCAGACATTAAATAGTGCTTTCTTGACAATATGGTTTTTGAATGCTTTATGCGCTTTAACCTTGCCATACCACAGATATGCATGCCACCCAAATACATTATCATAACCTTCAAGATCTAAGATGTCAGTGTTCTCAAGAAGTAGCCATTCCTTCAACCAGCAAAAAGCTGCTGATTCATAATAAAGTTTTAAGTCCGGCAGGGCAAACCCCCCTCTGTCTTTACTATCAGTAAGTATCTTAAATTTTATTCTGGGCTTTCAAGAGGTGGCAAAGAGATATTTCCATCTCGTCCTCTGTCGTCCCCTTCTCCTTGTGCCCTCCATCTTTCCCAACATCAGGGGCTTTTCCAGGGAGTCTTCTCTTCTCATGAGGTGGCCAAAGTATTGGAGCCTCAGCTTCAGGATCCGTCCTTCCAGTGAGCACTCAGGGCTGATTTCCTTCAGAATGGAGAGGTTTGATCTTCTTGAAGTCTATGGGACTCTCAAGTTCCTTAATTATAGATCAATAATGGCAGAAAATGTTTTCTGAGACAGCCTGCCCCCTACTACCATAAATAATAATAATAATAATAATAATAATAATAATAATAATCCCATGCCTTTGACTTGTCTCTTTTGTTTCGTTCTAGAACACCTCATTTCTTACTCTGGCGATGCTTGTTTTGCATTGTGAAGGAGACGGTAGGTACATTTCAGCCCTTGGTGTCAACTGTTCTCATCCACAGGTTGGGATCAGGGCCAGCCCTGCCATTGGGTAGACTGAGGCAGGTTCCTCAAGGGGCAGGGGCAGAGGTGGGGCAGAGGTGTTTCAATTTCTGGGGATGGAGTTGAGAGATGACCTAACCTGGGGAGAAAACAGCAAAGACCTGATGAAGAGAGCACAGCAGAGGTTATATTTTCTGAGAATCCTCTGGAAAAACAATCTTTCAAAGGACCTGTTAATGGCATTTTACCATTGTACTGTGGAGAGTGTATTAACTTATGGTTTGTGTGTGTGGTTTGGGAGCTGCACGGTCAGGGGAAAAACAATGCTGTCCAGGGTTGTAAAGACTTCAGAGAGAATAATTGGGTGCACTCTTCCTACCTTGGATCAAATCTATGCTGTCAGGTGCCATAAGAAAGCTGCAGAGATAGCGCAGGATAGTACACACCCCAGAAATGATCTCTTTCAGCTTCTGCCTTCTGGAAGAAGGTACAGGGTTATAAAGACGAGGACTAGCCGCCTGAGAAACAGTTTCTACCCAAATGCAATTCTGGTTCTAAACGCAGCATAAGGAGTCTCTATAGCATATTGTATTTTACAATGGGGGTTCAGAGTTTTTAGGGGTTTTTGAATGTCTTACGTAGATTTTTTCAATTTCATTGTTCTCTATGGGACAATGACAATAAAGATATTGTATCGTATCGTTAATGCCCATTTAGAACACATGGCTTCCCCCCAAAGAATCTTGGCAAGTGTAGTTTACTATCCACCGGCCTACAATTCCTGGCGGCTTTTAACAATCTACTGCTTCCAGCTTTGCACCTCAGCCTGGGGTAGGTGACGCCATAGGAAATGTAGTTCTCCCAGGGGCTGTGGAAACTGCACCTCCCATGGACCCCTGAGCTGGGATGTGCTGTTACCCAGGACGTCAGTGCCACAAAGGCACCCCAAAACTCATTCTCCTCCTCTGCTTGGACCCCTTCACCTCTGCTGTCATCACCAGGAGGAGTGCCTGTTTGGCCCCACAACCGTGGGTGTTTGGGCCGTGAGTGCCATGCAGTGTGCAAGGCCCTGGCACCGAAATTTGTGGGTGTCTGGCCCCTTCATGGGGAATTTTGTGGGTGCCCAGGCACCCAGGTCCCTGGGCAGTTGGCACCTATGTCACCAAGGCATGGAAAATGAGGAGAGTATGTTTTTGGGTGGCAAACGTCTAGATTGGCTCAGACAAACGTCTTGATTTATTCTGCTGTGTTCCTTTGTGTGCGTTGTGGATGCTTTGAAAAAAAGAAATCAGGTAATTTGTGTGAGCTAATCCAACAGGGGCTTGGGATAGGCGGCAGGGCTTTTCAAAAAGCATTTTTCCTTGAAGGAAAGAACAAACTCAAAAAGGGCACGTGTTAAATCTTCCCTTTAAAGATTCAAACGCACATTTACTTAGATGAAAGAGCGTCATGATGAATCGTGCATTTTAATAGCAAATAACTGTCATTTCACGAACGCTGAATTAAAAAATGTCCTAACTCGAATACAGCGGCGCCTTGGTTTTTCGAGCGTCTCGGAAGCCAAACAATTTGGAAGCCGAACGCCGAAACCCAGAAGTAATTGCTTGCGTTTTTGAATGTGCCTTGGAAGTCGAATGGCTTCCGCTGTGTGTTTTTCCATTTTTTCAATGGATTTTGCTGATCCTTGGTTTTTGAACGTTTCAAAAGTTGAACGGTCTTCCGGAACAGATCATGTTCGAAAACTGAGGTTCCACTGTGTTTTTTGTATATATAGGTGTGTGTGTGTGTGTGTGTGTGTGTGCGCGCGTACATACACACATACACACACACACGCAGGCACGCACACACACAGTGGTACCTCTGGATGCGAACATGATCCGTGCGGGATGCACGTTCATACCTGCAGCATTCGCAACTCGCAGCAGCGCGTCTACACACGGGTGGGTTGCCATTCGCTGCTTCCGCACATGCGTGTGATGTCATTTTGACCGTCTGTGTATGTGCAAGCGGCGAAACCCAGAAGTAACGCGCTCCGTTACTTCTGGGTCGCCGCAGCGTGCAACCCGAAAATACTTATCCCGAAGCTACTTCAACCCGAGGTATGACACTGTGTGTGTGTGTGTGTGTGTGTGTGTACACACACACACACACACACACACAGTGTCATACCTTGGGTTACAGACGCTTCAGGTTGCGTTTTTTTGGATTACGGACTGCCGAAACCTGGAAGTACTGGAACGGGTTACTTCTGGGTTTCGGCGGTCACGCATGCACAGAAGCGCTAAATTGCACTTTACGCATGCACAGAAGCGCCAAATTGCAACCCGCGTGCGTGCAGACACACTGTTGCAGGTTGCGAACGTGCCTCCCGCATGGATCACATTTGCAACCCAAGTGTCCACTGTATGTGTGTGTGTGTGTGTGTGTGTCTGGAACAGGCTGGCACTGTCTCCTCTCTCTCTCTCTGGCTGAAAGAATTTTCTTAGGCGGCATCTGTTTACCAGATACTCTGGGCAGTGGAGGTGTTGGAGGCTGGCAAATGCCCAGCCATGCCACCCTCTGGAATGGGTGCGGGTGGAAGAGGTCTTGCTCCAGCCCCCTCAGGCCTACGTCCTCAGGAGGGGTGACACGAACTACAGCTAGTTTTGGTTCCAAGATGAGGAGTGGGATCATAGGCAAGAGGAACGGGGGGCAAGAGGGGAGACTGGGCTCCCTGGCACTGACGGCGTCACATCTTCCCAACTACGCAGATCGCTGCCAAATCACAAAATGGCTGCTCTTCGGAGGAGGAGCTGCCATTCTCCTGATGCTGCTGGTTATCATGATCCTCTCCATCTGCCTCTGCCGTGTCTGCAAAAGAGGTAACGATCTCGTTGCGAAATATCTGGGAACAGCCTCTAAAGCAGGAGAGGAAAACTTCCTGAAACAAAGGACATCCTTTTTTTTAAAATCAAAACCTTTTTAGCTGAGAGGTTGGTCCTTGCTGGAGATCCTGTAAAGTCCTAAACCTCTGTTCCTGAAATGAGTAGGGAAGTGGGGAATTGTTCTAAAGTTGAGAATACTTTCCTCAAATCAGTCCCGGTCCCCAACAGTTAGGAAACCTCAATAAGTTTATTGGCTTTGCGTTTTGGAGAGACCTGATCTCAGGGGGAAAGGACAGATTTCTGTGGTCACATATGCAGAAGGTCCCTGTTAACGGAAAAATCCGAGGGCTCCCTTGGACAAAAACAAAGACACCAACCAGGATTACTTGGAGCAAAACAGCAGCCTGTAGGCTTGGCCTTTATTGATCTGTTGCAACAGGGTGCTCTCCTCACCCGCAGGAGAGAGGAGGGACCCAGAAAAATGGCGTGCAAGGCCTTATAAAGACTTTTGAAATTGCCACCCTGTAGATCAAGACCACCCCCAGAAACATCATACATACATCACAGACAGGGTGTAACCTAAGACCACCCCTCAGATACATCACACCTACATCACAGAAAAGGCGGTCTAAAACAGAAATTTAAATGTTGTTTTTCTCCTGTCCTTGTTTATCTCCTGTCTGGCAGGTTACTTGATTGGATTGCCTGGGGAGCCTGGCCATTCTTTTGTAGTGATAAATACTTAGTTCCTGGGCCAGGTCACAGGCTCACACCCTATTCAAACACAGACATACCCTTAAGACAGGATTTGTGAAGGAAAAGACAATGGGGAGGCTTTTCCATTTTGACCTTGCAGAGAAAACATTTGCTCAGTTTAGGAATCAAAATGGTTCCAGGTTGGCCTTCCTGCGCTGATCTATGTATGTGCTTGGTTGGTACACTTATGAACATTACCATATATCTAAGACCATAAAATTCCTCTCACATCCCGAATTCAATTCCTGGCATCTCCCTGCGCAAGGCTTCCTGCCTGACACCCTGGAGAGAGGCTGCCAGTCAGTGTAGACAATATTGAACTGAGTACGCCAAGGATCTGACTCAGCATAAAGCTGCCTCCTATGTCTGTACAAACTACATCTCCTGGTCTAGGGTGAGGACCAGAACACAGATACAGGGCCCCTTTTAGACATCCTTTGTTTTGTGTATTTATTATTTCAGACCCTCCAAGTGTCCCTATTTTCCGGGAAAATTCCTGGATTTACAGAAGCCATCCTAGTTTCTGATTTGATCTCAGAATGTCCCACTTTTCCTTAGGATGTTCCTATTTTCATTGGCGAAATGTTGGAGGGTATGGAGTTATCCAACCCCCGAGCCAAGGAGATAAGTAACTAGGCAACCTTTAGAAGACATCTGAAGATAGCCCTGTATAGGGAAATTTTTAAAAATGTTTTATTATGTTTTTGTTTGTTGGAAGCCACCCAGATTGGCTTGGGCAACCCAGCCACATGGGTGGGGTATAAATCATAAACTACTTGTTCTTGTTGTTATGGAATAGGATGTCCCTATTTTAATCAGAGAAATGTTGGAGGGTATGTTATTGATCATATTTATTATCAAGGATCGCAGGCAAGCAAAGAAAAAGTGATGAAGCGATTAATTAAAAGCTTTAAAATTATAGAATTGTAGAGTTCAAAAGGACCCTGAGGATCATCTAGTTCAACCTGCTTCGATGCAGAAACCTCAACAAAAGCATCCATGACAGATTCAAAATATCTCCAGTACAGTGGTACCTCTAGTTAAGAACTTAATTCGTTCTGGAGGTCCATTCTTAACCTGAAACTGAGCTACCACTTTAGCTAATGGGGCCTCCCGCTGCCGCCGCCACGCAATTTCTGTTCTCATTCTGAGGTAAAATTCTTAACCCGAGGTACTATTTCTGTATAAGTGGAGTCTGTAACCTGAAGCGTCTGTAACCCGAGGTACCACTGTACAGAAATGGACAGGGAAATAACTCAACCTAAAAAACCCCTGCTAGAATATGAAATCCCGCTTTCAACAATAATTTTAGTGATTATTTTATTATTTATACCCCTCACATCTGTCTGGGTTTCCCCAGCCACTTTTGGCGGCTTCCAACACATATAAAAGCACTTGCAGGTGTTTGTGGGATGGCAGACTGCTTTGTTTCCACAATCAGTGCATGTCTGGCCACTTCCTGCTGAAATCCTGTTGGCTTTCCACACCACAAATGTTCTGGGTTACTATTGTTTTTATTCAGAAAAAAATATTTATATACAGTGGTACCTTGGGTTACATACGCTTCAGGTTACATATGCTTCAGGTTACAGACTCCGCTAACTTAGAAATATTACCTTGGGTTAAGAACTTTGCTTCAGGATAAGAACAGAAATCGTGTTCCGGCGGTGTGGCGGCAGCGGGAGGCCCCATTAGCTAAAGTGGTGCTTCGGGTTAAGAACAGTTTCAGGTTAAGAACGGACCTCCGGAACGAATTAAGTACTTAACCTGAGGTACCACTGTACTACTATTTTTTTTAAAAAAAAACCAAAGCAATTTACAGCTATATATATTTATAACAAAAAATCACAAACCTTTAAAATCAGAGACCACCAGCCAGCCATTATGGGAAGATGTATTTCTAACTGCTAGGGTAAAAGCACCTCTCTGGATGGCAATAAGGCACCAAATATACCAGAATGATGTGTGGATGACCCAGTAAATCTACCACTCACATACTTATATTGCATCAGTGATATATTGTCAAAAGCTCCTGGGGAAAAACAAACAAATTCAAAGAAATATTCTGGAGGGACCTATAAATCAGATATTTCACTTCGTCAAATACTTTTAAGGATCACTTTTGTATACACAGAAAATCACCGTGTGAGCAGCTACAAAGTCTGGCTGGTACCGGGATCCAACGCAACCACATTTTAAGAAGCGGGTGCTGTAAATTGCTTTGGGAGCAACAGAATGTCTTGACAATGTTACTCCTCCCAGTGACATTGCCTGGAAAAATAGGTGGTTGCCCAATGCGAGCTTTGTGTGCCTGCATGTAAAGTATTTTTGTAGTTCTGCAAACCTTGGGGTTTTTCCCAAGCCTGTGGATGTGCGATGATTATGGAGAATGCAGTGGCTGAGTTTTGGTTTATAAGGCAGCTTCCTGGGCTCCTGCTTGCTGTAAAAATATAAAGCACAACCTGAGGAAAGAAGAATATAAATAATAATAATAATAATAATAATAATAATAATAATAATAATAATTTATACCCCGCCCATCTGGCTGGGTTTCCCCAGCCACACTGGGCGGCTTTCAACAGAATATTAAAATACAATAACCTATTAAACATTAAAAGCTTCCCTAAACAGGGCTGCCTTCAGATGTCTTCTACAAGCCTGGTAGTTGTTTTTCTCTTTGACATCTAGTGGGAGGGGGTTCCACAGGGCGGGTGCCACCACCGAGAAGGCCCTCTGCCTGGTTCCCTGTGACTTGGCTTTTCGCAGTGAGGGAACTGCCAGAAGGCCCTCGGCGCTGGACCTCAGTGTCCGGGCAGAACGATGGGGGTGGAGACGCTCCTTCGGGTATAACAAGTGTTTTTGTTTTCCTTCGCAGGAAAGAAGCGAAAACCTATAGAAGTAAGTACTGTGTGATTTAGAGACAATACCGAAGCAGGCAGAGGAGGTTGGGTGAGGAAGAACTGTACACATTTGCAGCATGTAGATTCAGGATCCACAGACGAACTAGAGGGATGGGGAATGGCTCAAAGGAACTTTATTCTCCGGAGCTTCTAAGGCAAACTTGTACAACAACCTCTAGGGCATTGTGGAGTCCTGCAGATGTTGTGTGCTCCCAGCCCCATCATCCCAAGCCAGCGTGCCCCAAACATCACCACATTGGCTATCCCTGCCCTAGGCCTCTGGAACTGCCTGGGCCACATGGCTCTAAGGCAAGTCCTTGAATCACCAACCTTCATAATGCTAAGGGAGCGTCTCTAGATTCTAAATTCTATCAATACCAGAAGGTCGTCCCTGAGATAAATTCAAGGTGTTAGAGCTGATCATTGTGGTTTTGGAACAGCTTGTCTTAAAAACAGTGCTCGTCCCATGAGCTGCACACTGGCCTGAGCCAATGTTCACTGGAAATCAGAATGTCCACTGGAAATCAATGTCCAGAAACTGGAAATCAACTCAGTGTATATGCTGTTGTAGGGACGTGGGTGGCACTGTGGCCTAAACTACTGAGCCTCTTGGGCTTGCCGATCAGAAGGTCGGCGGTTCGAATCCCCGCAACGGGATGAGCTCCCGTTGCTCTGTCCCAGCTCCTGCCAACCTAGCAGTTCGAAAGCACACCAGTGAGAGTAGATAAATAGGTACCGCTGTGGCGGGAAGGTAAACGGCGTTTCTGTGTGCTCTGGTTTCTGTCACAGTGTCCTGTTGCGCCAGAAGTGGTTTAGTCATGCTGGTCACACGACCCAGAATGCTGTCTGTGGACCATAGCTGTCAACTGTCAGGTTTGAAAATAAGGGATCAGCGGCCTCACCTGTCCCGGGGACAGTCTACGGGATATCTAACAATCCAGGATAGCAGTGGGAAGCAGCGGGAAACGGCACTGGAATAAGGGAATTTCCTGCAAAAAAAAGGGGGAAGGTTGACAGCTATGCTGTGGACAAACATGGGCCCCCTTGGCCTGAAAGCGAGATGAACGCTGCAATCCCATAATCACCTTTGACTGGATTTAATAATCCAGGGGTCCTTTACCTTTTTTACCTATATGTTGTTGTGGCTGCTTTCAGCCCAAAAATGACACTTCATTATGTCCTAACCCCCCCCCGATTTGTATTGCATTTCCTTTTCATCAGAATAACCTAATGACAACGTAATCTATGTAGCTAATAAGGTACAGTATTCCCTCATCTTAGGCAAGGGTTCGGTTCTGAGGGTTAAGCATGTAGTCAAACCTTTCGCGGTACCCTGTGGCTAGTGGGTGAGAGGGGGAAGGAACACCAAAACTGGCATGCCAAATGGGCCTCACTGGGCCCACTTGCTGCCATGGAAATGGAAGGCTAGGCATGTTCACGTGAGATCTCGCGGGATCTTAGATTGTCCCGCGTGATCTCAGGGGGCATTCCAGAACTGGTGTGCTAAGTGGACCTTGCCCCCAAGTGGACCTGGTACAAAAAGAGCTCTCCACCTTGCGTGGGACTAGACTTGCGCAATTTCAACCGGCCTGCCTTTAAGCACGTATGGTTGAAATTGTGCACGTGAAATGAGGACGTCCTGCAATATGGCTAATGGCATTTTGGGTGGGAGATGAACTGCAGCGGAACAGAAACATCGCTGCATGCGACAAATCCAAGGAGGAATGGGGGAAAAGGTGCCTACATACGTTCCTAGTGATGACCAGCCAGCGTCTTCTTGAGACTGCACCATTTTGGACTGTAGACAAGGGCTAAAATGACTAAATAGGGGGAGGGGAAATATTTATACACGTAGAAAACTGATGTGTCAGGAAGGAGACCAGGCTGAAAACCCTCTTCCTGTCTTCTACTTTTCTATGTGGAGAGGTGGGGTTTTTTTGTCCAGAGGACTGGAGAATAATTCAAGCCTATGAGAGCACATCTAAAGTCTGGTACAGTCCAGAGAAACAAGTTTAGCTCCTCAGAGGAAGCTGGATTAAAAAAAATGCAGAAGAAGTGCGCGACCCAAAATAGGACTTAGATTTGCATAAAATTTGAGCAGTGGGATGAAACTGAATTCCGCTGAACTGTGACCAGAATTGTGGTGGTGGAGGTGATAAGGCTAAATTTGTACTCGCTGCAGAAAGTGGGTGAGTAGAGAGGAAATCAACTGATACAGCAAAGGCCCAAATACAGATATTTTTCTTCCAGGCAAGGGACTAAGGCTGCGATCTTAACCCCACTTAAATATGAATAAGTTCAGTGGGGGTTCCTTCTGGGTCCTTCTGGGTGCACACAATTGCACAACACAATACTAACCAGGGCTGCATCTAGACCCATCAGAGAAGCGCTCCAGTTTAAAGCGTTGCAAATGTAAACAGGGAAAACAGGTAGAGGAAAACGGGACTTGGCATCATCGTCTGGTGGCACAATGTTATATCTCATATACAACACGTATAAATCACTTTTTCTTTACCAGTCTAGCTGAGCCCCAGGTCTAGGCAGAGTCAGTCCTGTTGAGTTCCATAGGGCTTACTCCCAGGATGCAGTTCTGCAATCAAACAATATTTACCAAAAAAAAAATGCATCTATTTAAAGTAAAAGTGCGCATAGAAATGAGTGGCAAAGGAACATGCAAAAATGTATTATGCTAGGATGAATTGCTTGCAAAAAAGAAATGTGTACATCGCTCAAAGCTGCATACAAAAAATGTGCCCGATCGGAGAAATTCACACTAAAATGCTGAATGATTTTCATTGGGATCTTTTTGTAAAACAAACAAAAAGAAACAAACTGCTTCAGAAATGTGGAGGACTGATTGGAAATATAGGAAACCGAGAGAAACAAAACTGAATTAAATCCATGCCTATTGTGAGGTCAGGGACGCGGGTGGCGCTGTGGGTTAAACCACAGAGCCTAGGACTCGCTGATCAGAAGGTCGGTGGTTCGAATCCCCGCGACAGGGTGAGCTCCCGTTGCTCGGTCCCTGCTCCTGCCAACCTAGCAGTTCGAAAGCACGTCAAAGTGCAAGTAGATAAATAGGTACCACTCTGGTGGGAAGGTAAACGGCGTTTCCGTGCGCTGCTCTGGTTCGCCAGAAGCGGCTTAGTCATGCTGGCCACATGACCCGGAAGCTGTCTGCGGACAAACGCCGGCTCCCTTGGCCAATAAAGCGAGATGAGCGCCACAACCCCAGAGTTGGTCACGACTGAACCTAATGGTCAGGGGTCCTTTTACTAGTCATTGGCCATGACAAATGTGAACCAAAAATGAATACAGTAGATGCTTGGGTTGCGAACGTGATCAGTGTGGGATGCACGTTCGCACCCTGCAGTGCTCGCAACCCGCAGCGGCGTGTCTGCACATGTGCAGTTCGAAAGCACGTCAAAGTGCAACTAGATAAATAGGTACCGCTCCGGTGGGAAGGCAAACGGCGTTTCCGTGCGCTGCTCTGGTTCGCCAGAAGCGGCTTAGTCCTGCTGGCCCCATGACCCGGAAGCTGTACGCCGGCTCCCTCGGCCTATAGAGCAAGATGAGTGCCGCAACCCCAGAGTCGGTCACGACAGGACCTAATGGTCAGGGGTCCCTTTACCTTTACCTTTATTGTGAGGTCAGGTGAGGGAAACATAGCCCTCACAGGGGGAAATAAGGAGAGATGGGTTTGAGACCCTCCCTGACAGGTGAATTCTGCCAATGGTGGCTTCTGCCATCATCCAAGCACTGTGCCCAGGGAACTCCCAGGGGCCAGCAAGGATGGAGGAGGAGGTATGGTGGTGGTGGTGGGGCTGAATTTCACGTTCCGGTTCGAATTAACCAGCCCGCTCTTCTCATCTTTTGGTACTAACCGATGTGACCTTTTGCTGTATCCTTCCCCATCACTAGGGTGTGGCCGGCAATCCGGATGAAGCTAGCTTGCATTACGCTGAATTGCAGAACCTCCCCGATTGCAATAGGGGGCAGTGTGATGGGGGGACCTGCCCAGCCCCTTTGGCATCTCTCAACAACGACTATGCCACAGTGGCAGAGCTAAAGGAAACGGCTGATCAGGGAAGCCGCTGCAGGCCTGAGGCAAACAAAGAGGACGGAACGGATGGCGTGGTGAGTGGGGACCAGTCATTCGTGGAACAGCACTGAACTTTCGTTGGACTGGAATGGGAGATTCAGCAAGGGGAAGAAGGTTCTGTGCTTGATGTGGACTGTGTATCTGTTGTGCTCGGATTCTGGCCCCAGAGAAGCTGAATCATTCTCCCATTGGACTGTTTGATGCAGGTTGAATATCTTTGCATAGATCTTGTGGGGAGGGGTGTGCCTAATTTATTTTGCTCCCCCCTTTTTGCATTTGGATTCCATTTTCACAAAGTCAGGGAAGGGGGTTGAGGGGGCATGGAGACATTTCCTAGCTCAGGCATAAGAATAGCTCAGGCATAAGAATAGCGGCTGTAGAGATGAGCTTGGGCAGGCATAGGCAAACTCCAGCCCTCCAGATGTTTGGGACTACAATTCCCATCATCCTTGACCACTGGTCCTGTTAGCTAGGGATGATGGGAATTGTAGTCCCAAACATCTGGAGGGCTGGAGTTTGCCTATGCCTGCCCAAGCTCATCTCTACAGCCGCTGACATGCTGTCATGGACTTGGAGACATGGGTTCAAATCTCCAATGTGTTGGACTTCAGATAAGCCATTCATCTTAGGCTGATCTACCTCTCAGGCTTGAGCCCCATGTATGGAACAATAGGTGGGGTGCAAAAGTGACCAAATGTGAATATATACGAATCATGAGAACTAGCCTAGAAGAAAACCAACTCTGTGACAGAAAGCAGGTTCCGTATCTGCGCTGTGACATCTCACCAGACTTCCCAGCATGTCAGAGCTGAAAACAGGGAGACTTTTTCTTGTATATTGCCAGCATCTGTGTTTTCACCCTGCCCTCTCTCATTACACAAAGCTGTTATTTTCCTACTGTACACTATCTTCATTGAGTCTACAATAGCCTGTCTTTCGCTGCCCCTCAAAGCAAGGTGTACCAGTAAAACTTACTGTGAAGGTCTCCTCGTTTTATTTTTATTTTTCAAATAATCTTACAACGAATGTGGCTGAAGCGCTGTAGGACGTCTTCAAGTCAAACTCATTCAGCGACGTTCACTGTCTGGTCGCTGGAGGAATGGAATGGAGCATTTCCCCAGTGCAAGGAGCATTTATGTGCTAAAAAAAGGTAAAGGTGAAGGATCCCTGACCGTTAAGTCCAGTAGCAAACGACTCTGGGGTTTCGGCACTCATCTTGCTTTACTGGCCGAGGGTGCCGGCGTACAGCTTCCGGGTCATGTGGCCAGCATGACTAAGCCACTTCTGGCGAACCAGAGCAGCGCACGGAAACACCGTTTACCTTCCCACCACAGCGGTACCTATTTATCTACTTGTACTTTGATGTGCTTTTGAACTGCTAGGTTGGCAGGAGCAGGGACCGAGCAACAGGAGCTCACTTCGCCGCGGGGATTTTAACTGCCGACCTTCTGATCGGCAGGCCCAAGAGGCTCAGTGCCACCCATGTCCCTATTTATGTGCTAGGCTACCCTAATCTCATGCCCTCCAACTTCAGGTGTATATGGAGAGGTGATATTTTGGGGGAAGAGATTGGGGTGTGTTGCTTTGGCAGATAGGCAGTCTATGTTTCAAAGGATGACTGAATGTGCAAATGGAGGGGGGGAAATAAATAAACTCTGAGCATAGAACTGCCACAAATGACGCTCAAGCAAGAAAAGAGAAAGATCCTCTTTTGAGGTTCTGAGCGTGTTGCTCTTTCCTTCTCTCCCACAGAAAAAAACGGGTGGGTGAGTTTCAAGAAAAGAGGAAGGCTTTGCACTTCCTCTTGCCTCCTCGGTCAGGAAGCTTTGAAAAGGAGAAGAAAAATAAACTACGTTGCAGGACACCTGCTTTGCATGCAGCACTTAAAAGATTTTGGCGCCCTCATGTACAGTGGTACCTCGGGTTACAGACGCATCAGGTTACAGACTCCGCTAGCCCAGAAATAGTACCTCAGGTTAAGAACTTTACCTCAGGATGAGAACAGTGGCAGCGGGAGGCCCCATTAGCTATAGTGGTACCTCAGGTTAAGAACAGTTTCAGGTTAAGAATGGACCTCCAGAACGAATTAAGTTCTTAACCCGAGGTACCACTGTATATCTAATTCAAAATATAAACAAGAATCAACCGTAAAATAAAAATAAAATAAAATAAAAATGAAACAAAACCAACAGTAAGGTGGAAAACAATGTTTACTTTTGTACACTTCCACTTTATCTATATTTGAAAGTAAATTCTGCTACTTTTTCTAATTGCAAAGTCTTTCATCAGATCCTCAAAACGAATCTTGCGTAACACATCTGCTTCCAACACTTAGCAGAAAAGATGAGGGACCCAGCCTGGGCCTTGTTGCGTAGTTCTTCTGTTGGGTTTTTAAAATATATTTCAGCTGAGAAAACAATCGTTCAGCTGAGCAATTTTGTCACCTTTAATGTGAAAAATCCGGCAATGGAAAATCTCCATGGTGGCCCCTCCCCCACTTCCCTTGATGCCCTAATGCTTATTTTGCTTAATGGTTAATCCAGCTCTGGCATGTCGAAGGCCACCGGCTTAATGGTGGGCTAGGAGCGAACTGTGTCTGAAAAGCATGGAGATTGTCCCTGCCAGCCAGTGTACGCAGTACTGCCTCTGCTAAATGACCCCGTGGTCATTCGAAGGCAGCTTCCTATGCTCCTACGCTTGACAACTCCCCACCCATCTGCGGCCTGGCTGGTGCAACACAGGGGTAATATCTAGTTCACGCTTAGGAGCTGCTGACTCTCGGGCTAAAATGCAACATAGCTGCCTCTCAGTGCTGGCTGCAAACTGCCCCCTTTCCCATTTTCCTCTTTCGCTCCTCTGCACATAGCCTTGGCAGCTGACTGGGGCACCCTTTGCCGGCAAGCACTTGAGGGAAGGCCTTAAGCACAGGGGCAAAGGTCACACTTTGTATGTAGAATTCAATCTCTGGCATATAGGTTGCAAGGGAACTCTGAAGACCTGGAAAGCTGCTGTTAGGCAGTGTGGACAGAACTGAAACTTGATATACAGTGGTACCTCAGGTTACATGCGCTTCAGGTTACATACGCTTCAGGTTACAGACTCCGCTAACCCAGAAATAGTGCTTCAGGTTAAGAACTTTGCTTCAGGATGAGAACAGAAATCGTGCTCCGGCGGTGCGGCGGCAGCAGGAGGCCACATTAGCTAAAGTGGTGCTTCAGGTTAAGAACAGTTTCAGGTTAAAAAGGGACCTCCGGAAAGAATTAAGTTCATAACCAGAGGTACCACTGTATATCATAAAACAGAAAGCTTAAAATAATTCTCATGAGGTACATAATTAACAACATCCTAGAAATGACTTTAACACATCAGCTTCTTAAAAAAACAGTGGAAAAGGGGTGTGTGTGGTTGTGAGATGGTGTGTTTTTAACCTAGTGTACAGTGGTACCTTGGGTTACAGACGCTTCAGGTTACAGATGTTTCAGGTTACAGACTCTGCTAACCCAGAAATAGTACCTCGGGTTAAGAACTTTGCTTCAGGATGAGAACAGAAATCGTGCTGTGGCGGCACGGCGGCAGCAGGAGGCCCCATTAGCTAAAGTGGTGCTTCAGGTTAAGAACAGTTTCAGGTTAAGAACGGACCTCCGGAACCATTAAGTTCTTAACCCAAGGTACTACCGTACTGCTAAAACGGGGAATGATTGACAAACATGTACAGGTACAACTCTCAGGGACGAATTAAGTTCGTAAGCAGAGGTACCACTGTATCCCTCTTTGTGCTGTCCTGACAGCTGGTTGGGGGAAGCTCCTGGCTCCTATCTTTGCATGCAGAAGACCCAAGATTCAATCCTTGGCATCTTCAGGCCAAAGGATCCGGGAGCAGGTGATGGAAAGATCTTTCTCTTGCCGGAGACAGGGGAGAGCTGCTGCCAGCCAGAGTTGGCAAGAAGTATGTTTCCCAGTAGGTTTCCAAGCACAATTCAAAATGTTGATGCTGACCTTTAAAGCCCGAAATGGCCTCTGCCCAGTATACCTGAAGGAGCATCTCCACCCCCATCGTTCAGGCCGGACACTGAGGTCCAGCACCGAGGGCCTTGGGCGGTTTCCTCACTGCAAGAAGTGAAGCTACAGGGAACCAAGCAGAGGGCCTTCTCGGTAGTGGCGCCCGCCCTGTGGAACACCCTCCCATCAGATCTCAAGGAAATAAACAACTACCTGACATCTGAAGGCAGCCCTGTTTAAGGAAGTTTTTAATGTTTGCTGTTTTATCGTGTTTTTAATATTCTGCTTGGAGCCACCCAGAGTGGCTGGGGAAACCCAGCCAGATGATAATTAATAATAATTAATTATTAATAAAAACAAAAACAATAATAATTATTGAGTGTGATGAGCAAAGACCTTGAGCTGGTCCAAGCTAGCTGTGTTCCCTATGCATCCCATACAGCATCTTAGAATAGAATCATAGAATCATAGAGTTGGAAGAGACCACAAGGGCCATCGAGTCCAACCCCCTGCCAAGCAGGAAACACCATCAGAGCACTCCTGACATATGGTTGTCAAGCCTCTGCTTAAAGACCTCCAAAGAAGGAGACTCCACCACACTCCTTGGCAGCAAATTCCACTGTCGAACAGCTCTTACTGTCAGGAAGTTCTTCCTAATGTTTAGGTGGAATCTTCTTTCTTGTAGTTTGGATCCATTGCTCCGTGTCCGCTTCTCTGGAGCAGCAGAAAACAACCTTTCTCCCTCCTCTATGTGACATCCTTTTATATATTTGAACATGGCTATCATATCACCCTTCCAGAGTTAGGGACTGGTGAATCTCTTTATTTCAGTTTTCAGCAATTTCTCATCTCTCCCATCTTAAGTTCAGTTTGCAACATTTCCACATCAATTTCACTCTGTCTCTCTCTGTGTGTGTTTTTAAAAACATCCTGAAAATTTGTCAGCCCTTGAGCCCCAACAGACACATTTTTGCAAGCAATTACCCCCAACACAACGCATTTTGTGAA
The DNA here is from genome assembly GCF_027172205.1 of Podarcis raffonei. Classification (NCBI taxonomy): domain Eukaryota; kingdom Metazoa; phylum Chordata; class Lepidosauria; order Squamata; family Lacertidae; genus Podarcis; species Podarcis raffonei. The sequence continues at coordinate 113,509,017 of NC_070603.1, read as the reverse complement.
TGCATTTTCACGAGTCTATGCTTTTTTTTAATGCACGTTTTCTGCCAATATCTGCATTTTTGTAGATGCAGAGAAAACTGCATTGCAAAAGTGCACATTTTGAAAGATTTCAGTTTGCATTTCAGTTTTGTCTGTTGTTCTGGAAAGCACTGAGTAGGTAGACAGACATTAAGATGTGAACCAAACCAAACATTTGCCCCCTGATCCTGCCAAGGGCTCGCTGTCCTTTTTATAACACACCCTGAAGGGAAGTGAAATTCTAAAGCAGACGAGTGGGTTTGAAAGGAAACCTGCAAAATTGCAGCATTTGCACAACTCCAGACATACAGGCATTACAAAACTGCAATGCAATTTCTGACCCCTGCAGAGGATCATGGTAGCACAGTTTGCAGGCTGTTTTGCTTCCAATGGAATATCCAGACCAAAATATGTTGTTGTTGTTTAGTCGTTTAGTCGTGTCCGACTCTTCGTGACCCCATGGACCAGAGCACGCCAGGCGCTCTTGTCTTCCACTGCCTCCCGCAGTTTGGTCAAACTCATGCTGGTAGCTTCGAGAACACTGTCCAACCATCTTGTCCTCTGTCATCCCCTTCTCCTTGTGCCCTCCATCTTTCCCTACATCAGGGGCTTTTCCAGGGAGTCTTCTCTTCTCATGAGGTGGCCAAAGTATTGGAGCCTCAGCTTCATGATCTGTCCTTCCAGTGAGCACTAAGGGCTGATTTCCTTCAGAATGGAGAGGTTTGATCTTCTTGCAGTCCATGGGACTCAAGAGTCTCCTCCAGCACCTTAATTCAAAAGCATCAATTCTTCAGCGATCAGCCTTCTTGATGGTCCAGCTCTCACTTCCATACATCACTACTGGGAAAACCATAGCTTTAACTATACGGACCTTTGTTAGCAAAGTGATGTCTCTGCTTTTTAAGATGCTGTCTAGGTTTGTCACTGCTTTTCTCCCAAGAAGCGGGCGTCTTTTAATTTCGTGGCTGCTGTCACCATCTGCAGTGATCATGGAGCCCAAGAAAGTAAAATCCCTCTTTGCCTCCATTTCTTCCCCTTCTATTTGCCAGGAGGTGATGGGCCCAGTGGCCATGATCTTCGTTTTTTTGATGTTAAGCTTCAGACCATATTTTGCGCTCTCCTTTTTCACCCTCATTAAAAGGTTCTTTAATTCCTCCTCACTTTCTGCCATCAAGGTTGTGTCATCTGCATATCTGAGGTTGTTGATATTTCTTCCGGCAATCTTAATTGCGATTCATTCAGCTCAGCCTTTCACATGATGAATTCTCCATGTAAGTTAAATAAGCAGGGAGACAATATACAGCCTTGTTGGACTCCTTTCCCAATTTTGAGCCAATCAGTTGTTCCATATCCAGTTCTAACTGTAGCTTCTTGTCCCGCATAGCTAATGCTAGCTTCAGAAGAGGGAGCACATTCAGTGATAGAGCCTCTGTTTTGCATACAGAGGAGACCCCCTGCCTGAAAACCTGGAGACTTGTGGCTGCAGCCACTGTAGACAGTTCTGGGCTAGAGATGCTGTTGGTCTTATTCAGTATTAAGCAGCTTCCCATGCCAGGGATACATATTGGAATAGCTCAGTCAACAGAGCAGGATATTCTTAATCTCAAGGTCATGGGTTCAAGCCCCTTGTTGGGCAAAAGGATTCCTGTGTTGCTGGGGGTTGGTGCAAGTCTATGATTCTATGTCCTCCAGGCCAGCTTAAAAGGTAAAGGGACCCCTGACCATTAGGTCCAGTCATGGCCAACTCTGGGGTTGCGGCACTCATCTCTCTTTACTGGCTGAGGGAGCCGGTGTACAGCTTCCAGGTCATGTGGCCAGCATGACTAAGCCGCTTCTGGTGAACCAGAGCAGCGCACGGAAACACCATTTACCTTCCCGCCAGAGCGATACCTATTTATCTACTTGCACTTTGACACGCTTTCGAACTGCTAGGTTGGCAGGAGCAGGGACTGAGCAACAGGAGCTCACCGCACTGTGGGGATTTGGACCGCCAACCTTCCGACTGGCAAGCCCAAGGCTCAGTGGTTTACACCACAGCGCCACCCGTGTCCCAAGTGGTAAAGCTAAAGGGACCCCTGACCGTTAGGTCCAGTCGCGGATGACTCTGGGGTTGCGGCGCTCATCTCGCTTTCCTGGCCGAGGGAGCCGACGTACAGCTTCTGGGTCATGTGGCCAGCATGACTAAGCCGCTTCTGGCGAACCAGAGCAGCACACGGAAACGCCGTTTACCTTCCTACCAGAGCAGTACCTAGTTATCTACTTGCACTTTGACGTGTTTTCGAACTGCTAGGTTGGCAGGAGCAGGGACCGAGCAACGGGAGCTCACCCCGTCGCGGGGATTCGAACCACCGACCTTCTGATTGGCAAGTCTTAGGCTCTGTGGTTTAACCCACAGCGCTACACGTGTCCTCCATGCCAGCTAAGATCCCATTAATTAAAGCTTGCTGGCTGTTGCTGGAGCAATTTCTGAGCTGTCCTTGGTCCTGCAGAAACGGGCTGCAACCTCCACCTGTTGCTTTGTAATGGATTGGTTGGGGGGCCAAACGACATGTGACTTTTAATGCTTCTTTTTCACAGGATCAAATCCTTTCTGTAGGCCTGGTCACAAAACAGGAACCTAAATGGCTTTTTTTTTTTGCAAGTATATATAGTTCCGTCATTTAAAAATATTTTTAAACTGGTGTGTATGTTGTTGTGTTTTGCAGAAATCGAACAACCTTTGAGTCCTTATAGAGGTCTTATATGCATGTGTTTCGAACCCGGGGCACTCCAGATGCTATTGGACAACAACTCCCATCTTCCCTAGCCATTGGCCATACTGTCTGGGGCTAATGGGAATTGGAGTCCAACAGCCTCTGGAGGTCTGCAGCTTGGGAAATGCTGGATGTAAGCCCTAATAATATTAATAATAATAATTTTTTATATCCCGCTCTTCTTGGTTTAAAAACCGGGCTCAGGGCGGCTAACAGCAAATATAAATATTGATTAAAATGCGACTTAAAAACAGCATAAAAGGTAAAGGTAAAGGGACCCCTGACCATTCGGTCTAGTCGTGGCCGACTCTGGGCTTGCGGCACTCATCTCGCTTTATTGGCTGAGGGAGCCGGTGTACAGCTTCCGGGTCATGTGGCCAGCATGACTAAGCCGCTTCTGGCGAACCAGAGCAGCACACGGAAACGCTGTTTACCTTCCTGCCAGAGTCGTACCTATCTATCTACTTGCACTTTGATGTGCTTTTGAACTGCTAGGTTGGCAGGAGCAGGGACTGAGCAATGGGAGCTCACCCCGTTGCGGGAATTCGAACCGCCGACCTTCTGATCGGCAAGCCCTAGGCTCTGTGGTTTAACCCACAGCGCCACCCGCGTCCCTTAAAAACAGCATAAAACAGCATAAAATACAACATAAAATACAGCATCAATATCAATAAAATTCAAAAATCATTGGTTCAGATCATTGGTTCGTTTGCTTTCTCCAGAACCACTTAAATTTTGCTCTGCAAGTCCTAAAATCAGGGTGGAGAATGTATTGCTCTCCGGAAGTTGCAGGACTTCCCATCATCCCTGACCATTCACCATGCTGGCTAGGGCTGATGAGTGAACCTGGGCTGGAAATGTTGCTAAGAGGCCAAGCTCACATAGCCTGCTGCAGGCCTATCACCGTTAAGAGGCTTCTTGCCTGTAGTTCTCTCCTTTGGCCAGTTGGTGGCACACAAGCCAAACAACCGCCTGACTTCTCCCAGCTCACAGATTCAAGGCCTGACACTTCTGACACCATTTCCTGCAGAGTCTCCAGTACACATTTTGCAAACGCTCGTCTCCTCACTATGCTTGTAAGTATACAGCAGCCCCCAAACAGCACACACATGGTGCAAGCCAGCATGCGTACGTGAATGGACTGTCAGCAAAGGACCCTCCACCTGTGTGTACACGGGTGTTTAAAGGATGCACGTACATACATAATCCATACTGCTTCAAATAATAACAATGTACACACAGCAATCGGCGTTTTGCCTCTCTGTCATTTTCTGGAATCATAATCCTAGTGTAAACCCAGGTTAGCCCTAGTGAGTGAGCATGCAGTGCCCCCAAGTGGTTCTTTGTGCAATGATGTTTACATAAAGTATGTTTCGAGAGGGGAAATTGGAAGTGAAACCTTTGAAAGACTTCCACGTTTTCAAAAATAGCATCCAGCAGAGTTTTACTCGATGACTGGGCTCATCCTGGGGCTATTGTTGTTGTTTAGTCGTTTAGTCGTGTCCGACTCTTCATGGCCCCCTGGACCAGAGCACACCAGGCACTCCTGTCTTCCACTGCCTCCCGCAGTTTGGTCAAACTCATGCTGGTAGCTTCGAGAACACTGTCCACACATCTCGTCCTCTGTCGTCCCCTTCTCCTTGTGCCCTCCATCTTTCCCAACATCAGGGGAAATATGACTTCCTTTTTTTAAAAAAAATGAATTTTTATTAATTTACATCAAAAAACAAAAAACATATTAGTTTCACATCAAATTTTTCACAACTTATTCCTTTTCAGGATTTTCTTCAGCTTTTCCGTAAATCATCCATAGTTATTATTTAAATTACGCATTTCTTAGTTTTATATTGACATTATTTATATCTTTCTTTCTATTCCCTTTAGACAATATTTCTTAATTTTTCACAGTGCTTCTTTAAATCCCATTAGCGTTATCTGTCCCTCACTTATATATTCCAGATATTCCACAAATTTCCCCCAGTCCTCGATGAACTTTTGGTCTCTTAAGTATCTGATCTTTCCTGTCAATTTATCCAGCTTCGCATAGTCTAACAGCTTCATTCTCCATTCCTCCACAGTTGGTATTTCCTGTTGTTTCCATTTCTGGGCCAGTAACACTCTTGCTGCTGTTATTGCATATTGAAAAAATTTACAATCCTTTCTTTTTATCTCGTTTCCTAATATTCCTAACAGAAAGACTTCTGGTTTCTTTATAAATGTATATTTTAAAATCTTCTTCAATTCATTATATATCTTTTCCCAGAAGTCTTTCACTTTCTTACATTCCCACCACATATGATAAAAAGTACCTTCTTTATCTTTACACTTCCAACACTTATTACATGTCTTATACATTTTTGCTAATTTTACGGGTGTCATATACCATCTATAAAACATTTTCATAACATTTTCTTTTAACGTCATACATGCAGTAAATTTTAAGCCCTCCTTCCATAGTTTTTCCCAGTCCTCAAATTGTATGTTATGACCCACATCTCTGGCCCAGTGAATCATTACCGACTTAACTTCTTCATCCTTTAAATTCCATTCTAACAACAACTTATACATTTTGGATAAAGTTTTTCCATCATTATCTATAATTTCCATCTGAAATTTAGAATCCTTGTCCGTATAGCCATATTCCTTACTGTCTTTTCTAAACATTTCGTTAATTTGGAAATAATGCAACCAGTCATATACATATTCTTTAACCTGCTCATATGGTTTCATTTTCCATTTTCCTCCTTCTTTAAATAGCAGTTGACTATATGTTATCCACTTACTTCTCATATTAATTTTCTTTACACTCATGACTTCTAAAGGAGATAACCAGTGCGGGATTCTAGGTTCTAATAGGTTTTTATACCTATCCCATATTTCAATTAAAGGACCTCGGAAGATGTGGTTCTCAAAACCTTTATGGACTTTCGGTCCAGCTCTGACTTCCATACATCACTACTGGGAAAACCATAGCTTTAATGGGTGGCCATAGTCAAACTCTGATGGATAGTGTCATTATACACTTGAGTCACCAGGTGGTGGTGAAATCTAGGTGGAAGCAGGAGTTTCCCTGTGTCTACCCTGTCCTTGGTTCAGACAGCCAATAAAGTCCTTGTTTAGGTTCCTGCCTAGCATGCAGTCTTCCATGAGAGTCTCTGAGGCCGCATGATGGAAGCCGAGAATTAAAGCCAGTAGTGCAGCAGACAGATGGCATTGCTGTGTCTTCAAGGGAAAAGGCCAGGCTTCTAGGATTTGTACCTGACCTGGATAACCCAAAGACTTCAAATCGCCTGCCAGTTGCTGAAACTGAGTTGCATACATCTTGATCCCTTTCTGCACGTCAAGACCCTAAAGCAACTTGGAACCAGGTTACCTGAAGAACTGCCTCTCCCCCATATATCCCTGCACTCCTCAGATGGAGTGCTGCTGAGTGTACTGCGTGTTCTCAAAACGGGGCTTTTGGTGTTGCAGCTACCAGCCTTCTGGAATCAATTACCGGCTGAAATTTGACAGGTGCCTGGTATCATGATGTGAAGCGTTTCCCTGAAGTGCGATCCGGTCATTTATGAAATATTAATTGTGCATCTGTAGCAATGCTTTCAGAATATGTACGGCTAGTATTTTATTTTACCTTTGTCTTGCTGTACGCCGCTTTGATGGCCTCAGGCCAGCAAGCAATTTATACCATTGCAGCATTAATAAGTTAAAATTAAAGGGAGTTCTGAGGACCGAGTGCAGAGAGTTCCAGAAAACGCCCAGCCTCAGGCTGCAGGTCCACAGTGACGCTGTAATAAAAAAATTAAGGTCTTATATATATAATAAATGTTCATAAATGTACTAACCAAGCATGTACATATAGATATGTGGATCACATGTCTGGAGCAGCACAGGAAGACCGCCCTGAAACCATTTTGACTCCCAAACTGACCAAATGTTTTCCCTGCAAGGAGGGAGGGGGTGAGGGAACCTTCCCATTGTCTCGGGAATTGGGAAATCACCATCTCAAAGGAATGGCCAGACTACCAGGAAAGGCAATCAGATAAGGCAATATCGGAGAACCTTGCAGACAGGAAATACAACAACATTCAAATTTCTGTTGTAGACCGCCTTTTCTGTGATGTAGGTATGATGTTTGTGGGCGGTGGTCTTGGGTTACACCCCTTCTGTGATGTAAGTATGATGTATGGAGGGGTGGTCTTGCGCTCCATGGAAGGGAATTTAAAATGTCAATATAAGGACAGACACACCTGAGTTCTGGGTGCTCCTCCTTTCCTGCGTGTGAGGGGAGCACCCTGTTGCAACAGCTTTAATAAAGACCAGGCTTACTAGCTGCTTGGCTTCTCAATATTCTCTGGTTGGCCACTGTTATTTTCGCCTACTGATAGGGAACCCACTTAAGGACTCTATATGGGCTCTTGGATACCCCATGAGGGAAGAAGGGCAGATTTTGTTTACAACAACGCCATCCCTGAGCAGGTTTGAAATAGGGCTACGTAAGCTCCCACCCTGCTGAGGATCTGGCCAGAGGGCTTTCTCTCTATGTGCAACAGGTGTGGAGATTCTTAGGCCATGGGGACTAATGCAGCCTTCCAGGCCTCTCTGTTTGACCCTTAGGACCCTAGGCCACGCCCCTTTCCCAGGCTACTTGCCTTCTCCTTAGGCCTCATCCTTCACCACATGCACTGGGTCCTGCCCAACTTTGGGGGGGGGGGTGTCATCTGTGTGACATTGCATAGCATGATAAGGCCCACTAGGGCCCATTGCATCCACAGGGTTGCCTGCTGGGACCTGTTACAGCCATAGAGGCACAGGTCAATTCTGTGCCCAGGGCAGCTGTCTACCAGCTCCATCTGGTACGCAGGCTGAGACCCTACCTGCTCGCACTGTCTCAAAAGAGCGTTGCATGCTCTGGTTATCTCCCGCTTGAGCTACTGCAATGGGCTCTCTGTGGGGCTACCTTTGAAAGTGATCCGGAAACTACAACTAATCCAGAATGCGGCAGCTAGACTGGTGACTGGGAGTGGCTGCCAAGACCATATAACACCGGTCTTGAAAGACCTACATTGGCTCCCAGTACGTTTCCAAGCACAATTCAAAGTGTTGGTGCTGACCTATAAAGCCCTAAGCAGCCTTGGTCCAGTATACCTGAAGGAGCGTCTCCACCCCCATCGTTCAGCCCGGACACTGAGGTCCAGCTCCAAGGGCCTTCTGGCGGTTCCCTCACTGTGAGAAGCAAGGTTACAGGGAACCAGGCAGAAGGCCTTCTCAGTAGTGGTGCTCCCTCTCCCATCAGATGTCAAGGAAATAAACAACTATCTGACTTTTAGAAGACACCTGAAGGCAGCCCTGTACAGGGAAGTTTTTAATGCTTGATGTTTTATTGTGCTTTTGACATCTGTTGGGAGCCGCCCAGAGTGGCTGGGGAAACCCAGCCAGATGGGTGGGGTATAAATAATATATTATTATTATTAAGAGAAGGCCCAGTGGGACACCTCATAGCTGTTGGTAAACCCTGCAAGGCTTGCCGTGACTGTGGGTAAGTTTGCTGGGACCTGCCACAGGCCACAGAACATTGAGGGGGCCCGGACCGCTCCTTGAAAATCTGGGAGGCCTCTGTCCCCCGTCTCTCCATAGATGTTGCAACTGCCCTTCACCAGCCTTCCTCCACCCTCTCCTTGAGTGAATTATTGCCTGGCTCGAAACTTTCCTTGAACTGTGGGGAGGCCTCTTGCTCTCCAAGACGGGGAGATGCGTCTGTGCTATACAAAAATAAAAGTGCCGTGTCAGTTGCTGTGCCCAACTTCACCACTCGCCTCACCTATCCCTGCCTAAGGTTGCGAGAAGGTTGCCCACCCTTGCTATAAGACTTGCCTTCCCTCTCAGTAGGGAAGATTCCCTGGGTGCCGAACGGCAGGCCTCAGGCCAAATTGTGTGTTGCCACAATGAGAACCAGGAAGGGCCCATAATTTGATTCAGCAGCAGAGTACAGTGGTACCTCAGGTTACATACGCTTCAGGTTACATACGCTTCAGGTTACAGACTCCGCTAACCCAGAAATAGTGCTACAGGTTAAGAAATTTGCTTCAGGATGAAAACAGAAATCGGGCTCTGGCGACACGGCAGCAGCAGGAGGCCCCATTAGCTAAAGTGGTGCTTCAGGTTAAGAACAGTTTCAGGTTAAATGACTGGCAGAATCTGAGACCAGGGAGAAGAGTTGGCGGAAGAAGATTGGAGGAAATTTAAAATTTATTTACAGAAGTACTGTAAAATGTATGAATGCTGATGACATTGAAATAAAATGAAGGGGTTCTAGTAATAAGAGATAAAAATTATAAATTATAAATTTGGGAAGTAAAATATATAAGGACAAAGTAGTAGGATACGAATTTGCTGAAGTAACTGTTAAAAAGGGATATAAAAAAGGGAGGCGTGAGGAAGTCAGGAAAATAAGTTAATTGAAGATGAATATTTAGAAAAGAGTGATTTGTGTTTTTCCTATTCTATTTTTTGTGTGTTGATTGTTCTCCCCCCCCCCCTTGTTAGGTTAAATGTTTGTATTTTATGTATTGTGAAAGTTTGTATTGTTGTGTTCTATATTTTCTCTGTGTTTCTACTGTTTTATTTTCCTATTGTCAAACTTAATAAAATATTATTATATAAAAAAAGAACAGTTTCAGGTTAAGTACGGGCCTCCGGAACGAATTAAGTACTTAACCTGAGGTACCACTGTACTTGCTTTGTGCCCAGAAGGCCCTGGTTTCGGTCCCTGTCTTCTCCAGTTAAAAGAATAAAGAACCAAGGGATGGAAAAGACCTTCTGCCCAAGACATGGGCGAGAAGCAGCTAGCCAGAGGAGGCTAAGTTTCCCCAGCATGGTGCCTCTCAGATTTTTTTGGACTACAACTCTGACCATACCAGCTGGTGCCGATGAGCAGCTGTAGTTCAAAATGCCTGGAGGGCATCATGTGGGGGAAAGGCTGGGAAGGGGCCCCTTTGGCGTCGTGCCCTCTCTAGGGGCCCTCTTAGTCCAGGCCCCGCTGCTGCCACAAACAGGCCCACCATTTAAATTTCCCACAATGACCCAGGGTAATGCTGTGGCAGGGGCAGCTGGGGAAATTCTTTTTTAAAAAAATCTTTTTATTGAATTCTTGAAAAGAACATCAAAGAGCACAAAGACATTAAAAAAGTAATAGATAAAAGAGAAAAAATAGTGTCAACAGAGAAGAAAAACTGAAGTAACACATATAGACATAAAACAAACAAACCTACAAACACCACTCAATTGACTTCCTTCCATCTCAGTTTAGGCTAGGTAAACTCGTAACCTTCCTGCAGTTGTATTATATCAGCTCTATACATCGCAGGTTTTAAATTCCGCCCACTGTGATTTTAGTAATACCCAAATTAACTTCAATGTAACTTAAAAATTTATTCCAATCATTCATGAGCTTTACATTTTTGTGATGCCTGATCTTTTGTGTCATTCTCGCTAATTCTATATACTCGAATAGTTTCATTTGCCATTCTCTGATGGTGGGGATGTTAGAGGTTTTCCAGTTTTGCGCTAATAAAATCCTGGCGGCCACCATTGCGTATTGAAAGAATGTTTGGTCTTCATTTTTGATCTCCTCTCCGATCATACCTAAAAGGAACGCTTCAGGTTTTTTGGGGAAGGTATATTTTAATATTTTTTTTAATTCATCATAAATTTGTCCCCAAAATCTTTTCACTTCGTCACAGGTCCACCACATGTGGAAGAAATTACCCTCTTTAATTTTACATTTCCAGCATGTGCTGTCTCCGGTCCTGTACATCTTCCCCAGTTTTGCCGGGGTGATGTACCAACGATACATCATTTTCTCCATATTTTCTCGGAGAGCAGCACACGCTGTGAACTTCATACCTTTCTTCCAAAGTTTTACCCATCTGTCATACTCCAGGTTATATCCAAGGTCTCTGGCCCATTTGACCATGACTCCTTTCACCTCTTCGTCTTTAGTTTCCCAGTCTAACAGTTGGTTATACATTTTGGATAGAAGTTTAGTATTACTTTCTAAGATTTCCACCTGGTACCTGGACTTTTTTTCACTCATCCCTGTTTTTTTATGATCGTACCATAACGCATTAATTTGGTGAAATTGTATCCATCCAGTTAATTTGTCCTTCAACTCTTCATACGGTCTAATTTTCCACCCTCTTTCTGATTTAACTAGGAGATCTTCGTATGTCCATCTTTCACATTCCAAATTTAACTTTTTAATTGTTAGGATATCAATTGGTGAGAGCCACCAAGGGGTGTCTTTTTCAATAAGCTTTTTATTCCTGTTCCAGACTTCGAGTAACGAGCCTCTAATGATGTGATTAGAGAAGCCTTTGTGGACTTTTTCTTTGTCATGCCACAGATAAGCATGCCAGCCAAATCTGATGTTAAATCCCTCTAGGTCTAGCAAATCTGTGTTTTTTAAAATGGCCCATTCTTTTATCCAACAAAGGCAGGCAGCCTCATAATAAAGTTTTAAGTTCGGAACTGCAAAACCCCCTCTTTCTCTTAGATTCGTGAGGAGTTTGAATTTAATTCTTGCCCTTTTCCCTTGCCATATAAATTTAGCTAAGGTTTTTTGCCAATTCTTAAAGCATGCCGTACCTCTAATTACCGGGATGTTCTGGAATAAAAACAATAGTCTCGGAAGAATACTCATCTTAATCGCGGCCATCCTTCCTGTCCAGGATAGTTTTAACCTATTCCAAATATCTAGGTCTTTCTTAATTTCTCTCCAGACCTTAGTGTAGTTATCTTCTACTAGATTTATGTTTTTCGGGGAGATCCATATTCCCAGGTATTTTACCCTTTTCGCCACTTTGATACCTGTTTTTAACTCTAGCTGGTTTTTTACATCTTCGGCCAAATTCTTTGTTAAAATTTTAGTTTTTATTTTATTTAACTTAAACCCAGACAGTTTACCGAATTCCTCTAATAACTCTAGGGCGTTACTGGTGCTTTCTATTGGGTCCTCTAATGGCAGTACCAAATAATCGGCGTAAGCCTTTAATTTGTATTCTTTTTCTCCAATTCTTATACCTCTTATTTTTGATGTTTTCCTTATTTTGTTTGGGATTATTTCCAAACCCATGATGAATAGAAGGGGAGACAGTGGGCACCCCTGTCTCGTACCTTTCGCAATTGTAAAGGAATTGGTAAGATTGTTGTTAATAATCAGTTTAGCCCTTTGGCTTGAATATATTGCTTTTATACCTTCCAAAAATGGTCCTTCTATTCCTACTGTTTTCATGCATTGTAGTAAAAAACCGCCAGGAAACATTATCGAAAGCCTTTTCGGCATCAATAAAAATTAGCGCCGCAGGGATGTCGATCCTGAGATCTAGGTACTCAATAATGTTTAGTATATGCCGTACGTTATCTTTTAATTGCCTGTTAGGGAGGAATCCCGCTTGATCTTTATGAATAGATTTTGTTAAGTATTTCCTGAGTCTGTTCGCCAAAATATCTGCGAAGATTTTGTAATCACTATTAAGCAGCGATATCGGCCTATAATTTCTTACGTCCATTTTTTCAGTATCCGCTTTTGGTATTAGTGTAATGTGTGCCTCTTTCCATGAATCGGGAATCTTCCCTCCTTGTAGAATATCATTAATAACTTCACTAAGCACCGGAGCAAGATGTTCCCCTAAAACCTTATAATACTTTGATGACAGTCCGTCCGGTCCAGGTGCTTTCCCATGTTTCATCTTCTTAATAGCCTCATTAATCTCATCCGTTGTAATCCTCTTGTTTAATTGAGCTCTTTCTTCATCAGTTAAGTATTCCCCTCTACACTCTTCCAAGTATTTTCCTATTTCTGCATTATCTTCCTCTCCTTTTTCGTACAACTTTTCATAAAATTGGAGAAACTTTTTTTTTATTTCATCTGGGTCTTCTATTATCGTATCTTCCTATTTTATTTTATTAATCACATTTTGCTTTTTGCTTTTTCTTAATTGCCACGCTAATAATCTCCCCGTTTTTATTTGCTGATTCGAAATATTTTTGCTTCATGGATTTAATTCTCCATTCTACTTCTTGATTTAGTAATGCTGAATATTGTGATTGCAACACTTTAGATGTTTGTTTAGTCCTTTCATCTCCCGAGTTTATTATTAATTTTTTCTCACAGTCTCTTAGTTGAGTAATAATTTCTTCTTTCTTATGTTCTCTTAGTTTCCTTCTGTAATTGTTTTGTTGTATTAAAAAACCCCTTAACACTGCCTTGCTAGCATCCCAAACTATATTAATTGGTGTTTCTTTATTCAAATTTAAGTCAAAATAATTTTTCAGGGTACTTTTAGCCTTTTCGGTCACCTCATCAATTTCAAATAAATATTCATTCATTCTCCACCTATACGATCCCGATGTTTCACATTTTATTTCCAAAACTATTGGGCAATGATCAGAAAGGGTTCTAGGCTGTATCTCACATTTCGTTATTCTTGTCGATAGTACTCGCGACACCCAAATCTGATCAATTCTACCCCAACTCTGGTGGGGTTCTGAAAAGTGTGTAAACTGCTTCGTTATTGGGTTTTTGTGCCTCCATATATCAATTAAATCTAAATTTTCCTCAAGATTACTAAATGATCTTGGGAGCGTCCCTTGATTCGATTTCCCCTTTTTTCCACTTCTGTCAAATTCTGGCATTGGTACACCGTTCATGTCTCCAAGCAGAATTAATTTGTAATTTTCTAATTCTAACAATATTTGTTCCAATTTTTCAAAAAACTCTGCTTTGTTTGTATTTGGGGCATAAACTGTTACCACATTGATTTTTTCCCCTTGATGATTAAGTTGTATTCCCAATATTCTTCCCTCATCGTCTTTACAGATTAATACGGGGTCCCATTTTTCCTTGACGTAAACAACTACTCCTCTTTTTTTATTTACATCTGAGTTAATAAACTCCACCCCAACCTTTTATTTATCAAAATATGTTTGTGTTTTTTGGCTACATGTGTCTCTTGAAAACAGATCACATCATAGTTCTTGTTTTTCAAAGCCTTCTCAATTTTATTCCTTTTAAGTTTTTCATTTAGCCCATTCACATTCCAGGACAGAAATTTCAACGATGCTGTTATATTTAGCTTTTATTTATTCTAGTCGGGTTACCAAACTTATAGTCTAGAACCTCTGCTCCCTGAGAGTTCCTCCTCTTCTGCCGCATCTTCTCCCACCGCGGCTTCTTCCTCTTCAACTTCTTCTTCCTCCTCATCTTTCTCCCTTCCCCTCTCCTTCTTTCTTCTTCTCTCGTCTTTACTTCCCTCCCTGTCTCTTAACCTGGTTTCAACCTTACCAAGCTCCTTCTCATACCTTCTCAGAAATTTCTCCACCTCTTGAGTGTCCGTCAACTTAATTTTTTTGTCTTTATAGAAGAAGGCGACCCCTTCAGGGAACTCCCATCTGTATTGTATGTCATTTCTTTTTAAAACGCCTACCACTTGTCTGTACCCTTCTCTTTTACGTAACAATCTTACTGGTATTTCTTTGTAAATAATAATAGGTCTACCTTCAATTATTAATTTTTTTTGGTAGCTCGTTTTCAGAATTAAATTTTTCATCTCTATTGAATTAAAGATCACTAGACAATCTCCAAGGAGTTTCTTTGACTTTGTTTGTTGCGGTCTCATCTTTATTCTAAATGCATTCTCTATAGAGAAGGCCACCTCTTCTTCTTTTATTCCCAGCCACTTAGATAATTCCTTGGTCATTTTTTCTTTTATGTCTTCGTTCATTTCCTCACCAACTCCCCTGAATTTTAAATGGAGCTGTTTCTGTCGCATTTCTGTCATAGCTAAATTGTCCCAAATCCTATCTTGTATTTTATTTACCTCTCTCATTTCCTCCTTAACTTTTTCTGTCTCTTTTTCTGTTCTCTCATCTCTCTCTGCATTTTTTTGTTGGATTCTTCAATTATTTTAGATTTAGCTGACAACTCTTGAATCTTAATTGAAAGTTCTCCAACTGCCCCCTCTATCTTTTTATCAATAATCTCCTGCACTTCTCGTAATTTGTTTTCCATGTGTAATTCATTTTGTTTGAATTCCTCTTTTATTTTTAGCCATAGGATGTCTAGGTCTTTAATTTCTTTAATTTCTTCTTGACGTGATGACTTCCTTTCCCCTGGGGTCCCTCCCACCTTTTTCCATCTCTCCCTGACATTGTCAGGCAGATCTCTCCCTTAAAGGGCTCACAATCTTTTTTCTTGGATCCCAAAAAAAGAGAGAAAAGTCTCTTTTGGCAGCTGGGGAAATTCAAAACAAGGCCAATCACCAGATGTATTTGTTGTTGCTGTTTTTAAGGGGTGCCCAGGGCATGAACCAGTCAGCTCCTGGGGTATTGGCAGCTGCCCATGGGTGCCAAGTGGTGACATTAGACCTGTTCCGACCTAATACAGTGGTACCTCGGGTTACATACACTTCAGGTTACATATGCTTCAGGTTACAGACTCCACTAACCCAGAAATAGTAGCTCCGGTTAAGAACTTTGCTTCAGGATGGGAACAGAAATCATGCTCCAGTGGCATGGCGGCAGCGGGAGGCCCCATTAGCTAAAGTGGTGCTTCAGGTTAAGAACAGTTTCAGGTTAAGAACGGACCTCCGGAACGAATTAAGTACTTAACCCGAGGTACCACTGTATGTGGAAATTCCAATGTCGCAATAGCATCGCAGACACACAAAAAACACATACAGCTCATGGTCAGTGATTCTATACTTCTAATATTATTAATTTTTTTGCATCAGTCCACAAAAGTTCTGCCCATGGGCAAATGGGCACCAGCTCCAACTTTCCATGAGCTCTTTCCTCCCCGAAAAGATTGGCGTGCCGGTGTGGCAACAGAGCCAGATTTAGGGTGGTGTAGGTCGTTTCCCCACAGAGGCCGACGAGCCAAGGGGGTGCAAAACTGATAAGATCCATAATTGAGAAGATCCACTTGGGGGCGCCACATTTTGGCCTCACGCAGGGTGCAATATTATGAAAGATTTCCCAGGTCCATCTCCGGTGGCAAGTCCACAGCCTCGGCAGCATTGGTGTTAACGTCAGGCCAATCCATCTCTCCCGCTTTTGGGCTACATACATCCTAAACAGTCCGCCGGAGGAAGTCCAGGAAGCAGGTCTTCGTCTTTGGTTCCTGCTCTCCTAGACAGGCCTCCTCTCCAAAGAACGAAAGGCAAATATGGCTGGTTTACACAGGCCCGTTGGGTTGGTGTCTGTCAGGCTGTGACAAGGTTTGGTAAAGGAGGGAGCGGAGGAATCTGGGATACGAGTCCTTCTCCATCAGGCCGTATATGCGCCTCTGAGCCTGTTCGAAGCACGAACGAGTGGGTAGCAAAATGTTCCGATTTGTGATGTCTCTGGTCTGGCAGTCAAGGTTCACCTGCAAACATGAGATGGAAGCGGTCAGGTTACATGCCAGGAAATGGTTATTGCTACAGTGATTTAAACAATGCCTAGCACACAGGGAACCAGGCAGAGGGCCTTCTCGGTAGTGGCGCCCACCCTGTGGAACGCCCTCCCATCAGATGTCAAGGAAATAAACAACTATTTGACTTTTAGAAGACATCTGAAGGCAGCCGTGTTTAAATGTAGAGGGACCCCTGACCATTAGGTCCAGTCGCGGACGACTCTGGGGTTGCGGCACTCATCTCGCTTTACTGGCCGAGGGAGCCAGCGTACAGCTTGCAGGTCATGTGGCCAGCATGACTAAGCCGCTTCTGGCGAACCAGAGCAGTGCACGGAAGCACCATTTACCTTCCCGCCGGAGTGCTACCTATTTATCTACTTGCACTCTGACGTGCTTTCGAACTGCTAGGTTGGCAGGAGCTGGGACCGAGCAACGGGAGCTCATCCCGTCGCGGGGATTCGAACCGCCAACCTTCTGATTGGCAAGTCCCAGGCTCTGTGGTTTAACCCACAGCGCCACCCGTGTCCCAGCCCTGTTTAGGGAAGTATTTAATGTTTGGTGTTTTATCGTGTTTTTAATATTCTGTTGGGAGCGACCCAAAGTGGCTTGGGAAACCCAGCCAGATGAGCAGGCGTCTGTGGGTCGGGATGGAGAGGCATGGCCAAAACGGCAGTAGGATAACAAAGGTAGCGTCAAGCAGGAAGTTGGGGAAAAGAAAAGAAATTACTAGGTCTGGATTAACTCATAGGCAAAGTGCAGTATAAAGCAGAGGTGGAGAACTGGCAGGAAGATGATTTGTTGACTTGGGTAACATCCAACACCATACAGTCAAAGCACATGTCTTCCCCCCCAAGATGATGATGATACATTCATAGTCCATCTCAAGGTGGTGTACACCCTTCTCCTAGGTAAAGGGACCCCTGACCATTAGGTCCAGTCGTGGCTGACTCTGAGGTTGCGGCGTTCATCTTGCTTTATTGGCCGAGGGAGCCGGCGTACAGCTTCCGGGTCATGTGGCCAGCATGACTAAGCCGCTTCTGGCGAACCAGAGCAGTGCACGGAAACGGTGTTTGCCTTCCCGCCAGAGCGGTACCTATTTATCTACTTGCACTTTGTGCTTTTGAACTGCTAGGTTGGCAGGAGCAGGGACCGAGCAACGGGAGCTCACTCCGTCGCGGGGATTCTAACCGCCGACCTTCTGATCAGCAAGTCCTAGGCTCTGTAGTTTAACCCACAGCACCATCCGCGTCCCTTGACCTTTCTCCTACTCTTCAATTTATCCTCACAACAACCCTGTGAGGCAGGAGAGATAGTGAGTGGCCCAAGATCACTCAGTAGGCTTCTTGGGTGAGTGGAGATTCAAACCCTGGTCTCCCAGGTCCTAGTCCAGGACTTTACCCACAACATCACAGTGTAGGGCCGGCGCACCTATGAGGCAAGGTGAGGCGACCGCCTCATGTGACAGAGTTCTGCGGCACAGCAGATCCCGATGCCAATCTTTCTCCCCCACTCTTGTTCCTGATGCAGAACTTCCCTGACCCTTTCTTCCCTGGCGCAGAGGTGGGGGGTGCCATGTCAAGGTCTGCTTCAGGTGGCGAAATGTCTTGGGCCAACCCCTGGTTAAGAAAACCTCACCCATCCTTCTGTCTCCACCTCAGAAAAGAAGATCAGCTCATTCAAAAGGCATTTTGGGTGAGGATAGTTTTGGAAGCGTGCTTATCGAGCCCAGTTCTCTTACCTCTTTGGGGGCATGGATGGTGACGTATTGGTCATAGATCTTCTTGGCGCTGTCCTGGAGTTTGTCGCAGCCTCGTAGCTTCCGGTAGTCTTCGCACGCTAGCCAGAAATCCAAATTCTCTTCGCTGAACTCTGACTTGAGGAAAGCGTGGAAGACAGACCGTCCATCTGCAGGGAAGAGGGATGGAGGAGTCAGGGGTTTCCCCTCAAAGAATCCAAATTATTTTATTGGAATAAAGGGTGCAAATGCTTTAGCTGAGATTTCGGCATTGCAGCAGACTGGACTGGATTACCCTTTAGGTTCCCTTCCAGCTCTACAATTCCATGATTCTATGAAATTTCTGTACATACCGTATTTTTTGCTCTATAAGACGCACCTTTTCCCTCCTAAAAAGTAAGGGGAAATGTGTGTGCATCTTATGGAGCGAATGCAGGCTGCGTTGCTTTCGCTGAAGCCAGAACAGCAAGAGGGATTGCTATGCAGCAATCCCTCTTCCTGTTCTGGCTTCAGGGATAGCAGTGCAAAGTCTCTTCAACAACATTTGATTCAGAATATTTTTTTTCTTGTTTTCCTGCTCTAAAAACTAGGTGCGTCTTGTGGTCAGGTGAGTCTTATAGAGCGAAAAATACGGTAATTGTTTTCTGCTTTGGATTTTCAGCTCTTGTTTCTTGGAAAGGGAAAATGGGAGGGATAGTATTTCTATGTGGATAAAGGGTAGTAGGCAAATGTAATCAATAATAATTTTATTAATTAAATAATAATAATAATAATAATAATAATAATATAACATAATATGCTGTGGCAGCTTTTCTAAAGACTTTTAGTGGTTCTGAACCACACACTTACATGGATGAAGCAGTAACTTTTCCAGAGATTCAGCCCATTCTTGCGCCTCCTCAGGAGTCGGCCTATAAGAGAGAAAGTGTCTGAGCAACTGGGAACCGGCTGCCCTCTGAGCCCAGGAGCAATTTGGCCAGAGTTGCATAAGGCCTCCCAGGTCCTTCTCTTCACAGCATGGACTGGGGAACCTGTGGCAGTCTGGATGTTGTTGGACTACAGATCCCATCTTGCCTCGCCACAGGTTGGTGGTAGCTGCACTAAAGGAACGCTGATATTCTTCTGTGAACTCCTGTGGCGCCTTCAGAGGGGAACTTCAGGGCACAGGTCCAGACTCCCACTCAGCAAAATAACCAGGAATGACCCTAAACGCATTGTGAGGCAAGGGAAGTAATGCGTATTGCTGTCTCAAGAGGGCCGCTCCTCATAAGATCATTAAGCCACGGGCCAGTTTTGATAACTCCACCACAGCTCAAATCTCCATCTCTATCCAGCCAACCCATAACTCTACTAGACTCACTCGCAGAAATCAGGCAGATAATCGACAACATCGAGACGAACACACACTCCCTGCACCGCGGACCACTCTGAAAAGAGATTTGGCCCCAGACCAGATCTAAATGGCCTATAGCTCTTCCTGGAAGAAGAGGTTAAGTGGATGGGTTAACAAGAAGGATTAAAAATTAAAAACGAAAAACAATGTGATTCATTGCTGGCTTATTACAAATGTATTTTCCCCATTACCAATCCATCTCCTCCCCACGTCCCTCCACCTCTTGATTTAAAAAATGCCTTCCTTTGCCATTTCCGTCCAGGTACTTAGTAGCAGGACTAAGAGCTTTCCATGGAATCATAGACTTGCAGGGTTACACCCTGTAATGCAGGAATGGTCAAGTTGTGCAGATGCCTGATGATCATCTTCCAAAGCAACTTCCCTATTCTGAACTTAAAAATGGAAAGCGTAATGCCGGTGGTCAACAAAAGAGGGTTAAAAACTCTCTCAAGGCAATTTTTTAAAAATGCAGTATAAACACTGACAACTGGGAAACACTGGCCTGCGAGCGCTCCAGTTGGAGAACAGCCTTTACCAAAGGTGTCATGGGCTTTGAAGAATGCTCAAACTCAGGACGAAAGGGAAGAAGAAGAAGAAGAGTTTGGATTTGATATCCCACTTTATCACTACCCGAAGGAGTCTCAAAGCGGCTAACATTCTCCTTTCTCTTCCTCCCCCACAACAAACACTCTGTGAGGTGAGTGGGGCTGAGAGACTTCAGAGAAGTGTGACTAGCCCAAAGTCACCCAGCAGCTGCATGTGGAGGAGCAGGGAATCGAACCCAGTTCACCAGATTACGAGTCTACTGCTCTTAACCACTACACCACACTGGGGAGAAATGTACTAAGAGGAAAGAATGCTTGGTTAACCCTCACCGCGATCAACTCCCGCCCAGAAACCTATGTCCCCAGTGTGGAAGGACGTGTGGATCCAGAATTGGCCTCCACTGTCACTTACGGACTCAGTGTTAAAACTGCGTTCATGGAAGACAATTTTACTCAGATATGAGCACTGGTGATGCAATGGTGTACACCTGGGGCAGCAGGCTAGTCTAGGGGGGCGGGCTAGTATGCACAGCTCTGTCCTACAACAGAGGGGAGTAGTCCAGGGAGGGGCTTATGAGAACAAGCCAGGGCTGCTACTACTGCCCTGGCCCAACATCTCCAACATCTCTTCGTCTAATGACAGAGATACCAGTGAAGGCGGTGAAGGTCCTGTGTGAGTGTCTGGAGGCAGTTGGAGGATGGATGGCGGCTAACAGATTGAGGTTGAATCCTTACAAGACAGAAGTACTGTTTTGGGGGGACAGGAGGCGGGTGGGTGTGGAGGACTCCCTGGTCCTGAATGGGGTAACTCCCTACCTGCCCGCAGACTGTCTCACCAGAGTGGTGCATGCTCTGGTTATCTCTCGCTTGGACTACTGCAATGCGCTCTATGTGGAACTACCTTTGAAGGTGACCCGAAAACTACAACTAATCCAGAACGTGGCAGCTAGACTGGTGACTGGGAGTGGCCGCCGAGACCATATAACACTGGTCTTGAAAGACCTACACTGGCTCCCAGTATGTTTCCGAGCACAATTCAGTGTTGTGTTGGTGCTGGCCTTTAAAGCCCTAAACGGCCTCAGTCCAGTATACCGGAAGGAGTGTCTCCAACCCCATCGTTCTGCCCTGACACTGAGGTCCAGTGCTGAGGGCCTTCTGGCGGTTCCCTCACTGCAAGAAGCCAAGTTACAGGGAACCAGGCAGAGGGCCTTCTCGGTAGTGGCAACCGGCCTGTGGAACGCCCTCCCGCCAGATGTCAAAGAGAAAAATAACTACCAAACTTTTAGAAGACATCTGAAGGCAGCCCTGTTTAGGGAAGCTTTTAATGTTTAATAGGTTATTGTATTTTAGTGTTTTGTTGGAAGCCGCCCAGAGCGGCTGGGGAAACCCAGCCAGATGGGCAGGGGTATGTATAAATAAATAAATAAATAAATAAATAAATAAATACATACATACATACATACATACATACATACATACATACAGAATAATAACTGTATGGTCTACTGAAGCCTCACCTCCTCTCTCTCAAACACACACACACACACACACACACAAACAAACAAACAATTCTTGTTAGAATAAGAGAGCTAAATTACCTTAGGGATTGAATTTCATTACCCCCTGAGCTCCATAACCTTAGGAAGTTTCTTTTATTTTTCCTCCTTTTGAAAAGAAAGAAAAAGTAAATCATACAGGCAGCATACAGAATAAATGCATACAGGCAGCGGAAGCCAACCTTCAGATTGGTGTGGGGTCCGCGCCCCACCCCACCCCGGATATTCTGCAACACATCATTGATGCAACAAAAGTGCATTAGAGGTGCATTTATACTGGCCCATCTGAACATTGTTTCTCTTTCCTAGTTGCTCTGCGGTGCTCCTCTGATGTTAGTGCATTGTTAAGTGTCCAGGGATAGGGACGTGGGTGGCGCTGTGGGTAAAAGCCTCAGCGCCTAGGGCTTGCCGATCGAAAGGTCGGCGGTTCGAATCCCCGCGGCGGGGTGCGCTCCCGTCGTTCGGTCCCAGCGCCTGCCAACCTAGCAGTTCGAAAGCACCGCCGGGTGCAAGTAGATAAATAGGGACCGCTTACAAGCGGGAAGGAGAAGAGTGACTAGTGGGGTGCCACAGGGTTCTGTCTTGGGCCCGGTCTTATTCAACATCTTTATCAACGACTTGGATGATGGACTCAAGGGCATCCTGATCAAATTTGCAGATGACACCAAACTGGGAGGGGTGGCTAACACCCCAGAAGACAGGAACACACTTCAAAACGACCTTGACAGATTAGAGAACTGGGCCAAAACAAACAAGATGAATTTTAACAGGGAGAAATGTAAAGTATTGCACTTGGGCAAAAAAAATGAGAGGCACAAATACAAGATGGGTGACACCTGGCTTGAGAGCACTACATGTGAAAAGGATCTAGGAGTCTTGGTTGACCACAAACTTGACATGAGCCAACAGTGTGACGCGGCAGCTAAAAAAGCCAATGCAATTCTGGGCTGCATCAATAGGAGTATAGCATCTAGATCAAGGGAAGTAATAGTGCCACTGTATTCTGCTCTGGTCAGACCTCACCTGGAGTACTGTGTCCAGTTCTGGGCACCACAGTTCAAGAAGGACATTGACAAACTGGAACGTGTCCAGAGGAGGGCAACCAAAATGGTCAAAGGCCTGGAAACGATGCCTTATGAGGAACGGCTAAGGGAGCTGGGCATGTTTAGCCTGGAGAAGAGGAGGTTAAGGGGTGATATGATAGCCATGTTCAAATATATAAAAGGATGTCACATAGAGGAGGGAGAAAGGTTGTTTTCTGCTGCTCCAGAGAAGCGGACACGGAGCAATGGATCCAAACTACAAGAAAGAAGATTCCACCTAAACATTAGGAAGAACTTCCTGACAGTAAGAGCTGTTTGACAGTGGAATTTGCTGCCAAGGAGTGTGGTGGAGTCTCCTTCTTTGGAGGTCTTTAAGCAGAGGCTTGACAACCATATGTCAGGAGTGCTCTGATGGTGTTTCCTGCTTGGCAGGGGGTTGGACTTGATGGCCCTTGTGGTCTCTTCCAACTCTATGATTCTATGATTCTATTCTAAGGTAAACGGCGTTTCCGTGTGCGGCTCTGGCTCGCTGGCCACGTGACCCGGAAGTGTCTCCGGACAGCGCTGGCCCCCGGCCTCTTGAGTGAGATGGGCGTACAACCCTAGAGTCTGGCAAGACTGGCCCGTACAGGCAGGGGTACCTTTACCTTTAAGTGTCCAGGGAGCCACTCCTGAGCTTCTGTGCAACAAAAGCAGGTTGTGGGAAACAAATCAGAACATTGGGTACAAAAAGTTACAGGATTGCATCAGGAAGCTATGGGCCATGCACCAATTGGAAAAGTAGTAGTAAGTCCAACCCAAGACATTTTCAGGCAACAAACAGTATTGAAAGCTGGAGCAGATGAACCATTGGCCTGATCTTGTTCTTATCTCAGTAAGTCCTACAAAGTGGATCTAGAGTATTACCCCCATTTTCCACATGTAAGGCAAGATCGGAACTTTATCAGCAATAGGTGTTAGAATCTCTTTAGCATTTTATAGCCCCTTTCCCTGCTGAAGTTCTTTCGGTCATCTTTACAACAACCTTGAAAGTCAGGCTGCTAGCATTTATCGTTGCCGTACTACAGATCTGGGGTCTTGGGGATTGCTGTCTGCATCTGTTCTGTCTTGAGAGACAATGGACTGTGCCTACGGGAGGTGAAGCCAATCTGCTGCCTTAGCATCACCAAAGTGACCTTCCCTGGGGCGCAAACCTGGGCAGTGTGTCTGGAGTTCTTGGGCTGCCCAGATGACAAGACTCCCCTCTTGGCCTTGCTGTTGTGGTCCAAAGGGAAGCAGAGCAACAACATCTTGCTCTGTATTTGATTTTGATATTTGGTTGGAAGCTGCCCAGAGTGGCTGGGGAGACCCAGTTAGATGGGCAGGGTATAAATAATAAATTATTATTATAAATTATGATAACATTTGGCACCAACTTGGCTGCAGAAGTTGCTGGAAGGAGGGATGCAAGGCACCATCTAACAGTCTTAGGGACTCTGCTCTGAATTTGTGTAAGATTTACACCTTAGCCTTTTCTTCTCCTGAAGGTCTCCCACAAAGCAGTGGAGGTTTAAGATAATAATAATAATAATAATAATAATAATAATAATAATAATAATAGATTTTATTTATATCCCACCCTCCCCAGCTGAAGCTGGGCTCAGAGCGGCTAACAATAAAAGTAACACATCATTCTAAAATCAATTCAAAATCAAATTAATGGCATCCATTGGGCTAGAGTTCTGTGAGGATTGCCAAAGGAGGGGGTCAGGCTGTGCCTTGGCCAAAGGCCAGGCGGAACAGCTCTGTCTTGCAGGCCCTGCGGAAAGATGTCAAGTCCCGCAGGGCCCTAGTCTCTTTTGACAGAGCGTTCCACCAAGTCGGGGCCAGTACTGAAAAGGCCCTGGCTCTGGTTGAGGCCAGCCTAACCTCCCTGTGGCCCAGGACATCCAAGGCCATCATGGTTTTCCTTCTCCTAGATGGGCTACCTTCCCAGGTTGACGAACCCCATATGCCCCTCACTTCCCTCTACAGCATATGCAGAAACGGCCTTCTTGACCACTGGTCCCACTATTGGGTCTCATTTGCTCAATCCGCTGGAGCCCTAACTCACCAAGGGTTTCAGACCTCACCTGGTTTAGATGAAATTCTGCAGGCTCAGGAATACAGTCGTACCTTGGTTCTCAAACGGAATCCATTCCGGAAGTCCGTTCGACTTCCGAAAATGTTTGAAAACCAAGGCGCGGCTTCCGATTGGCTGCAGGAGTTTCCTGCACTCAATTGGAAGCCGCGGAAGCTGTGATGGATGTTCAGCTTCCCAAAAAAAGTTCGCAAACCAGAACACTTATTTCCGGGTTTGTGGCGTTCGGGAGCTGAAATGTTCGAGTCTCAAGGCGTTTGAGAACCAAGGTATGACTGTAGTACAGCTACCCAGCAAGTCGAAGGAGGAGGTGAGATTTAAACTAGGATCTGGAAGATTATAGCTCTGCTTTTAGCTACTCAACTCACCGGCGGCGTTTTTGCCTCTGTTGTGCCTGGCAGTTGCTGTCACCTTCTGATCCCAGATCCGATTCCACACTCGACGCCAGAGACTGAAAAACAGAAACAAGAGTTCAAGTTCTGTGATGCCCCAAGGGACCCAGGTGTCCAGGGTCCCACAACTGCTTCCAGAGGCCAGGGGATTTTATGCTGCCCCTTGCATTTCACTGAAATTCAGGGCTAGAGCCACCTCAGCTTATGCATAGGGCTCTCTTTATATCTTGAGACATAAAGCCAGACTGGTGACTGGGAGCAGCCGCCGAGACCATATAACACCGGTCCTGAAAGACCTACATTGGCTCCCAGTACGTTTCTGAGCACAATTCAAAGTGTTGGTGCTGACCTTTAAAGCCCTAAACGGCCTTGGTCCTGTATACCTGAAGGAGTGTCTCCACCCCCATCGTTCAGCCCAGACACTGAGGACCAGCTCAGAGGGCCTTCTGGCGGTTCCCTCACTGCGAGAAGCCAAGCTACAGGGAACCAGGCAGAGGGCCTTCTCGGTAGTGGCACCCGCCCTGTGGAATGCCCTCCCATCGGATGTCAAGGAAATAAACAACTATCTGACTTTTAGAAG
Organism: Podarcis raffonei; assembly: GCF_027172205.1. Lineage (NCBI taxonomy): Eukaryota > Metazoa > Chordata > Lepidosauria > Squamata > Lacertidae > Podarcis > Podarcis raffonei. Next base: position 113,483,433 of record NC_070603.1, on the reverse strand, counting down.
ACATCTGAAAGCAACCCTGTTTAGGGAAGTTTTTAATGTTTGAAGTTTTTATTCTGTTGTTAGTGTTCTGTTGGGAGCCGCCCAGAGTGGCTGGGGAAACCCAGCCAGATGTGCGGGATATACATATTATGATTATTATTTAGGTTTTCAAAACATTTAAAGGGGGGGGAATGGGCCCTCTGTAAAGGTCATCTGAAATATACTCAGAGTCGCAAAGTGATTTCATGCTCTTTATTCAGTTCATAGTGGTGAGGAGGAATGAAAGTCCCCTCAAAGTATCTGCTTTATATACATTATTTACACAATGGGCTGCACATGATTGGCTAATTCCGCAATTCTACTGTAAGCCAATCAGGTTGTGGATTCACTTCTATCTGGAGCATGATTGGGTAGTTCCTGCCAACCAATCATACTGCTGCATTGTTCTAGGACCAATCAGACTGCTGCATTCTGAATCCTATTGTTCTAGGACCAATCAGACTGCTGCCTTTTGGATCCTATTGTTCTAGGACCAATCAGACTGCTGCAGTTTGGATCCTATTCAACTCAGTACATAACATCATCCAAGACAATTCCCCTTAATATATAAATGTTGTTACAGTGGTACCTCTGGTTAAGAACTTAATTCACTCTGGAGGTCCATTCTTAACCTGAAACCGTTCTTAACCTGAGGTACCACTTTAGCTAATGGGGCCTCCTGCTGCCGCTGCATGATTTCTGTTCTCACCCTGAGGTAAAGTTCTTAACCCGAGGTACTATTTCTGGGTTAGCGGAGTCTGTAACCTGAAGCGTCTATAACCTGAGGTACCACTGTATTATTATTATTCAATCTGTGAGTTACTTAACTCACAAGAGGTCTCAAAGCCCCATCCCCTCACAGTATTCTCAGCCACAGGAGTCAGTTAAGCTACAATGGCATCAGCGTTCATGTCAGATAGCCAAGCAAACCTACTAGACAAAGGACTTTGCCTCTCAGATCCTTTGCATCGCTTATTAGTCTCTGGTCCCCCTCTGGAGAACCCAGGAGTCCAGGCTCCCAGGCCCTTTGGCATAACCCTTCCTTGGTAATGAATTATCAGCTTTCTATTTCGCCTCGGGATGTGCTTTTCTGTCTCACTCTCTCTTTTTTTCACTGCAGGAAATTCCAGAGATTAAAACCATTGGGAACAAAGACACTGAAATATTTATACAACCGAGCTAAAATAAAATAGAATCTGGGCTCGCAGTTTCTCCTGGAAGTGATGTGTGGTGGGGGGTGAGTTTGTGGAAAGAAGAAAGATGGGTGTTAAGCAACAAGTAAGAGGACCTTAAGGTCCATGAATAGTCATAGTTTAGAGGTCCCAGGCCGTAAGGAAGTCTGACTATCCTCCACCAGGGCCTTCTCAGTGATGGCTCCGACCTGGTGGAATGCTCTGTCCCATGAGACTAGGGCCTTGCAGGATTTACCGTATTTTTCGCCCCATAGGACGCACCGCCCTATAGGACGCACCTAGTTTTTTTTGGGGGGAAATAAAGAAAAAAAATTTATTTCCCCCCTCAGGCACGGGGCTGGCGCGGGGGAAGCCCGAGCTTCCCCCGACCCCAGCCCCCAGAACAGCCTGCTATCCGCAAGCCTAGGGAGCCGCGCCGGTCTCCCCAGGCTTGCGGACAGCTGTGCAAAGCCCGGGCGCGCTGAGGCTTCCTAATGCAGGCAGCTCTGCGCAACCCTCCGGAGCCCGGCGCAGCTTGGCGCCGGGCTCCGGAGGGTAGCGCAGAGCTGCGCGGACCCAGGGAGGGCAGGCAGCTCCGGAGGGTTGCGCAGAGCTTCCTGAAGCCTGGAGAGCGAGAGCCTCTTGCTCTCCAGGCTTCAGCGAAAGCCTGTATTTGCCCCATAGGACGCACACACATTTCCCCTTCATTTTTGGAGGGGGAAAGTGCGTCCTATAGGGCGAAAAATACGGTAACTTCCTTCTGCAGGGCTTGTAAGACAGAGCTATTCCGCCTGGTTTTTAATTTGAACTTAGCCTGATCTTTTATTCCCCTTCCTTCCCTCCCACTCCCCTTTTTATGAAGATTACTCGCTCTGGGATCCCACAGCTAATTCTCCCTTGGTCTCCTTGCTGGCCCAAATGGGACTAGCCCTGGTGATCATCGAATGTTTATTGGATGGATTTTCCCCCTAGATTGATTTTTGAATTCTGAATTTATTGTTATTCACGTTTTATATTGCATTTTATGTTGTTTTTTGTTGCATCAATTAAGTGTTTTAAATTTGTTGTTAGCCGCCCTGAGCTCGGTTTTCTGAACCGGGAAGGGCAGGGTATAAATAAAAAATTATTATTATTATTATTAACAAAAGGGCTGTAAACATGGCAGTGCCATGCAAGGAGGAGTAATGGCCGCCCACTGACTTTGTTGGACCCTCCGAAGAGATTCCTCAAGTGCTGCTTGGCCGCCGCAACTCTCCCTCTGAGGCGTCGCTCTTTCCTCAAAGACTTGGGGGACGGCAAGCTCCACCCGCTTCCTGTTTTGTCCACCACCTCGGTCTCCCCTGGGCACGGCACCCCCTTTTGGTCCAGGCGGCCCTCGCTGCGGGAACGCCACACCCCTCCGGGGTCTTGCAGGGGGATCTGGAGGCAGGTGGACACTTCTGCGCCCTCCAAGAGGATGCTGGGAGGGGAGGGCTTCTCCTGGCTGGGAGCCTCGTGGTCACCCCCGGACTCCGACTCCTCGAAGCTCTGGTGCCGCCTTCGGAGGGTGCTCCTGTGCCAAGGGAAAAAATCGCAGTCTACCAGGCAGCCTTCCGAGCCACATTTCTGGAGGGGGCTTAGCATCTGTGAGAGAGAGAGAGAGAGAAATTATGGCTATTTTGGTTTAAATGTCCAATAGCCCAACTAAGGTAAAGGTAAAGGGACCCCTGACCATTAGGTCCAGTCGTGGACGACTCTGGGGTTCCGGCGCTCATCTTGCTTTACTGGCCGAGGGAGCCGGCGTACAGCTTCTGGGTCATGTGGCCAGCATGACTAAGCCGCTTCTGGCGAACCAGAACAGCGCACGGAAACGACGTTTACCTTCCCACCGGAGTGGTACCTATTTATCTACTTGCACTATGACGTGCTTTCGAACTGCTAGGTTGGCAGGAGTAGGGACCGAGCAACGGGAGCTCACCCCGTTGCGGGGATTCGAACCGCCGATTGGCAAGTCCTAGGCTCTGTGGTTTAACCCACAGCGCCACCCACATCCCCTAGTAGCCCTACTACTAGCCTACAAACAGCTCAGCCGGCCTGCTTTTATAGGCAGCCGGCGGTCAACATTGAAACAACAACAACCCAGGGTTTCCTGCCTAAATTAACTGACGTGGACCTGAGTGAAAACTATATACACGATGATACCCCTGGTGGCCGAGGTCAGAATTCCAATACATAACATAACCATTCCTACAAACAGGTGAGCTAGGAAGAAGAGTTTGGAAGGAGAACGGTTGAGAAAACTGAGGGGAAAGGGGAGAAGGACGAAGGTAGTATAAGCAATTTCAGAGAATTCTATGGCATCATCATCATCATCATTTATTGAGTTTATATACCGCCCTATGCCCAGGGGTCTCACAGAAGAAAATCAGGATATAAAACCACAAAATACTTAATAAAAACAACAACCCAATAGCTCCGTCCCCATAAAAAAACACATTTTAAAAGGGCATAGGATGTCAATCGGATCAATCAAAGGCCTGGTTAAGAAGGAACGTTTTTGCCTAGCGCCTAAAGGTGTATAAATGAAGGCAGCAGGCGAACTTCCCTGGGGATAGCGTCCCACAGACAGGGAGCCACTGCAGAGAAGGCCCCGTTCTCGTGTTGCCACCTTCTGATGGGTTATGCAAACGCTTTATGCAAAACATGAAAACAAGGAAAGCCTTAGACTTTGCAGAAAATAGGGGTGCCTTTAACCAGGAGTTAAAGGGACGACCAAGGCTGTGTTTACACATCAATTTGAAAGAATCGTCCAAAGCATAGTCTGCACATTTTCTAATTCAGTATTTGTCAAGCTCTAGAGAGCGGGTCTCCACATGAGTCTCTCTTTTATTTTTGCCACAGGGCCTCTGTGAACTCTGGAGGATGATGGGAAGTTCCTACAGAGTGCCGGGGGCACGTCAAGTCTTCACACTCTCTAGATCGCCAGGCTAATGGCCAGTCAGAAAAAGATGTTATTTTGAGCCCCTCAAAATTTTGAATCACCCAGACTCTGAGCGCCTTCCTCTCTTCACTTAAGCCACAATCCAATGCCTACTTTCCTGGGAGCAATCCCCACTGGAATCAGTAGAGATTACTTTTGAGGAAATGCGCAGAGCATTGCACTGTCAGACAATGGCCTGCAGGGATCCCATCCATTTGGTCTCTCGCTGGGAATCTCTCCAAGGCAGATAATATCTGAGAGAAGCTCATTAAAGAATTATCTGGCCGGGTCTTGGCATCAATGATGGAAAGGCATGAGGGGATGAATGTTTTCCTCTTGGTCATCAGTAGGCAAACTAAGGCCTGGGGGCCAGATCTGGCCCAATCGCCTTCTATATCCAGCCCACGGACGGTTCGGGAATCAATGTGTTTTTACATGAGTAGAATGTGTGCTTTTATTTAAAATGCATCTCTGGGTTTTTTGTGGGGCCTGCATGGCGTTTTTACATGAGTGGAATGTGTGCTTTTATTTAAAATGCATCTCTGGGTTATTTGTGGGGCATAGAAATTCGTTCATTTTTTTCTTCAAAATATAGTCCGGCCCCCCCACAAGGTCTGAGGGACAGTGGACCGGCCCCCTGCTGAAAAAGTTTGCTGACTCCTGCTCTTGGTCCACCCACCCTTTATTACCATCGTTTTCCTTGTCGCGAATGCTTTCCAGGATATCACCTATGTCATAGGCAACCGTAATGAACAGCAACAGGGAAGGCTGGTCGGTTAAGCTACCGTATTTTTTGCTCTATAAGACTCACTTTTTCCCTCCTAAAAAGTAAAGGGAAATGTGTGTGCGTCTTATGGAGCGAATGCAGGCTGCGCAGCTATCCCAGAAGCTATCCCCTGCGCAGCGATACCTCTTGTTGTTCTGGCTTCTGAGATTCAGAATATTTTTTTTCTTGTTTTCCTCCTCCAAAAACTAGGTGGGTCTTATGGTCTGGTGCGTCTTATAGAGCGAAAAATACGGTAGATGGGGGTGGTGCCCCACCAACCTCAGCCTGGGCTCCCACCTGCCTGCCTTCTTACAACCAGTCATGGGATGACAACAATCCCATGACTGCAATCATAGATCAGGAATTCTAACATCCACTGCCTGTCTCTTTTCTCCTCCTTCTTCAACTCAGGATTGCCCTTGCAGAACATAGCAGGGAGCAGGTGGAAGAGAATTCAACTATTCCTTGACTCCACCGACTGCCCAAACAGAACTAGTCACCAGAAGTTAGGCTGACGAAAGCGGATAAGATCAAGGCCGCCTGTGGAAGATGCTTCGTGGCCACACAGGCATTTGATCTGGAATCATTCCAAACCATCACTGCCTCCAATCATCACCCAATCTAGTGTTTGGCCTGGTTTTTGCCCATGAAACAACACTGGTTGCCGTGACAGGCTGGGACGAGGACCTCAAGTCTTAAAGCAGGGGCCTCACCCAGACATCCTGTTTCCGGACCGTTCATCCTGATTTGCCAGCAGAGGTTAAAAGGCAATGCTATTTTTTTGTTTGCGTGCAGGTTACGTGACACTGAGCGATGTCAGGGTTGCCTCACAGTTTCAAGGGCATCTTCCCACACTTTTCTCTCCACAAAAATCCCGCCGTTCCAGTTTGTTTTGGAGGCGGGCAGGCAAACATTTTTTTAAAACTGCATTACGATGAGTCTGGCCATTGGTCCACCTAGCCTACATTGGCTGGCAGAGGCTCTTCAGAATTTCTAGCTGGGTCTCTCACAGCTTTTCCTGGAGATACCAGGGATTGAACCTAGAATCTTCCATATGCAAAGCCAGGGACTCTACTGGTGAGCTATGTCCCTTCCATTACTCCAAATGTTATAGCTTGAATTTGCTGGTATATGATGGAATCATACCAGCAAAACAGTGAAGGAACCAGCCAGACCATCTCTGTGGACAGTTGAAGCCGGTTCTCAATACAATCCAAATAACTTTATTGTACTAGTCATTGGAGGGACACAGGTGGCGCTGTGGGTTAAACCACAGAGCCTAGTACTTGCCAGTCAGAAGGTTGGCAGTTCGAATCCCCGTGACAGGGTGAGCTCCCGTTGCTCGGTCCCTGCTCCTGCCAACCTAGCAGTTGGAAAGCACGTCAAAGTGCAAGTAGATAAATAGGTACCACTCTGGCGGGAAGGTAAACGGCGTTTCCGTGCGCTGCTCTGGTTCGCCAGAAGTGGCTTAGTCATGCTGGACACATGACCTGGAAGCTGTCTGCGGACAAACGCCGGCTCCCTTGGCCAATAAAGCGAGATGAGCACCACAACCCCAGAGTTGGACACGACTGAACCTAATGGTCAGGGGTCCCTTTACCTTTACTAGTCATCGGCCATGACAAATGTGAACCAAAAATGAATACAGTAGATGCTCGGGTTGCGAACGTGATCAGTGTGGGATGCACGTTCGCAACCCACAGTGCTCGCAACCCGCAGCGGTGCGTCTGCACATGTGCGGGTTGTGATTCGGCGTTTTTGCGCATGCGCAAAGTGCGATTTAGCACTTCTGCGCATGCGCGACCCCTGAAACCCGGAAGTAACCTGTTCTGGTACTTCCGGGTTTCAGCGGGTCCGTAACCTGAAAAAACGCATAACCCGAGGTATGACTGTACAAGCAAAATGGGGTTGAAGCTGGTTAAAGAATACTTCAAGGCAGGACTGGAGAACCCTTTCGGACCTGGGGCCCAGTGCCCTCATCCCACTGGCCAACTTTGACAGGTGGACTGGACAACTCGCCTTGTAATCGTGTGATGTCATTAAGAGACCACATGATTGACAGATGGGATGTCACACCCACCTGCCCAAATCCCTTGCACGGGGTTCCCAGTGACATAGCCAGGCCATAGCTGCCAACGTTTCCCTTTTTTTTAAAGGGAAATTCCCTTATTCCGAATAGGATTCCTCACAAGAAAAGGGAAAAGTTGACAGCTATGAGCCAGGCCCATGCTTTGCAAGCCTCCTTCATGCTGCTCCTTTCCACCTCCGATGGTGGGTGGGCAGGTAAGGAATGCTATAAATCCTACAAATGAATCCTACAGATAAATAGGTTTTGTCATAAACATCCAGGCTCTTCTACAGCAGAACATGAAGCGTTGCCGCATGTCTTCCCATGGCTCCCCTTACCAGCTACGCTCCCACCCCAATGAATGTGGTGGTGGTGGGGCATTCAGTGAATGGTATGATGACACTATTCTGCAAGTTCCCCTGCTCTCCCCTCTTTCTCTCCAGACTCAAGTTCACTGGTTGCTATTGCAGGACAGTGTGGCGGTTGTGTTATGCCTTTAGTAACCCTACACTTTACAGAACGAGGCAGGGGACACAGCCTCTTCCAGGCAGCCCGTTTATGGAGCATGCATTTGGATTTCAAAAGCCGCTTCGCGGTAAAAAGAGCCCCAAACCCACGTTAATTGCACAACCTGATGATTATCAGCTTGTAGTCAGAGAGAGATAGGCTTTTTCCACTGGCAGCAGCAACACTGTGGAACGTCTTCCCTGCCAATAACCAGGAGACTTTATCTGTTTAGGACATAGCAGTTTGGACAGGCACACCTCCCCCCCCCCCCCGATTTCCTGAACCTCTTGCGTTTTATTGCTTTTAATGGCTGTTCTAACTCTTTTTATTGTTCGCTGTTTTTATGGGCTTATTTTATTGTACGTTTTAATGGCGGATCTTTGTCTTTTTTAATGTTCAGATGAAATTGCTTAACTGCGTATTTTCATTATGTGTGTTTATGTTATTTGCCAGTTTTTGTTCTTGTTTAAGTAAAAAAAAAATATAACACACACACACACATGCACAAACACCTTCTACCTGTAAAACTGCAGAGAGCTGCCACAGCTTTGGGGGTGCTTTTTGGGAGAGGTCCCATCTTGTCCCCTCTGCTTATGGCTGCAGCTGCATCCTGTATTGTGGGCACAGCAGTCGAGCCAAATTGACATTTCTGGTGCTGTGCTTGCACCATGCTGAATTCTCTCCTGCCAGCTCCCCTCTCAGTAACCAGCAGTGACGCATGGCATTGAGAAGCCAGAAGATCAACGCAGCCTCACCAGCAGTATCCCACCGGTGTCACCCCACTAAGAAATCCCCATTGGTCTGCCCTCTGCAGGCTTCCTGGGTGCGCGGGAGAGAAACCCTCCCATCAGACTTTTTCAGATCAGGGAGTGCAGGCACCTGGGGAGGCTGCTGAGCGCTGGAGAAATGTTTAGTTGGACGGGAGAAACACACCCGCACCTTCAGCTCCCTCACCAAAACAAACTAAGTTCAAAACTCCACCCCTCACACAAGTAATAAAGAAACACTAAATTTATCCTCAAGAGCCCTGAGAAAGGGGAAATAGAAGCCTCTTTTGCAGGGAAATTGGATTCTTTCTGAGGGGTGCCCTGGGGACTTTAAAAGAGAGCAGCTTATAAAAACCAGATCAAATTAAAATGAAATCCAAAGTCTCCTCTCCTGCTTATGATGCCTCAGAGAATGGCTGCCAGATCATAAATGGGCATTATGGTTTGACTCGGTAGCAGGAAGCCGTATATGCTCGTGTCCTGGAGCCTCCATTTTGGCCAACTGAAGTCAGGAATGTTTTCCCGCCTCCTTTTAATCCTGTTGTTTGATTTCCATCATTCTTTAAGTGCAGTGCGGACAGCCTCAGCTTGCGAGACATTTCAGATGTGGTGGACTGATTTAGTGGAGAGGAAACTTTTAAATGTCGATGGTACTCTTGGCCTCTCATACACCCTCAAAGACAAACAAACATGCCCGCCTGCCCTGTGTTCAGTTCCTTCTGGAAGATTCTTTGGGTGAAAGATTTGCTCACCTTTCGGCTAGGGGACTAAGTATTGGCCCTGGTGGGAGGGCGGGAGAGAATTTTTACCTCAGGCCAAATTTTACCAGATTAACTGTTCGCAGTGTGTGTACAGTTGTACCTCGGCTCCCAAACGCCTTGGGAGTCAAATGTTCTGTCTCCTGAACGATCAAAAACCAGAAGTGACTGTTCCGGTTTTCAAACTTTTTTTTGGAAGCTGAATGTCCGGCGCGGCTTCCGCTATTGTTTCCAGTGCGCCTGTGCAATCGGAAACCAATCAGAAGCTGCGCCTTGGTTTCCGAATGTTTTGGAATTCGAACGGACTTCCGGAACAGATTCCGTTCAACTTCCAAAGTATGACTGTATATGTACATTATTATCATTTTATTACAGTATTGTTATTATTTCCATTTAGTATCACCTTTCACCATCAGGTCCCAAGGCTGGTTGCAGAGATTTAAAATTCCATTGAAGGGACAGGATACCCAAATCCTGTCTGTGAAATCACCCAAGGCCTCAAAACTGTCCAAAATTCCTTTTGTCTTCTAAAAATCCACAGCTACAGCTTTTCTGTGGATTCTCACATAGGCAAAATGTTATTCTTTTATCAGTATAAGAAGGCTTCAAAAAGCTAATGAATAGACTGTCAGAGCAGGCCTGAGAACTGACTTTTATCTCATTCTAGTTGCAACATCTTGGACAAGCTGAACCACCAGGGCTCCTCGCCCCCTTGGCTCTCACCCCCCTTTCCTGGGAAGGGCGCCAAGAGTCCAAAAGAGTCCCAAGACAGGAGCTTTCTGTACATGCTCAGGGGAACTCATGGGGCAGGACTCCTGGAAAAGGAGGAGAAAGGGGAGGGAACTGGAAGGGGTATATATGCTCTGTGCACATGACTGTGAACCCGTGCATGCCTTTTGTGAGTTATCACACTTGCTCCTTCTACCAGTTCATGGATGGTAGAAATAAAAGCTTTTTCTCCGAAACTATTCCTTGAGTGTCTGTTGACTCCCATTTTCCCTTTCCCGGGTGCAATCTTTTTCCCACCCGAGGGCAAAGCCTCATAAGGATACACCATATTAAAAACAGTTAAAGCAAATTACGGCCACAGAAATGGAATGTATCCTAGGGAAAAAAACCCCAAAAACCTAAGGCAGAGAGATGTGTCTTCTTCAGCATAGAGTGGAAACGATATAATGAAGGTGCCAGATGCAATTCTGTGGGGACGGAGTCCCACAATATTGGGGCCACCAACACCTGAACTGTTATGGGTGAGGGAACCAACAGCATCTACTCTATAGGGAAGGAGGGGTCTTTTAGATATTTAGGGCCCTATGTCATTTAGGGTTTTAAACAATAATGTGAAGGCAAAGGGAGGGCATTGGCCTGACCTCTGGTCACCTGTGTCATACTGAGACAGGCGGGAGAAGGGGTGAGTAGGACAAGGAAGAGGCGACACAGTGGAAACACACTGGGTTGGCTCTGCCGGTGTGTTTGCACCACGCTGACCTCATTGCTGCCTGACTCCTGTTCCCCATCCCTGTATACAGCAGCGACATGAGCGATGGGAGGTCAGGTGAACGACTGCCCACACAACCATATGCTATTGCATGTGTGGGAAATACACACACAAGTGTGCGCACACACAGACAACATTGCTTCCAATAGGATGTCCAACACACACACAAAAAAAACATCTTGGGACATACCAGACGTTGGCTATCCACCAACAGAATGAAGAACTGTTTGTGAAATAAAACGGTTCTTGTGGCGCTGTGGTCTAAACCACTGAGCCTAGGGCTTGCCGATCGGAAGGTCGGCAGTTCGAATCCCCGCGACAGGGTGAGCTCCCGTTGCTCAGTCCCTGCTCCTGCCAACCTAGCAGTTCGAAAGCACGTCAAAGTGCAAGTAGATAAATAGGTACCGCTCCAGCGGGAAGGTAAACGGCGTTTCCGTGTGCTGCTCTGGTTTCCCCAGAAGTGGTTAAGTCATGCTGGCCATATGACCTGGAAGCTGTCTGCGGACAAACGGCGGCTCCCTCGGCCATTAAAGCGAGAGGAGCGTTGCAACCCCAGAGTCATCCGCAACTGGACTTAACGGTCAGGGGTCCTTTACCATTAACTATGCAACCTTTGGAAGACATCTAAAGGCAGCCCTTTTTAGGGAAGGGTTTTTTTAAAAAAAAGCTTAATGTTTTATTATGGTTTCCTATATGTTGGAAGCCACTCAGAGTGGCTGGGGCAACTCAGTCAGATGGGTGGGTTAATAATAATAATAATAATAATAATAATAATAATAATAACAACAACCACCACCCGGGTTTTTTTTAGGGGGAACCTACAGGAATTGAGTTCCGGCACCTCTTTTTCTAGAAAAATAACACTAATAATAATAATAATAATAATAATAATAATAATAATAATAATAATATACTTCTTTCCTCTGCCCCCATGGCAACACCTGTGCCCCACAATCAGCTCCTGACTCTCAGGAGCAATTTTAAGGAGGCACATCGGGTGAGATCCTAAGAAAATAAGATATAATGAATCCTGTTCCCGCAGCGTCCTGTTCTCACAAGCAGAACAGCCGCTCAACAGCTCCTCTCCATGCTTCTGCGGTTTCCAGCAACTGGTATTCGGAAACATATTGCCTCTGACAGTGAAAGGGGGAAGGCCCATTGCACAGGCGGACTTCCACTCAGGCAATGTTGGCTGTCGTTCCGTATTATTTACATATCCATTCATTATATTTATTAGCTGCCTGATCATGTAGATTCACTAGGTAATATGAATGCAAAACTAAATAAAAGAGTGTGTGTATCTCTCTCTCTCTCTCTCTCTCTCTCTCTCTCTCTCTCACACACACACACACACACACACACACACATATATATAAAACGGCAGTTAATACAGTATACATCACCCACATGAAAAGCCAAACCAGCACAAAAGAATAAAGGAATTGCCAACTTACCACAACTTACGTTTACACATCAGAAAAGCTCAAAGTTGAAAAGTTAAAAAACACTATCTCACCCGCTATTACACAACAGAGGTAATGGTTTAAAATGACTGTACAGTGGTACCTCGGGTTAAGAACTTAATTTGTTCTGGAGGTCCGTTCTTAACCTGAAACTGTTCTTAACCTGAGGTACCATTTTAGCTAATGGGGCCTCCCGCTGCCACCGCGCGATTTCTGTTCTCATCCTGAGGTAAAGTTCTTAACCCGAGGTACTATTTCTGGGTTAGCGGAGTCTGTAACCTGAAGCGTCTGTGACCCGAGGTAGCACTGTAATAAAAAATATTTAAAACAGTTATGCCAAAGCTAATGACATGCCTGGGGAAAGTGTTCCGCAACCAGGGAGCTGCCCCTGTAAAGGCCTCAGACGCCATTTGGAGGAAGAGCAGGATATATAATCATAGAATTTGAATCATAGAGTTGTGGACTTGGAAGGGAACCGAGGGTTATCTACTCCAACCCTCTGCAATGCAGGAATCTTTTGCCCACTGTGGGGCTCGAACGCACAACCCGGAGAATAAGAGCCTCATGCTCTACTGACTGAGCTACCTGGGCAAATAAATAAATGTAACAAATAAATAAACACAGCACAGACCACTCGCTCCTGGAATCTGCTCTATATGGCGAAGAGCTAGAGTTCAGTGGTAGAGGGCAGAATTTGGTCAATGCCTATCCGTTCCTTTCCCCGAAGTGTTCACAATGTGCAACTAGCCCAAGGTCATGCCTGATGGTGGATTTGAACCCAAGTCTCCCCCATCCTAGTCCAAACTACATATACTGCAGGTCCCTGCACGCAGAAGATGTGAAGTCCAGCTGTGGGCACCTGCAGCTGAAAGGGTCTTGGGCGGATCCTGCCTGAGACCTTGGAGACACACACACACACACACACACACACACACACACTGGTGGGAAGGTGTTGCCATCCCCTATGCAGTCATAAAGGTAAAGGGACCCCTGACCATTAGGTCCAGTCGTGACCGACTCGGGGGTTGCGGTGCTCATCTCACTTTACCGGCCAAGGGAGCCGGCGTACAGCTTCCGGGTCATGTGGCCAGCATGACCAAGCCGCTTCTGGCGAACCAGAGCAGCGCACGGAAATGCCGTTTACCTTCCCGCCGGAGTGGTACCTATTTATCTACTTGCACTTTGACGTGCTTTCGAACTGCTAGGTTGGCAGGAGCAGGGACCGAGCAACGGGAGCTCACCCCGTCACAGGGATTCAAACCGCCAACCTTCTGATCGGCAAGTACTAGGCTCAGTGGTTTAACCCACAGCGCCACCCGCGTCCCTTTATACAGTCATACCTTGGGTTAAATATGCTTCAGGTTGAGCGTTTTCAGGTTACGCTCCGCAACAATCCGGAAGTAACAGAATGTGTTACTTCCTGGTTTCGCCGCTCGCGCATGCGCAGACGCTCAAAATGACGTAGCGCGCATGCGCGGAAGTGGTGAATCGCAACTCGCACATGCGCAGACGCAGATGCGCAGGCGCAGGTTGCATTCGCTTCAGGTTGCAAACGGGGCTCTGGAACGGATCCTGTTCACATCCAGATGTACCACTGTAACATGCAGCTTGGCTCACTTGCTTGAGTCGCCTGCACAGAGTCCTGCCCTATAGCCATCTGTCTGTGATGCACCTGTTTTGCAGCTAATGGCACCCTGGTTTGCCAGGCACATGGCACACTGGTTTGCCACCATTTGGAGGACTTGGGCGGTGAATGCACACACGCCCTCCCCAAGCGGGTTAGGTTGGCAAATCCGTGGCTGGAAAGTAATCACTGGTTATAAACGGGTGCGCATTTTGCATTCCGCCATGGCTTTTCCTCTTCCTCGTCCCCTCGCCTTTCTGGGACAAGCCAGCCTGCTGTCACTACAGGGAAAGAAGAGTTAACACATGTTTGTACCCCACGGGGGAGCAAAAGGTCAGGGACGGAGTTTCTGGCTTATGTCTCTGCCGAGACGTAAATCATGTGCTTGCAGAAAAGTCGAAGCAGGGAAGGGAGAAGCCCAGAGCTGGTGCCCTACAAGCCTGCCTGCCCTCTCTCCTTCCCATAGCTGTCAACGTTTCCCTTTTTTAAAAGGGAAATACCCTTATTCTGAATAGGATTCCTAGCAAGAAAAGGGAAAAGTTGGCAGCTATGCTCCTTCCCCATCTTCGTCCTGTGCGCATGGGCACACAGCCCACTGCCAAACCGACCCAGTCCTCTCTACCCATCCCTAAAGGCTCTCTCCCCAAAGCCACTCATTTCGTCCATCCGTCCATCCACCCGAAAGGTCAAGGAATGTCCGGAACATCAACAACCACCGGGGGAAAAACCAAGGGGGCCATCTGAAGGGACTGCGATAGAAGAGGCTTTTCCTTTGCAGCTAACTTGGGCATGGGCACATCGGCCGGCTGGAACACAGCAAGGATGGGAGACGAGGAGGGTGAGGACTGAGAGAGGGAGAGAAACAGCCCCCACCCCTCCAATTTCATACCCTCCAACATTTCTCCGACGAAAATATGGGCATCCTATTCCATAATGATAATAATGATAATGTATCTGAAGTGTATCTGAAGAAGTGTGCATGCACACGAAAGCTCATACCAAGAACTAACTTAGTTGGTCTTTAAGGTGCTACTGGAAGGAAAAAAAATTTTTGTTTTGACTATGGCAGACCAACACGGCTACCTATCCGTAACTGATAATAAATTTGTTATTTATACCCCACCCATCTCGCTGGGTCGCCTCACCCACTCTGGGCAGCTTCAAACATATATAAAAACATAATAAAACGTTAAACGTGAGGTTTTTTGTGGGGGAAAAACCCACTTCCCTATACAGGGCTGCCTTCAGATGTCTTTTTGCTTTCCTGCACTACTTGATAATATGATAAATAACATATCCTCCAACATTTCTCCGATGAAAATAGGGACATCCTACTCCATAACAACAATAATAATTATAATAATTTTATGATTTATACTCCACCCATGTAACTGGGTTGTCAAAGACACTCTGGGCGGCTTCCAACAAACAAAAACCTAATAAAACATTTTTTAAAAATTCTGTATACAGGGCTGTCTTCAGATCTTCCCTATACAGGGCTGTCTTCAGATCTTCTAAAGGTTGCCTAGTTACTTATCTCTTTGGCTCAGGAGTTGCATAACTGCAAACCCTCCAACATTTTTCCAGTGAAAATAGGGACGTCCTAAGGGAAAACGGGACATTCCAGGATCAAATCAGAAACTGGGACGGTTTCCAGGGCTGTCCCTGGAAAATAGGGATACTTGGAGGGTCTGCAATTTGTGGGGAGCAAGGATTGCACCCACAATCTGTACCTTCCAGGAACAATAGTTTTGGGCAAGCTTTTTTTTCCTAGCTGGGCAGAAAGGTCTAGCTGGGCCTTAGGTGTTCGTTTTCCCTGATTTGCAACTGGGTGCTACTATTCAAGGTGTTGCTGTTATTATGTAAGGCGCTTAATGACTTGAGAGCAGTTTACTTACAAGATCGCCTTGCCCCACACATGCCCAACCGACCGCTCCAGTTGGCGGGACTGGCACTACTGGAGGTGCCTACATAATATTTATCCATATATTTCGGAACCGCCCTTCATCCGAAGATCGTAGGGCAGTTTACAATATGAAACCACAAAAATATGCAGGATAATAACAAACATAAATGCTAAAGCCCTCCCCCCAATACTATCTGTTCTGCTTTTATAAGTGTGGCAACGACTGGGCTTTGGAACTCCCTGCCACTTGATATTAAGCAGACAGCTTCGCCGTACACTTTCCGGCACCAGCTAAAAGCACTCCTGTTTAGACAAGTCCACCCAAAGGATTAGAAAGCTGAGGTAATTTTAATCCGCTTTAGTAATTTAAGTTTTGTACGTTTTAAAGTAAGGCTTCCTTTCCTTGTTTTATCTTTTCATAAACCACTTTGAGGGGGGGGGGGTTTGGTGTGTTTTTTAAACAATCAAGTGGTGTATACATTTTCTGGAATAAATAAATATTCTGGGGAGGGGGGGTACTGTTTTCATTGTATGTCTGCAAAATATCTAAACTGTGAATAATAATAATAATAATAATAATAATAATAATAATAATAATAATAATAATTCTGGTGACGGTTCTGCATTTCTGTTTGATGTAAAAGTATTACCTGATCTCAGTCTTTGAGAACAGGGAGAGGAATATGGCAATGTTGAGATGGATGGAGGGAGGGATAGATCAAAAAATGGGGACAGAACTGGGGACACAGAAATTTAAGAGGCAAATGCCAGAGGGGTAGCTAGATGTGTCTCTGACAGCAAAGGGTTTTTTTAAAAAAATAAAATAAAAAAAGAGTATTCAAAGTGCTACAGCTGCCATCCTAAACCAAATAGGATTTCCTTCTGAGTAAACGTGGCTAAGATTGTGCTGTTAACAGGATTTGCTGTGGCTCAGGTATGGACCACAATAAATCATTTGCCTCTCAAAGTGCTGGAAGATTTCCACCCCCCTACGCGTAGGCAAAAAAGAATGAGGAAACTGATTCAATAAAGATAATCAAAGTGTACTGACACTGCGTGCCTGTCATATATTTACAAAACACACAAAGCATGCTCCCCCTTTCCAAAGAACCGTACTTCACTCCCCACAGAGCTGCTATTCCCACCACCCTTAACAAAACTACAGTTCCCAGCCTGGGGGTGGGTGGGGCAGGTTTTGCCTTAAATGTACTGTGTAGACACAGCCTCCCTGTCAGTCTTTCTCTGTCTTACATTGAAGAAGAGTGAGACAACTGATTCCCTCCAGACAAAGTATACAGAGAGAAAGCAATGGATTGAATCAGGTGGAGAGAAAGAGGGCGAGAAGAAAAGACAGAGAAATAAGTAAACAGGCTGGCACTGGCTTTCCGGGTTTTCCTGCTCACCTTTCTGTCTCTCACTCCTTTGCAGTCTTTTCCTCTTCCTTACTTTCTCTCTTCCCCTCCTCTTCTGGGCCACAGGAGCAGCCAAACCTCCACCAGCTAGTTCCTTTGCAGCTCTGAACAGCCGAGTGCTCAAGTCAGCTCCTCCCTCAATGCTCAATGGGAGTGGCAGAGTGCCTGTGTGTGTGTGTGTGTGTGTGACCCTTTGACAGCGCAAAAGTAAAGCGTGACATCACAAGGCACTCCTCAGAGATTTGCGGTGGCGGTGACTGAATGGGGCACAAGTGTGTCATCAGGCAACGGAAATGTTGCAGAGTTAAACACCACCTGCGGCTCAAGCCTAGTCACTTTCTCCCAGTGCCTCTGGAGAACTATGTTTATCAGGCTGGGGAAAAAACAACAAAATCTCCCCATCTTGGGGGAAAAAGCTGGGGCGACTCAATCTCTGCCTGTTGCTCGGCTGCTCAAAGGCACATTTCTTGCTTACAGTGCAGGCTGGACCGTTGGGGTGAAGGGGGGTCACTGCCCCACCAACCTCGGTCCAGTATACCTGAAGGAGCGTCTCCACCTCCATCGTTCTGCCCGGACACTGAGGTCCAGTGCCGAGGGCCTTCTGGCACTTCCCGCGCTGCAAGAAGCCAAGTTACAGGGAACCAGGCAGAGGGCCATCTCGGTAGTGGCGCCCGCCCTGTGGAACGCCCTCCCACCAGATGTCAAAGAGAAAAATAACTACCAAACTTTTAGAAGACATCTAAAGGCAGCCCTCTTGAGGGAAGCTTTTAATGTTTAATAGGTTATTGTATTTTGGTGTTTTGTTGGAAGCCACCCAGAGTGGCTGGGGGGACCCAGCCAGATGGGCGGGGTATAAATAATAAATAAATAAATAAATAAATAAATAAATAAATAAATAAATAAATAACCTCAGCCAACCCCCACCTACCAGCCTTTGTGTTTTTTCACCAGCTACTGGCCTCCTCCTGTTTAGTCCCGTTGCGATTTCTTATGGAACTTGGCGGGGTGAAAACAAAGCTATACTTTGTCTGGCTTCCACCTGTCCGTCATCATGGTCTGGCTGGATGCAGAGGAATGCCGGGAGGCACCAGTTGGGGGGACCACCAAGGGAAGAAGATTTAGAGCCCAGGGAGCGGTGGTAGATTGATGATGAGTGGTCAGAGCAAGAAGAGGGAGAAGACTGGGAAGAGGAAGGTTGGAAGCGGAAGAGGCAACAGGGTTTAGTGAGCAGGGAGAGTCTGTAGCAGAGAGCAGTCCAGAATCAGAGGCAGGAGAGGAGATGGGCCAGGAGACAGGATGATGGAGGCAGGCTGCTGAAGTAGCCAGGGGTTCTCTCCCTCCCACCACAACCTTCCCCTCTGCTCTCCCAGAACATGCAGAGGAATGAAGGCATAGGAGCAAAGAGAGACAAGGCGGAAGAGTCTCAGATTGCTGGGGAAGGACCAGTGGGGGTGGCAAGAGTCTTAGAGAGTGGTGGGAAAGCAAGGACCTTCAGTCCGTGCAAGTGCCTCATTGGGGCAAGACCTACTGGGAAGAGTTGCTGTCATCACAGCGCCTGAGCAGTTTTGGTTTCTTTGAATAAAGAGTTAACGTCACAGAGACCAGGTGTTTCATTGCTGACTTGCTCCTGGCTTCAGCTCCTGGTATTGCCGATGGCTCTGGCGCCCTCTGCTGTTGGCCTCCTGGCCTTCTTCCCTCCCAGTCCTAATGGGTACCCTCCATCACTGCCTGCATCTGATGGGTAAGGGCAATGGGGACAAGGTCCCTGGGCTTTTTGTAATAGTTGTGTCAAAACAAGGGAGCTACTGTATGGGCCAAAATCCTTCCTCGCCCTCCCTCTCACTGGATTGCCATACCAGGAAAATATGCACTTCCTGAAGCTCTGCTCATCGTGACACAGCTGCCCAAGAGCAACTTGGTACAGATGCCCGAAGGGAATTCTGTAGCTGATCTGAGCAGCGCATGACTCAGGTTATGATGTGATATGTGTTGAGGGGGCAGAGGCGCAGGTAGGAAACGTCACAGGAGGTGATCCTGCCACAACCCAGTCTTTTGAGCAGTGAGTGAGAGCCTCACCTCAAGGAACTCAGGGTAGGGAGTAGGAATTCAAACCAAGAATTTGCTTGCTCAACGCTAGGTTGCCCAGGTGCAGAAGAGGACACAATTCCTGCACCTTTAATAGCTGTGTTGAATTTCAGCGAGAAGCTTCTACTTTAAGGACATCAGAAGAAAAAGTACAAATAATTTCTGTTATGTACTGAAGTTCTCACCCTGGGCCAGGGATGCTGTAGATAGTTTTCACTCAGGTCCACGTCAGTTATTTTAGGCGGGGAAACCCTGGGTTGTTGTTGCTACAATGTTGATAGCTGGCTGCCTATAAAAGCAGGCCGGCTGAGCTGTTTGGTGTGCAGTTTCTGTTCCAGCTTACAAAATAAAGAGCTGCTTTGGAGAAATCGCTGTGTCGTCTGCCATGTCTACCCACTATTTAACAATTTCAACGTTTTGTTTTATGTTTTTGATGGCGACTTATTTACTATCCGTCAATATATAAATATGAATAAATAAATAAGAAGAGCTGTCCTGGATCAGGCCAAGCACTCATCTCATCTGGCATCCTGTTCTCATCCCCTCTTGGGGGAGTCCTTTCCAGAACTTAACTTTGCACAGTGTAAAGGAGTACATCATTTTGTCTGTCCCGAATCTCCCAATATTTCACCTTCATTGGATGCTTATATAAGTTCTGAGAGAGGTAGAGGGGCTTTTTCCAGTCCATGTCCTCCATGCCATAATTTTATACAGTTCTATCATGTCTTCTCCTACTTGCCTTTCCTCAAAATTAAAAAGCCCTGTTTTCATTGTTCAAACTTGCATTTCCACTGTGCCCTTGAATCCTTCCTACAAAATACTAACAGAGAAGAATTGTGGGGTGGGGGCTCTCAGGAGGATGCCCCCAGCATTGGTGTCTTCCATTTGTTTATTTTTGGACTTCTTCTTCTTCTTCTTCTTCTTCTTCTTCTTCTTCTTCTTCTTCTTCTTTCACTCGTAGGCGAGTAAGATTGTCTTCCATAAACACGGTTTTAACAGTGAGTCTGTAAGTGACTGTGGAGGCCAATTCTGGATCCACACGTCCTTCCACAGTGGGGACATTGGTTTCCAGGCGGGAGTTGATCACGGTGTGGATTTGCCAAGTGTGCCTTCCTCTCAGCACGTTTCTCCCTTGCGTCCTGAGTTTGAGCGTCTTCAAAGCCCATGACACCTTTGGTAAAGGCTGTTCTCCAACTGGAGCACTCGCAGTCCAGTGTTTCCCACTTGTCAGTGTTTATACTACATCTTTTAAGATTTGCCTTGAGAGAGACTTTAAACCTCTTTTGTTGACCACCAGCATCATGCTTTCCATTTTTAAGTTCGGAATAAAGTAGTTGCTTTGGACTACAAATCCCATCACCCCTGACCATTGGCCATGCTGGCTGGGTACGATGGGATTTGTAGTCCAAAACATCCAGAGGGCGAAGAAGGCTGGACTAGACAGTGTTAGGCAAGAGGGACTAATGTTGCTGCTCAGAATGACCTAGTCAGTAACTCTCATGGGTCTTTGGATTGGCAGAGAATTGCAGAAGCTCCCATGTCAGTCCGTGTCATGCAAATCTTCTACGAGACAAACATTTGAAGATGTTCTTTGTCCCAGGAAGAGAGCAATATAACTAATCACAGGTAATATCCTCGGTATCTGAAGCTGTGTACATAGACTATGTTTGCAGACAGTACAATAAAGCCATCGTGTTCCCCTTTTTCTGCAGTGGAATGCCATCTCTGGTGGAACTGGTTCTGCAGACTTTTGCAGCGGTTCTGGCTGTTTGCTGGGAAACCCAGAACTGTCCCCAAGAAGCATAACCAGATGTGCCATATTCTTTTCTGGGATTGTTGCAGCGGGCTCTGCATCCTTTTGAGTGGCACATTGGGGAAATTGCCATCACACAAGACAGTTAACGGAAACTTTGGCAGCGCAGCAGCACATTTCTGTTTTGCCTGATAAATGCAGACCCTCCAAGTGTCCCTATTTTCCAGGGACAATCCTGGATTTACAGAAGCCATCCCAGTTTCTGATTTGATCCAGGAATGTCCTGCTTTTCCTTAGGACGTCCCTATCTTCATTGGAGAAATGTTGGAGGGTATGGAGTTATGCGACTCCTGACCATCTGAAGGCAGCCCTGTATAGGGAAGGTTTTTTAAAAATGTTTTTATATACAGTGGTACCTCAGGTTACAGATGCTTCAGGTTACAGATGCTTCAGGTTACAGACTCCGCTAACCCAGAAATAGTACCTCAGGTTAAGAACTTTGCTTCAGGATGAGAACAGAAATCGCGCTGTGGCGGTGCGGTGGCAGTGGGAGGCCGCATTAGCTAAAGTGATACCTCAGGTTAAGAACAGTTTCAGGTTAAGAACGGACCTCCAGAACGAATTAAGTTCTTAACCTAAGGTACCACTGTATGTTGGGAGTCGTCCACAGTGGCTGGGGCAACCCAGTCAGATGGGTGCGGTATAAATATTATTATTATTATTAGTAGTAGTAGTAGTAGTAGTAGTATTAGTATTATTTCTCGGTAGAGAGCCTTCTCGGTAGTGGTGGCCTCCCTGTGGAACACCCTCCCATCAGATGTCATCTGAAGACATCTGAAGGCAGCCCTGTATTGGGAAGTTTTTAAATGTTTGATGTTTTATTATGTTCCGATACATGATGTAAGCCGCACAGAGTGGCTGAAACCCAGCCAGATGGGCAGCGTATAATTAATAATAATAATAATAATGAATAGGACGTCCCTATTTTCATCAGATAAATGTTGGAGGGTATGTCAATAAGTCTGTCTCGATTATGGTTGTGCTGTTAATAGACCTATTTCCCCCCTCGTCTCTCTTCCCTCCTTATAAAAAAACAAAAGAGCTTTCATCTTCATAGGACGTTTCGAACTGCATCAGGATTTCCATAAAGAGCCTCAAAGAGCAATTAGGCAGGCACCATGTAAACAAAACGATTGTTTAGAATCATAACGATAACAACATCATAATTATTATTTATATTCTCCCAACTGCGCTGCTATGGCTGCATGAAGCCGTTTGAGGCTATCGTTTCCTGCCAGGGAGTGTGTGTGTGTGTGTGTGTGTGAGATCAGGCACGGGGTGATATTTGTGTTCACTGAATTGCGCTAAATCCCAGAGTTGTCATCTGTTACTGCAAGAATCCACAAGCCTCACTGTTTTTGTGTGCATTTTTAAATTTTATTTCAAAGAGAGCTGGCGGTATTGCGAACATTTCTAACCTCCCACCCCACAAGCAGCCTTGAGTTCATGCCCCATGGAATGAGGAAGTGAGGCGTTGTGTAACAAGACAAGTTGGGGCTTGTTTGCGTGAATACCGACATATTTCTTGACAAGAGACTGCATTCTCGCCCCCTTCCAGCCACCCTTTGGCAGCTGCGTGGCGGGCCAGAACTCAGCCAGTAAAGCTTGCCTCCGCAGAACCTCTCCATGCAAAGGACATGCCTTGTCTGTTGAATTTCTACCTGCGCACTTGATGACATTCGGATTCCCTTCAGAGGCCGGTGGGCCCTGTTGGCTGCGCCCAGGACGCCAGTACAGTGGTACCTCGGGTTAAGTACTTAATTCGTTCCGGAGGTCCGTTCTTAACCTGAAACTGTTCTTAACCTGAGGTACCACTTTAGCTAATGGGGCCTCCTGCTGCCGCCGCGCCGCTGGAGCCATAGCTGTCAAGCGTCCCTTATTTGGCGGGAAAGTCCCTTATCCCAGCGCTGTGCCCCGCTGCTGTCCCTTATTGATGATGTCCCTTAAATTTCCCGGGTTTCTAAGGAAGCAGCTCCTCTCCCTCCCTCCCCGCTGGCCAGGGAGGAGGGAGGCTCCAACTGCGTTGCTAGGCTGCGTTGCTCACCCAGTAAGAAGTCTAAGAACGACTGGGGGGTGGAGCTTGCATGCCTTGTGCCAATCAAATCGGCCGCGTTGCCTGGGGACTCACCTTTGCTCAGTGCTTCCCAGCGGAGAGGTGACAGTGGTTTTCCTTGCTGCATCCCCTTTGCCGGGTTGCTGCGCTATGGGAACCACCACTTGAGGCTTCATTTGGCTGCTGGTTGACTAAAATCCCTTATTTTGGCTGCTGATCCCTTATTTTCGAGGCTTCTGGTCCCTTATTTTCAAGTCTGTAAGTTGACAGCTATGGCTGGAGCCCGATTTTTGTTCTCATCCTGAAGCAAAGTTCTTAACCTGAGGTAATATTTCTGGGTTAGCGGAGTCTGTAACCTGAAGCGTATGTAACCTGAAGCGTATGTAACCTGAGGTACCACTGTAACGCTTCCGAATGCCAGTCGCTTGAGACATAGAATCATAGAATCATAGAATCATAGAGTTGGAAGAGACCACAAGGGCCATCGAGTCCAACCCCCTGCCAAGCAGGAAACACCATCAGAGCACTCCTGACATATGGTTGTCAAGCCTCTGCTTAAAGACCTCCAAAGAAGGAGACTCCACCACACTCCTTGGCAGCAAATTCCACTGTCAAACAGCTCTTACTGTCAGGAAGTTCTTCCTAATGTTTAGGTGGAATCTTCTGTCTTGTAGTTTGGATCCATTGCTCTGTGTCCGCTTCTCTGGAGCAGCAGAAAACAACCTTTCTCCCTCCTCTATGTGACATCCTTTTATATATTTGAACATGGCTATCATATCACCCCTTAACCTCCTCTTCTCCAGGCTAAACATGCCCAGCTCCCTTAGCCGTTCCTCATAAGGCATCGTTTCCAGGCCTTTGACCATTTTGGTTGCCCTCCTCTGGACACGTTCCAGTTTGTCAGTGTCCTTCTTGAACTGTGGTGCCCAGAACTGGACACAGTACTCCAGGTGAGGTCTGACCAGAGCAGAATACAGTGGCACTATTACTTCCCTTGATCTAGATGCTATACTCCTATTGAGACCACAAGAGGAGAGAGTGCTCTTACACCCAGAACCTGCTAGTGCGCTTCCCACAAGCTGATGTGGAAATGTGGAGGAGATTGGGAAATTGAAGGAGCTGAGAGACGAACGGCGTTTGACCCGTTTGCCCATCCTTAGCAGCCAGAGGAAAGGCAAACGGTGCCTGCTCTGCCACAGCTCCCGGCGACAAGGCTTCAGAAACTCAAGGGATATGCATCCTTCACAAAGGCGCCGCTCTGCTTGCCTCCATTGTTCACTCCCTTTGGGGTGTGTTGCAAAACTATTCAGCAGAAGCAGGCTGTGACGTCCTTGCCTTCTGACGTGGGCTGGTTTCCAGGAACACCTTACAAACACATATCTCATCCCTCTTCTGCCAGCACACTGACAGACTCCCTCTTGTCTCCGGGGCAGCATTCGACCTAGCAGGAAGTCTGAGCAGATTTGGTTTGTGAGACAGGTGCTCCTGAGAGAGAGGCGCTACCTCTTCTCTCCCTTCCAGGGGCGCCGACTTGGCCCCCCAGCATACAGGCCTCGGTCCTGTATACCTGAAGGAGCATCTCCACCCCCATCATCCAGCCCGGACACTGAGGTCCAGTGCCGAGGGCCTTCTGGCGGTTCCCTCGCTGCGAGAAGTGAGGTTACAGGGAACCAGGCAGAGGGCCTTCTCAGTGGTGGCTCCTGCTGTTAAGTCGTGGGTGAACATATCAGATGACACAGCAATTCTTCAAACAGCTCTTGTTTATTCACAGGCCAGAACTGAACTGAAGGGTTCAGCCAGCCTGCTTATATAGAGCTCCACTACAACGCAACAGTAACCACTTTCTGTAACTATCCAATTACTGAATGTCACTTTCAATCCCTTATTTGCATATGTGGACCTGAGTGAAAACTATCTACAGTATTCCCTTGCTGGCCCAGGGTGAGAACTTCAGTACATAACACCTGCCCTGTGGAACGCCCTCCCGTCAGATGTCAAGGCAATAAACAACTATTTTACTTTTAAAAGACAACTGAAGACGGCTCTGTTTAGGGAAGTTTTTAATGTCTGACGCTGTATTGTTTTTAATATTCGGTTGGAAGCCACCCAGAGTGGCTGTGGAAACCCAGCCAGATGGGCGGGGTATAAATAGTAAATTATTATAATATTATTATTATGGGTGCCCAAAGGCACTCGCAACATGTCACGGCGTCATGACATCACATGACATTGGTGGCGGCGCAGTGGCGCTTCCGGGGCCTCACTGGGCCTCAGAGGTTACGTCTGAGGCCTTGCAAGACCTTTGACACAACTTACAGTTTCTACTGGAAGTCACTTCCGAGGCTTCACAAAGCCTCAGAAGTTCTGTCAGGGTCCTGCAGTATGGGTGCTGAGCACCCACAAAATCTTTTTTGTGGGTACCCTGGTACCCAGGCCCCCCTAGAGTTGGCACCAGTGCTCCCTTTGCAATCTCTGTTGTTGCAAAGCCAAGCCCATTGCATGTTTCCCCGAGGGGCAGATAAACACCACAAAGGAAACCTTGACCGTTCCATTGCAGGCCCCTTAAAGGAGCATTCAGTATGCCACATAGTGCTCATATATTTCCTTCCTTCTTTGTCATTATTAATATTTCCAAAACTTAAACACAACATACCACAAAATGTCCTGGTGCTGTGGGTTAAACCACAGAGCCTAGGACTTGCCGATCCGAAGGTTGGCGGTTCGAATCCCCCGCGACGGGGTGGGCTCCTGTTGCTCGGTCCCTGCTCCTGCCCACCTAGGAGTTTGAAAGCACATCAAAGTGCAACTAGATAAATAGGTACCACTCCGGCAGGAAGGTAAACGGCATTTCCGTGTGCTGCTCTGGTTCCCAGAAGCGGCTTAGTCATGCTGGTCACATGACCCGGAAGCTGCACCCTGGCTCCCTCGGCCAGTAAAGCGAAATAAGCGCCGCAACCCCAGTTGGCCACGACTGGACCTAATGGTCAGGGGTCCCTTTACCTTTACTATAAAAAACGAGCAGTTATTTTACATGTCCAAAGAGACACGTAATAATTACAGGCATCAACGGATTCTCTCTGGAGGTGGTGGACTGTACTTCCTTGGAGGTATTTAAGCAGAGGTTGGATGTCCATCTCTCAGGGATGCTTTAGCTGAAATTCCTGCATTGCAGGGGGTTGGACTAGATGACCCTCGGGGTCCCTGCCAACTCTACGATTCTCTGATTCTCTGAATAAATAGCGCTGTAAGATAATACTTATGTTCAAAACATAGTCTTTATATTCATAACATGATACATTGATAATTTATTTCCACTATCGGTCTCAATTTTTATTTTTTTTACTACATATTCAATTATTCCCCCACCCCATCGTATCACAAAGCTATCATGCCTCTGCCCCTGTCCCTTAAATCTAATACAGTGGACGCTCAGGTTGTGAATGTGATCTGTGTGGAAGGCATGTTTGCAACCTGCAGCGTTCGTAACCCGTTCCGGTACTTCCGGGTTTCGGCGGTTCTGTAACCCCCCCAAAAATGCAACCTGAAGCGTCTGTAACCTGACTGTATTGTGATTTAATTCAGTCATTTTAGCAGGCTCCCAAAGTTTTCCCACTCCTTCTTCCATAGGAGATGTCACCATTTCTGCAAAACGTTTTCCAGCAACGTATAAGAGACCCCTTCTTTTATCCTTTCCACACCCTGAGCCCCTTACCCCATTGCTTAATGCCACTCCCCATGCCAGCCTCCTTCCCCCTTGCCCCCAATGCATAGCTTCCCACTTCCAGGTTCTTTTGCATTTGGATCGATCTCATCATCTGGTTTCCTGAGAGGCTGGAGGATCTTCTGAATGGAGCGAGCGAGAGGCAGTCCTATAGCTGCCTGCGTGGAAATATAAATGACGGGTGTAAGCACTTATCTGCCCTTCTCAAAGCAGGGGGAAGGCAGACAGCACTGGGCCTTGTCAGATGGGTTGAGGATGGACTGAAAAATGCTGCCGAGATAGGGAGGGGGTGGGAAGAGGAAGGGGGAGCCTTTTGTTTTTTGGGCCTTTCAAGGACAGCCTTCCATATTGATTGAAAAACGCCGCCGCCTTTTGTCCATCCCAAGGTTGCTATTGGAAACGGAGCCGAGAACGACCCAGACCTTTTCTTTGTGCTGAAGCCTTTGAAAGTGACGGTTTCAAGATAGCTGTTGCAGCAGATGTAAATGGCGGTGTTACAAGAATTCTAAGGCCTCAAATATAAAATAAACGCTCATAAATGTACAAGGCAAACACATACAGAAGTATATAAACCACGTATCTGAAATAGTTCAGGAGAGCAATCCTGAAGCCATTTTGACTCTCCCAAATTGACCTCAAATATTTCTCTGCAAGGAGGAAGGAGAGCTTTCAAATTGTCTTTGACTGTATGGGCTTACATCTCCCATTTCAGATGCAGTCTGGCAAGAATCTGTTAAGGTAAGCAAACTATCAATATGTGTAAGAGATTCAGGAACGAGGTATCTCAAAGGAATGGCCAGGCTACCCAGAAAATGCAATCAAGTAAGGCATATCCGGTATCCTGGCAGACAGGAGAGAAGCAACATGCTCAAATTTCTGCTGGGGACCGCCTCCTTCTGTGATGTATGTATGATGTTTAGGGGGGTGGTCTTGGGCTACAGGGTGGGCAATTTCAAAAGTCTATATAAGGGCTTGTGCACCATTGTTCTGGATTCCTCCTCCTTCCTGCGTGTGGTGAGTGGGGACCCTGTTGCAATGGTTTAATAAAGATCAGGCTTACTAGCCGCTTTGCTTCTCAATATACTCTGGTTGGCCTCTGTTACTTTCTCCTACCGATAGAGAACCCACTTAAGGACTCTATATGGGCTCCGGAATACCCCATAAGGGAAAGGAAGCAGTGTTTTCTTATAACAGCGTAGAGAGAAATAGGGGAGGTTTATTTTTTCCCCACCTCCCCACCCCCCACCCCCAATCCCCAATTCAGGGTTGACAACTGCTCTTTCCTCCTATTCACAAACCACATTCTCTGTGCCTTTAAACAGCAGATACAGTGGTACCTCAGGTTACATACGCTTCAGGTTACATACGCTTCATGTTACAACTCTGCTAATCCAGAAATAGTGCTTCAGGTTAAGAACTTTGTTTCAGGATGAGAACAGAAATCGTGCTCCGGCGGCGCGGCGGCAGCGGGAGGCCCCATTAGCTAAAGTGGTGTTTCAGGTTAAGAACGGACCTCCGGAACAAATTAAGTACTTAACCTGAGGTACCACTGTACTTAAACAGCAGACCCTTTAGCAACATTGATCCTATGTTGGGGCGTTGCATAGGGATCTTCAGTAGCAGCAGCTTCCGCCCTACATGCACATTTATTTTTCTATAAGTACAATTTCCTTCTTGCTTTCTCTCTAAAATGTCCAAGGCGGCATGCACAGTTCTCCTCACATTTTATCCTCTAAACAGCCCTGTGAGGTAGGCTTAGCTGAGAGGTTAAAGTGATTGCCCCCCACAAAAACCCCCCATATGTTTTCTTTAACCTATTTGTCTAATTTATATACAGTGGTACCTCGGGTTACAGATGCATCAGGTTACAGACACTTCAGGTTACAGACTCCGCTAAGCCAGAAATAGTACCTCGGGTTAAGAACTTTGCTTCAGGATGAGAACAGAAATTGTGTGGCGGCAGCGGGAGGCCCCATTAGCTAAAGTGGTACCTCAGGTTAAGAACAGTTTCAGGTTAAGAACGGACCTCCAGAATTAATTAAGTTCTTAACCCGAGGTACCACTGTACAGTACTGCCTTTCTCCCCAGTTGGTTAACCATTTTAAAGAACTAAGGCAGATGATACAATATGTAAGATGGCGGGCGGGCAATAGTCGGACTGGAGGTGGCCCTGGTGTTTTCTGAGGCACGTGGTAGGCTTCTTCATTCAGAAATATTGTGGTGTTTTGATTTGCTTTTTTAACGTTTCACGCATATATGTGAGTTTCATCACTGGCTTTTAACAAGACCAGGCCCCTGTTGATGCTTGGCCTTTGCTTCTTGCGCCAGAGAGCCGTGTGAGGGGAAATGGGCTCACCATGTAACCGCTGCAGGAAGCAGAACGGCCAGGAAAGGAAGGAGCTATTGCCTCACATCTCCACTCCAATGGCTGAAAAAGCCCAAGTCCCGCTTGATCTAGTGGAGCTTTTGCCAACCTGGCGCTCTGCAGATGTGCTGGCTGATGGGAATTGTAGTCCCGTGGATGGATGGTGGCTAACAGATTGAGGTTGAATCCTGACAAGACAGAAGTACTGTTTTTGGGGGACAGGGGGCGGGCGGGTGTGGGGGATTACCTGGTCCTGAATGGGGTAACTGTGCCCCTTGAAGGACCAGGTGCGCAGCCTGGGAGTCATTTTGGACTCACAGCTGTCCATGGAGGCGCAGGTTAATTCTGTGTCCAGAGCGGCTGTCTACCAGCTCCATCTGGTACGCAGGCTGAGACTCTACGTGCCCGCAGACTGTCTCACCAGAGTGGTGCATGCTCTAGTTATCTCCCGCTTGGACTACTGCAATGCGCTCTACGTGGGGCCTACCTTTGAAGGTGGCCCGGAAACTGCAATTAATCCAGAATACGGCAGCTAGACTGGTGACTAGGACTGGCCGCCGGGACCACATAACACCGGTTCTGAGAGATCTGCATTGGCTCCCAGTACATTTTGGAGCACAATTCAAAGTATTGGTACTGGCCTTTAAAGCCCTAAATGGCCTCGGTCCAATATACCTGAAGGAGCGTTTCCACCCCCATCGTTCAGCCCGGACACTGAGGTCCAGCACTGAGGGCCTTCTGCTGGTTCCCTCATTGCGAGAAGTGAGGTTACAGGGAACCAGACAGAGGGCCTTCTCGGTAGTGGCGCCCACCCTGTGGAACACCCTCCCTTCAGACGTGAAGGAAATAAGCAGCTATCCTATCTTTAAAATACATCTGAAGGCAGCCCTGTAATTCTGGGACTGTCCCTGGGAAATAGGGACACTGGCTCCCTCCTTGCTGTCTTTCTGCTGGCAACAGGCTTTGGGGAACTGATTGCTTTTAAGGAAAGGGCTAGTGCTGTTCTTTCTTTCTTTCTTTCTTTCTTTCTTTCTTTCTTTCTTTCTCTCTCTCTCTCTCTCTCTCTCTCTCTCTCCCTCCCTCCCTCCCTCCCTCCCTTCCTTCCTTCCTTCCTTCCTTCCTTCCTTCCTTCCTTCCTTCCTGTTATGTACTGAAGTTTTCGCCCTGGGCCAGCAGGGGGATACTGTAGATAGTTTTCACTCAGGTCCACATATGCAAATAAGGGATTGAAAATGACGTTCAGTGATTGGCTAGTTACAGAAAGTGGTTACTGTTGCATTGTAGTGGAGCTCTATATAAGCAGGCTGGCTGAACCCTTCAGCTCAGTTCTGTTCTGGCCTGTGAATAAACAAGAGGTGTTTGAGGAATTGCTGTGTCTCTGATATGTTCACCCAGAACTTAACCCTTCCTTCCTTCCTTCCTTCCTTCCTTGATTCATTGCAATTGTTTGGAGCACTTGGATCAGCACGGTAACCAAAAACAACGATCACATTTGCCTGTGACTTGCCCTGAGAAGCTTCACCCACAGCTTTCTGCCAATCAACTTGCAGAAGGCAGAAACAAAGGCTGGGTTGTTGCTTCTCCTAACCAAGCCAGCCTCTCTTCTGACTTCAGTGTGTCAAAAGGGCATTGGCGTTAAGGTTCTGGAGATAGTCAAGCTATTTAAATTGAGTCGATTAATCAGGCAGATGATCCATGGGCTAAAAATCGTTTAATGGGCTGGAACAAAGACTCAGTGGGAAGGAGCTCTGTTGCTGACTGCAAAAGAAACTGAACCAGTAAGGGCAGATTTGACTTCCCACCCTCCATTATGCAACCTTCTGGAGTGTAGTAACAGCACGATGAAGCTGGTGAGACCTAGGAGTTGTTGCCAGGGTGGCCGGATGTAAAAGAGGACTCATGCACCTTGCAGAACAAGCTACACTTGCTGAAATCTCCTCTTCTGCAATGCTATGAAAGGTGCACGAGGCCAGCAGGGATGGCTCCCCATGCTACCGAAAAGCACACTGTTCAGGCTCATACTTTGTCCAACCCACACTGAAAGCACAGAACTTCTGTGGACCCTGAGCACTATGGTTTGCTAAGCATGCTGAAAACTGTAGCTCTGTGAGGGGGGGGGGGATTACAGTTTCCAGGATACTTGGGGTGGAAGTGATGCGCTTTCAATGTATTTTGTGGCTCTGCCCTCAATCTGTGGGCAAACTTTTTCAAGGCATGTAAATATGCACTACAGTGGTACCTTGGGTTACAGGCGCTTCAGGTTACAGGCGCTTCAGGTTACAGACTCCTCTAACCAAGAAATAGTAGAACTTTACCTCAGGATGAGAACAGAAATCGCATGGCGGCAGCAGGAGGCCCCATTAGCTAAAGTGGTACCTCAGGTTAAGAACAGTTTCAGGTTAAGAACGGACCTCCGGAACGAATTAAGTTCTTAACCCGAGCCTAAAGGCGCAGGATTGAGGCCTGGTTTTTTTAACAAAGAGAATAAGTTGGTAACCTTTATTCTGGAACCCTGTTTTCATTCAAGCGGTACTTGCCCTGGCCTTTCTTACCCTGTGTTGTCCCCACATAAACATCAGGGCTTAAGGGTGGAAGGGTTGGAAAGAAAATGGCAGATGTATCTTTGCTGCTGAGGACACTCTTTGCTGGATTCCAGCCCCTCCTTCACCTCCCGCAATCTCAGTTGTCAGAATTAGAGAGAACTTCCTCATCACTCTCAATATCGTTCTGACAGTAGCTTCAAGTCTAAAGGTGAATCTTGTTTGTAACATTTCCCTTTTCGATGATTAGATTAGGTCAAGCATTTATATGTCTAGAAGTGAGATTAGGCAGCAGGCATTACGTGAGGGTTAGGCAAAATACTATTTATGTGGGCGGGTTCAGATGGAAAAGAGGGCGGGGCCCTGCACCTTTAATAGCTGTGCCAAAGAGGGGAATGCAGGCGTGTTTTGCCATGCCAGCCACATCCTCTGAAATTTTCTATGCAGCTATTAAAGGCCGTGTTTCTTTTTCCATCTGGTCTTCCTAAGTACAGTCATACCTCAGGTTACAGACACCTCAGGATGCATTTTTTCGGGTTGCAGACTGCCGAAAAATGGAAGGACAAGAACAGGTTACTTCCGGGTTTCAGCGGTCACACATGCACAGAAGTGTTAAATCACGCTTTGTGCATGCCCAGAAGTGCCGAATTGCAACCCGTGTGTGCGCAGAAGCGCCGCTGCAGGTTGCGGATGCTGCGGGTTGCGAATGTGCATTCCGCATGGATCACATACACAACTCAAGCATCCACTATACAGTGGTACTTCTGGTTAAGAACTTAATTCGTTCTGGGGGTCCGTTCTTAACCTGAAACTGTTCTTAACCTGAGGTACCACTTTAGCTAATGGGGCCTCCCGCCACCGCCGCGCCGCCGGAGCACAATTTCTGTTCTCATCCTGAAGCAAAGTTCTTAACCTGAGGTACTATTTCTGGGTTAGCGGAGTCTGTAACCTGAAGCGTCTGTAACCTGAAGCGTCTGTAACCTGAAGCTGAGGTACCACTGTACATTATTACTTGATTCCACAGCTATGTAGATTCACTCCCCCCCCCCGGAAGAGTGGGTGGATGATCCTGTTTGGAGTCTACAACAAGGAAGGGAAGTCTGTGGCCCCTCCGAATATTTGTTGGACTGTAACTCCTACCTGTGGACTGCAAGAAGATCAAACCTCTCCATTCTGAAGGAAATCAGCCCTGAGTGCTCACTGGAAGGACAGATCCTGAAGCTGAGGCTCCAATACTTTGGCCACTTCATGAGAAGAGAAGACTCCCTGGAAAAGACCCTGATGTTGGGAAAGATGGAGGGCACAAGGAGAAGGGGACAACAGAGGACGAGATGGTTGGACAGTGTTCTCGAAGCTACCAGCATGAGTTTGACCAAACTGCGGGAGGCAGTGGAAGACAGGAGTGCCTGGCGTGCTTTGGTCCATGGGGTCACAAAGAGTCGGACATGACTAAACAACAACAACAACAACAACAACAATTCCTATCACCTCTGTCTGTCAGTCATGCAGTTTAGGGCTGCTGGGAGCTATGGCCCAAGAGCGATTCCGGACCAGGCTACCTGATAGCTCCTCTTGGCACTGAACAGACCTGTAAGATCGCTTAGATCACCTGGCAGTGAAACTTCTGGCAGCGCCACACCTTATCGTATATCGCGGGGCGGTGATCCAAAAGCTGGCTTTTCCAGCTGTTGTCTGTGCACTGCATACCCTCCAACATTTCACCTTTGAAAATAGTCTGTTAGGATTACCAGATGATATTACCACACTGGTGTGGCAGGAGAGAATGGCAAGTGTGGAGGGAAGATTCAAGGACCATCAAAGAAACCGTGTCGTATAGCATAGTACAGTGGTACCTTGGTTCTCAAACGCCTTGGTACTCAAACGACTTGGAACCCAAACACTGTAAACCTAGAAGTAAGTGTTCCAGTTTGCAAACTTTTCTTGGAAGCCAAACATGCTCCGTTTTGAGTGCCACACTTCCGTTTTGAGTGTTATGCTGAGGTCTGTCTGTTTTTGCTATTTATTTTGCGTTTTTGTTTTTGCGGCTCTTTTTGTTTTGTTTTTGTGACTGTGTGTGTTATGTACTAAACTTGGATCCTAGAACAATAGGCAAGTAGGATCCTAGAATGCAACAACTGATTGGCCTGCAGGAAAAGACCAATCAGGCTCCAGGAGGGAAGCAGAATCAGCCAATCAGATGGGACTCATTGTGTAAATAATGTATACAAAAGCCTGAGGTTTGGGGGGCAATTGAATCACTGTTTTACAAGCTACAATAAAGAGCATGAAATCACTGCAGGGCTCAGAGTATACAGTGGTACCTCGCAAGACGAATGCCTCGCAAGACGAAAAACTCGCAAGACGAAAGAGTTTTCCGTTTTTTGAGTCGCTTCGCAAGACGAATTTCCCTATGGGCTTGCTGTGCAAGACGAAAACGTCTTGCGAGTTCTTGCGAGTTTGTTTCCTTTTTCTTAAAGCCGCTAAGTACCGTTAATAGTGAGTTTGTTTCCTTTTTCTTAATTGCGAGTTTGTTTCCTTTTTCTTAAAGCCGCTAAGTACCGCTAATAGCCGTTAATAGCCGTGCTTCGCAAGACGAAAAATCCGCAAGACGAAGAAACTCGCAGAACGAATTAATTTCGTCTTGCGAGGCACCACTGTATTTCAGTGTGGAACCTAGTTCAGCTACTGATTGATTGATTGATTGATTGATTGTGTGACTGCAGTACATTGTTTATTGCTTTCATTTTATGGATCGAAGGTCTTGTTAGATAGTAAAATCCATGTTTTATTGCTGTTTTAGGGGTTGTTTTTAAAAGTCTGGAATGGATTAATCCATTTTGCATTACTTCCTACGGGAAAGCGCTCCTTGGTTTAGGAACGCTTTGGTTTTGGAACGTACTTCTGGAACGGATTAAATTTGAGAACCAAGGTACCACTGTATACCAGGAGTGGTTTCTTTTTATATTCCAATGTATTTCTGAGCAATAAAAATTTCACATCTGAACTTTTATTCAGGAAGTTTGGCCCAAGTTTGAGAACAGGATACTGGAGTAGTTTGGGCCATTGGCCTGATCCAGCACGACTCTTCTCACGTACTTACGTGACCTCACGTACGTAACCTATTTGCATATATCCACCAAAAGAAGAAATTTTCCTTCCTAAGGCATGTTGCAATGATGGCCAACAATATTCCATTGAAAATTTTGCTCCCTGCTGGTCTGCTGTAGCTTTATGGGATGATTCATTATGCCAAGCTTTTGTTTCCCTGATCTTATTCCACAACACTGGCTACTACTGGACATGATCTGTGAAATACGAGCCGGAGCAATGGAACAAGGAGCGAGTTCTAATCTCCGCTTAATGACTTCAAGCAACTTGCTCATTCTCAGCCTACTTCACAGGGCCTTTTTGCGGGGCTCAAAAGGCATGCCAGCCTGAACTCCTTGCTGGAAAGGTGAGTTTAAAATGTGCAGTATTACTATAATTGGTATTACTGTGATTCATGATCCATGTCCCTTAACATTCGGGAAGGGAGGGGGAGCTGCATCCGTGGCTTCTATTTTTAGCACCAGCTGTTGTGAGAGCTTTTATAACATCTGGTTCTCTTTTTAGATACCCAACAATGCTACATAACTTTGTTCTTTCGCTTGCATATAAAGCTGCCTTTTAAATAAGCCCACAAACATGCATTTTATTTTAAAGCCTGCTAGGAGCTTAGAGGTCTGCTAAGAGCAACTGGAGAAGGGGACGACAGAGGACGAGATGGTTGGACAGTGTTCTCGAAGCTACCAGCATGAGTTTGACCAAACTGCAGGAGGCAGTGGAAGACAGGAGTGCCTGGCGTGCTCTGGTCCAGGGGGTCACAAAGAGTCGGACACGACTAAACGACTAAACAGCAACAACAAGAGCAACTGGCAGAGGAGAGAAGAGGCTAGTGGCTTGCTAAAAGCAGATGACATAAAAGGGACAGGCCACTCCAGACCTCTTCCTCCAGTTTCCTTGATCGCCTGCATATCATTCTCTAGTCACCCGCAGCGAGCAGGAGAAGGCTTACATTCATCCAAAGCATTTGTTTCACACTCCCTGTTTCCTGAGGCAATAGTTAGGATTCACAATGCTTCCCAGCTTCTGTTTCCAAGCGTGGAAAATTGTACTGGTGACTTTTCATATTTTGGGTCAATTATTTATAAACAGAGCAGCAAAGCCTTTGGCTTCAGGCCAGCCTCATCCAGAAACGAAGCAAAAGTCCATGTGCAACGGCATTCATTCACATTCCTAACATGTTGTGTTTGGCTTTCCCAGAGCCCCCCTCCCCTTCTCTCTCTCGCCCCACTGTCAGCATTCAGACTGGAAGCTCCTTGAGGGCAGAGCACTATTTGGTGGAGGGGGGGAGAAGGTCCTTAAGTCACTCTTGGCCTCACATCCTGGATTTGGGGAGTTCTCAAGGAAGTTGGTGCGGTGGTAGTTTGCTCAGGGAAACCACATGCCGACTCTGGTCCTGTGGGAACCCTGAGCAAGTTCTTCCATTGCCAATCTGTATTGTGGCAATATTGTGGTTGCAGTAGCCCAACTGCTACAAGATGCAATTTGAAAGCACCAGTGCCCTCTACAGGCCACACATGCAATGTAATAAAGTGATTTTAAGAAGTTTAGCAGTGGGTAGGTAGGGGTGAATCCATCCACTTCCATTTCTCTGTTTCTCGCTTTTCCAATCTGATGTTCTGTTATCCACATTTCCACATCACTTTGCGATTTTATCTTATTTTTAATTGAAAGTCCTCGTGAAACTTATCAGTAGATTCCTGCTAACGCACACATTTCAATGCATTTTTGCAGAGCAGGCATGTTTTTGCAAAGCAGTTTTCCATAATGTAATCCGTTTTTGTATGGGATGCGGGTGGCGCTGTGGTCTAAACCACAGAGCTTAGGGCTTGACGATCAGAAGGTCGACGGTTCAAATCCCCGGCGACGGGGTGAGCTCCCATTGCTCGGTCCCTGCTCCTGCCCACCTAGCAGTTCGAAAGCACGTCAAAGTGCAAGTAGATAAATAGGTACCGCTCCGGCGGGAAGGTAAACGGCGTTTCCGTGCGCTGCTCTGGTTCGCCAGAAGCGGCTTAGTCATGCTGGCCACATGACCCGGAAGCTGTACGCCGGCTCCCTCGGCCAGTAAAGCGAGATGAGCGCAGCAACCCCAGAGTCGGTCACGACTGGACCTAATGGTCAGGGGTCCGTTTACCTTTACCTAATCCATTTTTGTATGTTATTTTCATGCCCATGTGCCTTTCTATGCATGCTTTACCCCAGTATAATTATTTTTAAAACACATTACTTGGCCAGAGAACTGCATTGCAAAATTCGGAGAAGTGCGAATTTTGAAGGAAGGCTGTGTTTTGTTTTGCATATTGTTCCAGAAAGCGTGAACCATGTAGGTTCACCTACAAATGCAAACTGAATTGATTTGTGTATTATTTTTATGATATAAATAAATTCTCAGCACCCTCAACAAACTACATTTCCCAGGATCCTCTGGGGAAAGGCAGGCCTGTTTAAAGGAGAATGATACTGCTTTAGACAGCGGTTCTCAACCTGTGGGTCCCCAGATGTTGTTGGACTACAACTCCCATCATCCCTAGCTAGCAACGTCAGAGCTCATGGATGATGGGAGTTGTAGTCCAACAACATCTGGGGACCCACAGGTTGAGAACCGCTGGCTTAAGAGGTGAACAGCAAGATGGCACCCCTCCCCCAAATAATAATAATAATAATAATAATAATAATAATAATAATAATACCCTGGCCATCTGGCTGGATTGCCCCAGCCACTCTGGGCTGCTTCCCAAACATATAAAAACATAATAGAACATCAAACATTAAAAACTTTCCAATACAGGACTTCCTTCAGATGCCTTCTAAAACTTATGTAGTTCTTTATCTCCTTGATGGGAGTTCAATCCACCACACCTGAGACAGCAGGCCAGTTTAGGGGGCGCCAGGAGAGGAGAGGTGCTGCTGCCCCTGAACCTTTGCCACCCGAGGCAGATGCCTCAAACTGCCTAACGGTAGGGCCAGCCATGCTGTATGTGTGCCTCTCCCCTGCGTCACAAAACACACCCACATCCTGTAGAGTCTTTCTTTCTCCGTGGAATCCACCTGTACTGTAGGACATGGGAACGTTACACGGATCAGATAAGACTGTACTTTCTGGTTTGACCAGCAGAAGGCACAAGAGTCCCATGATTTTAAAAAAAGCAACAGGTTTGGACTGCTACTGTAGTAAGAGTCTGGCATAAGCTTTGCAGGTGCTTCCAGATACCAACAGAAATTATTTGAAAGAATGGTTAAGGCTGACCCAGGTTGCTCCACATATGGACCTCTTTTGGGCAGCTGAAATGTTGTTGTTCCATGAGCGTAATGCTCCTCTCTACAAGATACACCTGGCTGCTTCCTTATTATTATTTTTTTTTTAAAAAATGGCTCCTGAATCTGCTTTTAATGGATGCTGCTTTTGTATTTTGCAGTTATTATTTTAACTGGGTTTGCTTTTGATCTGGAGTGCGGATAGTTCCACCCACCACATTCTTCTTATGCAGGTGAAATAAGAGGGCAACAAAAGGAACATTCTCCGGCAATGGCAATGTGGGATACATTTTCCTGAAACCCTGTCATTCACAGTAGACAGTACTTAACCAGGTGGACCAATAGTCTAACCGGCTCTGAGAAGTCTAGTGTCCACTGAATTGTAGACTTGGAAGGGACCCCAAGGGTCATCTAGTCCAACCCCCTGCAAATGCAGAAATATTTTGCCCAATGTGGGGCTCAAACCCACAGCCCTGAGATTAAGTTTCTCATGCTCTTTCCGACTGAGCTATCCCAGGAACGTCCAGATCTAGGGAAGTAATAGTTCCACTCTATTCTGCCTTGGTCTGACCCCACCTGGAGTACTGTTTCCAGTTCTGGGCTCCACAATTTAAGAAGGATATCGACAAGAAGAGAGAGCTAAGTTTTGAAGTTGCCCATCAAGAGTTAACATCACCTGGTCGCCATTGCTGAACACGCCTACGAGCTGCTTGGTCACCATCTCCTCGAAAGTGGTGAGGTGTATTGTTTATTTCTATGTAATTAACAGCAATCATAATTATGTCATCTGTATCTGTATCTAGATAGATACTGTATTTACTCTAACGTAATGCGCACCAGCCTTTATAGACCATTTGCTCTGAATTTTGCTGGGAGGCTATACAGCAATGTACAGTGGTACCTCGGGTTAAGAACTTAATTCGTTCCGGAGGTCCGTTCTTAACTGAAACTGTTCTTAACCCGAGGTACCACTTTAGCTAATGGAGCCTCCCACTGCCGCTGCGCCACTGCTGCACGATTTCTGTTCTCATCCTGAAGCAGAATTCTTAACCTGAGGTATTATTTCTGGGTT
The DNA here is from genome assembly GCF_027172205.1 of Podarcis raffonei. Classification (NCBI taxonomy): domain Eukaryota; kingdom Metazoa; phylum Chordata; class Lepidosauria; order Squamata; family Lacertidae; genus Podarcis; species Podarcis raffonei. The sequence continues at coordinate 113,444,509 of NC_070603.1, read as the reverse complement.
AGCGGAGTCTGTAACCTGAAGCGTCTGTAACCCGAGGTACCACTGTACATTCATCTTGTTTCCAGGCTGATTTGCTTGCAGGGTGTTTACACGTCTTCTGGGACGCGGGTGGCGCTGTGGTCTAAACCACTGGGCCTCTTGGGCTTGCCGATCAGAAGGTTGGCGGTTCAAATCCCGGTGACGGGGTGAGCTCCCATTGCTCCATCTCAGCTCCTGCCAATCTAGCAGTTCAAAAGCACACCAGTGCAAGTAGATAAATAGGTACTGCTGTGGTGGCAAGGTAAACGATGTTTCCGTGCACTCTGGTTTCCATCATGGTGTTCCCTTATGCCAGAAGCGGTTTAGTCATGCTGGCCACATGACCTGGAAAGCTGTCTGTGGACAAACACCGGCCTGAAAGCGAGATGAGCACTGCAACCCCTTTGACTGGACTTAACCACCCAGGGGTACTTTATCTTTTACCTTTACATGTCTTCCCGTTAATCATTCACCAACCCCACACTTTTCAATGCATTCCCCCACATTGCTTTCCTAAGAAGTCTGCTTTTAAAAAAAAAAGTGGGTTTTTTGTGTGCTTTGGCAACAAAATGCTTTAATCCACTCCAATTGCACAAACCTACATTTACTTGAATCCTTCCTACAAAATACTAACTGTAGTGATAGAATCATAGAATTGGAACGTACCCTAAGGATCATCTAGTTCAACTGAGAAGCATCTGAAGTTCTCTCAGTTTCCCACTTCTTTGATCTTCATTTCAGTTATTCGTATTTCTGCCACAATTTGTGATTTTTTTTGGGGGGGGGGGATCCTCATGAAAACTCTCCAGCATTTTGGTGCAAATTTCAGAATTTTTGTACTCCTAACATAATGCATTTTTGTATGTCGTTTACACCAATAAATTCATTTTAAAGGCACATTTCCCCCTCATATGTGCATTTTTGTAAACAGTGGTTCGCTGGAGAACTGTATCACAAAACTCAGATTAGTGTGGATTTTTGCAGGCTTACCGCGTTTCAGTTCTCGTATTATTTCAGAAAGTATGAGTTTCATAGATTCGGCTTCATAGGAAAACTGAATCTAGCTGATTCTTTTTCACTCACTCCGAGTCTCAAGAAAGGGTTTGCCAGTTTCGCTTGTCCCAAGGGAAAGTCTGGAAAAACCCCTCTTTTGTCTTTGCCTTGACAGTTGGCCCATCAAAGCCCCTATTCAAATATAGTATCAAATTTGCTAAAAGGGAATTAGGTAGCAGATGCTTTGCATTTTTATGGTGAAATTGTGTTCTGTCAATGTGAAAACCACATGCAAATGAGGGAAGTGTCTGGAGCTGAAAGGAATCCATCTTGGTCTGCCTTTTAAAGTCTGGCTCTCCTGTAACATGGATGGGATTTATTTATTCTTAAATTTTGTTTATTTTGTTTTCAAAAGTTAACATACTTTACCATTGACAATACCGTTAATTTATCCATTGACCTCCCATCCCCCCTTCCATGGTGTTCTATGGTTTTTCCCCTTTGTTGTGGCTTAGTTGTTTAGTCGTGTCCGACTTTTCGTGACCCCATGGACCAGAGCACGCCAGGCACTCCTCTCTTCCACTGCCTCCCGCACTTTGGTCAAACTCATGCTGGTAACTTCGAGAACACTGTCCAACCATCTGTCCTCTGTCGTCCCCTTCTCCTTGTGCCCTCCATCTTTCCCAACATCAGGGTCTTTTCCAGGGAGTCTTCTCTTCTCATGAGGTGGCCAAAGTATTGGAGCCTCAGCTTCAGGATCTGTCCTTCCAGTGAGCACTCAGGGCTGATTTCCTTTAGAATGGAGAGGTTTGATCTTCTTACAGTCCATGTGACTCTCAAGAGTCTCCTCCAGCACCATAATTCAAAAGCATCAATTCTTCGGCGATCTTTATAGTCCTTCTTTATAGTCCAGCTCTCACTTCCATACATCACTACATCAATATTATTATTATTATTTTTATTATTATTATAATTATTATTATTATTATTATGTTGTTGTTGTTGTTGTTGTTGTTGTTGTTGTTGTTGGGGTTTTTTTTAATGGTTGTTTCTTTTAATAGTGTATGAGCGGTGCTTATCTACACTACCTAATATCACACTTAAAATAAACTTATTCCAGTGTTGTCAGAAACATTGGTAAGTGCTTTATACTGAGCCAGACCATTGGCCCTGACCTCTGACTTCTAGTCATGTCATTGCTCAGGAAGTCAGCCTTTCTTAGACTCCAGGCTCTTCAGGTCAACTCAAACATGAACAGCTTTATTTCAGTAGGCTCCTACCTCCCACTCAACCCCTACAGGAAGTTCCATCTTCAAATAATTCCCCTTCTCCCAGGAGCTGACTTTGTACACAGAAGAGATTTTCCAAGGTTGCCACCTATGACACATGTTCATATAACGCCCTCTCACATCACAGTATGGTAATTAATCCAGAACACATGGGGTTTTCCTGGGTTCTAGAGGGAGAAGCAGTTGAGAGCAGGAGCAGGAAGTCTTTCTCAACAGCATTCGAAAATAAAACTGCTGCTATCATAACTCCGTTAGGATGCCGCTAGGATACGTGACTGCATTAGGAATAGCATGTACAGTACTGGTTGCTTTGCCTCACAATGGATATTGTTGTGTTGGAAAAGGGGCAACCAAATAATCAAGGGGGTGTAGCAACTCCCCATGTCATGTTACATCACTGTTCATTTGTATGCCCCAAAGGATCCCAAGGCATCTGCCAAGAAGAAACAGATACATAAGGTAAAGGTACCCCTGTCCGTTAGGTCCAGTCACGGACGACTCTGGGGTTGCGTGCTCATCTCGCTGTATAGGCCGAGGGAGCCGGCGTTTGTCCGCAGACAGCTTCCGGGTCATGTGGCCAGCATGACTTCTGGTGAACCAGAGCAGCTGGAAACGCCATTTACCTTCCCACTGGAGTGGTTCCTATTTATGTACTTGCACTTGATGTGCTTTTGAACTGCTAGGTGGGCAGGAGCAGGGACCAAACAGTGGGAGCTCACCCCGTCGTGGGTATTCGAACCGCCGACCTTCTGATCAGCAAGCCCTAGGCTCTGTGGTTTGGACCACAGCGCCACCCGCGTCCCTAAACAAACACAGTAATGCAGATGCAAACAAGAATGATGCAGATTCAAAACCTTTCCGGCTTCGAGGGCCTTCTGGCGGTTCCCTCACTGTGAGAAGTGAGGTTACAGGGAACCAGGCAGAGGGCCTTCTCGGTGGTGGCACCCGCCCTGTGGAAAGCCCTCCCATCACATGTCAAAGGGATAAATAACTATAGAACCCTCAGAAGACATCCGAAGGCAGCCCTATATAGGGATTTTTAAAAATGTTTAATGTTTTATTATGTTTTTATATTTTTGGGGAGCTGCCCTGAGTGACTGGGGCAACCCAATCAGATGGGTGAGGTAACAACAACAACAAATTGTTGTTACAGTGGTACCTCGGGCTACAAACACTTTGGGTTACAAATGCTTCGGGTTACATACTCCGCTAACCTGGAAGTAGTTGCTCCGGATTGCGAACTTTGCCCCAGCATGAGAATGGAAATTGTGTGGTGGCAGCGGCGGCAGTGGGAAGCCCCATTAGAGAAAGCACGCCTCAGGTTAATAGCGGTTTCGGGTTAAGAACGGACCTCTGGAACGAATTAAGTTTGTAACCCGAGGTATTGTTATTAGGCTCACAGGCTGGGTAGGTGAGGGGAGGCAACTGGAAATGCTTGTTTGTGGTGGTTCCAGCGGTCTCTCCCCTGTATCAATGCCTGCCAGACAGCAGCTCCTCCAACTTAGGGATGGGGAGGCAGTGACCTTCCAGACCTCCCAGCATGGCCAACAGTCAGGGATGATGGGAGATGCGATCAAACAACATCTGGAGAGCTGCAGATTCTTCGGCCCCTGCTTGCACCCGTTACGCAGAAGGGTGGCTGAACTAAGGCAGACAAAAGGGGCGTGTTGTGCTGTGAGTTGAGCCAAACTCAGAGGTTACAACATGAATGAATGAATGAATGAATGAATGAATAAAGTCTTTGCAACAGCCTCTTTGAACTAGCTCAAGCAAGTGGGCTGCTTCAAAGAGCGCTTTTGCACAGAACTTTAATCCTTGTTCCACTGATGAGCAGGGATTCAAGGCCGCTGCCTTAGCCACATAATAATAATAATAATAATAATAATAATAATAATAATAATAATTATTATTATTATTATTATTATTATTTTTATTTATACCCTGCCCTCCCCAGCCAAGGCCGGGCTCAGGGCGGCTAACAAGCAATAATAAAAACAAGTTGAATGAATACAACTTAAAAACAAGGTTAAATACAACATTAAAATATTGAAACATTAAAATGTTAAAATGCAGCCTCATCACAGGAGGAGAAAGGAAAAAGGAAAAAGAAAGAGGGGGAGGGAATCAAAGTAGCTCCAAGCCAAAGGCCAGGCGGAACAACTCTGTCTTACAGGCCCTGTGGAAAGAAATCAGATCCTGCAGGGCCCTGGTCTCATGAGACAGAGCGTTCCACCAGGCCGGACCCTGTGCTGAGAAGGCCCTGGCCCTGGTTGAAGCTAATCTAACTTCCTTAGGGCCCAGGACCTCTAGGGTGTTGCTATTTATGGACCTTGAGGCTCTCCGTGGGGCATACCGGGAGAGGCGGTCCCGTAGGTACGAGGGTCCTAGGCTGTGATAATCTTGTTTCCTACTGGGAACAGGTTCATACTTCCCATGCAGGATTAAATCATTCCTCCCGCCCATCAGCTGATAGTCAGGTGGACGTGGTGGTGAAATGAGAGTAACAGGCCAAATTGGAACCCTCTTGCAGGCTGACCCTGGCCAGCAGGCCAGGGGTACCCTACCCCCTGGCATAGATAACCTATTATTTCAGGCTAAATTACGCATATGAAAATGTGCTCATCAGCAGAAATTCATACCAAAATTCTGACAAAAGTTCATGGTGGGGGAAAATCACACTGATGTGGAAAACTGAATTGGACTGGGAAATGGGAAACTAACATTGACAGTGCTATCCATCCTGACTCACCAAGGTGCAAGTTGCCTACCCGCTTTTGAAGCGAAAGCCCACGCTTCTTTTTTTAGCTCAGAAAGTATGACTTTCAAAAAGGTTTCTTTGGCACCTCCCCCATACTCTCTCTCTCCTTCCCCCCCTTTTTTGAAAGAAACCAGCCGCTAAGAAAAAGACCACACCAAACGGAAACGGATGCCACAAGCTCATAAGCGTACTGAGAAGATAATGAGGAGAGGCCCTTTCTTGGTACTGAAACTGTTTGATCGTTCAGAAGTAGGTGGGGGAAGTTGGTTTCAGAAACCAGAACCGTTCCTATCTGCCGCACACATCAGAGAAAGGAGGCTATAAGAAGCAAAAGCTCGGCCATAATGCCAGTAAGATGTCAATGTCAAATCCCTTAGGCCCCAATTCCCAAGCCGATTAGAAAGGTGATATTGTATTCATCCCAAGTAGCAGAGGCACTTGTGTTACTGGTGCAGCTTTCCCCCCGCTAGGGGATAAACGTCCCGTATTTTTTGCTCCATAAGACTCACTTTTCCCCTCCTAAAAAGTAAGGGGAAATGTGTGTGCGTCTTATGGAGTGAATGCAGGCTGCGCAGCTATCCCAGAAGCCAGAACAGCAAGAGGGATTGCTGCTTTCACTGCGCAGAGATCCCTCTTGCTCTTCTGGCTTCTGAGATTCAGAATATTTTTTTCCTTGTTTTCCTCCTCCAAAAACTAGGTGCGTCTTGTGGTCTGGTGCGGCTTATAGAGCGAAAAATACGGTAAACATTCGCTTCAGAACAAGCGAAAATGTCAAATGCCCCCCTCCCTGTTTCAGCGTTCTTCGGTTCCAAAATTAAGGCAGAGAAGAACAAATGGATATACAGTCATACCTCCGGTTACAGATGCTTCAGGTTGCGCATTTTTGGGTTGCGCACCATGCCGAACCTGGAAGTACCGGAACGGGTTACTTCTGGGTTTCGGTGCTCGTGCATGCGCAGAAATGCTAAAACGTGCTTTGCGCATGTGCAGAAGCGCCGAATCGTGACCCGCGTGTGCACAGGCTGCGGGTTGCAAACGTGCCTCCTGCATGGATCACGTTCACAGCCCAAGCATCCACTGTACAAAATGGCAGGTCGCACACATTCACTGTACATTTAAAGCAGTTGGATTGACTGGATGAGACCAATAGTGGAAGGGGGGTGTCTTGTCATCTGGGCAGCCCAGGACGTCCATACATGCTCGTGCCCCCAGGGGGTCACTTTGCTGCTGTTAACGCAGCAGTTTGACTTCACCCCTGAAGGCGGACTCCATTGTCCCTCGAGACAGACAGATGCCAACTATACCACTTTATTTATTTATTTATTATTTTATTTTGACAAAGTAATAATCATAAATAAATAATAAAAATGTGCACCCCACCACTGAGACCATTCCATTGTAACTATCCAACCTCCCAGAATTTCAACACCTCTTGCCATGGTTTGACCTCTTTCTGTTTTAACAGTACAAATTCTACAAAACACCCTCCATATCTCCTCCAAATCATTTCTCCTGCATATTCCCTGCCTTACCTTAATGGTGGGATGCAGGTGGCGCTGTAGTGTAAACCACGGAGCCTAGGGCTTGCTGACCGGAAGGTTGGTGGTTCGAATCCCCGCAACAGGGTGAGTTCCCGTTGCTCGGTCCCTGCTCCTGCCAACCTAGCGGTTCGAAAGCACAAAGTGCAAGTAGATAAATAGGTACCGCTCTGGCGGGAAGGTAAACAACGTTTCCGTGCGCTGCTCTGGTTTGCCAGAAGTGGCTTAGTCATGCTGGCCACATGACCCAGAAGCTGTATGCCGGCTCCCTTGGCCAATAAAGCGAGATGAGCGCCACAACCCCAGAGTCGGCCATGACTGGACCTAATGGTCAGGGGTCCCTTTACCATTACCTTAATGGCACATGTTAATTTATAATTAATAGCCTTATCCCACACCTCATTATACCATTCTTCCATTTTATATTCCGCTCGCCCCTTCCACTTCCTGGCTATAATAACTTGTGCAGCTGTCAATAAATGTGTCAGCAAGTCCTTAATAGCTTGCGAACCTTCCACCCCATTGCAAATTGAGAATGATGCTACCTCTGGGCTTTCGGTCACCTTTAACCCCGTGATTTCTGCTCTCTCCAAAAACCCTTTGCCAAAATGTTGTACATATTTACAACCCCACCACATGTGAACGCAAGTCCCTGTTTCCTGGCATCCCCTCCAACATAATGCCGAATATTCCTTGTTTATTTGATTTAATCTGACTGGTGTTAAATACCATCTCCAAACTAATTCAGCCATACCACTTTAATAGGAACATACAAAACTGCCTTATATTGAATTGGTCCATTTAGCCCAGTGCTGTCTACATGGACAGGCAGTGGTTTTCCAAGATCTCAGGCGGGAAACTCGCCCAGCCCCACCTGAAGAGGCCGTGGAGTGGACTTGTTGCTCTCTCCATGCAAAACAGATGCTCCACCACTGAGCCCTTGCCAACAAAGGTCCGTATAGTTAAAGCTATGGTTTTCCCAGTAGTGATGTATGGAAGTGAGAGCTGGACCATAAAGAAGGCTGATCGCCGAAGAATTGATGCTTTTGAATTCTGGTGCTGGAGGAGACTCTTGAGAGTCCCATGGACTGCAAGAAGATCAAACCTCTCCATTCTGAAGGAAATCAGCCCTGAGTGCTCACTAGAAGGACAGATCCTGAAGCTGAGGCTCCAATACTTTGGCCACCTCATGAGAAGAGAAGACTTCCTGGAAAAGACCCTGATGCTGGGAAAGATGGAGGACACAAGGAGAAGGGGACGACAGAGGACGAGATGGTTGGACAGTGTTCTCGAAGCTACCAGCATGAGTTTGACCAAACTGCGGGAGGCAGTGGAAGACAGGAGTGCCTGGTGTGCTCTGGTCCAGGGGGTCACGAAGAGTCGGACACGACTAAACGGCTAAACAACAACCACTGAGCCTACAGCCCTCCACCCAAAGTCAGGATTTGCCTCACAGAATCCTGGGAACTGTTGTTGGTTAAAGGTGGTGGGAACTGTAGCATTGCGAGGTATGTCCTAAAAAAACTCCCAGAGCACCCTGAATGAACTACAGTTCTCAGCGTTCTTTTGGGGGAGCGAAGGATGTTAAAGTAGCATAAGAGTGTTTTGAGAATGTGGTGCGGATGCAACCACGTAAGGTCCCGTATATAAATTGCTGAAATACATTTTAAAACACCAACCCATTAGGCTTCTGCCTGTCCTATCTGTTGAGATTCAGGGCACCAGCAGCCACTACAAGCATCAGGAGCTGAGACGGAGACAGTTCAAATGGGTCATGTCCATATTTTTATCTATTAACCTCATTGTCTGCACAGATGAGGCGGAAGAACAGATGCAGAAGGTGAAGAAAACCTCTGCATTGTTCACATCCTGTACGGTTTCTCGTGACGGGATTCACTAAACCCTGACCTATTTATGGGGTGGAAAAATCTAAAATGGCAGCCTGCCAGCAATGTGGAAGCTGGTAATGGTAGCTGGTATTCCGGAGTTGCCTTTTTTAAACAGCTACAACAGGCAATGGGCAGAGAGAGGCTTCATAGGATGGAGTGTGGCGTCCATCATCTACTGCTTGCATGGGGAGTCTTTGGCCCTTCAGATGTTGCTGAACTACAACTCCCATCAGCCCCAGCAAGTGTGCCGAATGGCTGGGGATGATAGGAGTTGTAGTCTAGCAACATCTGGAAGTCCAAAGGTTCCCCACACCGGATTTCATAGGTTAACGCAGGAGGGCTGGGAGCTGTTAATTAAAGCTTGGGGTGCAGGGTATTAGGGGACTGCCATGGGTCTGAAAGCCAGAATTCTGGGCCCCAAGTTTTCTCAGTATATGAGAGTCACCCAAGCAAACATTTTCCACCCCCGCATGACCCTGCTGTATCTGCGGCCAACACATTGAAGTGAGATGCCAGCAACACTTGGAAACAGAGGATTCTTAAAACTGTGAACTGTGGTCAGGACTTATTGTTTCTGAGAAACAAAGACAACATTTTTTTTCCTGTTCGTACACTGGCAACGAAAACCAAGTGTGGACTGCTCACTGTCACCTCTTCTTCCTTTCTGAGGCTTAGGCTCCATCTGCATCATACAATTAAACCAGGATCCTGCCACCGGATAACAGCTGTGGCTTCCCTCAAAGAATTCTGGGAGCTGCTGTTTGCAAAGGGTGCTGAGAGCTGTTCGGGTGCCTGCATTCCCCTCATGGAGCTACAATTCCCTGGGAGGAACCATTCTGTAGATATGTGAGGGGGGGATAGGGGGCACCTAGCAACTCTCAGCACCCTGAGAGTTATGCCCCCATCGTTCTGCCCAGACACTGAGGTCCAGCTCTGAGGGCCTTCTAGCGGTTCCCTCCCTGCGAGAAGTGAACAGGGAACCAGGCAGAGGGCCTTCTCGGTAGTGGCACCCGCCCCGTGGAATGCCCTCCCATCAGATGTCAAGGAAATAAACAACTATCTGACTTTTGGAAGACATCTGAAGGCAGCCTTGTATAGGGATTTTTTAATGTTTGATGTTTTATTGTATTTTTAATATTTTGTTGGAAGCCGCCCAGAGTGGCTGGGGAAACCCAGTCGGATGGCTAGGTCATAAACAATACAGTAAATCATCATCATCAAACCACAGACCCCAGGATTCTTGAAAAACCGTGGCTCTTGAAGTGTTAGGACACTGCTTTAAATTTATAGCGCAGATGGGGTCTTAGTAAATGCTTCACATCATTATGCAGAAGGCAACTGGGAGAGCCGCTGAATCTGACTTCAACACTGGAGATGAGGCAATAGGGTCAGATTTTCTCACCAGCTAAGCAAACTACAGTTTAGGACCTCGTATTATCAGGTACCTGTAAACACAAACACACACAAACACCCCACTGCTGGTCTCTGAATGTCTTAACTTGGGCAGGGGGCTAGTTTAGGGAGCATGGGGCAATCCGCATGGCACATGCTGCTCTTCCCAACATACCTCAGTTGGTTAGAGCGTGGTGCTGATAATGCCAAGGTTGCAGGTTTGATCCCCGTATGCGACAGCTGTACATTCCTGCATTGAAGGTGGTCAGATTAGATGTTCCCCAGGGTCCCTTTCCAATTCTCTGATTCCATCTAACTGCCACTCCCCAGTCTCTTCTTCCTAAAACAGCTTGCCCCCTTTATCTAACCCATGGGTAGGCAAACTAAGGCCCAGGGGCCGGATGCGGCCCAATCGCCTTCTAAATCCGGCCCACAGACAGTCCGGGAATCGGTGTGTTTTTACATGAGGAGAATCTGTCCTTCTATTTAAAATGTATCTCTGGGTTATTTGTGGGACCTGCCTGGCATTTTTACATGAGTAGAATGTGTCCTTTTATTTAAAATGCATCTCTGGGTTATTTGTGGGGCATAGGAATTCGTTCAAAATATAGTCCGTCCTCCCCACAAGATCTGAGGGCCAGTGGACTGGCCCCCTGCTGAAAAAGTTTGCTGACCCCTGGACCTCCAGGGGGCTGGCACCCAAGATTAAAAGGGTGGAAATCTGCCCAAAAACATGCTCCGACCATAATGCCTTGAAAATAGAACTTAGATTAACTCAACCTGGTTCCTTCAGATGGAGAATGAATGACACACTACTAAGAGATCAAGAGATTGTGAAAAAGGCCCAAAAAACATTAAAGGACTATTTTGAGATAAATCTGAATACTACAGTTGAAAAAAGAACGATCTGGGACGCAAGCAAAGCTGTTATGAGAGGGTTTCTGATACAACAGAATACAATCAAGAAAAAACTCTGGAATGGAAAGAAGGACAAAATATTGGAGAAAATATACCAAGGAGAGAAAAAACTGAGAACCAAACCAAAGTCCAAGGAGGTGCTGAGAGAAATTAAATTCCACCAAGCAGAATATTCAAAATTGATCAATCAGGAGATTGAATGGAAAATAAAACAGATGAAGCAAAGATCCTTTGAATCAGCAAATAAATGTGGAAAGCTATTAGCTTGGCAGCTGAAAAAAAGACAAAAGCTAAATACGATAACAAACCTAGAGATTGATGGACGGATGGTACAGAAACCAGAAGAAATTAGGAAGTGCTTCCACAGATACTTCAAAGAACTGTATGCACAGGGGCCCCAGAAAGAATCAGAGATAGATCAATTTTTAAAGACAAATGGACTATCAAAAATAACTCAAGATAAAAGATCAATCTTGAACTCTACAATAACCTCACAGGAAATTGAAGGTGCCATTCAGAATATGCAACTAGGCAAATCTCCAGGCCCGGATGGACTTACCTCCAAATATTATAAGGTTTTGAAGGACTATTTGATACAACCTTTGTTGGAGGTATGTAACCAGATCATGGATGGGAAGAGGGCACCAGAAACGTGGAAAGAAGCCTTCATCACATTGATACCTAAGTCAGAATCTGAAAAGACTCAGCTTAAAAACTACCGTCCCATCTCACTCCTAAATGTGGATTACAAAATATTTGCAGACATTTTGGCAAATAGACTTAAAAAAGTTTTAAATGAAGTAATTCATAAAGACCAAGCAGGCTTTCTCCCTGGTAGACATTTATATGAGAACACTAGAAACATCATTGACATTTTAGAACTTTTGCAGACTAATAGGAACACAAGGGCGGTGTTAATTTTTATTGATGCGGAGAAAGCATTTGACAACATATCTTGGATGTTTATGAAGAAGAACTTGGAAGGGATGGGAGTGGGACGGGGGTTTGAGAATGGATTACATGCAATCTATTCAGAACAAAAAGCTAAACTAATAGTGAACAATGTGGTGACGGAGGAATTTAAAATTGAAAAAGGGACACGACAAGGGTGCCCTCTATCCCCTCTGTTATTTATTTCAGTCCTGGAGGTGCTATTGAATATGATCAGAGAGGACCGGTTGGTACAAGGGATAGAGGTCGGAGTGAAACAATATAAACTGAAAGCTTTTGCAGATGACCTAGTTTTGACACTGCAGGAGCCAGAATCCAGTACAAAAAGAGTTCTCGAACTTATATCGGAATTTGGTCGGGTGGCGGGATTTAGGTTGAATAAACAAAAAACTAAGGTTCTGACCAAAAATTTAACAAACACAGAAACAGAGGGGTTTCAGAGAGAAACAGAACTGAATGTGGTTAAAAAAGTGAAATACCTTGGGATTTATTTGTCCTCCAAGAATTTGAATTTATTTAAGGATAATTATGAGAAATGTTGGTTGGAAGTTAAAAAGGATTTAGAAATTTGGTCAAGATTGAAACTTTCCTTGTTGGGAAGAATCGCAGCGATAAAAATGAATGTGTTGCCGAAAATGTTATTTTTGTTTCAAACCTTACAGATCGTGGACAGAGTGGACTGCTTTGGAAAATGGCAGAAGGATATATCTAGATTTATCTGGCAGGGCAAAAAGCCCCGAATAAAGTTTAAAATATTAACAGATTCAAAAGAAAGAGGGGGGTTTGCCCTGCCGGACCTGAGGTTGTATTATGAAGCTGCAGCCTTCTGCTGGCTGAAAGATTGGTTCTTGTTGGAAAACACTGATGTCCTAGATCTGGAAGGTTTTAATAATGCTTTTGGATGGCACGCATACCTATGGTACGACAAGGTTAAAGTACATAAATTGTTTAAAAGTCACATTGTCAGAAAAGCAATTTTTGCAGTCTGGATGAAATATAAAGACTTACTAGAGAGTAAAACTCCGAGGTGGCTATCACCAGTGGAGGCCAAGGCCCGAAAAAGACCCAATATGGAGGCCTATTGGCCGAAATATTGGGAACTGACTGAAAAAATTGGAGACAATTGGAAGTTGCAGAGCCAGGACAAACTAAAAAATAAGGTGCGAGATTGGTTACATTATGCTCAAATTCAAGAGGTTTTCAAAATGGATAAAAAAGTTGGTTTCCAGGTGGAAAAGTCGAAACTAGAGACAGAATTGTTAGAACCAAAGACAAAGCTGTTATCTAGAATGTATAACTTGCTGCTTATGTGGAACTTACAGGATGAGACAGTTAAATCTGCTATGATTAAATGGGCACAGGATGTTGGACACAACATTATGTTTGAAGACTGGGAAAGGTTATGGAACACCGGAATGAAATTCACGGCAAGTACGGCCTTGAAGGAAAACATTATGAAAATGATATACCGGTGGTACATGACCCCAGTCAAGTTAGCTAAGATACACCACCTGTCTGACAATAAATGTTGGAAGTGTAAGGAAGCAGAGGGGACTTTCTTTCACCTCTGGTGGACATGCCCAAGGGTTAAGGCTTTCTGGGAAATGATTTATAATGAGTTGAAAAAGATATTTAGGTATACCTTTCCCAAGAAACCAGAGGCCTTCCTGTTGGGCATGGTAGACCAGAAAGTGTCAAAGAAGGACAGAACTTTGTTTATGTATGCTAGTACAGCAGCAAGAATACTTATCGCAAAGAACTGGAAGACACAAGATTTACCCACGCTGGAGGAATGGCAGACGCAGTTGATGGACTACATGGAGATAGCTGAACTGACCGGCAGAATCCGAGATTTGGATGTAGAAACAACTGAGGCGGACTGGAAAAAGTTTAAAGACTACTTGCAAAAGTATTATAAACTGTATGAATCTTAAGATTGTGCATGATTTCGAAATGATACGCTTTAGCAATTATGATTAAGTAAATAGTAAACTAAGTGATAAAAGAGAAAAGGAGATAATATGAACTGAACATGTTACGTTTATTTTAAAGGTATAAAAACTGTGACACAATATATTGAATTTAGATACATAACATGTAAAAGTTACAATAAGGTATGACATAAGGTAACAAATTGCTGACATTGTTAATATAAAGAACGCAGAATCGGAAGGGGTGGGGAAGTCCAAATTGGGATTTTTGTTAAAAAAAAAAAAAAATGGTTTCTTGTAAATTCCTTATTTGCTTGCAATGTATAAAAGTTGGAAAGAAACGTAATAAAAAATATTATAAAAAAAAAAAAAAAAAAAGTTTGCTGACCCCTGATCTAACCTCTGGGAGTTTGAGGGCTTCTAGGCCTTGCAGGAATATCCAACAGGATTTCCATATCTCCTGAGGAGGAAACCGGTAGTGAACCCTTCACACCTTCTGCGATAGGTTTAAATAAATCTAAGGAAACCAAATTATCGGGATTAGCGACAGGGACCCAGAAATGGGTCACAGTTCTGTTACGTGCTTGGAAACCTCTGCCGAGGTGCTTTCGAAAGGTGCCGGTGGAGCCAGCAAACCGCCAAAGGCTTGATCAGGATGTCATATTAACACCCCTGAAGGGTAACATTTTCCCTGCACAGTTCCAAAACGTGTCAGCCCTGATCTATTTCTGGGGTGGAAACGTTTTAAACCGAAAGCCACCGTGCTAGCAAGAGCTGGCCCACTTGCCTTTTTGGCAGCACATGTTTGCATTTTATTTACTATGGTTCTTTTGAGGCCTCTTAACTGTTCACCTGCTTCTTAAAAGAGATTCAACAATTACTTTGATAAAATGCATATTTTGTTATGTGCAAATGGCTTTAGAAACCTATTAGGTCCATAAATTACCATATAGCATATATTCAACACAAAAAAAACAGTGACAATTTGTTGTTGACAAAGGACAGCTGGACATATAAAGAGCCCCATTACCTTTAGTAGCTTAGGGCCTCATCAGACCTAAATCCGGCCCTGATTGGCACCTTTGGGCAACTGATAAGTAAGGCCTCAATGAAGCCACCTTTTAACCACAGCAGCTGCAACTGTTCCAGTGGAGATTTAAGAACTCCACACCCAAGCAGAGCACCTATTAATAGCTGTGTAACAGGAAGACGTTCTGTCTTCTCCAGAGATGGGGTAGGTTTCTCCTGTTGAATTCCCGCCTTTCACACGGCTTTTAGGAGCATTGCAAGACAAAAGAAACCCCCCATTTCAGGACGAGTGGAGCGTTTCATTTCCCTACCACCCAGGGAAGCAGAAATGCGTAGGGCCCTGACCTATTTTCGCTGAAGGCACCCACAAGCCTGATGTGGTCGGGAGAATGAACCTAAAGCGAGAAATCTTTCCGTGATCGGCTCGCCCACAATTTCGCACTTGGGCTGGAAAGAAGAGAAGAGGTTCCTCAGCAACGCTGTTGTCATAGGATTTCTTGGGGAACTTCTGCGTCCGGGATTTTCGTGGAACCACAAGAGGAGCTAGCAGTGGGAAGGTGAAAAGGACGACACGATGAGGCTGTGCTGTTCCATCCCTTCTTGGCAAACTGGGCCGACGTTTTCACTGATCCTCGTTCACCGCGACCTACGGATGGGCGAATCTGTCAATTTCAGTTTCTCATTTTTTTCCACCTCCAGTTCACTACATTTCCACATCAGTTTGCATTTGTTCTTATTATTATGACTATTTTTGGAATGGTCCTAATGTCAAATCATTTGACATTTAAATGCAGATTTCTCCATATATTTGTAGGCAATTACCCCTAATATGCAAAATTTTGCATTCTCCCCCACATAAAGCATTTTCCTTTGCTATTTTCATTGCCGCATGCATTCTTATGCACACTTTACTCTGGGATGTGCATTTTTCATACATTTTACCTACAACTGCAAAACTCACAAGGCAAAACAAAATGCCTTGGCTAGGATTTTCACACCCCACATTCCCTAAGACATATTTTGCGCTCAGAACATCCTCATATGCAGGCATCAATGATATGTCACAGATTCAGGTCTCCCCACCAATTCTACCTCGAGCTTCCATTCATTTCTTTAAATTGAGCAGGCAACATGGTAACTCCCAGATGTGGCTGGGCTTACTGCTGGGGGAGGAATCCACAAAAGTCAGATTGCCAGATTCTCTAGGTGAATTATGCTCCAGTTCAAGGTTCTTCAAGGATCGCAATGTGGCCTCCATTCATATACAGTGGTGCCTTGGTTCTCAAACACCTTGGTACTCAAACAACTTGGAACCCAAACACTGCAAACCCGGAAGTAAGTGTTCCGGTTTGCGAACATTTTTCAGAAGCCGAACGTGCTCCGTTCTGAGTGTTACACTTCCGATTTGAGTGCCACGCTTCCGTTTTGAGTGTTACACTGAGGTTTGTCTGTTTTTGCTATCTATTTTGCGTTTTTGTTTTTGCAGCTCTTTTTGTTTTGTTTTTGTGACTCTGTGGAACCCAGTTCAGCTACTGATTGATTGATTGATTGTGTGACTGCAGTACCTTGTTTATTGCTTTCATTTTATGGATCGACGGTCTCGTTAGATAGTAAAATTCATGTTAAATTGCTGTTCTAGGGGTTGTTTTTAAAAGTCTGGAATGGATTAATCCATTTTGCATTACTTTCTATGGGAAAGCGCACCTTGGTTTTGGAACGCTTTGGTTTTGGAACGGACTTCTGGAACGGACTAAGTTTGAGAACCAAGGTGCCACTGTATATACATCTATTACACACACACATTTTTGCTTGGACACTTTTAAAAATCAGCCAGTAGGGCAAGCAGCCGCTTTGCCCCCCCCCCCCCCCCCGAATGAAAACACAGCAAATCCTCTGGGGAGTGAAGGGACTTGGGGATATCCCGGACTCAGCTTTACAGCTGCAAATAAAATGTTTTAAGTGCAATATACAAATGCAACACTAGATTTTATTTTTTTTAACAAAAGCGTTTCTCGCAGGGGCTGCACCATGTTTTCCCCTCACAATTCCCCTTGAAAATTTCTTACTTGAAAATTACTCCCCAGGGTACTTCTTGTCTCTGCAGTCAAAGCGCGTGCTATTTGCTCCACATTGTGGGGGGCTCGATGACCAATTTTATAAGTTTAAAATAGTTTTGTGGGTGGTGTGTTTTTGTTTGTTTGTTTGTTCGTTTTTGGAGGAACAGACTCAGCCTGCATGGGAAGTACAGTGGTACCTCAGGTTAAGTACTTAATTCATTCCGGAGGTCCGTTCTTAACCTGAAACTGTTCTTAACCTGAAGCACCACTTTAGCTAATGGGGCCTCCTGCTGCTGTTGCGCTGCCAGAGCACGATTTCTGTTCTCATCCTGAAGCAAAGTTCTTAATCTGAAGCAATATTTCTGGGTTAGCGGAGTCTGTAACCTGAAGCGTATGTAGCCTGAAGCGTATGTAACCTGAGGTACCAGTGTACTGCTTAACAAACAGCAGAGTTTCTACGTGGGTTTTCAAGGATGTTCCATTCGAAATCTGCCCAGAAACAGGATAGGATGAACTTGATCCTGTCTTCTTAAGCAAAACTGGCACACACTTTAATGGGTATGCACATCCCCAGTAGAACAACAGCTCCCATCATCTCTGACCATTGACCATGTTGACCGGGGCTGATGGGAGTTGGAGTCCAACACAATATGGAAGGCCACACAGCTAACACACCCCTGACTTAAATATCTTGTACTCCTATATGAATTAATAAAGAATAAATCCAACTCTGGAAAATGTTTTTCCTTCAGTTAAACACAGGAGCCCAGTAATTCAGGGAGATCAGGAAGAAGCCTTTCTCTCCATGTCGCCAGCCTCACGTGGTGGGGACGCAGGACAGGGCCTTCTTGGTGGGGGCTGTTCCCAGGCTTTGAAACGTGCTTCCTGGATAAGCTAAACTGGCTCCCACCTTGTGGTCCCTTCCTTGTGGTCCTTCTGCCAGCAGGTGAAAGCTGTTTCAGTCTGACAGGCCTTTGGGAACTGACTGGCTTTTTGTTTTTGTTTTAAAGGAAAGGCCTTTTAATAGTGCTGTGCTATTTTTTATTATCTGTATGTGTATATACAGTGGTACCTCTGGCTACGGATTTAATTCGTTTCGGGGTTTTGTAACTAGAGGCGCCGCTTCTGCGCACATACAGTGCAATACAGCGCTTCTGCACATGCGTGTGGTGCGAAGAACGCTTCTGCGCATGTGTGAGCGGCAAAACCCGGAAGTATACACCTCTGGATTTGCCATGGCCATAACCCAAAGATTCCATAACCCGGAGGTTACACGACACGAGGTACCACTGTGTGTGTGTGTGTATATACAGTGGTACCTCAGGTTAAGTACTTAATTCTTTCTGGAGGTACGTACTTAACCTGAAACTGTTCTTAACCTGAAGCACCACTTTAGCTAATGGGGCCTTCTGCTGCTGCCGCGCCACCCGATTTCTGTTCTCATTCTGAAGCAAAGTTCTTAACCTGAAGCACTATTTCTGGGTTAGCGGAGTCTGTAACCTGAAGTGTATGTAACCTGAAGCGTATGTAACCTGAGGTACCACTGTAATTCGTTCCGGAGGTCCGTTCTTAACCTGAAACTGTTCTTAACCTGAAGCACCACTTTAGCTAATGTGGCCTCCCGCTGCTGCCACGCCACCAGAGCACGATTTCTGTCCTCATCCTGAAGCAAAGTTCTTAACCCGAGGTACTATTTCTGGGTTAGCGGAGTCTGTAACCTGAAGTGTATGTAACCTGAAGCGTATGTAACCCGAGGTACCACTGTACAGTTTTCTGAAACTTTCGAATTCCAAGATGTGGGTTCCAATTGGCTGACAGGTACGTTTTTACACAGTAGAAACCATGTCAGACGTTCGTATTCTGAGGACTGGTCGAAAACCAGAGCACTTCCTGGTTTTCGGCATTCGGGAGCCAAAACGTTCTAGAGCGGAGCCGTTTGAGTTCAGAGGTTCCACTGTACTATGAATGGGAAGCCCCGAGCCAAGGAGAAATATAGGTCAGCTGAAACGAGCCACTGAGTTGAAAATAGAAGAGGCTCTTCCAGGTGATATACTTACTGAGTATTTGTCCTGTTTTGCTTGCAGAAATCTTATGCGGTGGTTAGACTTGGGGGGTGGGCTGTGGCTTTTAGACTGCCACTGTTTTCAGGCGGGATTCAATCACAAACAAATCCCAGCAAATCAAGGTCGCACAACGAAAGCCAACACGGAGTGCTTGTGCAACAAGCCTGCTTCCCTGGAAGACCGGACTGTTTGCAGTAAGGAAAGTACTGGGGAATTGCACTGGGAAGTGTGCATTCCTCTGATGCAATGTCATCTAGTCTCCACACGTAGAAATGAATTATTCTGAAATAGCTGATGTCATCTAATCTCTCCACAAGGAAATCAAGGCAAATGCTCAACGAACAGATCACCTGGAAGTGACCTAAGTCGCTTACTGAACATTCTTTCTGATTTTGTTTGCAAGGCAGTTATGTGGCAATGAGCATTCAACCTCCCAATAAGCTTGTGGGGTGTTTACACATCTTCCTGTTGCTGTTTAGTCGTTTAGTCTTTGCGACCCCATGGACCAGAGCACGCCAGGCACTCCTGTCTTCCACTGCCTCCCGCAGTTTGGTCAAACTCATGCTGGTAGCTTCGAGAACACTGTCCAACCATCTCGTCCTCTGTCGTCCCCTTCTCCTTGTGCCCTCCATCTTTCCCAACATCAGGGTGTAAGTTCATAGAACTGGTCAATTTCAGTTTCTTCAGCACCCGTAGTTGGTGCATAAACTTGAATTACTGTGATGTTAAAAGGTCTGCCTTGGATTCGTATCAAGATCATTCTTTCATTTTTAAGATTGCACCCTAGTACAGCTTTCACCACTCTTTGACTATCTTCCTGTTAATCCCACACTTTTCGATGCATTTATCTGTCGTTTTCCAAGCCACACACACACAAAATCTTTTCTTTTTTAAGTTTCCAAGTATGAGATTGAATTCCTACTGTAAATTACTGAAATCCTGGACTCAGAGCCCTGAAGGGGCATGAGCTGCTGTTTCAGAAGCAGCACATGATGAGGGATAGAGCAGTTGGGAGATCATGAAGTTCTTAATCTAAGGGTTGTGGGTTCGAGCCCCACGTTAAGTGAAAGAGTCCTACATTGCAGGGGGTTGGACTAGTATGTTTCCAAGCACAATTCAAAGTGTTGGTGCTGAACTTTAAAGGCCTAAATGGCCTCAACCCAGTATACCTGAAGGAGCGTCTCCACCCCCATCGTTCTGCCCAGACACTGAGGTCCAGTTCTGAGGGTCTTCTGGTGGTTCCCTCCCTGCGAGAGGTGAGGTGACAGGGAACCAGGCAGAGGGCCTTCTCGGTAGTGGCCCCCGCCCTGTGGAACACCCTCCCTTCAGATGCCAAGGAAATAAACAACTACAGTGGTACCTCGGGTTACAGACGCTTCAGGTTACAGACTCCACTAACCCAGAAACAGTACCTCCAGTTAAGAACTTTGCTTCAGGATGAGAACAGAAATCGTGCGGCGGCAGCGGGAGGCCCCATTAGCTAAAGTGGTACCTCAGGTTAAGAACAGTTTCAGGTTAAGATAAGAACAGTTTCAGGTTAAGAACGGACCTCCGGAACGAATTAAGTTCTTAACCCGAGGTACCACGGTATCTGACTTTTAGAAGACCTCTGAAGGCAGCCCTGTTTAGGGAAGTTTTTAGTGTTTGATGTTTTATCGTATTGGGAAACCCAGCCAGGCAGATGGGGTAATAATAATAATAATAATAATAATAATAATAATAATAGATGCTGCCTTCAAATATCTGAGGGGCTGTCCTGTAGATGATGGAGCACTTTTATTCTCTATTGCGTCTGAGAGATGAGCCAATCTATGGATGTTGCATATGTAAAACAGAAGCGCCAAAGCTTTCCATGCTGGGTGGTTTCCTAATACCCAAGAGAAATAGGAAACAGTGTCATCCCAGGTCTAGTCAGCGCTAATTTAAACATGCTAATTAAATACTGTCTTGCCACTGAACTTCCTGCTTGGTTAGAATACAGATTGACAGAAGAGATACACCCACTGCATGCAGATTAACAAAGACAACGCAGGCACAAACCATTTTGTCCAGGCCTTCCAAATAAACCAACCATAACAACCATACCATAGATTGAAAGAACATTTATAACACTTTAACTTGGCTCCCACCCAAGAATCCGCAGTTAGTATTAATAACCGAAGTAGGTATTAATAATGTGGTTGTTATATAATTTATGTCTGAAGCAAACATTGTGATAAACAGACTCTAATTTTATATATTTTGATACTGTTATTATGTCATCATTACCATCAATTACACTTGTTAGCTGGTTACATAGAGACCTCTAAATGTAAACATATATAAAACCACATGCAATTCATAAAAATATACAAATAACGCTCCCCCATCACAGGGATTTGAACCGCCGACCTTCTGATTGGCAAGCCCTAGGCTCTGTGGTTTAACCCACAGCGCCACCCGCGTCCCTTTCATAGGAAACATAAGACATGTTAATAAGAGGAGTCCGACAGCTGGATGAAGCCAAATCCCCTCTATTCCAGCATTCTGTTTCCACAGTTGGCCGACTAGCTGCCCCTCTGGGAAGACTGGTGCGAGCATCTCTGTTCAGGTGCTCAGTGAATGTGCATTATCATTCTTTGCAGGAGGCCCAGATGATGGGACCTGCCAATCCGGCTAAAGGCTCTGAGGTCACTTGACAGCTCAGCTGGTTTAATTGCCACTTTCCCCAGACAACCAGGTGGCGATGGCAATTGCTCAACTCCCAGTCTCGGTTTGGGCAGTTCCTTCCTAATTTGGCAGCAAAGAGGATGTGAGGTGTACGTCTGAAAGTGCTTGAGCGCCTATTGCCTTTCCTGAGAAACCAAAGGTGTAGACGCCCCAGGTCTACTATCGATGACAAGCGTCTGCATCTCACGCCTTAGAGGAGCCCCTTAGATACAAGGAGAACTCCAGCCCTTTAACTCAGACGGACCTGCAGGGCTGCAGTTGGGGGCTGCCGAGTGCCATGCGGGTTGAATCACATATTGGGAAAATCTGAGAGCTATAAATAGTTTCGCTTTTGCCCGAGGGTAAGAAGTAAAAAAAGAAAGCTAAAAACACACACAAACAGGAGAATGAGCAAGCAAGCTAAGGGAAATCCCGGATGGACTGGAATGGGTGTTGAAGATCCCCAGGAATGCTAATCTTTCTCTCAGCCTGAGCAAGAACGTTGATGGCAGTGAAGCCTTTTTGATTGATTAATTGATTCTATTTCTATGCCGCTTTTTATTCAAATAAACCCCAAAGCGGCTTACAAACAAAAGAGAAAAATTACATTGTGGAACATCACGAATACAGTGGCACCTCGGGTTAAGTACTTAATTTGTTCCGGAGGTCTGTTCTTAACCTGAAACTGTTCTTAACCTGAAGCACCACTTTAGCTAATGGGGCCTCCTGCTGCTGGCGCGCCGCCGGAGCACGATTTCTGTTCTTATCCTGAAGCAAAGTTCTTAACGCGAGGTAATAGTTCTGGGTTAGTAGAGTCTGTAACCCGAAGCGTATGTAACCTGAAGCATATGTAACCCAAGGTACCACTGTAAAGCATAAAAGCGTACAGAATGCTTCACAAATCATCAGCTTAACGAATCATCCGAGGTTCCACTGTACAGTGGTACCTCAGGTTAAGTACTTAATTTGTTCCGGAGGTCCGTTCTTAACCTGAAACTGTTCTTAACCTGAAGCACCACTTTAGCTAATGGGGCCTCCTGCTGCCGCTGGAGCACGATTTCTGTTCTCATCCTGAAGCAAAGTTCTTAACCTGAAGCACTATTTCTGGGTTAGCGGAGTCTGTAACCTGAAGCATATGTAACCTGAAGCGTATGTAACCTGAAGCGTATGTAACCTGAGGTACCACTGTAACTCCCTGAGACTCTCTCTTTCCACCTTCAGGGAACTGTCGCTGAGGTAAGAAACTTAGGCAGAGAGGCCAAGCTGGGTCTCGCAGCTCATTACTAAATTGAAACGAGGAAGGAAATGGTTTTATCATTGCCCCCACAACAAGAGCTCTGGTTGAGGGGCCCACATTTTGGAGCTTGCGTCTTGCAGCTTGCAAAAAAAAAAAAAAAGGTCTTAACTTTCCAATGACACTGCAGATGTGTATCTTGGTGTTCCCTTTTTCTCTCTCTCACTGTGTGCTCCAATCTTACGGATGTGTTTAGTTTTTGCTACGGGGGTCCTGTGCTTACGCCCGAGGGGCTGGGTGATTTGTTGTGAAATGTGTTTGCGTGGCAAGACCCTCAAGCCAACCCCCCATTAGCATAAATAAATTCACACAGACACAGAATTTTTGTTTATTGGGCAATTTTTTTGGCCACAACCTTATTGATTACAGGAAATGAGAGAATTATTGGCTTAAAGGTAAAGGTAAAGGGACCCCTGACCATTAGGTTCAGTCGTGATCGACTCTGGGGTTGCGGCGCTCATCTCGCTTTACTGGCTGAGGGAGCCGGCGTACAGCTTCCGGGTCATGTGGCCAGCATGACTAAGCCGCTTCTGTTTTGTTTTGTTTTATAAGATATTTATTAAAGTTTTCAATATTAATACAATAAGAAAAAATCAAAAATAAAAAAGAAGAAGGAACAAAAATACAAAAATAAAAATAATTAAAAACACATAAAATTTCCATAACTTATTTTCCATTAACTTATTTCCCAGACCTCCTCCTACCTCCCTTTTTTGTATTCCAATTCAAATTGTTAATTCAACAAATCCTTGTCAATAAATTTTAACCTGCTTCTTTTTAATTCAACAAATCCTTATGTTCCAGTTTAAATTTGTTAGTTCAAGTCCTTATCACCAAAACCTTAGTTTTACCATATTTTCCTTTATATAACCCGCTTTTTAACTTTATCCAAACTTAATTCTCATCCAAACCTATATAACAGTGCTTATTCTTAAAACATTTCCCTAAGGCCGAAAGAAGGTTCCCTTCCACAAATTTCCAGTTCTCCTAGAAATAAGACCAAAAAAAAACATTGAACAGAAAAGCAACTTATCTCATGTACCCTTCCCATTTTTCATTCCACCCACCCCCCTTCCCGGTTTCAGTCCCAACAAATCTCAAAATAAAACCATCAACCCGGTGACCTTATGTCCGAGGCTCTTAAGTCTCTCTCCTGACCCCTCTGCCAGTCTCTTTGATAGTCTTTAATATTCAAAACCAAATCTCGATGGGGCTCCCGCCCTGCAGCATCCAAGTTTCTTCCAGCCAGGCCTACGTACTTGAAAGTAAGGCCTATAAGGTATTCCACATCTTGTTTCATTCTCCTTAAAATTCCAAATGTCCCTATAGCTCCAACTTCCAACTGAATCAAATTTATAATCCAAGTGTCATATGATCTCCAAATAAGGAGTTCTCTCCATTTTTCATTTTCCAATTCAGGCCAGGCTTCCATCTTCAAAGGTTTGTTTCTTCTTATTACCATCGTGTCAGGCCTCAGGTTACCGCTCACCTTTTGCATCTGCAGGGTTAGGTCACCCCCTTTTTTCTCTTCAATGGCAGCATTATTCTCCTTCTCGATTTCCTCTGTTTGTTCAGTTAAGTAAAAATCCTGCACCAAGTTCTTATCAAGTTCATTGCTAGAACTGGCTCTTGTGCCCAAGGTTATAACATTTGTAGTCAAAACATCTATTTGATCTTGCAACTTTCCCAAGAGAAAGAAAGTCTTGTTCAGTTCAGACTGTATTTCTTTACCCATGGCCATTCTTGCAATGTCCCAAAACTCCCTCTAGGGGGATTTAAGTTTCTTTTTACTCCTTTCAGCACAAAACCAAAAGTTCCATACGTTAAATTGTAGCAGTCCTTCCTTCTTTTAAAACATAAAAATGTAACCAATACTTACATTGTAGCCAATATAAGCAGCAGAGACAAAAACCTCTTTTTGTATCTTGACAGCTAACTTGACAGCAGTCAAATTATTCAATTACTCCTCAACCGGCTCTCACGGACCACTCCCGGGTCCAGGGGGGGTGGCAAGTCGGTTTTTAAATTTAGTTCTTCTCCCGCAGGTTCCCCTGCTTCCAAGTAAGTTTCCTTGTAATTTCAATCGGTAGAATTAAAATCTTTTATAAAAAGTAGAGTTCTCCACAACCTTAGTTGGAGGTTCTTTGCTTCAAAATATTTACAGAAAGGGGAGGCAGACTTCCTGGTTTTACCTTCCCGGATCAGTGCCGAATTTAAAAATATTTAAAGAATCCAATTTCCGTACTACTCACGGGTTGTTGTTTTAAAGTCCCAATTGTTCCAGGAAAAGGCAGCGCTCTCCGGCAACAGCAATGCGGCTTCGCTCCACGGAAATAGCTGATGACTCTCAGCACCGCGCCGCTTCCCCCTCTTCACTTCGGAGCCCGTTGGTGGGTTCCTTAGTGAGTTGGGGGGGGCGCTAATGGTGCCTGCCGAGTCCCATGGTCACAGGCTTCATCCACCTGTGATTTTTGAAAGGGTCCCCGCTTCGCCACAGCGGATACAACCCGTTTCGCGCGGAGCTGGTCCCTCCAGTTCAGAGGGAGGCAGCCATTGCCGAAGGCGCCACCCCGGAGGTCCATGACTAAGCCGCTTCTGGCAAACCAGAGCAGTGCACGGAAACGCTGTTTACCTTCCTGCTGGAGCGGTACCTATTTATCTACTTGCACTTTGATGTGCTTTCGAACTGCTATGTTGACAGGAGCAGGGACCGAGCAATGGGAGCTCACCCCGTCACGGGGATTCGAACTGCCGACCTTCTGATCGGCAAGTCCTAGGCTCTGTGGTTTAACTCACAGCGCCACCCGCGTCCCTGGTATTGGCTTAAGCATTGGCAAAAGACTGTATCTTATTCCTGCCCCCTTTGAAGGAAGTCTGTAAGGGTAAACCACCCAAAGGGAAACTGCTTCGGGGGAACCCGCCTGCATCTCCCTTGGTGTTCCCAGAGGCCTGGCATGGCCCTAGCCCCTCAAGCGGACTTCGGACAAGTTCCAGGCCCTGGATTCCTTTAATGCAATACCCTTGAACAATGGAGGGGCAGGCGATGGCCAACCTCCCCCTCCCCCACTCAACAATCAGCCAATGCCTAACTGCCAAACCTTACAAAGTTGTGACAATTGCTAAAAGGTAGGCAAAAACCAAGTGGCAATTCGCCAGATGGAAAAATTCCTACCTGGTCCCCGATCCAAGACCAACCGAAGTCCAAAGCAAGGCTAAAAGACACTTGCGTGGCGAGTTCCCGCCTCGCCCCATAGAAATAAAGACACAGGACACAAGAATTCGAGTTAATGGGTCAAATTAGGCCACAACTTTATTGATTACAGGAATTGAGCGGTATTGGCCTAGGCATTGGTCCTACAACTAACTGGCCTGGCCGGTGAGGGTTAACCACCAGTGGGAGGAGTCCTGCTGAGGCACGTCAACTAGGACCTCCCCCGGGGTCACCGCGTGGGGGCGTGCCGTGGGCCCACACCTCCATAGGCTTAGGATGAGGCCACGCCCCCCGGAATCCTTTACCGGACTACCCTTTATTTGGGAGAATGTGATGGTGCTCCTTCTCCCCCTTCATCTGCATAATAATAGACTGTACCCTCACCAATGCCTACCGCCAATACTGTGGAGTTGTGACGGTTTGCTACGAGGTAGGCGAAAACCAAATGGCTGGAGAATCTGCCAGATGGAAAAATTCCTACCAGGCCCCTTGACGGCGACCAGCCGAGGTTCATAGCAACGTCAGAGAACCTAGCCTAAAGGGTGAGAGGGAAGGGAAAACCAGGTCAGCTGCGGCGCGAGAAAGGTCCTCGGCCGCGCCAGACCTAAGTAGGCGAGGCCACGCCCCCCGCCCCAGCTGATTGGCTGGCACGGGGTATAATGCGGCCGAGGATTCCCTGGTATCGCATGGGGCTGCAGCCAGCCCCCATGAGTGTGGGGAGGGGCTTGAAGCCTGCAACCCCACCTCCTCCCTAGCTCGGAAGTGGATTTAAATTAAAGCTAGGGTGGGCAGGTGTTCGGCAGCGTGAAACAGGTGCTTGGCACACGCTTTTATACATTCCCCCACGATCACCCATTCAAATTGATTGGGCGATAGCCCTGGGTGATCAGGGTGCCACCCTGGCATGAGGGTGATGGCTCCACCCACGCCAGGGTGGGGGGGACTGGGTTGAGGGCCTGCCCGCAACCAGGACCATCTGTTAAGATGATCCCACTAAGAAAACTTTAGAATATAAGAAGCTGCATTATACTGAATCGGCCCATTGGTCCATCTAGCTCAATATTGTCTACAATATTGTAGCTTTCCAGGGTTTGGGGCAGGGGTCCCTCACAGCCCTGCCTGGAGGTGTCAGCGATTGGCGTTGAGCATAAGAAGCAAGGGCTCTACCACCTGCTATGGTCCTCCTTCTATTTCTTTTCCTTTTCATTGCATCACTTTCTTGCTCACTCCAAGTGCCTCTAGTGCACTGTCATAATGACACTGCAAACTTATGGGATGTATATAAGTGTCCAAGCAGGACAGAATGCAGAAACCAGGCTTTAAAAAAGAAAAAAGTGCCCACAAATAAGTAAATTTTATTTATTTATTTTAAAGCATTTGTTAATTTTCCAATAAGAACATCTAATTAACATATCAAATCAAATCAAATAAGTAAACTTTAGACTGAAGTGTACCAATAAATTTCCAATATATTTAAGCATCATTCAGAAGTCATCACAGCTCTCTTTACCGAAGCTATGGGGTGGCTAGACGACAATGTTTTGCATTTTAATAATAATAATAATAATAATAATAACAACAACAACAACAACAACAACAACAACAACAACAACAATAATTTTTATTTATACCCCGCCCTCCTCGGCCAGAGGCGGGCTCATGGCAGCTAACACCAATAAAATCACAGTAAAAACATAATGGGGGGGGGACCAATTTAAAATACAGGTTAAAATGCAATTTAAAATGCAGCCTCATTTTAAAAGTAGCCGATAAATCAAGATCATAAGGGGAGGGAAACATAAGGGTCAGACTGAGTCCAAACCGAAGGCCAGGCGGAACAGCTCTGTCTTGCAGGCCCTGCAGAAAGATGTCAAGTCCCACAGGGCCCTGGTCCCTTGTGAAAGAGCGTTCCACCAAGTGGGGGCCAGTACTGAAAAGGCCCTGGCCCTAGTTGAGACCAATCTAACCACCTTGCGACCTGGGACCTCCAAAGTGTTGTCATTTGTGGACCTTAAGGTCCTCCGCGGGTCATACCAGGAGAGGCGGTCCTGTAGGTACGTGTGTCCTAGGCTGCAATAATAACATGGCAGCTAGGATTTCTGCAGCGCAAAAATGGAAAACTTCACAGGACCTGGAATCTCTAATATGATTGGATGGTGCCTTGTACGCCTCCTTCCGGCAACTCCTTCAGCCAAGCTGGAGCCAGACATCTTGCTCTGCTTTCCTTTGGACCACATCAGCGAGGCCGAGAGAGGAGTCTTGTTGTCTGGGCAGCGCAGGACCTCCAGACACACTGCCCAGTCTTGCACCCCGGGGAGGTCACTTGGTGCTGCTAACCCAGTGGTTTGACTTCACCCCCGGAGGCGCACTCCATTGTCTCTCCAGACAGACAGATGCCAGCAACAATAGAAACCCAACGTTATGGTACAAAAGTGTGTGGAACATGGCAATATTCAGGGGGGGAAATAACTCTCAGACTGAAAACTTTCTGTGGATCTGGAAATCCTGAACATTTTGGTGGAAATTATTACATATAAAACTACGAAGGATACAGCTAACTCCCTGCCTTTACCAGCATATGAAATTTGAACACCAATATGGGCTCATATGTAGCATCGTTACTCATTTGTGTACCATCCCTGTGGTTTTTGGTTTGTGTGCATTCTTTCTCTTTTGTTCTAAAACTGAATTGAAAGAAATAAAACAATGCAAAGGTAAATGCTTGCCAGTCTGGGGTTTTTGTGCACCATACTGTATGGTCTGATTTATATCGTTTGTTAGCAATAGTACAGTAATCTCATTTCTGTCTCAGTCACAGCAACCACTAAGGGGAAATTTCCTGATGCTATAGACTGACATATACCCTGTGGGTGTGAACTGAATCTGTAATCTGCAAAAGATAATTTTCTGAGTATTCTGTAATACATATTAGGTCCCAGTTCTATGGTAGGAAGAGATGTTTTTTCCACAATCGGAAACAACTATTTGTCTCTCTGATGTCGTAAGAAAGAGCACCAACTCTTTATGCTTTGGATTGATATCATTTTCTGTGGACAGCAACATGACATCAGGTACAAGGTGTTGCCCCATGACGGCAGGTGGCAGTGAAAAAAATTGGGCCCAGAAATCTTTAAGCAACGGGCACTCCCACCACATGTGAAGGAACATAACTTGAAGCTAACATCCTTTGCAGCATTAGGGAGAGAGAGTTCTGTTAAGTATTGAAGGGTGTGGGGGCATCCAGTCCCATCTTGTAGTGACCTTCAAGAGGCTTCCTGCAGCTTAGCTGAAATGGTATGCAAAGGGTTCCAGGGGTCAGCAAACTTTTTCAGCAGGGTTCAGACCTTGTGGGGAGCCGAACTATATTTTGAAAAAAAAGAGAACAAATTCCCATGCCCCACAAATAACCTAGAGATGCATTTTAAATAAAAGCACACATTCTACTCACGTAAAAACACCAGGCAGGCCCCACAAATAACCCAGAGATGCATTTTAAATAAAAGCACACATTCTACTCATGTAAATACACGCTGATTCCTGGACTGCCCCTGGGACATAGTTTGCCTACAGTAGGCAAACTAAGGTCAAGGGGGCCAGATCCGGACCAATCGCCTTCTGAATCCGGCCCGTGGACGGTCCGGGAATCAGCACGTTTTTACATGAGTAGAATGTGTCCATTTTTAAAAAATGCATCTCTGGGTTATTTGTGGGGCCTGCCTGCTGTTTTTACATGAGTAGAATGTGTGCTTTTATTTAAAACGCATCTCTGGCTTATTTGTGAGGCATAGGAATTCGTTCATTCCCCCCCAAAAAATATTCGGCCCCCCACAAGGTCTGAGAGACAGTGGACTGGCCCCCTGCTGAAAAAGTTTGCTGACCCCTGGTTTAGACCATACAAATCAGGGTTTCCAGCAGTTGTTGTTTTTTTAACTACAATTCCCATCATCCTTGATCACTGGTCCTGCTAGCTAGGGATGATGGGAGTTGTAGTCCCAAAGCAGCTAGAGACCCAAGTTTGGGAAACCCTGATATAAAACTTCATTTTCCATCAACTCGCTACCACTATTGCAGCAGGTTCTGCCCCAGCCTGCTAAGGACCACCTTTTGGTCCTTCGACGCCACTTTTGGCACCTTAGGACAATCCTACTTCTACATTGGAGTTCTTGCACAAGGCAGCGTCTTTCTAGCACTGGAAGTGACTCAAATCACGATGGATGAGGCAGTCAGGACTAGCAGAACTCATGGCCGATGCCATGACAATGCCGGACGAACTGTTGTGCGTCTTGGCTTGCAGCATGCGGCGGCAGCCTGGAGCAGGAAGCCGGCATTTTAATGAGTCACACTGGCCTCTTCAGGGATCAGATAAGGAAAACCACATGCCACAGGCCCTTTTCTTGACAGATTGACAGGTCCTTATAGGGCAATTCCAGGCAGCTTTGAAAATTTCCCAGGGCAATTAGGCAACAAACCCATCATCCAAGGTAATCAGCAGACAGTGCTTTGCAATGCCCGTTCTAATAGTTGAAAAACAAACGTGGGTGACACCAGTGCCGGGTTTACATATAAGCTAAACAGGCTAAAACTTAGGGCCCCACTCTCTTGGGGGCCCAAACATTTTTTAAAGGACAAAAACAACTAGATGTACATTTCCAAAATATAAGATAAAAAACAAATAAAATAAAACCTACATACAGCAACAGTGTTTTGTGTCGTGTAGGCTCCTATGATGTACAGTGGTACCTCGGGTTACAGATGCTTCAAGTTACAGATGCTTCAGGTTACAGACTCCGCTAACCCATAAAAAGTACCTCGGGTTAAGAACTTTACCTCAGGATGAGAACAGAAATCGCGTGGCAGCAGCAATGTGGCAGGAGTGGGAGGTAAAGTGGTACCTCAGGTTAAGAACAGTTGCAGGTTAAGAACGGACCTCCAGAACGAATTAAGTTCTTAACCCGAGGTACCACTGTAGAAGAAGAAGAAGAGGAGGAGGAGTAGTTTGGATTTGATACCCTGCGTTATCACTCCCCTTAAGGAGTCTCAAAGCGGCTAACATTCTCCTTTCCCTTCCTCCCCCACAACAAACACTCTGTGAGGTGAGTGGGGCTGAGAGACTTCAGAGAAGTATGACTGGCCCAAGGTCACCCAGCAGCTGCATGTGGAGGAGCGGGGAAGCGAACCCGGTTCACCAGATTACGAGTCTACCGCTCTTAACCATGCCTGCTGGCCTGCTCCTTAAAATGTCACTGGTTTCCTCACTTCTGTGTATAGGGTGCCTACATTCTGCATGGACTGGTTGCATGGCAACATGTGCAAATGTCTTTAGATACCTATTAGGTCCATAAATTACCATATAGCATATATTCAACAAAAAAACCACAGCGACATATAAAAGGCCCCATCACCTTCAGTAGCTTAAGGGCCTCATCAAACCTAAATCTGGCCTTGGTCCCCGCTGTGGAAGGAGGTGTGGATCCAGAATTGGCCTCCACAGTCACTTATGGACTCATTGTTAAAACCGTGTTTATGGGATACAATCTTACTTGGCTACGAGGGAAGTAGAATTCAGTTCAGTTCACATTCAAAGGTGAATCTACCTGATTCACATGTCCCCAAACAATATGCAAATTAAAACACAGCCATGCTTTCAAAGACACCCTTCTCCACGCATCGCAGTGCAGTTCTACCAAAGAATGCGTACTGATGTTCATATATTAGGGGGAAGTATTCGTAAATGTGCATATTAGGGACAACAACATACAAGAAATGCATTGTATCAGGTGAAATTGTTGCATCAAAAATGTGTCTACGATGAGAAATGCACACTAAATCGCTGATGAATTCTCACAAGGACAGGTTTTTAAAACAGAATTGCGGGTGCGGAAATGTGGAAAACTGAAGTAAGATTGCGGAAATGAGAAATGGAAAAAAAAACCAAATCACAACAACATACAAATTCATCCTTCTCCATCCGTGAGCAATGCATCTTAAGCAATGCATGCAAAGCGAAGGAAGGAAGGAAGGAAGGAGAAGTCGTGTAATGCCGAACCGAGACAGGCCCCTTGGCAGGAAGCCAGCAGAGACGAACCCGGCCCTCCGGAACAAGTTGCTCCTGAGGGGAACCAAACCCCAGTGGAGCTGGCATGGAGGTCCAAGTATAAAAGGCACCAGGTGTATGCCCCACTTGCCAAGCAACAATCAGAGACACATTTTAAAGCACCAGATTAAGTAAAGGTCGGGTGTTCATCTGTCTTAGATGCTTGAGGTTCCTGCGTTGTGGGGGTTGGACTAGATGACCCTCGAGGTCCCTTCTGCAATTCTCCTGACGTAATATATGGGAAAGATTCAATATGATAATCTTTATTGTCATTGTCCCATAACACCGGTCCTGAAAGACCTACATTGGCTCCCAGTACGTTTCCGAGCACAATTCAAAGTGTTGGTGCTGACCTTTAAAGCCCTAAACGGCCTCGGTCCAGTATATCTGAAGGAGCGTCTCCACCCCCATCGTTCTGCCCAGACACTGAGGTCCAGCACCGAGGGCCTTCTGGCGGTTCCCTTGCTGCGAGAAGCCAAGTTACAGAGAACTAGGCAGAGGGCCTTCTCGGTAGCGGCACCCGCCCTGTGGAACGCCCTCCCACCAGATGTCAGACTTTTAGAAGACATCTGAAGGCAGCCCCGTTTAGGGAAGCTTTTAATGTTTGATGTCACAAAAGTCACAAAATATGCACTCTGAAAATCTGACCCATTGCTTTTTTCAGAGAATCGCATAGTCTACAAAGGCTTTCAGAGACTTATAAGACTTGGTTTGGTTCTATGTTTTCAAGAGAATTCCTCAAGAATGCATATTTTGTGAGTGTCAGAGATTTATAAGATTTCGGTTTATTTGGTTTTGCAGAGGGTGCATTTCATATATTTCATACTGTTTAATGTTCTGTATAGATTATATAAAGAGTGTATATTGACATCGTATCGTTGTACTTGGTCATTGTGTTGCCTTGGATATTACTAAGCCACATGACCAGTCAGCTTCCCCTATGCTTTGTCATAGCAATGTGAGTGGGGGATCCGTTCCCATGTTTTTTGTTCTCTCTCTCTCTCTCTCCCTCCTCTCCTCATTGAGGGAAATCCCTTAAACCAGCTGCTAGCTTGGTGTGAAGTTGTGCCATTGATGGGGATGTGGGCTGGAGGCATGCAGAGCATGATGCGAGTGTGTTGCTCAAGCTTGCGCCATCTACTCATGAGGACAGCAACCTGTTTCAGCCAACCTTCTACTTCCAGCCAATGAGCCTGTTGCTTGCTCCATGGCTGCACAATCTCTGTGGCAGCTCACCTGGTGTTCTACCAGCGTAATGGGGCTATCAGCGTATCCTGCAGTTGTGCTGATGGCGTAATTCCAGCATGGGACCACTGCCTTAAACCAAGGCAGAAGGAGAAATGGAGAGAAGGAGGAGGAGGAGGAGGAGGAGGAGGAGGAGGAGGAGGAGGAGGGTGAGGAGAGTTTTTATTTGATATCCCGCTTTATCACTACCCTAAGGAGACTTCCCAGTAGTGATGTATGGAAGTGAGAGCTGGACCATCAAGAAGGCTGATCGCCGAAGAATTGATGCTTTTGAATTATGGTGTTGGAGGAGACTCTTGAGAGTCCCATGGACTGCAAGAAGATCAAACCTCTCCATTCTGAAGGAAATCAGCCCTGAGTGCTCACTGGAAGGACAGATCCTAAAGCTGAGGCTCCAATACTTTGGCCACCTCATGAGAAGAGTAGACTCCATGGAAAAGACCCTGATGTTGGGAAAGATGGAGGGCACAAGGAGAAGGGGACGACAGAGGACGAGATGGTTGGATAGTGTTCTCAAAGCTACCAGCATGACTTTGACCAAACTGCGGGAGGCAGTGGAAGACAGAAGTGCCTGGTGTGCTCTCGTCCATGGGGTCACGAAGAGTCGGACACAACTAAACGACTAAAGAACAACAACAACAAAGGAGTCTTAAAGTGGCTAACATTCTCCTTTCCCTTCCTCACCCACAACAAACACTCTGTGAGGCGAGTGGGGCTGAGAGACTTCAGAGAACTGTGACTGGCCCAAGGTCACCCAGCAGCTGCATGTGGAGGAGCGGGGAAGCGAACCCGGTTCCCCAGATTATGAGACTACCGCTCTTAACCACTACACCACACTGGCAAAGACCAGAGCAGGGCCTGCTTCTAGGGTTGCCATATTCCAAGGAGCAAAAAAGAGGACTCTATGACGACTCTCATTTTAAATACCCCTACTATATGTAGGCTATAGAAGTTGTCATATATTGCTGGGGGGGGCAGGAGAAGAGGAAAGCAAGTCTTTAACCACCAGTTATGTCTACTTCTCCTCCAGAAAGTATACCTGAAGGAGCGTCTCCACCCCCATCACTTAGGCTGGACACTGAGGTCCAGTTCTGAGGGCCTTCTGGCGGTTCCCTCACTGTGAGGTTACAGGGAACCAGGCAGAGGGCCTTCTCGGTGGTGGCGCCTGCCCTGCGGAACGCCCTCCCACCAGATGTCAAGGAAATAAACAACTATCTGACTTTTAGAAGACATCTGAAGGCAGCCCAGTTTAGGGAGCTTTTTAATGTTTGTTGTATTTATTGTGTGTTTAATATTCTATTGGGAGTCACCCAGAGTGGCTAGGGAAACCCAGCAAGATGGGCAGAGTATTATTACTATTATTATTATTATTATTATTATTATTATTATTATTATTATTACCAGAGACATTTTGGCAAATGTAAAAAATCCACCCGGACAGAAATTTCACCCCTGAAAAAGAGGATGTGTCCTGGAAAAAGAGGACACATGGCAACCCTACCTACTTCCTTTGGACTGCCCCTTTCCACCACATGACCAGCAGATAACATCTCTGCCCTGTTGGAAGGAACAGCTAATGCTGGTTCCTTCCTCTTTGAGGTTGGCTGTTTGGTTTTGTGAGCGCATGGTTCTTGGTGCTTGTTGGGTCTCAAACATGTTCCCTGCTGCTTTGAGGACTCCCATTGAAATGCAGGATGTAAACATAATACATCATTTTAATTAGTATTTCAGTTCTCTGGAACTGAGGAGCTTACAGTCACCATCTGAGTTGTGCACAGAGGAGTGGTGGGAGGCCCCAGCCAGGAAACCCCCAAGGGAAGAAGGCTCAGAGCCAGGGGATGACCATGAGTGGTCAGAGGGAGAAGAGGGAACAGACTGAGAAGAGGAGGTGTCAGAAGCTGAAGAGGTAACAGGGTTTAGAGAGCAGGAAGAAGCTATGGCAGAGAGCAGTTCAGAAGCAGAGGCAGAAGCAGAGGCTGGAGGTGAGAGAGGTCAAGAGGCAGAGATGAGTCAGGTTGGTGAAAAATCATGGGTGTCTCCCCCTCCTACTGCAACAAGCTCCTCTGCCCATTGGGCTCCCAGACCAGCA
Organism: Podarcis raffonei; assembly: GCF_027172205.1. NCBI lineage: Eukaryota > Metazoa > Chordata > Lepidosauria > Squamata > Lacertidae > Podarcis > Podarcis raffonei. The sequence continues at coordinate 113,409,062 of NC_070603.1, read as the reverse complement.
GAGGTATGAAGAGAGTGGAGCAGAGACAGGTGCATTGATGGAGTCTCAGATTGCTTGGGAAGGACCATGGGGAGGAGAAGACTTAGGCAACTGAGGGAAGGTGGGGACCTCCAGTCCCCACAACTGACTCATAGGGGCAAGATCTACCAGTTGCTTTGTTCACTTGGCCTGGCCCCCTGTTTATTTGAATAAAGAGTTAACTTCACTGACGCCGTGTGAGTTATTACTGACCTGACCTGGCACCCATCCCGGACTTGTGGGGTGGTGGCCGGCATAGTAGGGCTGCTATAATTTTGCATTGCATTTTATTGCCACAAAAACGCCTTTTCACCCCTGCAGTACTTACAAACGACTCTAATTCCAGAGTACTGGGTTCAAAGTCGCTGGTCGGTGGTCACTCAACGCTGGTGTGGTGACAAAGTTATTTTAAAACATAATTTTTAAAAATATATATATGAAAAGAGGACTTCACGTGGGCATCAGTTGCGGGGATTCCCACAGCACTTGAGCACTGGTCTATCCAAGTATACCAGGTGCTGAAACCAAACCTGAACTGGTATGAGAACGTAGTTTCTTATGCCCTCTGGTAACCAGGTCAGAAGCAGCTTAACGCAGCCAGATTGTGAAGCGCCTTCAAAGGGTAAGGAAAGTACAAGTTGTCTAGTTGGTTTTGCCTCAGGCATCGCAAGCTCTTGTGCTGCCTTTGGAACTGACTTCAGCAGAAAAGTCAAAGTACAGTTTTCTTCCCCTCCCATCAGGAAACATGATACCAAATATTTCCTGTAAGGTGTGTGTGTGTGTGTGTGTGTGTGTGTGTGTGTGTGGTGGAGAATCATCCAGTGAATCTTTTTGCCTGAAGGCAGCTTTCCTTGGGAAGGTGAGGCAAATTTCACCACATACAAGGGACAAGGAGAATGCAAGAAGGGCTCTCACAAAGCGTGTTCTCTTTCATGGAGAGCATGTGTTGTGGTGGGGGTCTAAAAGGACACCCCCTCTTGGTTGCTGGGTGGGATTGTTTAAATGTCCAGGATTGTGATTGGCTATTCTGGGTTGTTGGGCAAATTATTATGTTGCCAGTTTGTGTTGATGGCTTGAGGGTTTATATACTTAGCACGCAGCATTTAACGTTCCCTTTTGCTGCGTGCAAGGATGCGGGTGGCACTGTGGGTTAAACCACAGAGCCTAGGACTTGTCGATCAGAAGGTCGGCGGTTTGAATCCCCGCGACGGGGTGAGCTCCCGTTGCTCGGTCCCTGCTCCAGCCAACCTAGCAGTTTGAAAGCAAGTGCAAGTAGATAAATAGGTACCGCTCTGGCGGGAAGGTAAACGGCGCTTCCGTGCACTGCTCTGGTTCGCCAGAAGCAGCTTAGTCATGCTGGCCACATGACCCGGAAGCTGTACGCCGGCTCCCTTGGCCAGTAAAGCGAGATGAGCGCCGCAACCCCAAAGTCGGTCACGCCTGGACCTAATGGTCAGGGGTCCCTTTACCTAAATCATACTTCTCAAACCAAGATGCGAGCCTTCAAACACCCGCACGTCTCTGAATTTCGCTAAGCAGTTCTCCAGCCGTACGATGTGTGCAAGCATGGCTGTACTCAGAGAAAGCCTGCCTACATTAGCATTCAACGGTGCATAATGGGGGAAATTGCCTGTAAATCTGCATATGAGGCAAAACTGCATGTTTGGATGTCTTTATTAGAAGAAAGTCACACTAAAATGATGACAAATTTGCATGAGGTTGGGGTTTTTTTTAAAATGCAAATTGCTGCAGAAATGTGGAGAATTAAATTTAAAACTGGGGGAAAAATGTGAAACTGAAAGTGAAAGATTTGTTAATCTGTAAGTGGAAGTCATGGGTTTGGTATAGTTAAAGCACACGTGAAAATACATATATACGCCACATGCACGAGCACTGTTTGCTTCTTCTGCCAATGCTTCTAAGTCTGCCTTAGAATACAAAGATTTGCAGGGGGAAAATGGGAGCTCACTTTTCTGCAAGATCTATATTTATCACAAATTAGGGAAATCAGACCTCGAGCCTTCAGAAAAGGAAATGGGTACTTGCATGCCTCTTGGTTTTGGTTTTTGAGAGCCTTTCTGATCTTCAAACAGCAATCAAAACTTCAGGAAATTCCCACAGTGAGAAATCCATGGGCGGCAAATTTCCCACTGAACATCACGAGTGATTCAGGCAGAGCCTCAAGCATCCGCCCAGCAAGAGCTCAGAACCTGAAATGCGAGGTATTGAAAGCTCTTAACTACACAGTTTTATATTCTTTAATATTGTTCCTGTCTACTCCACCCACGGTATTTGTTGTGTTTACAAGTATCACTCAAAAAACAACAACAGTATAAACAGTACAATTAGAATGATTGGAAGACTCGTTTTGTCAGAAGTCTTTTTTATTTAAGTGTTTATTTAAGTATTAATTAGGAAGATTAAGTTTTTTTAATGTATGTAAATTTGCTTTTTCTTCTATCTTTTTTCTGTATTTTCTTTTTTCTTAATTCTTTTTTCTTTAATTTTCTTTTTGTAGTATGAGATTGTAAATTCTTTGCGTAAGTGTGTAATTTAAATTAATAAAGATTATAAAAGAAAAAGAAAGCTCTTAACTAAATGCAATTTAAAGAAAACTGGCACACCATTCTCTGGTCAGAATGAAAAGGAGATGATCTTAAAAGAGATTGGTTCTGCTAAATGAGATGCGGATAGACTTTTTCGTTTCATTTCAGTATTTATGTGCCACCCAATAGCAGTACATTTGTTTCAGACAAAATGGAAAGGGAGATGACTAACATAGAAACTGAACTCTACAGTTCTATGATTCCATGATTCTATGACTGGGACGAACCCAGGGCAAGGCAGACGTCGCTGGCTGCCTCCTTCCATTCCTAGATATAAGACTCGCCATCACCACCCCCACCAATTAGATTTGTTAGCTGCTTGTTGCACAGAGATTTCCAAGCCACTTACAACATATTTAAAAACAACTCACCTTAGGGCTATGTTGTATACTATACCATGCTGTTTAGCTCATATTAATCATGTCATAATATATTGCATTAATGCAATTTTGTGACAGTGGGGTGTTTATTGGCGCCTCAGTTTAATTGGACCTAACTAACTTGCCTTCGGGACGCGGGTGGCGCTGTGGGTTAAACCGCAGAGCCTAGGGTTTGCTGATCAGAAGGTCAGCGGTTCAAATCCCCGCGACGGAGTGAGCTCCTGTTGCTCTGTCCCAGCTCCTGCCAACCTAGCAGTTTGAAAGCACACCAGTGCAAGTAGATAAATAGGTACCATGCGCTCTGGTTTCCATCACGGTGTCCCATTGGACCAGAAGCGGTTTAGTCATGCTGGCCACATGACCCGGAAAGCTGTCTGTGGACAAACGCCGGTTCCCTTGGCCTGAAAGCGAGATGAGCACCACAACCCTATAGCCGCCTTTGACTGGACTTAACCGTCCAGGGGTCCTTTACCTTTTTACCTACTTAAATTAGAAACGCAGATTTAGAATTAGATTGAAATACAAAAAGTTACCAGGTAATATTTTTGGCTTGGTAGTGCTGCAAATTTTAAGCTTGCTGTTTTCATCACTTTAGGACTTTAGGAAAGTGTGTTATTACACCTGTGCAGACTGCCATGGTCTCCTCATTAAACTGCTTTGAGGTTTTCCACAATTGAGCGGCAGACCCTCCAAGTGCCGCTATTTTACAGGGATGTCCCTGATTTAGATGGGCCGTCCCGGTTTCTGATTTGATCCCAGAATGTCCCAATTTCCTTAGGATGTCCCTATTTTCATTGGAGAAATGTTGGAGGGTATGAAGCGGTATATAAATTTTATGAAATAAATGAATTCAACAAAGCCAAATACTAAACAACGTAAAAATGTTCCTCAAAAACATCCTGCTGCTTCTCTGGATATCAGAACGTGCAAAAAGTTATGAGGAGATGAGGCTTTCAAGGAAACAGCTCTGAGCATGTTCATGATGCTGGGCTCTTCTACAAGACTTTCTGATATAGTGACTGTTAGATAGCCATCAAAACAACAGAGAGGAAGCCTGACCAATGGGCTGAAAAGCCAGCAGTCTTCCTAATGTTCCATTCTAATATTCAGTTGTTGTACTTTTCATATGGTTTTTCTGCCCAGAGACATGTGGGAGAGATATCTTTGTCATAACTAGAGATCTTAAGACCTTATGGGAGCAGGAAAAAAGGGGGGACCATTATATTCCTATTTTTCTCTTCCCCCACCTTATTTATTACAAAAATTGGGGGAAATCTTCTGAGATTTGTTCAGGCATTCTCATCTCTAGCCAAAGTTTTGAGTTAGGATTGACTGAATGGTGCAGAGAGCTCATTGGTCAGAGACAGAAATGCCTCCACAAGCTTCTGCAAGTTCGCTGAAGTATAAATTGTGTGGGGGAAAGGAAAGGGTGTGTGGATTTGAGATTTTTTTGGGAGGGAGGATTAAAATAAATAAATACTTGACGCTCTCATTGGGGGATGTGCCTGCTTAAGCCTCCAGGAATTATAATATCTGACTATGGTTTCATGAAGGCAAGTTAGAAAAGGTAAAGGGACCCCTGACCATTTGGTCCAGTCACGGACGACTCTGGGGTTGCGGCGCTCATCTCGCTTTCAGGCCAAGGGAGCCGGCGTTTGTCCACAGACAGCTTTCTGGGTCATGTGGCCAGCAGGACTAAACTGCTTTTGGTGCAACAGGACACTGTGACAGAAGCCAGAGCGCACGGAAATGCTGTTTACCTTCCCGCCGGAGCGGTACCTATTTATCTACTTGCACTGGCGTGCTTTTGAACTGCTAGGTTGGCAGGAGCTGGGACAGAGCAACGGGAGCTCACCCTGTTGCGGGATTTGAACTGCCGACCTTCTGATCAGCAAGCCCAAGAGGCTCAGTGGTTTAGACCACAGTGCCACCAACTCCTTATCCTAATTTAAGTAGATATCAGTAGCGATAGGTTGCACAATATATGGTTTACTCCAGGCTCAGTTACAGGTAGCTATGGCATTGTTGTTGGCATAAACTTCGATCAGACCTAACCATTTGTCATGCTGGCTGGGGCTGATGGGAGTCCAAAATACCTGGAGGTTCATGGGTTCTCCATCATTGAAGTAGACAGTAGGCTGAATAACTGGTGTTTTATTGCTGGTGTTTTGCAATATTCATTTCATACTTTTTTGGTTAAATCTATTTATGGTCATGAAACTTGTGTTTTGCTGTTGCTCTAGCTCAGACACGATCCGTTCATTCATTTCAAGGAATCAAAAAGGGTGGGTGTTGTTTTTTAAAATTAAATAGTATCTCAGTTTTATTTCTTGGACTCATTTAAAGGTTACACAACCAACTTATAATAACAGTTGCAGTTTCTCCGCAATGTGCAAAAAAGGAGAATACAGCAAAATAAATATCCACATAAATAAATAAATAAGCAACATTGTTTTTTAAAAAATCACGTCACAAGGTATTATTTCCCTTTTGAAATCACCGCTTTTGTGGCAACACATGCAGGATTTCAACATGAAATACACTATGTGCCACGAGAGTGAGCAAAATCATAACAGCTCAGGTACTCTTGTGTCAGATTACATCTTTGATGTAAACATTACCAACAAAGAGAATTTTTATCCTCTCTTTCTCGGTAAACTGGGAGAGGACGTTGCCCGCAGGGCCATCCTCCCCCAAAATTCAGGAGCAGTCCATGTAACATACATAATTACACCGGTATATTTAATTATTAACAGATATACATAGTATATATATACAGCTGATCTGAGTTTCTGGAGCTGGGTTCAAAGGAGCACAATTCCCCTTATTTTTGGTATTCACTTATAGCTCACAGAACCACTTCTCTCTGCCTCCCTCCCTCTCTCATACACACACACAAGCACACTCACAACCCCACACTCTTGTTTCTGCTGGGTTATCTATATTTCATCTTTTTTTCCTGAATTGGTGTGACAAAAGAAGCACGCATCCCACATCCTTTCAGACTTCCAACCACACGCCCACTGGCTATATAAATAAATAAATAAAAATAAATAAATAGGGTTGATTAAAAATAAACAACAACAACATAAGTAACACTGTGTCCTATCTTCCCAGAGCAGAAGTAACCTCCTTCACTGGGGTGCTGATTCAGGGTTTAGTCTCTTGTTCCTCATCCTCAAATTTGTATTTTGAATGGCGGAGTAGGAGGAGCAAGTGAGTTGTAACTATGGCACAGCAGGAGAGTCTTTTTTCTTTTTTTTTTTACTCCATGGCAACGATCCCAAAATAGATCTGTCCCTGTTGGGCAAAGTCCAGATACTGAGGAGATTCGGTTTTGGACCACAGGCGGTCCCCTTTGTTCAACCTGAAGACAGCCCCCTGGTAAATGGATTCGAACCACAAACTCTTTTGGCCCTGGGCGCTTCTTCCGGCCTCACAAGCGGACTTGATGGACTTCAGCAATTCCACGTTCTTGTTGAACTGCGAGGAAAACCACGAGATGGTGTGGCTGAGTAGCAGGGGGGATTCCGGGCAGGTGTCGCTATGGAACATGACCTGAGAGTAGACAAAGTAGAGTCCGGTCGAAGGCACCACGAGGGAGTTGTCATTTTTGTCCAGCTGCATGCCGTTCTCAAGTATGGAGGGCGCCACGTCTGTGGTCCAGAACAGTTGCTGGCCGTGAGCTCGGGAAGCTGCAGAGGGAGGGGAAAAACCAGTCAGCATCGAAGGTTCGTCAACATGTGCTAAGAGGCTTCGGCCTACAAAGTTTCAGTGTTGGTCCCCTGAAGGCAACTTTGGTTTGACCTAGTGCTTTGGTGGAGCGGAAAGTGCGAGGCCAATCCTTGCTTTGACAAAACCACATTAACTGTGTGTGTGTGTGTGTGTGTGTGTGTGTGTGTGTGTGGCCCCACCAAACTCTAGCAGCAACTATATGGGAGAAAGCCCAAGCTTTGGCGTCTCAGAGTGGCTTAACGGAATGCGAAGTGTCCCTATTTTCCAGGGACAGTCCCAGATTTACAGAAGCCGTTCCAATTTCTGATTTGGTCCCGGAATGTCCCGCTTTTCCTTGGGATGTCCTCAGTGCTATTTTTCTAGATAAGAGGTACCAGAACTCACCACGAACCCCACCTTTGTCCTCTTAGAATGACAATGGCGCCCACATGAGAGCTACCAGAACTGAGTTCCGGTGAGTTCCGATTGAAAAAAAAAGCCCTGGATGTTCCTATTTTCATTGGAGAAATGTTGGAGGGTATGGTAAAGGTAAAGGGACCTGTGACGCTTAGGTCCAGTCATGGCCGACTCTGGGGTTGCGGCACTCATCTTGCTTTATTGGCCGAGGGAGCTGGTGTACAGCTTCCGGGTCATGTGGCCAGCATGACTAAGCCGCTTCTGGCGAACCAGAGCAGCGCACAGAAACGCTGTTTACCTTCCCGCCGGAGCAGTACCTATTTATCTACTTGCACTTTAATGTGCTTTCGAACTGCTAGGTTGGCAGGAGCTGGGACCGAGCACCAGGAGCTCACCCCATCACGGGATTCGCACCGCTGACCTTCTGATCGGCAAGTCCTAGGCTCTGTGGTTTAACCCACAGTGCCACCCGCGTCCCAAGAGGGTATGGTAGGACTTCCCTATTTTCACCAAAGAAATGTAGGAGAGTACCCCCATTTTCATCGGAGAAATGTTGGAGGGTATGCAATAGGAAGGCCCCTGTTTGGTGGGTATTTTTCAGTGCTGGATTATGCAGGAGACCTGGACTGAATGATGAGTCAGGCTGTGGGGAACCCAGATTCAAATGGAAGTTCAATGGCTCACTTTTGACCAGCCATCATCTCTTATCCTAACCCAACTGGGCCAATATTTTAAAGCACTTTATATGCTCAACAACTCTGTGATCATTTGTTCACAACAAACCCCTTTCAGGCAGCTTAGAAAACCCCTCTCACCTAGGGCATGGGCAGCTGGTTTCCTGGACATCAGGGCTTGCACTTTCATTGTCTGCGGCAACCCTCCTGCAAAGACAAAAAGAGGACATTTGGTCAGACAATGCATCTTTTCAACTTCCTTCCTTTAAGGATTCCACATGGGGCTGGGTTAACCTGCTACTGCAGCATTTTCAGTTGGCTGAAGAACCAGCATTTTAAAATCGCCTGTAGGCCCTGATGGTCTAGCCCAGGGGACCTCAGGCTTGTGGGATCTAATGTGCATTTGACTACAACCCCACGATCCAGCAAGTGTAACACGGTGCTAAAGGCATACGCTAAGCACATGGTGCCTCTGAGCAGTTGCTGAAGGTGGACATTGGTTTTGAGAATCAGAGAGGCTGCTGTACACAGCATATGTTGAAAGAAGAAGAGTTTGGATTTAATATCCCACTTTATCACTACCCTAAGGAGTCTCAATGCGGCTAACATTCTCCTTTCCCTTCCTCCCCCACAACAAACACTCTGTGAGGTGAGTGAGGCTGAGAGACTTCAGAGAAGCATGACTGGCCCAAGGTCACCCAGCAGCTGCAGGTGGAGGAGCAGGGAATCGAACCCAGTTCACCAGATTACGAGTCTACTGCTCTAAACCACTACACCACAGTGGCTCTCTCCTAAGAACATGGCACCCTCCTAAGAATCCTGGGAACTGTAGTTTGTTAAGGGGGGCAGGGATTGTAGCTTTTTAAGAGTAAACTACAGGATCCTTCGGGGGGAAGCCGTGTGCTTTAAAAGTGCGGTGTGTACGCAGCCTCAGAACTGAGCCAAAGTCCTTGCCCCCCGAAATCCATTGCCCTGACAGAATGGGGGAGGTTTCTCTTAAGAAATAAAAATTGCTGTTACGAAGAACTTACCAGAAAATGGGCTTCCCTTTTCCTTAGAGTCCTGAACAAAGAAAGAAATGGGGAAACGGGGTAAATACATTTGTCGCGACAACAACGAACAATACAGTGATAGTGCAAAATGAGCTGGAGCTAGAATGTTCGATATGTGGGAGGCATGTTTTGGGTAGCTTTCCAAATAGGCAGAACTAGAGAGTAAAAAAGAGCTAAGTGCACATTAACTACCCTGCAGAGCTGCAATGGGCACATTTTGGGTGATAAGTCCCAGAGGTGATGGTGGGCTAAGTTCAAGTAGCTCACCAATTGTGACCTTATGAACATTTTTTAAAAAATCGAATATCACAATCTTGGTTGTTATTGTTTTTAATTCACTGTGGGATCCTTAATTTTAAAAGCCCTTAACTTTAAAAACTTTTATAAGGCAACAGTGCGCATTCAGTGTGTGCCTTGGTTCTTCAAAAAGTCCCTAAATCTTTCAGCACCCATCAATGGGCTTGTTGGGGGGGGGGCAACTCAAATTAAAATTGGTGGTGGTGGTGATTGCCAACAACACAGAGCTATTTACTGTCTCTCAGACCTTGTGGGGGGCCAGACTATTTTTTTTTGGGGGGGATGAATGAATTCCTATGCCCCACAAATAACCCAGAGATGCATTTTAAATAAAAGGACACATTCTACTCATGTAAAAACACGCTGATTCCCGGACCATCCGGGGGCCGGATTGAGAAGTTGATTGGGCCGGATCTGGGCCTTAGTTTGCCTACCTATGATTTAGACCGTTTTTGCAAATTTCCTGCAAACCCAGCGAATCTTTACTAATGAAGACTAACCCCTGATCTCTTTCTACCTCTCCCGCACACACAGAGAGACACACACAGAGAGATACAAATATAGATAGATAGATGATATAGATAGATGATAGATAGATGATAGAGATAGATGATAAATAGATAGATAGATAGATGATAGATAGATAGATAGATAGATAGATAGATGATAGATGATAGATAGAGATAGATAGATGATAGATAGATGATAGAGATAGATGATAGATAGATGATAGATAGATGATAGATAGATAGATGATAGATAGAGATAGATGATAGATTAGATGATAGATAGATGATAGATAGATAGATAGATAGATGATAGATAGATGATAGATAGATAGATAGATAGATAGATAGATAGATAGATAGATAGATAGATGTTCCTTACCTGGGACTCAGACTGCTTGAAAGCGCCAAACTGCAAAAGCGCAAAGACGAACGTGGCGCCCAGCAGCAGCAGGAGGGAGCAGATGCTGAGGCATTTCCAGTGGCTCTCTTTCTGCGGCTTTTCGCGCACCACCACCACGTTGCTCCCTTTCTCCACGTCGTACACCAAATGCTCGGAGCTCATAGCTGGCTGGTGCGGTTCGGTCAAGAGATGCGCTCCTGCTGCTGCCGCCGCCGCCGCTTGGCACGAGGTGGAAGAAGGATCCAGGGAGGGTTTCAAATCAACAGGTGGAAAGCGACGGGCAGATCTTTTCTCCAGGCGGATTTCAGCCACGAGTTGAGATCAAAAGAGGCAAGAGCGGCGAGTGGACTTTTGCCAAAAAGCTACACCAGTTCGGAGGAAGAAGAAAAAGTTTTCGCAGGTGTGTGCTGCGCTCCTGCTCTTCTGCGGCTTGAGTTCGCTTTGTGAATGGGTGTTGCTTCCTCTGCCTGCCTCCTTTAACCCTTCTCGACTTCCCCCGCAGCTTGTTCGAGAGGAGAGCGAGTGCTTCAGGGCTGCTGCCGGCTCTGCCTTTTAAACCCTGTCGCGGAGAGCCATTCAAACTTCCCCGCCCGCCCACAGCCCGAGGCTCCCAGGAGGAAGAGGAAAAATTCTGTAACAGAAAGAGGAAACTGGTAATAGAAAGCTTGCTGCTGACGGGGCATCCCCCAGAAAAGGATCTCTGTGGCGGCAGCGTGGTGCTGGTGGCTTCAAGTGAAGCGTAGGAACCCTACACACACACACACACACACACACACACCCCTGGCGCGCGCGCACACACACACACACCCCTGGCACACACACACCCCTGGCACACACACACCCCTGGCTTCCACCCAGGATAGGCTGTACTAGCCCCTAAACTGATTTTAGAACTTTGAATTTATTGTTATTCACGCTTTTATACAGATTTGTATGCTGTTTCTTGTTGTATCACAATTAAGTGTTTTAAATTTGTTGTTAGCCACCCTGAGCCCGGTTTTCTGAACTGGGCAGGGCGGGGTATAAATAAAATTATTATTATTATTATTATTATTATTATTATTATTATTATTATTATTATTATTACTATTATTATTTTAGAGAGACAACAGTTGACTTGGTGTTTAGCAAATTCCCGTGTTGAAGGAGAAAAGTGTTTTGCCCTACCATTGAGAGAATGGTGTTAGCTACAAATCACACATCATCATCATCATCATCATCCACTGTATTTCTTGCCCACCCTTCACCACAAGGTCCCAGGGCAGGTTGCTATTATTATTATTATTATAAAATCAGTATTGTAATTATTTAAAACAAGACCAGAGGCAAAGAGGTGGGTCTTCAGCATTTTGCAAAAGAGATGTACCACATGCATCTCTGTGGGGCTTAGGGGCTGCCACAGAGAATGTCCTCTCCTGGGTCATGAGCCCCCAAACTTCCAGGGGTGGCACATGAGGCCTGAGATCAGATCTCATGCCTTTAAAAGGGAGAAGCTGGCTGGGCAGGGCATTGAGTCATCCCTCCCCCTCCTTTTGACATTTCTCAGATCTAAAAGGTGCTGCAAGCCAACTCCTAGGGGCCAAGGTCCCTTCAGAGCCCCCCTTAACATATTTGAGGGGGCCATACCCCCCTCCAAAAGTTGATGGGCATTGCCATTCAAATGGCGTGTATGTGCAGCATCATGTGATGAATTATGCACAGTGGGGCTTACCTGGGCCACCCCAAATCTTTTATTCAAGCCGTACACTATTGGTTTTCCCAGTAGTGATGTATGGAAGTGAGAGCTGGACCATAAAGAAGGCTGATCGCCGAAGAATTGATGCTTTTGAGTTATGGTGCTGGAGGAGACTCTTGAGAGTCCCATGAACTGCAAGAAGATCAAACCTATCCATTCTGAAGGAAATCAGCCCTGAGTGCTCCCTGGAAGGACAGATCCTGAAGCTGAGGCTCCAATACTTTGGCCACCTCATGAGAAGAGAAGACTCCCTGGAAAAGACCCTGATGTTGGGAAAGATGGAGGGCACAAGGAGAAGGGGACGACAGAGGACGAGATGGTTGGACAGTGTTCTTGAAGCTACCAGCATGAGTTCGACCAAACTGCGGGAGGCAGTGGAAGACAGGCGTGCCTGGTGTGCTCTGGTCCAGGGGTTCACGAAGAGTCGGAGACTACTAAACAACTAAACAACAACATGGCTGCAAGCTGTACATTGGATGAAGACAATACACCAGCACTACACAGATGCTTGTTTCTGTTTTATGTATTCATTTGTTTGCTTACTAATTTTCACCTCCTTGCATTCTTCCATTATGGAGCCCAAGGCTCTCTGAGCCTGGAGGTCTCCCATCCAGACCCTGACCAACCCCAGACCTGCTTAGCTTCAGCAAGGTGGTGGCCACATGTTTCATCAGGTGATACCTTGAGACTGCTATGGGGCTAACAACCATGCTGCCCTGTTTGGTCATGTTGTGCGGATGCCTGATGATCGTCTTCCAAAGCAACTACTCTATTCCGAACTTAAAAATGGAAAGCGTAATGCTGGTGGTCAACAAAAGAGGTTTAAAGACTGTCTCAAGGCAAATCTAAAAAAATGTAGTATAAACACTGACAACTGGGAAACACTGGCCTGCAAGCGCTCCAGTTGGAGAACAGCCTTTACCAAAGGTGTCATGAGCTTTGAAGACACTCGAACTCAGGACGCAAGGGAGAAACGTGCTAAGAGGAAGGCACACTTGGCTTGGCAAACCCTCACCGTGATCATCTCCCACCTGGAAACCTATGTCCCCACTGTGGAAGGACGTGTGGATCCAGAATTGGCCTCCACAATCACTTATGGACTCATTGTTAAAACCGTGTTTATGGAAGACAATCTTACTCGGCTACGAGTGATCGCCAAAGAAGAAGACTGTACCACCCTCTTCTGAAGCCTTGCCTGGCACCAACATTGGTTTTGTTTATTTTTAATCTGCTAGTCTCATCCTTGTGATTTTGTCTTCTTCTTTTTAACCTCGCAAACTGCTCTGAACTCAGTTCTGATGCAAGGCTGAGTTATATGTAATGCTCTTTATTAGAGGCACTTCAACCTGGCAAATTATCGTGCGCATGGTGCTCTCCGTGTGTGCAGGTTTTCCCCAGCAACCACACAGCACTTCATCCAACCCCTATATAAAAAACAAAGCCTGCAGAAACATTAGATCTGGATTCAATAGTGGGGAGGGGACTATGGGATGCCATTATGATGAGGAAGACGTTTTGCAGACGCTACGGATGTAAGAAGGCATCGCTTTCCCTTCCACTCTGTGTTCGTTGCAGTGCCGTTTCTGTTCCCCTGCAGTTCACCTTCTGCCCAAACCTATGTTATTCGTCACACTGTCCACTGTGACAAAATTAGGAAATTTGCGTAATTTATATCATTTGCATAAAGTATGTTGCCATGATGTGATTCCAACTCGATTAATTTCAGTGCAAATACATTGGAAAAATGGGGAGGGGGGGGAGAGAGAGACAATCAATTAAGTATCATTTGCTGACTGAAAGCAACAACAACAAGGAGTATTGATCGTATCTGCTGGGTTGATTTCCCTTCCAGTTCTGATGTGAATAAGCAACTGCGATTTCTGCTCCTTTTTCTGTTTTCATCAGAATTCTCCAACATCCGTTACACAAAATCTGCATGCATGAGGAACAATGAGTTCTCTCTGAACTGCAACCCATAGCTGCCTTTGACTGGACTTCACCATCTAGGAATCCTGTACCTTTTTCCTTTTTCTTCTGCGTGGAGTGTTCAGAACCTGCCCTTAAAACACACAAATTCAAAAAGCCTTTTTTGGAATCAGTGGCTATGTCTGAAGGCTGTCTGCATTTAAGGGGAGCAGGTGGTGCTGTGGTCTAAACCACTGAGCCTCTTGGGCTTGCTGATCGGAAGGTCAGCGGTTCGAATCCCCACGATGGGATGAATTCCTGTTATTCTGTCTAGCTTCGGCCAACCTAGCAGTTTGAAAGCACACCAGTGCAAATAGATAAATAGGTACCGCTGCAGCGGGAAGGTAAACAGTGTTTCCATGCACTGCTCTGGTTTCTCCAGAAGCAGTTTAGTCATGCTGGCCACATGACCTGGAAAGCTGTCTGTGGACAAACGCCAGCTCCCTCGGCCTGAAAGCGAGATGAGCGCTGCAACCCCAGTTACCTTTCACTGGACTTAACTGTCCAGGGGTCCTTTACCTTTTCTTTATCTATTATATGCATCATTTTGGTTTCTCTTCAGACCCCTCTCAAAGCAAAATTCCAGACTTATCAGAACAGGACCAGCTCACCACAATATAAATACAGCAAGTAAACCGTTGCTTTTTACATATTCAGCAAACAAATACAAAAGGAAAGAGAAAAATAATACTCCCCCCCCCTATATAAATCATGTGTTGTTGCCTCCTAAGCAGTGACGTACAGTGGTACGTCTGGTTGCGAACGGGATCCATTCCAGAGGCCTGTTCACAACATGAAAAGAGCACAACCCACAGTGGCGCATCTGTGCACGCGTGGGTTGCGATTCGCCGCTTCTGAGCATGCGCATGATGTCATTTTGCGCTTCAGCACATGCGCGAGCGGTGAAACCCGGAAGTAACCCTTTGCGGTACTTCTGGGTTGCCGTGGGACATAACCTGAAAGAACGTAACATGAAGCGGACATAACATGAGGTACGACTGTACAGTGGTACCTCGGGTTAAGAACTTAATTCATTCCGGAGGTCAGTTCTTAACCTGAAACTGTTCTTAACCCGAGGTACCACTTTAGCTAATGGGGCCTCCTGCTGCTGCCATGCGATTTCTGTTCTCATCCTGAAGCAAAGTTCTTAACCCAAGGTACTATTTCTGGGTTAGCAGAGTCTATAACCTGAAGCATCTGTAACCTGAGGTACCACTGTATAAGTAATAAGAAGGCAATACAGTGGTACCTCAGGTTACAGAAGCTTCAGGTTACATACGCTTCAGGTTACAGACTCTGCTAACCCAAAAATATTACCTCAGGTTAAGAACTTTGCTTCAGGATGAGAACAGAAACCATGCTCCAGCGGCACGGCAGCAGCAGGAGGCTCCATTAGCTAAAGTGGTGCTTCAGATTAAGAACAGTTTCAGGTTAAGAACGGACCTCCGGAACGAATTAAGTACTTAACCCGAGGTACCACTGTACAAGATTAAACGGTGCTTCCGTGCGCTGCTCTGGTTCGCCAGAAGCGGCTTAGTCATGCTGGCCACATGACCCAGAAGCTGTACGCCGGCTCCCTCAGCCAGTAAAGTGAGATGAGCGCCGGAACCCCAGAGTCATCCGCGACTGGACCTAACAGTCAGGGGTCCCTTTACCTTTACAAGATTAAAATCGGTGGAAACAACTTCCAACCAGAAGGATAGGGTGGGTCCCAAGGCAAGGATACAAAAGCGCATCCTTGGCTTATCACAAAAGCCATACAGTGGAGGAGGGAATTCCTGGGAGTTAAAACTACCAAAAGCGGCATTAACACCTGAGAGTGTCAACAGAGAAGGAGGTTGTCTTTCCAGCACAGGAAAGTAGAAGATAAGGAGAAGTGGAAATGGCCAGGGACTGTACAGGCCACTGAAACCAAGGTGGGTTTTTTGTGCTGGGTTTTTTGACACAGGAAGCACATGTTGGGATTACCTGCCCAGCTAAGGAATCTACCAGGAACTTGGATGTTCCCATCTCTCTGGCCTAATTTAGAACTGGGCCATCTTCTTCCAGACTGCAGGTGGGAGCTCTGTGCTTCTACATACAGACTTTCCCCCCATAAAAAACCAAAACAAAACAAAAAACCCTCTCACACAGAAAACTAGCACATCAGGAAAAGGCTAGACATGCTAGCTCTCTATGAGGAAGGATTTTTTTTTTTTTTTTTTTTGCATGAAGGAGCCTTATGTCTTCCACCTGAAATCTAAAGTGATTCAGCCCAGAACTAAATGACCACTCATGTCTGGGATGAGTACTAGGTCTAAGTATCAGCCAGTGGGCTTCAGGCGTGGTGAGTTTCACGCTCACTTCAATGTTCATACATGTTAAACAAACTCTTCACTGTTTATTTAGTGTTACGTTATAGTGATATTATGCTTTTTTATTACATATCCTTACATACCCTCCAACATTTCTCCAGTGAAAATAGGGAGGTGCTAATAATAATAATGAAGGTGCTAATAATAATAATAATGATAATAATAATAATACATTAAACTTTTTTTAAAAACTTCCCTATAAAGGGCTGCCTTCAGATATCTTCTAAAGGTTGTATAGTTTTTTATCTCCTTGGCTCAGGGGTCACATAACTCCACACCCTCCAACATTTCTCTGATGAAAATAGGGAAGTCCTAAGGAAAAGTGGGAAATTCGAGGATCAGATCAGGAGGGTTGCCATATTTCAAAAAGTTAAATTCCTGACACCCGTTGAGCTTTTTGGGAAACCTACTGTTTTCCCCCTGACGCCATTTTTCACACCCAACGTTTTGACATGCTTGGATCTCCTGACTTGAACTTGCTTTAAATTGTTGTTTTAGCTCTTCCAACTGTTGCGCTGTTTTAACAGGCTTGTTTTATTGTCGATATTAATTGCAGGTGTTTGGTGTTTTGACAAAAATTTGTTCGCTTATTGCTGCTGCTGCTGCTGCTGCTGTTGTTGTTGTTTTGTGGTTGTTTTTAAACCACTTAGAAGCCACCTTGGCAATTGTTGGGGTATTGTTGGCATCTGTCTGTCTCAAGAGACAATGGAGTGTGCTCTGGGGGTAAAGTCAAACCACTGCATTCCCAGGACCAAAGGGACCTCCCTGGGCACAAGTATGGAGGTCCTGGGCTGGCCACAGGACAAGCCTCTCAGCCTCACTGATGGGGTCCAAAGCAAAGCAGAGCAAGACGTTTGGACCAGCTTGGCTGCAGGACTTGCCAGAAGGTGGCGTACAAGGCGCCATCCAACCGTCTTAGGGACTCCTCTCCAGAGTTTTGTAGGGTTTGCTCCTTAGGCCTTTCTTCTCCCTAAGATATCCCACAAGACAGCAGAGGTGTAGGACCAGAGTTTTCCTCATTCTGAGAGTTTCCCAAGGTTATCGAGCCCCAACTACCGCTTGCTTATCTTTACGGCATGTGCAGAATCTGCCTTTTGACCACTGGGCCCATTATTGGTCTCGCCGCTCAATCCTTCGGAGCCCGTCTTTGCATGCAGGGGGGGCCCTAGCTCACCCAGGGTTTGAGGCCCATGGGGGATGTGTGGTACGTAAATAAATTGTCTAAGACCATGCTAAAATTAGGAGAGTGTCTTCTTCTTCTTTGGCAATCACTAGTAGCCGAGTAAGATTGTCTTCCATGAACACAGTCTTAATAGTGAGTCCGTAAGTGACTGTGGAGGCCAATTCTGGATCCACATGTCCTTCCACAATGGTTTCTGGGCAGGAGTTGATCACGGTGTGGGTTTGCCAAGCGTGCCTTCCTCTTAGTGCATTTCTCCCTTTTGTCCCGAGTTTGAGTGTCTTCAAAGCCCATGACACCTTTGGTAAAGGCTGTTCTCCAGTTGGAGTGCTTGCAGGCAAGTGTTTCCCAATTGTTAGTGTTTATACTACATTTTTTTAGATTTGCCTTGAGACAGTCTTTAAACCTCTTTTGTTGACCACTGGCATTACGCTTTCCATTTTTAAGTTCAGAATAGAGTAGTTGCTTTGGAAGACAATCATCAGGCATCCGCACAACATGACCCGTCCAACGATGTTGATGTTGAAGAATCATTGCTTTGACACTGGTGATCTTTGCTTCTTCCAGTACAGTCATACCTTGGGTTGAATGCGCTTCGGGTTGAGCACATTCTAGTTGTGCTCCGCGGAAACCCTGAAGTAATGGAGCATGTTACTTCCAGGTTTCACTGCTCACGCATGCGCAGACGCTCAAAATGACGTCACACACGTGCGCAGAAGTGGCAAAATGCGACCCGCACACGCGCAGACGCGCCGTCACTTGTTACATTCACTTCAGGATCCCGTTTGCATCCCGATGTACCACTGTACACTGGTATTAGTTCTCCTGTCTTCTCAAGTGATGTGTAAAATTTTTCGGAAATGCCGTTGATGGAATCTTTCAGGGAGTTGGCATTTATAAGTAGTCCACGTTTCAAAAGCAGAGTGTAATGAAATCCCCAAGGCTCACCTCTTGTAATATTAGTCACATTATAAACCCCTCACAGCTTTTTTTTTAACAAACAAACAAATCGTAGCTAAGGGGGTCATCCCATACGATGTGAGCATTGGGCACATCATCACAAAAAATGGGTGATGGCTACATTTTGAAATTTGATCTTCAGCCAGACACAGTCTCTCAGCCTAAACTACCTCACAGGGTTGTTGTTCCCCTCCCCCATGTGCAAGGACACAAATATCCCCCCCCCAAAAGAATTTCTCCCCCAGTTGTCAATTCAGATTTCAACTCCTTATCCACAGCCTTGTAGAGGGCATGAGATGGGATAGGGCTGGTGACTACATTGGCTACCAACCCATGACTGCATTTGAACAATTGTGACCTAGGCGAGCTCTCCTGGGCACTGCCAATTCTTGCCACGCTTTCTCGGAAGCCAGTATGCTCCATTGAACACAATGGGACTGAGGGGACGGGCATTCCGGCTGCCACTGTGGAAGTGCGCAATGAGCATAGCAAAAGCTGCAGAAGTCAGCCTGGGTGTAGAAATAAATCACTCATTTTGCCATCTTGGGTTTGCCAAGCCCCAAAAAATCCCAGCCGTTCTGCTACAATTACCTAACCGCAGGAATTTTAGCCCTTTCTTGGTTTTTACATTTGCTTTGTCAGGACAGCAGGAAGTGGGGCCGGTTCTCTAGCTAGTACTTTCAATTTCACCCTGGCGATTCCAAACTGCCCTCCGTTTTTTCTAAAGGTTTGGAAACCGAAACGGAGGAGAAGTTTCACCGCCTGAGGCAAAACAGCACATGCACACACACACACACCCCGCTCCAAGCCAAGGTAGATATGGCTGGCCAAAGTTATTTTGCCACCTGAGGCAGAATATCCCTCAGGCGCCTCTCCTTCCCAATAAAAACACAACAGTGGTAAAGTAAATAATCAACAACCGGCTTCCCTTTTGTGACACCCAAAATGGGCTCCTCCTGAGGCGGCTGATTAGCTCTTCCTAATGGTAGGACCAGCCCCGAAATTCTCTTTAGAAAACCACTTTCTGCTCCATTATTTGATATCCCCCTCGGCATTCTTCAAGTCTTTTGGTCAGTTCCATGCCATACCATTTGCTCCCTCCAAAGACTCCTGAGGACTGTGGTTTGTTAAGGGTGCTGGGAATTGTAGCTCTGGGATGGGAAAACTGCACTTCCCAGAATTCTTGGCAGGGCTGGGCCTGTATAGTGTGGATATCACCTTTCTATAGAAACGATAAATATGGGTTATGATCCCCCAAGTGCTACCTTCGCATGGTGTCTATCCAAAGGTCCGTATAGTTCAAGCTATGGTTTTCCCAGTAGTGATGTATGGTAGTGACAGCTGGACCATAAAGAAGGCTGATCGCCAAAGAATTGAATTCTGGTGCTGGAGGAGACTCTTGAGAGTCCCATGGACTGCAAGAAGATCAAACCTATCCATTCTGAAGGAAATCAGCCCTGAGTGCTCACCGGAAGGACAGATCCTGAAGCTGAGGCTCCAATACTTTGGCCACCTCATGAGAAGAGAAGACTCCCTGGAAAAGACCCTGATGTTGGGAAAGATGGAGGGCACAAGGAGAAGGGGACGACAGAGGACGAGATGGTTGGATAGTGTTTTCGAAGCTACCAGCATGAGTTTGACCAAACTGCGGGAGGCAGTGGAAGACAGGAGTGCCTGGCGTGCTCTGGTCCATGGGGTCACAAAGAGTCAAACACGACTAAACGACTAAACAACAACAAGAAGACCTAGTGGTGGACGTGGGTGTGTCTGAGCTTACACACACACACACACACAGAGAGAGAGAGAGAGAGAGAGAGAGAGAGAGAGAGAGAGAGAGATCTTTACACACACAAAAGGAATTGACTGAGCCCATGCAGAAAGCCAAACTACCCAAGGGCGAAATTCCACATTCCATGATATTGCAATCATTTATATCATCTCCTTACCCGACGAGAGGGGAATTTCACCATTATTTCCAAGGTTCATCTATCCCACATTCAATGCAAAGTACTCCCAGGGCAACTACCCCCAATAGAAGATAGTTCTAATTGATAGATTGGGAAAGAAATCAATACAGTTTAAGCAGCAATAGTAGTGCAACCCATACCAAGAGACTAAGAATCCGAAGACCTGGAAGAAGGAAGCAGTCTTGGCCTGACCTTGAAGTGACGACAAACTGGGTGCCAGGCCTGTCAATCCCAGAGGCAGGGAGTCATCACTGATAAGGCACTCTTGGCTGCGTACATACCACACGTGAAAAGCACACGGTGTCTCCCAAAGAATTGTGGGAACTGTAGTTTCCCCCTCACAGAGCCCTCTTCACAAACTACAGTTCCCAGGATTCTTTTAGGGTGACTGTGTACTTTGAATGTGCTTGAAAGGCATGGTGCGTACACGACCTCAATCATTCTCCCTCCTGTCTCTGCCCAAGCGACTCTACAACGCATTGAGAGCACCACGTTGGCTACCCCTGATCTGAACAATGACATCTTGTAGGCTGATGCTTCATTCAGGAACATGGGCAGCGATAAGGAGCCTAGAGCCACTTTCCCCGTCACCACTGAGCAATCCCATCCAGGCGCCACCTGTTTGTGAGCAGGAGACAAGAGTTTCTGAGTCACAGAGTATGAGGATCTGGGCCCCAGGCACCTCTCTTCATAAATTAAACACTGATATCGCCTCTGTCGTTAATCTACGGAGGTGTAGGAAGGTAGCTGACATGACAAAACATCACCCTCTGCCGGTATCAGTGGCAACTGCAATTCTACAGTTTGAGTTTTCAAGCAAGGACCGTTCAGGGTCCCAGGGGTCAGCAAGGTTTATCCCGCCTGGGCCGGTTCACTCCAGCAGAGATCCCTCCATTGGCCAAATTGTGTGTGCGAGTGAGCACACACACATGTGATTTCTGGCGTCTGCGTAGACATGATATTAGGCATCTGCGCATGTGCAGACGCAATTTCTGGCACCGCGGAAGCGAGTCCCTGCACCGCGCTGCGTTGGTTTAGCACAGCGCGTGAGGACTCGCCGAGTGGGCAGCTCAGTTCGGGGGCAGCTCGGGGGCCGGTTAAATGACCCCCGTAAGCCGCTTGTGGCCCATGGGCCTTAGGTTGCCTACCCCTGGTTCACACATTTTCCTGTATACAAATGGAGCTTAGGAAGTCGCCGTATACAGAGCCAGACCGCTGATCTCTCTATATCCATACTGTCCATAAGAAGGCTAGGGTCTGGTCCCATCTGCACCACACATTTAAAGCGATATTATACCGCTTTAAGGGACGTGGGTGGCGCTGTGGGTTAAACCTGACTTGCCGATCAGAAGGTTGGTGGTTCGAATCCCCGCGACGGGGTGAGCTCCCGTTGCTCGGTCCCTGCTCCTGCCAATCTAGCAGTTCGAAAGCACATCAAAGTACAAGTAGACAAATAGGTACCACTCTGGCGGGAAGGTAAACAGCGTTTCTGTGTGCTGCTCTGGTTCTCCAGAAGCGGCTTAGTCATGCTGGCCACATGACCCGGAAGCTGTACGCCGGCTCCCTCAGCCAATAAAGCGCAACCCCAGAGTCGGCCATGACTGGACCTAATGGTCAGGGGTCCCTTTACCTTTCTACCACTTTAAACAGTCATGGCTTCCCTCAAAGAATCTTGGGAGCTGCAGTTTGTGAAGGGTGCTAAGACTCCTTTGGATACCTCTATTTTCCGCAAAGCGCTACCATTCCCAGAGTGGTTTATCGGCCAATCCCTCTTCCCAGGGAACTCTCCTGTTATCTGACCCTAGCATCTGATTCTGGTATCTGTACATGGACTGTCCATTTAGCCAACATGGCTTAGTGTTTATAGCCACTGATAGGTCTGTTACAGGAAACTTCCTTACACTGAGTCAAACCATTGTTCCATTGAGCTCAAGAATGTCTGTGCTGATCAGGAGTCGCTCTGGCAGTGGATTTCAGAGAGCCTTACTTAGATCTGGCCACAGTGATCCATGCGACGGTCACCTCCAGGCATGACTACTGTAATTCGCTCTACGCGGGGCTGCCCTTGAAGCTGTCCCAGAAACTCCAGCGGGTGCAGATTGCTGCAGCGAGGCTCCTCACGGGGTCTCTGCCATGGGAGCATATTCACCCAGTGCTTTTCCAGCTGCATTGGCTCCCGGTGGAGTACAGGGTCAGATTTAAGGTGCTGGTTTTGACTTTTAAAGCCCTTCACGGCCTAGGACCCTCGTACCTACGGGACCGCCTGTCCTGATATGTCCCACGGAGGACCTTAAGGTCCATATATAGCAACAACCTAGAGGTCCCAGGCCCTAAGGAAGTTAGATTAGCCTCAACCAGAGCCAGGGCCTTCTCAACACTGGCTCCGGCCTGGTGGAACGCTCTGTCTCTTGAGACCAGGGCCCTGCAGGATCTGATTTCTTTCCGCAGGGCCTGTAAGACAGAGCTGTTCCACCTGGCCTTTGGCTCAGAATCAGTTTGATCCCCTCCCTCTCTTTCTTTTTTCTTTCTCCTCCTATGAAGAGATTGCTCCCTAATTGTTTTAATGTTGTATCTTAATCTTTTAAATTGTATTTTAATCAACTTGTTTTTATTATTGGTTGTTAGCCGCCCTGAGCCTGGTCTTGGCTGGGGAGGGCGGGGTATAAATAAAATAATAATAATAATAATAATAATAATAATAATAATAATAATAATTATTATTATTATTATTATTATTATCATCATCATCTCCCTGCCCCACTTGGAAGAGACTGAATCTGGGAGCTCTGCATGTGAAGCGGGTGCTTCACCACAGAGTTATCACTTCCCTCTACGGCCATGAATTCATCTTTGCACTGTTTAATTTTTGAAGCCATATCTGCACATTTGAAGAAGGCACTTTCGGTCTGGCGTCAGGTCTGGCAGTTTCGGTCTGGTTGCCATCTGAAGGGAAAGTTTTGGGAGCAGGCTGGCTGTCCTGCTACGAGGTGTTTGCCAGAAAGAGCAAAACTGTGGTTTCTTGCTTTTGAGCGTTCAGCACGTCAGTTCCAGAGTTCCTTCTTTGCAGGCCAAGTTAACTTTAAAATGGGGGGGGGGAGAGATGTGCAGCGGTCAGTGTCTTGATCTGCTGCTTATTAATCCAATTCAAAACTTAATTCAATTTAATTACTACCTCTTCGGCACAGGGCCAGTCAAAAATAATATGGAATGAAACAATGCAAGCAGAGACATCACCTTGCCAACAAAGGTCCGTATAGTCAAAGCTATGGTTTTCCCAGTCGTGATGTATGGAAGTGAGAGCTGGACCATAAAGAAGGCTGATCGCCGAAGAATTGATGCTTTTGAATTATGGTGCTGGAGGAGACTCTTGAGAGTCCCATGGACTGCAAGAAGATCAAACCTATCCATTCTGAAGGAAATCAGCCTTGAGTGCTCACTGGAAGGACAGATCCTGAAGCTGAGGCTCCAATACTTTGGCCACCTCATGAGAAGAGAAGACTCCCTGGAAAAGACCCTGATGTTGGGAAAGATGGAGGGCACAAGGAGAAGGGGATGACAGAGGACGAGATGGTTGGACAGTGGTCTCGAAGCTACCAGCATGAGTTTGACCAAACTGCGGGAGGCAGTGGAAGACAGGAGTGCCTGGCGTGCTCTCGTCCAGGGGGTCACGAAGAGTCGGACACGACTAAACGACTAAACAACAACAACAACAACAACAATGGCTGCCATATTTCAGAAAGTGAAAATCCAGGCAGAAAAATTCTTGAGCTTTTTTAGGCAAAGTTGTCGAGCTTTTCTTGCAAAATCACAAAAAGTATTGAGGTTTTAGAGTGCCCCCCCCCCAGAAATAATCAAAATTGCCACTTCCAATATGGGTTGCCATACGTCCAGATTTTCTCAGACATTAAAGCGATTCACTCCCAGATGCAGTTCCTGACGCCCAAATTACAGTATGGATATGTCTGGGGAAATCCAGATGTATGGCAGCCCTAAATAATCAGAAGAATAAATGTAAAAGTGAAAATAATAATAAATGCAGCAGATAAAAGTGATGTTACGGATAAGGTTGTTCACAGCCCTTTCTAAATGCTCCTTATGGCACCAATCCAAGGGGCCCCAATTAAGCTGACCCACTCTGGTCCAACCTGCATACCACTCACCCCGCTCTGCATCCAGTCTCCAATTAGTTCAGAGGTAGAATTAATGATTTTTGTAATTGCTAATTAAGCATATGTCCAGGAGAGTGGAGGAGACACTGTGTCTTTCCCCCCCAGCAGACTTTTGCAGTAATGGGGAAAGTGATGGGGAGAGTGCAGGAAGGCTATGAGGAAATGCTCTAGAAGTTGTGGGATAACAATCCATTGATGGGAAGTCATATCGCCTCTGTGCAAACAAGCCCAGATGAGTGATCTATAAACAGAAGGTGTTATATAACCTCCACAGGGAAAAAAGAGAACAAATTAATAGTGCGCCTCATATAATCTCCAACAGAGTTTGTGCAAAACAGTCAGGATGAACACTCTATAAACCGGTTATCTGGACAGAAAGGAGTGGTTGCTTGATTCTCATAAGCTTTTCTGTCTTCCCTCGTCTGAATTCCATTTTCTATTCGCCCAAGGAGATCCTTCGTCCTCCTTGCCAGGGTAACCCAAGGGCAAATGAACGAAACAGAAACTGGGAAACAACTACGGCTATTAAGAAGGAGAAAGTACAAAGGTTGGCAGAAAATGAGAAGGGGAAAGAGCCAGAAAGTGTGTGTGGGAAAAGATATGAAAGGGGAAATAAGGAAAAGGAATCAGAAAGCAGACATATTATTACATGTAGCACTGGCTGGGGTTGAAGATGGATCTTTTAAGGATACTAGTATGTGCCGGGGCTCCTGTTTAGCAGCCACTATCACTGGTGCTAAGGCAATTTTGTCGTGTGTGTGTGTGTGTGTGTGTGTGTGTGTGTGTGTGTGTGTGCTTTTGGGCTTTTGGGCTTCCCACAGGCATCTTGTCGGCCCCTGTGAGAACTGGATACTGGACTATATATGTTCATATACAGATTTTGATATAGTATTACATCAACAGAACATACTTCTTCTGCTTCAATACAACTGAAGTCAACAACAGACTGCAAGGAGTAAAAACAGTAAAATGGTATTTTTTTAAAAAAACACCAACCTGCGTGTTGAAATGAAGGCCCAAGAAAAATTAGACAACCTGAGAAAATTAAAAAGTGTGAGATGTTTACTTGTTTATTTTTATTTCATAGCATTTATTTTCGGTGTAATTGAAACCAACCAACCAAACAAACAAACAAACAAACAACAGCACTCAAAGTGGTTTTTCTCAAAGGAGGTGAGCCACCCCAGTGAGGAAATTCTGGAGGTGGGGTGCAACCACTGAAAAGGCCCTGTCCCTCCTCCCCTTCCGCCTCACCTCAGGCAGTGGAGGTTTCCAGAGACGGGCCTCAGAAGGTGATTACAGCACAGAGGAAACTTGGTATGAAATGCAGCAGGAGGCATTCTTTCAGCTTATCGAAGCAAATATATACAGTGGTACTTCGGTTGTCGGACATAAGTCTATGGAGAAAACTGAAAAACATGCAACGGAAGCCGTTCAACTTCAGAGGCACATTCAAAAACAGAAGCAATTACAGTGGTACCTCGGCTTACAGACGCTTCAGGTTACAGACGCTTCAGGTTACAGACTCCGCTAACCCAGAAATAGTACCTCCAGTTAAGAACTTTACCTCAGGGTGAGAACAGAAATCGTGCGGCAGCAGCGGGAAGCCCCATTAGCTAAAGTGGTGCCTCAGGTTAAGAACAGTTTCAGGTTAAGAACGGACCTCCAGAACGAATTAAGTTCTTAACCAGAGGTACCACTGTACTTTTTGGTGTTCGAAAACAGAAACGTTCAGCTTCCGAGGCGCTCGAAAACCGAGGTAGCACTGTACATCTTTCTTCACACCTCCCTTCTTCTCCATCTCATCCTGTCCTTGCTCACTTCGCCTGAGGTGGGGAATTGTGTGGCTACCATAGGAGGGAGGCCATGTATTCACCTCCTTCCAGTGCGCTTGCTCTGTGCTTCCTTCTGGTTCATCCTTTCCTGCCTTCCACTCTGGAACTCCAGCTTGTTGGTCTTAGGCGCCAGTCCTTATTTGGAAGAGTACCATTTTGTATCTCCCTTTGGAAACAGCTTTTCGTTTCTTTTACTTTTTTAATATAGTTTTGATGTTTGAGCTAGAGTTGACTTAATTTGCCTACCGGTCTTATTTTATTGTATTTTTAGCTGCGGTCACAACGGCGTGAAGTGAGGCTTGCAAATGCGGTCTCTCATTTACATGCACTTGCCTTTCTTCCATGGTTGTCATCCCCCCTCCATCAAAGGGTTGTCTTTGCTCCATTTCCCTCCCCACCCCCATGGTGCCATCCTGACATTCGGGAATCGAAAGCATGGTCACCTGCACAAGTTCCATGTATGCTCTGGGGCAATAGCTAGCCATTTCAAATGCAGCATGGCAGAGAACCTCCACATCAGCAAACCACGGTCCAGTAAACCTGAACAAGCATTTCCACCCCCATCGTTCAGCCCGGACACTGAGGTCCAGCTCCGAGGGCCTTCTGGCGGTTCCCTCCCTGTGAGAAGTGAGGTTACAGGGAACCAGGCAGAGGGCCTTCTTGGTGGTGGCACCCCACCCTGTGGAACGCCCTCCCACCAGATGTCGAGGAGATAAACAGCTATGTGACTTTTACAAGACATCCAAAGGCAGCCCTGTATCGGGTAGTTTTTAATGTCTAATGTTTTACCATTTTTTATGTGCTGTAAGTCGCCCAGAGTGGACAGGGTATCAATAATAATAATAATAATAATAATAATAATAATTATTATTATTATTATTATTATTTTTCTTATAAGTTGTGCCTCCTACAAATATGAATTTGGAAGGATTAGAGAGTGATCCTGTTAATATCACCTTTGTGGAAATTTCATAGTTGTAGGGAGGGTCTATGGGGTAAAGAAACGCAGTGGCCCCATTAGGGGAGGGTTAATGAACTAATTAGGGATGCGGGTGGCACTGTGGGTTAAACCACAGAGCCTAGGACTTGCCGATCAGAAGGTCAGCAGTTCGAATCCCTGTGATGGGTGAGCTCCCGTTGCTTGGTCCCTGCTCCTGCCAACTTAGCAGTTTGAAAGCACGTCAAAGTGCAAGTAGATAAATAGGTACAGCTCCTGTGGGAAGGCAAACGGCGTTTCTGTGTGCTGCTCTGGTTAGCCAGAAGCGGCTTAGTCATGCTGGCCACATGACCCAGAAGCTGTACGCCGTCTCCCTTGGCTGATAAAGCGAGGTGAGCGCCACAACCCCAGAGTTGGCCACGACTGGACCTAATGGTCAGGGGTCATTTTACTTTTACCCTAATGAACTACTGCCAGTGAACTGGAAGAAGCAAAGATCATCAGTATTGAAGCAATGATTCTTCAACATCAACTTGTTGGACTGGTCATGTTGTGTGCCTGACTATCATCTTCCAGAGCAACTACTCTAGTCCGAACTTAAAAATGGAAAGCGTAATGCCGGTGGTCAACAAAAGAGGGTTAAAAACTCTCTCAAGACAAATCTAAAGAAATGTAGTATAAACACTGACAACTGGGAAACACTCCAATTGAAGAACAGCCTTTACCAAAGGTGTCATGGGCTTTGAAAACACTCGAACTCAGAACACAAAGGAGAAATGTGCTAAGAGGAAGGCATGCTTGGCAAATCCACACCGTGATCAGCTCCCACCCGGAAACCAATGTCCCCACTGAGGAAGGACATGTGGATCCAGAATTGGCCTCCACAGTCACTTACGGATTCACTGTTAAAACCGTGTTTATGGAAGAGAATCTTATTTGGCTACGAGTGATCGCCAAAGAAGAAGAAATGAGCCAAATGCGCAGGAGGGTGTGTCAAAAAAACCCCCCCAATACAGCAGGGTTGGCATACCACATTGTGCATTACATGAAGTAATATGCATGACAATTCTAAAGAAGAGCGGGCAGGGAGATTAAATCATAAACCCAGGATCTAATATTACATAACTGCACCTCTGAGGAAACAAGGCTTCTCCTCGATTGTTCAACATGGGCAAGCTGCTACCATTACCCAAATCTTTATTTTTAGCCTCTGAGGAAGTGACACTTCTTTACTTCTGCTTCCTGGTTCCTCTGGAGAAACTGGCGGACACCCACTCGGTAGAGAAAGCTGAAGAGCGGCCGTCCTCCAGGCTCCCCGCGGCTTCCTGCTGTCTCAACCCAGGCCTCTCCCTAACTTTGACAGGAAGAGCTATAATTAGGACAGTCAAGGGTGGTGTTTTTTTAGGCAAGCAAAATACAAGGGCCTCGTGCACAGGACTGGTAATAATTTGTTGTGCTACTGCAAAGCGAGAAAACTTCCACATGAAATGGGGGGAACTTGCTAGTCTGCTTCTTGGTGCATTGCACTGATCTGGAAGGAGGGGGGGGAAAGCCCAGAAAGATGAGGAAATTTGGGTTTTGACCACTTCCTCTCCACAACCCTGGCTCTCAAATTAAGCCAGAGTATATTATCCCTGTTACAAGATCCATTCAGGAGTGGGGCTACTGGCCTAATTCTGGCGGAGGCGGGGGGGACCTTTGTTGTTGTTTAGTCGTTTAGTCGTTTACCCTACTCA
The DNA here is from genome assembly GCF_027172205.1 of Podarcis raffonei. NCBI lineage: Eukaryota > Metazoa > Chordata > Lepidosauria > Squamata > Lacertidae > Podarcis > Podarcis raffonei. Next base: position 113,380,157 of record NC_070603.1, on the reverse strand, counting down.
AAGATGCCACAGACCACAGGGGAAGAACATTCCCTCCAACTGCTTCTCAGTTTCCTGTTGTTGTTGTTTAGTCATTTAGTCGTGTCCATCTCTTTGTGACCCCATGGACCAGAGCACGCCAGGCACTCCTGTCTTCCACTGCTTCCCGCAGTTTGGTCAAACTCATGCTGGTAGCTTCGAGAACACTGTCCAAACACCTCATCCTCTGTCGTCCCCTTCTCCTTGTGCCCTTCATCTTTCCCTACATCAGTGTCTTCTCTTCTCATGAGGTGGCCAAAGTACTGGAGCCTCAGCTTCAGGATCTGTCCTTCCAGTGAGCACTCAGGGCTGATTTCCTTCAGAAGGGATTGTTTTGATCTTCTTGCAGTCCATGGGACTCTCAAGAGTCTCCTCCAGCACCATAATTCAAAAGCATCCATTCTTCGGCAATCAGCCTTCTTTATGGTCCAGCTCTCACTTCCATACATCATTACTGGGAAAACCAGTGTAAGTTCCTCTAGTTGCCAGGTCATATGAAAGAGCTGAATGGAGCTGCAAACCAGAGTACAGTGGTACCTCAGTGGTACTCCACTAACCCAGAAAAGTTCTTAACTCAGGTTAAGAACTTTACCTCAGGATGAGAACAGAAATCGTGTGAGGCAGGGTAAGAGACTTATGTCGTGGGTGGATATGGTGTTTACAATGGTGTAGCAGAGAGTTTTCCATACTGTGTGTCGCAACACATTAGTGTATCGACTGCAATGTGTAGGGGTGCCGTGCGAATGCTCCCCGCACTCCTCCTGGGGTGAGAAAGGGGTTAGTTTAACCTCCAGTTTGCTAGTAATACTGAATTACTGTGTCGCAAAAAGACGCATGTCTAAAAAGCGTGTCACCAGCATGTAAAGTTTGGAAAGCGGCGTCAGAGATCTTCCGGATTCCAAGTCATTCATCCCAGGGGATCTTTAGTTTGGATTGTCCTCTGAATGGGGCTATGAAATAATAATAATAATAATAATAATAATAATAATAATAATAATAATAATAATTTATATCCCACACTTTTCCCCAAAGGAGTCCAGGGATGTCAAACGCACAAGTGATAAAACTATCAAAATATCCAAACGTCAGGAGCCATGCTATGTGAACCTCAAAATGAATGCAGTAACAATTCTAATAGTGATCCTAATTACTGGATGTGTTTAATTGCCCACAAGTCTTTTTCATTCAATGAGCCTGTTCCCAGATTCATTTAACAATATGCGAGGAAGACTCGTATAGATTAGGGAGACGTGTTCTAACACCTCCCTGAGAAATTCGCCAGAGTCACGATGGAAAGTGTGAAACGTCGTTGCGCTTCTCAAACCGCCCTGTGAATTAACGCTGTCCACTCTGACTCACAAGGCCGGCTCTTTCCTGAGGCAAAATGTGGCAACTGCCTCAGGAGGCGAGGGCAGGGAAGCAGCAAAGTCACACACACACAAACACACACAAGAGCCTTGACTTGCTTGCCTTCCCTGCACTCAGCAGAGCTGCTGCAGCACAGGGCTTTCCAAAGTGCCCCATGCCTCTTTCTCAGTCAGTTCTCCCATCACTGCTTCCACTTTCTCTCAGTTCAGATCCAGTTTGCTAGGTTCACTGATTTCAGACCCCGATTAAGAGGGAGAAGGAAGCATAATGAAGGCACGGGTGAGACCACACCCCGCAGTTTCGAATAGATGTTATATAACACACCTACAAAATTGAAATTGGTGCTAGTACTGTAATAAGTAGTAGTAGTAGTAGTAGTAGTAGTAGTAGTAGTAATAATAATAATAATAATAAAATAATTACCGTATTTTTTGCTCTATAAGACTCACTTTTTCCCTCCTAAAAAGTAAGGGGAAATGTGTGTGTGTCTTATGGAGCGAATGCAGGCTGCGCAGCTATCCCAGAAGCCAGAACAGCAAGAGGGATTGCTGCTTTCACTGCGCAGCGATCCCTCTTGCTGTTCTGGCTACTGAGATTCAGAATATTTTTTTTCTTGTTTTCCTCCTCCTAAAACTAGGTGCGTCTTGTGGTCTGGTGCGTCTTATAGAGTGAAAAATACGGTATATGTCGCCCATCTGACTGGGTTACTCCAGCCACCCTGGGCGGCTCCCAACAAAGATTAAAAATACAGTGGTGCCTCAGGTTACATACGCTTCAGGTTACATACGCTTCAGGTTACATACGCTTCAGGTGACAGACTCCGCTAACCCAGAAATAGTGCTTCAGGTTAAGAACTTTGCTTCAGGATGAGAACAGAAATCGTGTGGCGGCAGCAGCAGGCCCCATTAGCTAAAGTGGTGCTTCAGGTTAAGAACAGTTTCAGGTTAAGAACGGACCTCCAGAACGAATTAAGTTCTTAACCCGAGGTACCACTGTACATTAAAATGTCACACATTAAAAACTTCCCTGAACAGGTGCTGTATCTGCTCAACTGCCCATGTTGACGGACCACAACTTGGGTGCTGCTGGACCTCAATGGGACTGTACTTGATGCTGGACTGCATCCTTACTTTGGATTTGGATTAACCCAGAACCTCGTCTCCTGACCTTCAGCCTTAGGACTTCGGACTTTGCTTGGGCATGGCACACTGACGTGTGGATCAGGACATACAGCCTCTTCTTGCTCACTAAATAAACCCTGTTGCCTCTTCAGCTTCTGACACTGAAAAACTACACTCGTGCCTTGGTTTTCAAACAGCTTAGTTCACAAACAACTTGGAATTCGAACATCGCAAACCCAGACGTAGGTGTTCTGGTTTGTGAACTTTGCCTCAGAAGCCGAACACATTCTGTTCGAAAACCAAGGTACGACTGTATCATATAAAAAACAAAACCCACACAATTAAAAACAATTCCATCTTTTAAAACAATTTAAAATCCAATTCAGATACAAACCAGTAAAGTTACATTTTCCAACTTGCTCTGCAACTCATTGGGATGGGGTAAATGTTTTATTTTCCATAAATGCTGCTCTTAATAAAATGCACAATTTTGTATTTCAGATTTCTTCACTGGGTGGTGGAAATGAGAGTAATATCTAGAAATGGGGAAATCTAATAGGCAAAGGCCCTGATTATTTGTATGAACACATATCTGCATATATGATGTTCATTTGTAAAAGAGGATTCTTGCATTTAAATCTTGGTCGCTGCTGTCCCCTGGTGTACATAAGTACGTAAATATTTTTGGTTTTGAAGAAATCGCTACAGTATTTTAAATCTGGAGTCACTTCTGCCATCTGGTGGAAATTGATGGTGTTTGCACCCCATGCTTTAAAAAATGTACTGCTCACATCTTTAAAAAACCACTCAGGGAAACTGTAGCAAGCAGAATCAAGCTATATAGGTTCTGCTAGAAGTGTAACCTTCCTTCAACCTGGCAAGAGCTAGTAGGAACAGTTTCTCCTTCAGGAGAAAAAATTTCAAAAAATCCAAAAATTCAGGAAGATTCAACACATTACTTAATACAGACCCTCCAAGTGTCCCTATTTCCCCTGATTTAGAGAAACCATCCCAGTTTTTAATTTGATCCTAGAATGTCCCTCTTTTCCTTAGGATGTCCCTATGTTCATTGGAGAAATGTAGGAGGGTATGAAGTTCTTTGACCCCTGAGCTGTCTGACGGAAAACCTGTATAGGGAACTTTTTTTAATGTTTAATGTTTTATTATGTTTTTATATATGTTAGAAGCCACCCAGAGCGGCTGGGGCAACCCAGTCAGATGTGTGGGGTATAAATTGTAAAATTATTATGGAATGGGATGTCCCTATTTTCATCGGAGAAACACTCTGGGCGGCTTCCAACAAAATATTAAAATACTATAGTCCGTCAAACATTAAAAGCTTCCCTAAACAGGGCTGCCTTCAGATGTCTTCTAAAAGTCTGGTAGTTGTTTATCTCTTTGACATCTGATGGGAGGGCGTTCCACAGGGCGGGTGCCACTACCAAGAAGGCCCTCTGCCTGGTTCCCTGTAACTTGGCTTCTCGCAATGAGGGAACTGCCAGAAGGCCCTCGGCGCTGGACCTCAGTGTCCAGGCAGAACAATGGAGGTGGAGACGTTCCTTCAGGTATAGTGGGCCGAGGCCATTTAGGGCTTTAAAGGTCAGAATAGAAAGGGTGCCAACTTTTTAACTGACCCCTGCACCTATGCCTTTAAGGCAGCCCATTCTGCAGGCATTTAGGGGAATGTGGGCAGTGGCGTAGCGTGGGGGGTGCAGGGGGGCCCGGCCGCACCGGGTGCAACATCTGGGGGCGCGCGCTCGCACTCACAGCTCTCTGCCCCTACTAAAATCCATGGGTTAGGGGGCGCAAATTACTTGCCTTGCCCCGGGTGCTGACAACCCACGCTACGCCACTGAATGTGGGTAATACTTACCTCATGCCATGAAACAAAACTACAGATGCAGGCTATTGAGAACAGCCCAGCACTTATATGACGACAGCAGCACGGATGCTATTAGCTCAGAGATGGAAAGAAGATAGTCCCTACCAGAGAAGAATGGCTAATTAAATTGTTGGACTATGCTGAAATGGCAAAACTGACAGGAAAGCTCAGGAACCAAGAAGACCAAAACTTTAATAAGGAATGGGAAAAAATTGTAATTTACCTTGGAGAACCACTGTAAGCAGATGGAAACATTAGCAGGATTCCAATAACACTTGTAAGCTAGCAAGTGCTACAAAGACAATGGTGTTATATAAAATGTAGATTATTGGAAAAGATGCAGTAGAAAAGGTTTAATAATAGTACCCACAGAGGGCAGGTGGAAAGCCCAGAGATTGGGAAGAATCTGCAAATGTGTATGTGAATGGTTGCATTGTTATAATTTTATATTTGCAAAATCAAATAAAAACTATTTAAAAAGAGAGAGAGAAGAAGAAGAAGAAGAGTTTGGATTTGATATCCCGCCTTTCACTCCCTTTAAGGAGTCTCAAAGCGGCTGACATTCTCCTTTCCCTTCCTCCCCCACAACAAACACTCTGTGAGGTGAGTGGGGCTGAGAGACTTCAAAGAAGTGTGACTGGCCCAAGGTCACCCAGCAGCTGCATGTGGAGGAGCGGGGAAGCGAACCCGGTTCCCCAGATTACAAGACTACCGCTCTTAACCACTACACCACACTGGCTCTAGAGAGAGAACAGCCCGGGGCTATTTGTAACAGTTATTTGCATCAGAGTGGGCCAAAGATTGACCAGGAGCTACTGGTAGATGACTGGATGATATGCAGTACATGATGAATATTTCTGATTTCCAACAAAGGCGTGTTAAAGGGGAGCATGTAAGAAATCATGTACTGTGTGGAAATAATAGGGAGTTTTTCTCCTCCTATAATCCTAAAACTCATGGATTTCCAATGAAGCCGGACAACTGAAAGTATTTCTTCACACAGCACATAAACTGTGGAATATGTTCCCACAAGTTGTAATGCTGCCCACCAAGTTGGAAGGCTTTTTTTAAAAAAAGGATTAAGACAAATTCATAGAGGATAAGGCTATCCTTGGGTACTGGCCGTGATGGCTGTGTTCTGCCCACACTGTTGAAGGCAACACTGTAAGCCCAGGTAAGGATAGATACGATTGGTAGATAGACAGATATAGGTAGCCCATCTAAGAAAAGGAAAACTCCTGCAGCGAAGCTGGTGCTCCACTTTCCTTGGGCCTCATCAGCAAGTGTCAGGAACTGAAGTTAGGAGAAGGTCAGCAACAAAACACCTGGTGCCCAAGAAGTTAACTGTTTATTCAAAGAAACCAAAACAGCCCAGGCCTAGGGATCATAGCAGCTCTTCCCAGTAGGTCTTGCCCCAATGAGCAGTCCCCACCTTCCCACTGCTCTCGGACTCCTCCCCCCGGGGTCCTTCCCAAACAATATGAGGCTCCTTCGCCTTGTCTCTCTTTGCTCCGTTCTCTCCATTGTTCTGTATGTTCTGGGAGACCAGGTGAAAGGGGAGCTGGTCGCAGCACCAGGAGGAGATGACTCCCAGGCTTCTTAGCAGCCTGCCTCATCTCTGCCTTCTGCCTCCTTCCGCTCCTGCCTCTGAATCTGGACTGCCCTCTGCCACCGCCTCTTCCTGCTCACTAAAACCTGTTGCCTCTTCTTCAGCTTCCGACACCTCCTTCTCCTGGTCTCCTCCCTCTTCTCCCTCTGACCATACATCCTTGTCCCACCACCAATCCCCTGGCTCTGAGCCTTCTTTCCCTGGGGGGTCATGGGATTTTGTCTATCACATGACGGTGTATGTTTTGACTCCACAGAGTGGGAAGTGATGGAAACAGGATGTTTGTGTTACTGTGTTCCGTGAAGCGGGACTATTGTCCTTTGTTCTTTCTCTCTTTGCTGTCTGATGCTAGAGAGAGAAGGAGCCATGTTGCAGTGCTCCGTGTGTGTTTATATGTAAATAAAGTAGATTAGCCAAAATGCTGAGTTGCTGAGGTCTGTCATGCAAGGTGCGCAACCTCTGCGGATCCCCAAGTGTGCCGATGTCTGTTGGCATCGGTCGCTGTGATATTCGGGCAGAAGAAAGCTTATGAAGCTCCCGATCGACCAGGAGGGAGAGAACATGCCAGTCGGGCATGTGTCTCTGCCAGGGTCCTGCTCGAGTGTAGGCTGAACTCCTGACAGTGCCTCCCCCCCCCCACTCCTCTGCATCCAGCCAGTGCATGACAGTGAGGCCGAGAAGGGGGTCGTCGTCTGGGTAGCCCAGGACCTCCTAACACACTGCCCAGGCTTACACCCCAGGGATGCCACTTCGGTCCTTGCGACACAGCAGTTTGACTTCACCACTGGAGGTGCACTCCATTGTCTCCCGAGGCAGACCGATGCCAGAAACACTAACATTGCATATGTCTGGCCTTGGAAACAAGAGGTGGCCTCTAGGGGGCTCTCCAGTCCAAGACATTGTAGAGTTGCCAGTTGCAGGTTGAAGATTAATGGCAACCTAAGGCCTGGCGGCCAGATCCAGCCCAATCGCCTTCTAAATCTGGCCCACAGACAGTCTGTGAATCAGCATGTTGTTACGTGAGTAGAATGTGTCCTTTTATTTAAAATGCATCTCTGGGTTATTTGTGGGGCACAGGAATTCGTTCATTCCTTTCCTTCAAAATATAGTCTGCCCCCCACAAGATCTGAGGGACAGTGGACCGCCCCCCTGCTGAAAAAGTTTGCTGACCCCTGATGAATGGGTTTCAGAGAGCACTGCTGTCTCCTCAGAGTTTCCCTCACTACCCTGGTATGCAGACAGAGGTGCATCTGGTATCTTCATTATTCAATACAGCTTTGGGCAAATGCTGAGGACGTACCTCTTTAACCTGGCTTTTGACACTTGAGATATATACTTTTGTAAAGGTAAAGAGACCCCTGACCATCAGGTCCAGTCGTGGCCGACTCTGGGGTTGCGGCGCTCAGCTCGCTTTATTGGCTGAGGGAGCCGGCGTACAGCTTCCGGGTCATGTGGCCAGCATGACTAAGCTGCTTCTGGCGAACCAGAGCAGCGCACGGAAATGCCATTTACCTTCCCACCAGAGCGGTACCTCTTTATCTACTTGCACTTTGAGGTGCTTTCGAACTGCTAGGTTGGCAGGAGCAGGGACCGAGCAACAGGAGCTCACCCCGTTGCGGGGATTCGAACCGCCAACATTCTGATCGGCAAGTCCTAGACTCTGTGGTTTAACCCACAGCACCACCCGCGTCCCTTAAAGAGCTTTCCTATTGAATGTACATCCCACCTTTTTCTCCACGGAGTATATGGTTCACGTTGTAGCTAATCCCTACAATTTCTGGGTTTGTAAGTTGTTTTAAAACTGTTTTTAATGTTGTTGTGTCCCACCCTGTGACCGTAAGTGAAGGTTGGGGAAATTATTATTATTTACTCTTATTACCTCACTAGGCATATTCCCCCCCCCCCGCCCCTGCTCAACAAACCAGCATAAGCAGGCCATCCGTTGAATAAATAATGTTTACTATTTCAATTTCCAAAATAAATACCAACATTCTCATCAATAAATAAGTAAGCGAGGTAGAAAAAAACACCTGTCATGTTATTGCAAATTCCCCTTGTCTTTAAAAAGTGCAGTAGAACTGATTAACAATAAATACAAATATATAATATTTCAAAACATCACTTTCAACTGTAGCCTGCTGAGCTGCAGCAGGAAAACACAAGCATACACAGCAAACTCCACAGCAGTAACAAATTCTAAATTTGCAGCTCCCCAACCACTCGCAATCTGCAGAGTGGGATGGCATTGCGATGAGGCATCGATAGAAAATCTTCAGGCCTTCTGCGTCTTTTCCAGTGAATTGCATTTTTCAAAGATCCGAAGCAGCCGAGTATGAAAACTCCAATTCTGCAACTTGAATAAATTACAGAATCGATGGTACCCAGTGGTCAGTGTTTGCGTTACAGTATACCACGCTCAAGACCTCTGAAAGGCCAATCCAGACACTTCAGCAACTCTTAAGAAGTAGGGAGAAAAAAATCGCAAAGCCTAAAAAATTCCACCCGAGTTTGGATGAGGGATGGATATTGCACGATCCACAGCACTAACATGTGAGTATTTAGGTTTCCTAGAGAGGTAGTTCACTGCCCATTTCAGAATGGGAATTGCAGCAGACACCATTGGTGGTGTAGAGAAAGGGGCAGGGATTTGATGACAAGAGGTGAAGATCTTCAAAAATAGTTAAAAGGCCTTTGGGAGAAGGGGAAAACCACAAAACTGGGATTGAGAGAACAGAGAATAACCCTGTTCTCTTGCCCCAGTGTCTCCTGTCCTCAGATTTCCATCCCTGCATTATCCACCACTACTTTGAGGTAGAGCGTGTCGTCTTTGAGGTAAGCAGGAATCTCAAGATGGCTGACGAAGAGGGGACTCCCGCTGGCCACGTTGAGCCTCTGCCGCGGCTGGTGGAAGGAGACGCTGTGGGGATCCGGGAGGAAGGTATCCATCACGGGGGACTTCCTCCGTGTGGGGTCCAAAAGAGAGAAGGTGACCTTCTGCCGGAAAGGCCAGGGCAGGACATCGTCGTAGGGCCCCTTGGCCAAGGCGAGGAAAAGCGAGACATGGCCCCCCTGGCCAATGCCATCTCCTTCGGGGTAGAGCCGGACGCAGAGATGGTACCCGAATGGATGAGTGGCAAAGGCCGGGGAGTAAATGGAACGCTTCTTCCCAGCTTTGGCATCCTTCTGAAGTTTGGAGAAGTTCTCCACCTTCCACACCAAGGTCCCGTCGGTGCTGGCCAGCTGGGGCGACGCTGGTTCTCCAGACGCTTTCGCCATGGCGCACACTTCCTGAGAGGCCCTCAAGAGCTTCTCGTAGTGGGAGCAGCAGCGCTGGAGGGACTTCACCGCAGCCGTCTGGCTGTTCAGCTGTCGGCGCAGAGACACCACCGTCAGCTCCAACGCCTCCACCCGCATTTGGACGGCTTCCACGTTCATGGAAGGGCCACCCTAGGGAGAGAGAGAGGAGAGGGTTTAAACGGAGGGGTTCCCACCAGGGCATATTGCTCCATTTCTGGGTGCAGGGCCACAACGGGCCCTGAGCTTGCTTTATATACCCTCGCAATGCAGGTTCTCTTGACGTGACTTACCATGACTGTGCTATTGACACTCCAGCAGGGTTCTATCTCCTCAACGTTTTGATCTCCAAGGGCCAGGGGAGCCTTCTTTGGGGTTCCGGGCTGGGCCACAGGGGGACAAGCGTGCTCCTAAAGCAAAAGAACAAGGCCAGAAAAATGAGCAAAGGTTGTTTGCTGCCGACTACAGGATTACCTCATGTTCTGAAGCCTTCAAAGGGCATATCCATATGCTACAAAACATACTGGCTTTGTATCACATTCTGTTGTTGGGAACAGCATTTTGATGAGGGTGGTAAGACATGCCTTTTAGGAATTCCTAACTCTGCTTTATTATCATTGTCTTACTAATGCAAATTATTGTTGTTTTTCATTTATTCCAGGGGTCAGCAAACTTTTTCAGCAGGGGGCCAGTCCACTGTCCCTCAGACCATGTGGTGGGCCGGACTATATTTTGGGGGGGAAATTGAACAAATTCCTATGTCCCACAAATAACCCAGAGATGCATTTTAAATAAAGGCACACATTCTACTCATGTAAAAACACCAGGCAAGCCCCACAAATAACCCAGAGAGGCATTTTAAATAAAAGGGCACATTCTACTTATGTAAAAACACACTGATTCCCAGACCGTCCGCAGGCCGGATTTAGAAGGCAGTTGGGCCGGATCTGGCCCCAGGCCTTAGTTTGCCTGCCCATGGTTTATTCAGTTTGCAGCCTATTGTTTTACTGGAGTCCCAATTGAACTGATCATAATTATTCTTTTTAAAAAATAAATTTTTTTTTATTAATTTTCAATTAGGAAAACTGATCAAAATTATTCTTATCACCTCCCCCTAAAAGCAAACTTAGGTGGCGGGTGCTGCCGACAGAAATGGACTCAGAATGGCCCCACTGTGGGAGAACCCTGAGGTTTTACAAAATAAATAAATAAGGAAGTACTGAATGTGCTCAGTTGCCACAGAATTATTATTGCTTTTATTAAATTTGTATACTGCCCTTCATTGCTTTTATTAAATTTGTATACTGCCCTTGATCTGCAGCTTCAGGGCCGTTCACAACATAATAGAACAGCAAGCTGCAAAAGAAAAAAATGGAACACTGGAGCGACTGGCTGGCTAGAATCCTGAACAGGATCACAGAAGGAAGAGTCAGATCAATAATATTAGCACAGCTCAACTATGGACTTCTTCCTCCTTTTCCTCCAGTCACACTTTCTTCCGACTGTTTTGCATGTGTTTTGTCAAATGCCTGCAATTGCCACAAGAGGGCACCCTAAGAGCTTTGGGCTCCCGTTTCATCCCTGGTCGTGTGCACTGCGTATCGGCAGGGAGAGGGAAGCAATTCTCTTCATTTAAAACCACTGTACCTGGTATGATTTCAGGGTCCCCGTCCAAGCGCAGTCAAAATTCGGGCAGGCAACATGTGTGGCTAGAGCGTCATTCTCTGCCGCTTTGTCAGTGTGGAACTGGAGAGAGAGAGAGAGAAAAGAAGGAGTCAATATGTTGGCCGCCGATTCTGACCCGTCACGGTTACCTCTACCAATACACTACAGTCATAAAAAAGGTAAAGGGACCCCTGGCCATTAGGTCCAGTCGTGACTGACTCTGGGGTTGCGGCGCTCATCTCGCTTTATTGGCTGAGGGAGCTGGCGTACAGCTTCCAGGTCATGTGGCCAGCATGACTAAGCCGCTTTTGGCGAACCAGAGCAGCGCACAGAAATGCCGTTTACCTTCCCGCTGGAGTGGTACCTATTTATCTACTTGCACTTTGACGTGCTTTTGAACTGCTAGGTGGGCAGGAGCAGGGACCGAGCAACGGGAGCTCACCCTGTTGCGGGGATTCGAACCGCCGATCTTCTGATCGGCAAGTCCTAGGCTCTGTGGTTTAACCCACAGCACCACCCACGTCATACCTCACTACAGTCATACCTCGGGTTAAATATGATTCAGGTTGAGCGGCTCCACAGCGACCCAGAAGTAACGGAATGCGTTACTTCCGGGTTTCGCCGCTCAGGCATGCACAGACGCTCAAAACAACATCACATGCATGCACAGAAGCGCTGAATCGTGGCCTGCGCAGACGCGGGTTGTATTCACTTCAGGATGTGAACTGGGCTCCGGAACGGATCCCATTCGCAAACAGAGGTACCACTGTACACATTACCTCTAACCATCCTTTGCTGACCAGGTGCCAGACTGATGTTTCAAGCTGCAACTCCCATCAGCTCCTGAAGACCAGGTGGGCACCAGGTTGGCAAAGTCTGCCTTAAACGCATCGCCCTCAAATTATGGCAACGTGCACGGTCAGTGCTGAAAAGCAGGCACCGCAAATAGTGACTCTCAGCTCCCTCTTTAGGGTGACAGTTGTGAACTCTTTTGAACCCAGGATTCACCCTTAACTCCAAAGGGACGACAGGTGTTTTCTTCCTGTTTTTCTGTTTTTGTTTTGCTGTCTATGTCTCTCTTGTACCATGTTCCTAGTAGACAGGAGGGTGAGATTTCTGGCCTTCATAGTCATACAGAAAATGAGCAAATGCTGAAAGCAGTAGGTTGTCAAGCAGCAGCGAAGGGAGTGCAACAGATTCTTTAAATAAACCCTCTCAGCTTTTCTACTTATGGAGCCTTTCTGAATTTCATCACACACCTCTCTCTCATTTTCTCCCTTTCTATATCTTGTGCTTCTCTCTCTTTTTTTTAAAAAAAAGTTCCTGTTTTTAAAAGAGGATGGCAAGACAGATGTGACCCATGCTAGGGGATGAGGGTGATCACAGGGCAGCGCCAGGTAACATCCACAACTGAACAAGTTGCCTTGGCTCTTCTATAGAGAGGGAATTTAGTGACCATTCATTTACGGGTTTCTTGCTATTTGGGGCCGGGACTGACTGGTCTTATTATCATTTTCTTCTTGTTAAATTTGTTCGTTGCTTTCCGCAAAAGAGAGTCCAAAAGTGATTGACTGAGATTTGCCAAGATGGCAACAACAACAACAACATATCGCTTTAAGATCCAAAAGCCTAGGAAAACCCAAACGACTCGGGTTCCAGAACATCATGTTACTACAACTCACCTGTTTGGGGCTCAGTCCCTTCTTACAAGTCCGGCAGGCCACCCTGTCTGTGTCCCTGTGGGGAGAAAGAGGACAGAAAATTGAGCAGGATGAACCCTGAGAAACAGAAAGGGAGCGTAACCCACAATAAACTTATGTCGTAATAAATTTTCTATACTTTAAAGGCACCACAAGCCTCTTTTCCTGCAAGGCAGTACTGACATGGGCTTCACCCTCTAAAATCTACATTTTGAATCTCTCTCTCTCTTTTTCATACACACCCTCCAAATTTTATTCATTAAATATACATCCCACCCTGCCAGGGAATAGGGTATAGGGCGGTATATAAATTCAATAAATAATAATAAATAAAACACTTATGCATTAAAAAAAACCAATTGAGAATAAAAGGAACACATATTTGATGCATTTGAAACATAGCTACTTCCATCTTCTCTTCCTTGTGTCCTCTGCTAATTTATTCTTCCTCCCCACATATGCGAAGCAGTCGTTCATCATCAAGATTAATGCCATCCATTGCTTAATCATTAGTATTGTGGATACCGTGCATTATGCTCATTTGTCACATTTATATCCTGCACTTGATATCCAAGAAGCTCAGGGCAGCGTGTGTCGTGGTTCCCTATCTGGGCCCCTCTTTTATGCCCGCAACAATTATGTGAGGCTGAACTGAGTCGCTCAAGATCACCAAGTGAGCTCAGGGCCGTCTGAAGCATATCTGGCGCCTTTGGGGAACAGTTTTCCAGGAGATGAAGTGGGGCGCATAAGGACAGAGGGCTCAGAAGCTCTCATGGATACTGAAGAGTGGAATCAGCTCCCCAAGACACTTTAGCACAGCTCAGATTTACAAAAGCTGCAATCACTTGCTGCGCCAGGAAGTGCCGTCAGCATAATTCAGAACCACAGGCCCCCTAGACTACCACACGTCAACATCTTGCGTACGCACAAGCACAGCTGAATCAGAATATGACAACAACAACATTTGAGGTGCTCGAGGAATAAACACAGCTGTGCCAATATGGCTTGGCATCTATCCCCCCTCCCTGAGAAAACAGAAAAACAAACTGAAATATTGCAAACCGGAGAGAAACCTGACTCTCACACACCCTGATCCTATTAAAAGAAACAAAGTGAGTCTTCTTTTTAAATTACATTTCTAGAACACATCACAAATCTGTCGTTACCAATTGAAACTGGGCCCCAAACAATTAACGGGTTGCAGCCTAAAGACACGAAGTCCAATAAAAGTGGATGCTTCGTTCCCAGGAAATGCAAAAGACAAGAAGAGCCAGGGTCAGGCCAAGGGTCCATCGCCTTTGATTTAGCAGAGCGGCCAATCAGATGCTTCAGAGACCCACACAAAAAGGGGCAGGAAGGCAGCAGCTCCCTCCCACTGGTGCTCCCCCACAGCTGGTATTGGGGCAGTTTCTATATGCCCATCATAGCCAGAAGGTAGGCAGGAAGATAGGAGATCGATTTATCCAGCTAACCCTATGAGATGAAGGAAGCTGATCTGGCTTGCCAATTAAATGCCAATGACTGTAGTTATAGCTCAGTCAGTAGAGCGTGAGACTCTTAATCTCAGGGTCAAAGGTTTGAGTCCCACGTTGCGGAAAAGATCCCCTACAACTCCCATGATCCCTAGCTGGCAGGACCAGTGGTCAGGGATGATAGGAATTGTAGTCTCAAAAAGCATCTGGAGGACCGGGGTTGAGGAAGCCTGGACTAGATGATGCCCATCAGGGTCCCTTTCAACACTATGATTCTGTTATTCTAAGCCCTGCGAATCCTGGACAGGTGACCCTAACACCTGAGAAGCCTCCAGCTACGATTAAACATAAAGGTAAAGGGACCCCCGACCATTAGGTCCAGTCGCTTTATTGGCCGAGGGAGCCGGCATACAGCTTCCAGGTCATGTGGCCAGCATGACTAAGCCGCTTCTGGCGAACCAGAGCAGCACACGGAAACGCCGTTTACCTTCCCGCCGGAGCGGTACCTATTTATCTACTTGCACTTTGACGTGCTTTCGAACTGCTAGTGGGCAGGAGCAGGGACCGAGCAACGGGAGCTCACCCCATCGCGGGGATTCGAACCGCTGACCTTCTGATCGGCAAGTCCTAGGCTCTGTGGTTTAACCCACAGCGCCACCCACGTCCCTCCAGCTACGATTAGGGGACTCCAACTCCCATGAGCATGACAAATGATCACGGATGATGGGACCTGTAGTCTAGCAACATCATGGAGAGGGGGAATCGCGAATCCCCCGCCTTTGCCCTTAAATATCCTGGGAGCAATTTTCCCCTTTTTTTGCCACTGACCTGAACAGCCTCTTCACGCATCCCCTGCAGTAGCGGTGCCCACACTCGGCTTGCTGTGGGTTGCAGAGGAGGAACCCGCACGCCTGGCAGAGCAAACCGGCGTTGCCCAGCAGATCCACGGGCATCACGGAGCCCCGTTGCTTCCCCATCCTTGCCAACGTGGGCTTCGCTCTACCTTCAGTCCCGAGAGAGAGAAAATAAGATCCACACGAAAAGCGACCAGGAGAGGAAGGGGAAAAAATGAGTCTGGCAGGCAGCAGCCGGCGCGAGGCTTTTATGGGACGGGACGGGCGTGAGTCAGAGAAGGGCGCGCGAGGGAATCCCGCCGCTGAGTCATCAGAGATTCTCCCCGAACGTGCCAGCTGCGGGTCAACGGGGTGACGCAGTTCTGTGCGTGCGCGCGCGCGCCACCGGGAGAGGCGGGCCCCGGCGGGCTCGGCGCGGGAAATGCCTCTGAGGAGAGTTGAGGCTGAGGGGAGGGAAAGCGATTGCGAAAATGCAAGGGGCTGGGGGGAGAGAGGGAAAAGGCAAAGTGGGCCGGCGTGAGGAGAAATTGCGCAGGAGAATACTGTTGTTATTATTATTATTTGTTACGGGAAGGGACAGCGCTTTGGAAAAAGAAAGGAAAACCGTGATGAGAGCAGCTGGTGCCTTTCCAGAAATGCAGGCGGGCGCCCCTCTCTTGCTTAACCTGCCTCAGCATCGTGGGCTAAGGGAATAGTGTTATATGGCGCTTGAAGGATTTACAGAGTTATACAAAGATTTAAAGCACACTCACACAATGCAAGGTGTCCTTTTTAATAATAATACAGTGGTACCTCGGGTTACATACGCTTCAGGTTACACACTCCACTAACCCAGAAATAGTGCTTCAGGTTAAGAACAGAAATCGTGCTCCGGCGGCGCAGCAGCAGCAGGAGGGCCCATTAGCTAAAGTGGTGCTTCAGGTTAAGAACAGTTTCAGGTTAAGAACAGATCTCCGGAACGAATTAAGTACTTAACCCGGGGTACCACTGTAATGACAATTTCCATTCTGAAAGATCTTTGACAATCACTTGTAACTGAGTAAGATTGTCTTCCATAAACACAGTTTTAAAAGAGTAAGATTGTCTTCCATAAACACAGTTTTAAAAGAGTAAGATTGTCTTCCATAAACACAGTTTTAAAAGTGTCTTCCAAAAACACAGTCTTCCATAAACACTGTTGTTGTAGTCGTTGAGTCGTGTCCGACTCTTTGTGACCCCATGGACCAGAGCACGCCAGGCACTCCTGTCTTCCACTGCCTCCCGCAGTTTGGTCAAACTCATGCTGGTAGCTTCGAGAACACTGTCCAACCATCTCGTCCTCTGTCATCCCCTTCTCCTTGTGCCCTCCATCTTTCCCAACATCAGGGTCTTTTCCAGGGAGTCTTCTCTTCTCATGAGGTGGCCAAAGTATTGGAGCCTCAGCTTCAGGATCTGTCCTTCCAGTGGGCACTCAGGGCTGATTTCCTTCAGAATGGAGAGGTTTGATCTTCTTGCAGTCCATGGGACTCTCAAGAGTCTCCTCCAGCATCATAATTCAAAAGCATCAATTCTTCGGCGATCAGCCTTCTTTATGGTCCAGCTCTCACTTCCATACATCACTACTGGGAAAACCATAGCTTTAACTATACGGACCTTTGTTGGCAAGGTGATGTCTCTGCTTTTAAAGATGCTGCTGTCTTGGTTTGTCATTCGCTGTCATGAAATCCATCATGCGAAAGGCTGGGCTGGATGAATCCCAAGCCCAAGAAAGTAAAATCTCTCACTGCCTCCATTTCTTCCCTGTCTATTTGCCAGGAGGTGATGGGCCCAGTAGCCATGATCTTCGTTTTTTTGATGTTGAGCTTCAGACCACATTTTGCGCTCTCCTTTTTCACCCTCATTAAAAGGTTCTTTAATTCCTCCTCGCTTTCTGCCATCAAGGTTGTGTCATCTGCATATCTGAGGTTGTTGATATTTCTTCCGGCAATCTTAATTCCGGCTTGGGATTCATCCAGCCCAGCCTTTCGCATGATGAATTCTGCATATAAGTTAAATAAGCAGGGAGACAATATACAGCCTTGTCGTACTCCTTTCCCAATTTTGAACCAATCAGTTGTAGAGACCAACTAAGTTTGTTTTTGGTATAAGCATTCGTGTGCATGCACACTTCTTCAGATACACTTCAGATACATTTTTTTATATATTTTGACTGCGTCAGACCAACACAGCTACCTACCTACAACAGGTGAAGACATCCCCCTCTCTGGTGTGTACTGCAGTGCAGACACGACCTTGATGTGTTTCAAGCTACTGGCATCTACATAGCCTATAAAAGCCAGGGCGCTTTCACACCTCCTGATGCTGATGGAAGTTGCAGTCCAAAAGCATCTTGAGGGCACCCCCTGAGCTCGTTGGCAGAAGAGTTAGGGAAAGATGTAAGAGGTAAAATATATAACAGCAGCTTTGGGTGGGTGACTTAGACCAAGGAAACATGGTCTTTAAAATGGCATTTCTTTGAGAATGAGTGGGGGACACTGTCATTGTTTCTTACCTTTCCCCTAAAAAGCTCAAGGTTGGCATACATGGCAATTCCTTCATCCATTCACCCCACAGAAGGGCACATAAGTTATTTCCTTCAGGACAGAATGGGACGGGCCAACATAATTCCTATTGGCAGATAAAGGAAGAAAGAAACGTCTGTGTTCATGGGACCCACACGTCTCCCAGAAGCATATTTCATTGTGCAAACTGGATATTACGCTGAAAATCCCAAGGCCGGTGACTTAAATGCGGGCTGACTGTACTTTCTCATGTACCCCTGTAGTGTAATGGAGAGAATGTCGGGCTGTGTACACACTATACATTTAAAGTGCATGGCTCCCTCTTCCCAAAAAAATCCTGGGAACGGTACTCCTCACAGAGCTACAATTCTCAGCACCCTTAACAAACTACATTTCCTGGGGTGGGGGTGGAGTGTGTTGTGTTCGCACCTCAGACTATGCCAAAGGAGACCAATGTTCAAATCCACCCCCCGCCCAGCTATAAAGCTCACTGAGCGGCCTTTTGTCTCTCTCTACCTCACAGGGATGTCGTGATGACAAAACAGGGTGGGGGAGACCTTTGTTAGGCACTCAATACAGTGGTACCTCGGGTTAAGAACTTAATTCGTTCTGGAGGTCCGTTCTTAACCTGAAACTGTTCTTAACCTGAGGTACCACTTTAACTAATGGGGCCTCCAGCTGCCGCTGCATGATTTCTGTTCTCATCCTGAGGTAAAGTTCTCAACCTGAGGTACTATTTCTGAGTTAGCGGAGTCTGTAACCTGAAGTTTCTGTAACCTGAGGTACCACTGTACACATAATAAGCAAATAATTAATTGACACGTTTGTTTTCCTGCAAGCGACAATGCGGGGAATCTTTTTAACCACACCTTGATTACAAATTTTATGGGGCCTGGAGGAAACCAGGTGAAAGTTGCTTTAGGGAGTGCATTCATAGCCGCCTGCAGAGATCCCCACTCCAAGCAGGAGAGGGATGAGTCAATCCAATTAAGTTGTTGAAAAGTTATGTACTCATCAAGCACAGGAAGCTGCCTACATTCTACCAAGCCAGAACACTGACCCCCTACCTCAGTGCTGCCTGCTCTGACTGGCAGCAGATTCAGGAGTTCAGGCCAGGGTGCCTCCCAGCCCTATCTAGAGGCACTGGGGATTGAACCCACAATATTCTTCATGAGAATCAGATGCTCTACCACTAAGCTATGGCCCTCTGGCCTCCTCATCGCAAGTGATATCTAGTAGCATGCCCCCTTGTTTTCTTCGCACTGCCACATCGTTCAACTGGCAACAGTTCAGGGGGAAACCTGTATGTCCATCCGTCCGTCCGTCCCCCACAGTACAAAACATTGTATAGTGGTACCTCAGGTTACATACGCTTCAGGTTACACACTCCGCTAACCCAGGAATAGTGCTTCAGATTAAGAACTTTGCTTCAGGATAAGAATAGAAATCGTGCTCCGGCGGTGCAGCAGCAGCTGGAGGCCCCATTAGCTAAATTGGTGCTTCAGGTTAAGAACAGTTTCAGGTTAAGAACGGACCTCCGGAACAAATTAAGTACTTAACCTGAGGTACCACTGTACTTCAAGTGCTGGGAAAGGTGAAATGTTCTTGCAGCAAAAATGCAACTCTAAACTTGAGTGGAACATGCCCAGGCAAGACCTGAGCAGCAGAAATGAGTAAGCTGTGCTTTCTGTTGCAGTGAAAATCTGAAAAGTCTGGAAAAGCCCACATGGAGCACTTTTTGACATTGGTACATTATCTGAGTCAGGTGCCAGAGGTGAGGTCGCTGAGTTCACGGGTGGCGCTGCTAAGGACAGGGGAATCCCGGTGTTACACGCCATCCTTATCTCTGAGCAGTGCCCGAGGGTTGCAGGCAAGCTTTAACCCAGGGTTTGTGTTTCCTGCAGGACAACAGCCATTTTGAAATATCTCACAGGCTGCACATGGAAGGTGGAGCAAGCTTGTATTCTCCTACTCCTAGAAGGGAGGACTTGTTGCTCTTTCCACAAAAGTACCCCAGATGTACCAAACTTAAAGCCAGCTATGAAAACCAAAGTGGAATAAGAACCAGAAAACACATCTGTAGAAAGGCAGGCCCAACACATCCCACCCTACTCAAAGATGCCACAGACCACAGGGGAAGAACATTCCCTCCAACTGCTTCTCAGTTTCCTGTTGTTGTTGTTTAGTCATTTAGTCGTGTCCGACTCTTCGTGACCCCATGGACCAGAGCACGCCAGGCACTCCTGTCTTCCACTGCCTCCCGCAGTTTGGTCAAACTCATGTTCGTAGCTTCGAGAACACTGTCCAACCATCTCGTCCTCTGTCGTCCCCTTCTCCTTGTGCCCTCCATCTTTCCCAACATCAGGGTCTTTTCCAGGGAGTCTTCTCTTCTCATGAGGTGGCCAAAGTACTGGAGCCTCAGCTTCAGGATCTGTCCTTCCAGTGAGCACTCAGGGCTGATTTCCTTCAGAATGGATCGGTCTGATCTTCTTGCAGTCCATGGGACTCTCAAGAGTCTCCTCCAGCACCATAATTCAAAAGCATCAGTTCTTTGGCAATCAGCCTTCTTTATGGTCCAGCTCTCACTTCTGTACATCACTATCTCAGTTTCCTAGTCGTAACTAACTGAGTGTCCACTGAATTGATTCTGGGCTGAATGGATCTTGTGCTCATCCAGCAAGATGATTCCTATGCCAAAATACCTTCAGGTGGCTCATGAAAGCAAGGAAAAATCAGAAGTATTCTTTTCTTTTCTTATTTTATTTTCTCTTCTCTTCTTTCTTCTAGCCATTCCAACTTTATGATTCTATGATTCTCTCCCCCCACTGTTTTCTTTTGGTGTCCTCTGCTCTGGGCCAGTTTTGAGTTCCAAGGATTGCACACACATGAAGGTGGTGGGTGGGTTGGACTCAGGGCAGAGACAACCTTTCGGGTGAGACTGGGAGAAGAATGGACAGGCCTCAGGTGAGAGCTGGAAGGGTCCCCCACCTTCTGTGTGAGACAAGGCTTAAGAGAGAGGGCTCTGCATTTCCTTCTCCCTCTCTCTGCTTTTGTTTTTATTTAGATTGATTTAGATTGAGAGCCAGTGTGGTGTAGTGGTTAAGAGCGGTAGTCTCGTAATCTGGTGAACCGGGTTCGCTTCCCCGCTCCTCCACATGCAGCTGCTGGGTGACCTTGGGCCAGTCACACTTCTCTGAAGGCTCTCAGCCCCACTCACCTCACAGAGTGTTTATTTGTGGGGGAGGAAGGGAAAGGAGAATATTAGCCGCTTTGAGACTCCTGAAGGGGAGTGAAAGGTGGGATATCAAATCCAAACTCTTCTTCTTCTTCTTCTTATCTTATTGTATCATGAAAAAGCTTCCATAAAATCTTAATAATAGCAACAATGAAAAGAAAGCGAGCCAAACCACGCAATGCAGGAAAAGGACACACACCAAAGTTCACTACCACCCCCAAATGTGGCCGTCGCCACAAGCAAATATTAGAAGATAGTGAGTCACCTTACAGTACAATGACTGATGAGTTTGGCTGTGTCATGGATGTGTGTCGGAAGAAAACCGGATTGGAAACAGAAATGCAGGATTGGGCAATGAAATGTTGGTCTCTCCCTGCCAGTCAGGGAAGAAATGGAAAGCAGCAGCAGCACATGCCCCCCACCCCCCGAAATACATACAACCACCCTTTCCTCCCTAGGGCTTCGACTAAGCACCACTTCCAGGCTCTTGTATCTGTTCAGACCAGCTGAGCAGCTCTCTGAGGCTGTTGGGAAATTATGGGACAGGCAGGCGATGAATCATCTCTAGGGGTGTGCGTTTACATTTGAGAAATTCCCAAAAGATGCAGCATGGAAGCGATTCTGGCAGATCTGTGGGAACTGATTACGCACCAGGCGCCGTAATCGAGGATTACAAGAGGCCAAGCTCTGCCCCAGAACCTGTTTTCAATTTCATTTCTTGGGCTTTGCCCCCTCTGGATGACGTAATACGATTAAGAAAGTGACTGATCTACTAACCTCAATGCCCTTTAACATTTTGGGGTTTTGTAAAGGGAGGAAAGTGGCCTGGGGGACAGGGGGCAGGCGGGTGTGGAGGACTCCCTGGTCCTGAATGGGGTAACTGTGCCCCTGAAGGACCAGGTGTGCAGCCTGGGACTCATTCTGGACTCACAGCTGTCCATGGAGGCGCAGGTCAATTCTGTGTCCCGGGCAGCTGTTTACCAGCTCCACCTGGTACGCAGGCTGAGACCCTACCTGCCCGCAGACTGTCTCGCCAGAGTGGTTCATGCTCTGGTTATCTCCCGCTTGGAGTACTGCAATGCGCTCTACGTGGGGCTACCTTTGAAGGTGACCCGGAAACTACAACTAATCCAGAATGCGGCAGCTAGACTGGTGACTGGGAGCAGCCGCCGAGACCATATAACACCGGTCTTGAAAGACCTACACTGGCTCCCAGTACGTTTCCAAGCACAATTCAAAGTGTTGGTGCTGACCTTTAAAGCCCTAAACGGCCTCGGTCCAGTATACCTGAAGGAGCGTCTCCACCCCCATCGTTCTGCCCGGACACTGAGGTCCAGCACCGAGGGCCTTCTGGCACTTCCCTCGCTGCAAGAAGCCAAGTTACAGGGAACCAGGCAAAGGGCCTTCTCGGTAGTGGCGCCTGCCCTGTGGAACGCCCTCCTGCCAGATGTCAAAGAGAAAAATAACTACCAAACTTTTAGAAGACATCTAAAGGCAGCCCTGTTTAGGGAAGCTTTTAATGTTTAATAGGTTATTGTATTTTAGTGTTTAGTTGGAAGCTGCCCAGATGACCGGGGTATAAATTATTATTATTATTATTATTATTATTATTATTATTATTATTATTATTATTATTCCTGCATTGCAGGGGTTGGACTAGATGGCCTTTGGGTCCCTTCCAACTCTATGATTATAATTCCATGATTCTATATCCTGGAGTTCCTCCAAATGGTGCCCGGGGCCTTTAAAGGGGTGGCTCCCTGATTGCAGAAGACTTTCCTCAGGCATGTCATTAGCTTTTGGAGAAATGTTTAAATATTTTTTATTATAACCATTTTAAACCATTATGTCTGTTGTGTAATAGTGGGTGGGATGGTGCTTTTTAACTGTAGCTTGTTAAGGGTGCTCTGTGTGTGGGGGGGGGATTAAATACCTTCCCCGGGATTCTTTTGGGGTGTAGGTTGTGACCAGGGGAATGGGGACACCCCAGAGGTTGCAGGACTACGAATCCCTGAAAATCAGCTACGATGGCTGGGGCTGATGGAAGCTGGAGGCTTGTAGGGCCCTGGAACCCCTTCACCAGGCCTGAGCCGCCTTCTGGGTTTTCGGCTTCTCATTCCTCCCAGTGCAGCAAAGGGGAATTTTGGCTTCTCAGACACTCGCCGGAGAGTTCCCCAATTGCTGGGTCAGCTTTACCAGCCGCCTTGGTGCCTGTCAGCCCAACTCCGGGGCTCTCTAACGTGGAATTTCACTTTTTCAGCGTCATCATCGCCACCGCTCCGCCGCCAGCAGCAGAACATTTGGTTCTGCCGGAAAAGGCAAGCCAGGGAACATTGCTTGCCCTGCTTTCACTTCCCCATTGTGTGAGAACTCAGCTCTGGGCTTTGTTGGTCAACAGTGCAGGGGGAAAACACCGCCTCTCCGGACCAGCGAGGCTGCTTCCACTCTGCTCTGTGCCTCCCACACCCCAGCCCCCTAAGCTCTGCGTCCCAAGTCAAAGAGCTGTGCAACCTAAAGCCAATTTCAATGGGGCATATTACGTCAAGTGTGTCCAGGCTTGTAGCAACAGAGGCAAGCGTGTGTGAGCCCCCCCCACTCCACCCCCTAGATGACCAGTACGTTTCCGAGCACAATTCAAAGTATTGGTGCTGACCTTTAAAGCCCTAAACGGCCTCGGACCAGTATATCTGAAGGAGCGTCTCCACCCCCATCGTTCTGCCCGGACACTGAGGTCCAGCGACGAGGGCCTTCTGGCGGCTCCCTTACTGCGAGAAGCTAAGTTACAGGGAACCAGGCAGAGGGCCTTATTGGTAGTGGCACCCGCCCTGTGGAACGCCCTCCCACCAGATGTCAAAGAGAACAACAACTACCAGACTTTTAGAAGACATGTGAAGGCAGCCCTGTTTAGGGAAGCTTTTAATGTTTGATGTACAGGGGTACCTTGGGTTAAGTACTTAATTCGTTCCGGAGGTCCGTTCTTAACCTGAAACTGTTCTTAACCTGAAGCACCACTTTAGCTAATGGGGCCTCCTGCTGCCGCTGCGCTGCCAGAGCACGATTTCTGTTCTCATCCTGAAGCAAAGTTCTTAACCTGAAGCACTATTTCTGGGTTAGCGGAGTCTGTAACCTGAAGCGTATGTAACCTGAAGCGTATGTAACCCGAGGTACCAATGTATTACAATATTTTAATATTTTTTTGGAAGCCGCCCAGAGTGGCTGGGGAAGCCCAGCCAGATGGGCGGGGTATAAATAATAAATTATTATAATTATAATTATAATTATAATTATAATATTATAATTATAATTATACTTATAATTATTATTCTCTGCTCATCACTGCCCTTTGCTGGTATCTGAGCCGGCAAGGTGGAGAGAGCAGCTCAGGCAGGAATAGGGAACCTGTAGTCCTCCAGGTGTTCCTCAACTGCAGCTTCCATCAGTTCAGTTTCCCTTCCAATTTGTACTTGCCCTATGCAATGCAGTTTCCATTCTACTGCATTTCAGCTTCCATTCTTCTTCTTCTTCTTTGGCG
Organism: Podarcis raffonei; assembly: GCF_027172205.1. Classification (NCBI taxonomy): domain Eukaryota; kingdom Metazoa; phylum Chordata; class Lepidosauria; order Squamata; family Lacertidae; genus Podarcis; species Podarcis raffonei. Next base: position 113,355,867 of record NC_070603.1, on the reverse strand, counting down.
ATCACTTGTAGCCGAGTAAGATTGTCTTCCATAAACACGGTTTTAACAGTGAGTCCGTAAGTGACTGTGGGGGCCAATTCTGTATCCACACACCCTTCCTCAGTGGGGACATAGGTTTCCAGGCAGGAGTTGATCACGGTGTGGATTTGCCAAGAGTGCCTTCCTCTTAGCACGTTTCTCCCTTGCGTCCTGAGTTTGAGTGTCTTCAAAGCCCATGACACCTTTGGTAAAGGCTGTTCTCCAACTGGAGCACTCGCAGGCAAGTGTTTCCCAATTGTTGGAGTTTATACTACATTTTTAAAAATTTGCCTTGAGATAGTCTTTAAACCTCTTTTGTTGACCACCAGCATTACGCTTTCCATTTTTAAGTTCGGAATAGAGCAGTTGCTTTGGAAGACGATCATCAGGCATCCGCACAACATGACCAGTCCATCGAAGTTGATGTTGAAGAATCCTTGCTTCAACACTGGTGATCTTTGCTTCTTCCAGTACACTGGCATTACCGGTAGTTCGCCTGTCTTCCCAAGTGATGTGTAAAAATTTCCGGAGACACCGGTGATGGAATCTTTCGAGGAGTTGGAGATGGCTTTTATAAGTGGTCCATGTTTCACAAGCATACAGTGAGGTTGTTAGTACAATAGCTTTGTAAACAAGCATTTTGGTTTCCCTGCGAATGTCCCGGTCCTCAAACACTCTGCACTTCAATCGGGAGAAAGCCGCACTTGCAGAACTCAGGCTCTGCTGGATTTCGGCATCAGTGTCATGTAGCTAGATATGGCCATCGGTCTTACTGGAAGGGAGATACTCATACATTCCTTAAAACATGTATGCTTTTGTGAAGCAGTTGGGTACAGATTACTATGTTGTTGGACCACAGCTCCCATCACCCTTGACTAGTGGCCGTACTGGAAGGGGCTGGTGGGAGATGGAGTCCAGGCACATATGGAGAGCCACAGGTTCTTGATATGGATGCTAATGCTGCCACATTTGGGGGGGGGTATTTTTGAGTCCAGCATGGCTAGAGTGAGGAAGGAGACTTCAAGGGAACCAGGAAAGCCCACACAGAAAACAACTCAGAGGCAATATTGCTTACGGCCAAAGGGAAATTAGATGGTGGGAAAGCCCAGAATTTCCTCGTTTCTAAAAAGCCTGTTTCTATGTATTTGAACCTTTTTACCAGAAAAACAACCATGCTGACCACAGGCAGTCGATCAACCCACCCAGAGGCAAAGCAGAGACCCCAGTCTAATGAGCAGGGCAGAGGGTATTCACGATGATTCAAGGTGTTATAGAAAAAATAGGGGAGCTGGCTTTTGCTGCCCAACTCCCCAAGGGACTGAGTCCCCTTAGTCCATGACTGGTCAGAGATGAATGGATGGAGGCAAGATCCATAGGAAGCAAGGCAGATCTTGGTTTTTCTGATGCAACAGGGTTCTCTCCCCTCCTTGCAAGGAGGTAGGGCAGACCCAGAACAATGGTGAGCAAGCCCCTATAACAGGGGTCAGCAACCTTTTCCAGTCGTGGGTCGGTCCACCGTCCCTCAGACCATGTGGTGGGCCGGACTATATTTTAGGGGAAAAACACACGAACAAATTCCTATGCCCCACAAATAACCCAGAGATGCATTTTCAATCAAAGCACACATTCTACTCATGTAAAAACACCAGGCAGGCCCCACAAATAACCCAGAGATGCATTTTAAATAAAAGGGCACATTCTACTCATGTAAAAACACACTGATTCCTGGACCGTCCGTGGGCCAGATTGAGAAGGCGATTGGGCCACATCCGGCCCCTGGGCCTTAGGTTGCCTACCCCTGCCCTATAAAGACTTTGAAAACTGCCCACCCTGTAGCCCAAGACCACCCCCCAAAATATCATGTATACATCACAGAAGGAGACAGTCTCCAGCAGAAATTTGAGTATGTTGCTTCTCTCCTGTCTGCCAAGATACCTGATAATGCCTTACTTGATTTCATTTTCTGGGTAGCCTGGCCATTTCTTTGAGATGGTAAATACTTAGTTCCTGAATCTCTTTCTCATATTGATAGTTTGCTCAGCTTAACAGATATAGTTTAACAGCTTAACAGATACTTGCCAGACTGTATTTGAAAAGGAAGATGTAAGACCCTACATTCCAAAGACAGTTGGAAAGCTTTTCCCATTTCCTTCCTCCTTCCAGAGAAATATTTGAGGTCAATTTGGGAAAGTCAAAATGGCTTCAGGATTCCTCTCCTGTACTATTTCAGACACATGGTTTATATACTTATGTATGCATTTGCCTTGTACATTCATGAACATTTATTCTATATTTGAGACCTTAGAATTTTTTATTTAATTTATGAATTTCAGGTTTATACATTTCAATAATTTTACAGTCATTTTAACATTTCAAAACTTGACTTCCTTTCCTCTCTTCCTGCGGTTCCTTAAATTTATTTTGAATACCTTCTGCATATCCAAATTAACTTAATTTGTTCATTTATTCATCTACTTTAAATATATACTCCTATGAACCTGCAGATTATTACAATAATTCTGCCAATGTTCTTATCTGTTTACAATTTGTCTGTAAATATTCAACAAACCATTTCCATTCTTTTTTAAAAAGTTTGTTGATTTCTTATTTTTCTGGTAAGTTTGGCCATTTCTGCATATTCCACAAGTTTTTGTATCCATTCTTCCTTTTCTGGGACTTCTACTTCTTTCCATTTTGGGGCAAGTAGCATTTTTGCCTCTGTTGTTGCGTACATGTATAAGCTTCTGTACAGTCTAGGTGGGACGCGGGTGGTGCTGTGCGTTAAACCACTGAGCTAGGGCTTGCCGATCAGAAGGTTGGCGGTTCGAATCCCCGCAATGGGGTGAGCTCCTGACGGGGTGAGAAGATGATCTCAGGGTCCAGGAAGATTCATATGGAAAGATGCAGTTCTTGAGGTATTGCTGTCCTGAGCCGTTTAAGACTTTATAGGTCAAAACCAGCACTTTGAATAGGGCCCGGAAACTAATCAGTAGCCTGCACAGTTGGACCAGGATTGGTGTGATATGCTCAAACTGTCTTGCTCATAGCTGTCAACTTACAGATTTGAAAATAAGGGACCAGCAGCCTCGAAAATAAGGAGCCAGCAGCCTCGAAAATAAGGGATCAGCAGCCAAAATAAGGGATTTTCCAAGCACAGGTATGTTCAACTTCTGAGCCTCTCCAAGCCAAAGGCAGAAAGCCCAGCCAGCAGCCAAACGAAGCCTCAAGCAGTGGTTCCCACAGCGCAGCAACCCGGCAAAGGGGATGCAGCAAGGAAAACCACTGTCACCTCTCCGCTGGGAAGCGCTGAGCAAAGGCGAGTCCCCAGGCAACGTGGCCGATTTGATCGGCACAAGGCATGCAAGCTCCACCCCCCAGTCGTTCTTAGACTCCTTATTGGGTGAGCAACACAGCCAAGCAACACAGTTGGAGCCTCCCTCCTCCCTGGCTGGCAGGCAGGGAGGGAGAGGAGCTGCTTCCTTTGAAACCAGGGAAATTTAAGGGACATCATCAATAAGGGACAGCAGCGGGACACGGCACTGGGATAAGGGACTTTGCTGCCAAATAAGGGACGGTTGACAGCTATGGTCTTGCTCCGGTGAGCAACCTGGCCCGAATTCTGTACTGTCTGAAGTTACCGAACCATCTTCAGAGGCAGCCCTACGTATAACGCATTGCAGCAATCTAACCTTGAGGTTGCTAGACCTCAAGGTTACAAACACTGACTTGAGCATTTGTGGCTGAAGAAGAAGAAGAAGAGTTTGGATTTGATATCCCGCCTTTCACTCCCCTTCAGGAGTCTCAAAGCGGCTAACAATCTCCTTTCCCTTCCTCCCCCACAACAAACACTCTGTGAGGTGAGTGGGGCTGAGAGACTTCAGAGAAGTGTGACTGGCCCAAGGTCACCCAGCAGCTGTATGTGGAGGAGCGGAGACGCGAACCCGGTTACCCAGATTACGTGACTACCGCTCTTAACCACTACACCACACTGGCTCTCAAGGCTGGTGCCTTGCGAAGCTTCAGAAACTGCCGGAGGTGGGAACTTAAAAAAAAAATCTTATCCACCTTTCAGGGTGCATTGCCCTCACAAGGTAGTTTACAAAACAAACCTCAAATCATGTGACACAGCCTAGATTGGGTGCTTTCAGGACCTCACTGTCCTTTGTACCTCTTTGCCACACCTCCAGAGTGAGCAGCAGCAGAGCACATGATGCAAAACAACAGAACATGTCGTAATTAGCGAATGCAGGCTAATTCCCCATGACTTCCAGAGGTCATGAGATTCTTCTCTGGCCCAGGCAAAGTAAACACCACCCAAATAAGAACCTGAGCAAACAGCCAGTTGTGAAATAATTTACTTCTGAAGCGAACACCATGTTCAGTTCAAAACGGCCTGTTTATAAAACATCGGCCCGGATTTGTTTATGGCGAGCCTGTGCAAAGTTTGCCAGGAGATTAGATGACGTCAGCTGCTTATTGAACATCCACTCTCATTTATTCGCAGGGAGATTGGGTGACATTGCAGAAAGAAAATATTGTCCCACACTTTCCAGTGAACTTCCCCCTATCACTTCTCTTATCACAAAAAAGTCGGGGGGTAGAGTGGGTTTGTTGCACAATGTCAAGTACGGGAGTTTTCCCTCTCCCTTCCAGTGGCTCACCGATAAGAATTAACGAGCATTTGGTAGATTTATAGTCTTTTTATTACAGCATTCTGTTGCAAGCACAAACGGGCAACTCTCTACAAAGACATTAGTTGCCTGCTCTGACTCCTCCTTGCGATTTCTGCAGCAAACTCTGACATGCTCGGACCTCTGAGTTTGGGGGAGGGAGGTGTTCGCCCCATGCTCAATTGATGTATCGCCCAACTGCTCCTTCCCTTCTGGTTGCTTAGCTACTATCTCAAAGCTGCGCAGCTCCTCTCTTAATAATAATAATAATAATAATAATAATAATAATAATAATAATATATTATTCATACCCCGCCTGTCTGGCTGGGTTTCTGAGTACCTTGGGTTACATACGCTTCAGGTTACAGACGCTTCAGGTTACAGACTCCGCTAACCCAGAAATAGTACCTCGAGTTAAGAACTTTGCTTCAGGATGAGAACAGAAATCGTGCTCCAGCAGCGCGGCAGCAGCAGGAGGCTCCATTAGCTAAAGTGGTGCTTCAGGTTAAGAACAGTTTCAGGTTAAGAACGGACCTCCAGAACGAATTAAGTACTTAACCTGAGGTACCACTGTACTCGAATTTCTTCCACACCATTCCTTTTGGTGCAAAGGAAACATTGGGGGTGGGGGTGGGATGAGGAAGAAGGAAGTCCTCCATTACATATAATCTGCAGGCTGGGAAACATCAACAGCCAATACGGGTTGTATTTGCTTGTCTCATTTCCGTTCCTGACCACAAATGAACACGCAAACTGAAGCAATTTCCACTTCCATGTCTGTTCGGAGCTGAATTCTCTGCAGTGCCAGCCCTAGCTGTCACCCAAATGGAAATAAGGATGAGCTGCCAGTTCAGTTGTTTCTAGAATTGTTGCTTTTACACCTGGCAGAAAAATGTCATGGATTGGCCCTGAGTTGGGAGAGCCAGCCTTCGAGTGTGTGTGTCTGTCTGTGTGTGTGTGTGTGTGTGTGTGTGTGTGTGTGAGTGTGTGTGTTTTCATTAAAATACCCCCAGTTCCTGTGCCACTTCCCCAATCAAATTTGTTCCAGCTTAGGGGAGAAAGAGAGAACTGTTAAGTTGTGGGCGAACATATCAGACGACACAGCGATTCTTCAAACAGCTCTTGTTTATTCAGAGGCCAGAACAGAACTGAACTGAAGGGCTCAGTCAGCCTGCTTATATAGAGCTCCACTACAACGTAACTGTAGCAACTTTCTAAACTATCCAATCACTGAACGTCACTTTCGATCCTTCATTTGCATAACTATCTACAGTAACCCCCTGCTGGCCCAGGGTGAGAACTTCAGTACATAACAAGAACATATGAAGAGAACATATGCTGGATCAGTTTAAACACCCATTTGGTTCACCATTCATGTTTTCACAGTAGCCAACCTGAGGGAAGCCTTCAAGAAAGACATGGGTATCATTAATATGAAACAAGCGCCTTCACCGTATCTTACCCAAGCCTACTCGGGCATGTAATTTCAACACATAATTTTATTTTATTGCAAATGGGTTGTAGCCAACCAAGTCCTACTCAGAATAGACCAAGGCCTTACCCACACTATACATTTGATGCAGTACCATACCACTGCAAACAATCATGGCTTACTCCAGAAACCTGGAAGCTGTGGCTTGTTAACAGTGCAGAGAGTTCTTTGGAAACCCCTTACAGAGGACTTCCGGTTTGACCCGCGGACAGCGAGGAAGCACGGAAAACCTCGTCAGGGGGTTTTCCTGCAACACGGGGGCTTGGGGGAGTCGCTAGGCACTGCGCACCCCAAAAATCTCAAGGGGGGAGACCCTTGAGGGACAGGCTTCCTGGCAGCGGAGGAGCGGTCTTGTCGTCTTTTCGAGGTTTTCCCCTGGAAGAGCTTGAGGGCGGCGAGGCAGCGAACGCAAATGGGTGAGCACCGACCCTGTGTTGCGATGCCTGCAGCTTCCCCTGAGAAGCGCAACGAATCTCCAGAAACATAAGAATAAAATCCTTGGCGAAAGTGGAGTATCTACACTTCAAAATCAGGAAGATCAGACCAAGTGGTTTTTGGATGTTTTAAGATTGAAAACAAGGAATTCATCCCGGCTGAGGGAAAAAATGGCGCAGGAAACAAAGTCGCAAGAAGGAGAAAGGAAGTGATTTGCTGCCTATCTGAGTGAGTACAAAACAAAAAAGCCCACAGCTTTTTCCTTTGCCGTGGCACATTAACTTACCAAATACAAAGTAACTAATAAGGAATTGACTAGAGACTAGAGACTTTGTACATCTTTATGCCGGAAAATTTAAGAACTAAAGAGTAACCGCGTTCATTTTTTCCCCCTCAATTGAGTTGCAGCCAAGCGGGCTGTTAAAAGGATTTAACAAGGCTTTAAGGAGATTGAAAAGAAAGATTGCAATTTCTGTCGGACTGAGACTATAACTAGAAGGGGAAAGCACAAGAACCGTGGAAGGGCTGTAAGGGGCAAAGGAAAGAGGAATTTAAACTAAAATCAGCTCTACTCCCCTGCCTCTCCTCGGCACATCAAGCGAATAAGTGACCATCCTTGTATCCCCCCCTTACATTAGCTGTTTTATTTTTGAAACCTCATTTGATTCTCCTTCACTAAGTAGCGTAAAAGACTTGGGGACTATTGAATTATACCGGCCCCTCTCTTCTTTTACATTGTTACGTCGTATTACCCTCTTCTTTGAAGGGACCGTTTAAAACTTTTTAGTTTTATAATTGCTGAAGCGACAGTGCAGGGGATACTCGGTTATAGTCGGAATTGGAAAGAGTTAGAAGATTCCAGACTTTGACCCCAGTGGGGAAAATTGGAAATTACACCCTATTCCCCACCTGAAGCTTTGACATATTGAATTGGAGCAATTATAATCAATTATACTGAACTCACCTCTCTTATTACAACCTTTTTGAACTGGTAACTCTTCTGAACTCAATTAAAGAACTTTAATATTGAAGATATTTGGATATCTGGACAGTCTGAGACCCGCACAAAACAAATTACGATTATATATTTTGAGAGCCTACTTCGGAAGGGCACTGAAGAAATAAATACTGTGGATTGAGCCGACAAGTGGCGGAAGACATCAGAACCATCCAGAACTGTGTTGAATTGACCAGGGATATTTAATAATTATGTTTTTTCTATAAGAACATTCAATAACTACTCTCTCTCTACTAGAACATTTGATAATTAACCTTCCTCTATAAGAATATTACTCTTTCTTATTTCTTTGTTTTTTGTTTCTCTCTTTTTTCCTTTGTATTATATATATTCGGAAAAATCATACAAATAGGGTTCTTCTTTGTTCAAGAAGTAAAACCCTTGGGCTCACCCTAGGGGAAAAGTTAAGTCCTATCAGAGGTCTAAGTTTTGGGCTTTTTTCTGTTTTCTTTGTTTTTCTTTTTCTCTTCTTCTTTTTCTTTTTTTCTTTTTTCTTTTTTTTTTTGCTCTCTCTTCTCTTATGCTCCGCTTCCCTTCTGGGAAAGATCTCTAACTCAAAGTTTAAAGTCATTAATGTTTTATTGCTGGATTAATAGATAATATCTCAGCGTTAGTAATATACTGTGGACTTAGAGAAGAAATTACGGTGTGTATATATATATATATATATATATATATATTCCTTCTCTTCCTTTTTTGGTTACACGAGGTTTACTATTCAGATCTGATGGGGTTTGCTTTTAGTCTTGGGGATAAAGATTTTTCTCAGATTTGAATATTGGGAGGAACATACTGGAACGTACAGGACCTAGAAGGAAGAGGAGAGAGAGATTGTGAGCCCTCGAGGGGAGAGACTAGAAAATAAAATTGACAATTTCGGAAAACAACGTAAAATGTCAGGGGGAAATGGGAAAAGGGTATCTGGGACCCCTGGGGAAAGGAAAGCATCCAGACAGGAGGAAATCAAAGATTTAGATATATTGTGGTTAAAGATCAAAGAGGAATTTAAACAAAGTGAAGCACATATGGAAAATAAATTAGGAGAGGTGCAGGAGATGATAGACAAGAAAATAGAAGGGGCCGTTGGAGAGCTTTCTAGTAAAATCCAAGATTTGACAGTTAGGTCAAAATCAATCGAAGAAACAAACAGGAAAATGCAAAGAGAGATGAGGGAGCAAAAGAAAGAGACAGAGAAAATAAAGGAGGAGCTAAGAGAATGGAATAATAGACAAGACCAACTGTCAGACAGTTTAGCCATGGTAGAAATGCGGCAGAAACAGTTTAACCTAAAATTTAGAGGAGTGGGTGAAGAAGCAAATGAGAATGTGAAAGGTAAAATGACTAGAGAGCTTGCCAAATGGCTAGAAGTAAAAGAGGAAGAGGTGGCCCACACGATAGATAAGGCATTCAGAGTTAGAGGGAAAACACAGCAAGCAAAATCCAAAAAACTTGCTGGCGACTGCTTAGTGGTCTTCAATTCAATTGAGATGAAAAATATGATTCTAAGATTAAGCTATAAAAAAAACCTAATAATTGAAGGAAGACCGATTATCATATATAAAGAAATTCCTATTAGGCTCTTACGCAAAAGGGACGGATATAGACCAATAGCTAGTGTTTTGAGAAGGAATGCCATACCATACAGATGGGAATACCCAGAGGGGATTACCTTCTATTATAAGGATAAGAGATTTAGATTGATGAGCACCCAAGAAGCTGATAAGTTCTTGAGAAGATATGAGAAGGAACTTGGGAAAGTGGAAGAAAGGTTGGAAGAGGGAGAGAGATTCACAGATTCACAGAGGTGAGAGAGAAGAAGAGAAGGAAAGAGAGGGGGAGGGGGAGAGAGAGAGAGAGGAGGAAGAGGAAGAAGAGGAAAAAGAGGAAGAAGGGACTGAAGAAGGAGAAGAAGAGGAAGAAACCAAGGAAGAAATTACAAGGAACAGGAAAATTAGATTATAAGCTTGCGCACGAGTGTAATAAGAACTAAAAAATAAACATAGACGACAATGACTCTTAAAATCCTATCCTGGAATGTGAACGGTCTAAATGATAAATCTAAAAGGAATAAAGTTCTGAAGGTTTCGACGAAAAGGAATGTTGATGTGATATGCTGTCAGGAAACACATGTGGCCAAAAAACACAAACATATTTTGATAAACAACCTTTTGGGGACTGAATTTATTAACTCAGATATAAACAAAAAAAGAGGAGTGGTGATATATGCAAAAGAAAAAGGAGACCCCAAATTAATTTGCAAAGATGAGGAAGGGAGAATCGTGGGGGTACAGATTAGTCACCAGGGAGAAAAACTAAACGTGGTAAATGTTTATGCCCCAAATACAAACAAAGCAGAATTTTTTAAAAAACTGGAACAAATATTACTGGATTTAGAGCCTCATAAATTGATCCTACTAGGTGACTTAAATGGAGTTCCAATACCAGAGTTAGATAGAAGTGCAAAAAAGAAAAAATTGAGTCAAGGAAAATTACCAAGATCATTTAAAAACCTTGAAGAAAATTTAGACTTAATGGACATCTGGAGACACAAAAACCCATTAACAAAACAATTTACATACTTTTCAGAGCCGCATCAGAGCTGGGGTAGAATAGACCAGATCTGGGTATCAAGAGAATTAGCAACAAGAGTCGAAAAATGTGAAATACAACCCAGAACCCTTTCTGATCATAACTCAATATCTTTGGAAATTAAATGTGGAGTTCAGGGTGTGTACAGATGGAGAATGAATGAATATCTATTTGAAAACGAAGAGGTAACTGAGAAGGCAAAGAAAACCTTAAAAGACTTCTTTGACTTAAATCTTAATAAAGAGACAAATATTGATACAGTCTGGGACGCCAGCAAGGCGGTATTAAGAGGCTTTTTAATCCAACAAAATAGTTATAGAAAAAAGATAAGAGAAAAAAAGAAAGATTAAATCCTGACCCAATTAAGAGATTGCGAGAAAAAATTAATAATAAACCCTAGTAATGAACAGACTAAACAAACATCCAAATTGTTACAAACACAATATTCAATGCTAATTAACCAAGAAGTCGAATGGAGAATTAAATTAATGAGGCAAAAATTCTTTGAATCAGCAAACAAAACAGGGAAATTCCTGGCCTGGCAACTACGAAAAAGCAAAAAGCAAAATGTGATTAATAAAATAAAAATAGAAGAAAGACTTGTGGAAGAACCAAATGAAATAAAGAAAAATTTCCTAAAATTCTTTGAAAAACTCTACCAGAAAGAAGAAGAAGATATACCAGAAATAAGAAAATATTTAGAAAATAACAGAATAACATCTATAACGGAGGATGAGAAAACTCAATTGAATAAGTGTATAACAGTAGATGAAGTCCAGGAAGCAATAAAGAGAATGAAACTAGGGAAAGCACCGGGCCCAGATGGCCTATCGGCCAAATATTATAAAATTCTTGAAGAATACTTAGCCCCAGTGTTATGAGAGGTTATGAATAATATTCTACAAGGAGGGAAGATACCGGACTCCTGGAAAGAAGCTCACATAACGCTGATACCTAAAGTGGACTCAGATAAACTATATTTAAAAAACTACAGACCGATATCACTTCTCAACAATGATTATAAAATATTTGCTGAGATAATGGCAAATAGATTCAAGAGCTACTTAAAAAAGGCAATACATACAGATCAAGCTGGATTCCTTCCTAATAGACATTTAAAAGACAATGTCAGACATATAATAAATATCATTGAATACCTGGAAAAGAAGAATGAAATCCCCGCAGCATTAATTTTTATCGATGCAGAAAAAGCATTCGATAATATATCATGGAGATTCCTATTAGAGTGTATGGAGATAGCAGGGATAGAGGGTGCCTTTATGGAGGGAATCAAAGCAATTTATTCAAATCAAAGAGCTAAATTGATTATTAACAACAATTTATCAGATACATTCAATATTTCAAAGGGCACAAGACAAGGCTGCCCCCGTCTCCGCTTCTTTTTATAATGGTGCTGGAAGTAATTGCGAATAAGATAAGGAAAACATCTGAGATACGAGGAATTAGAATAGGAGTGAAAGAATTCAAACTGAAAGCATACGCCAATGACCTGGTAATTACAGTTGAGGACCCGGCACAGAGTATTGACAAAGTTCTGGTACTTTTAGAAGAATTTGGGAAAGTAGCGGGCTTTAAGCTAAACAAAATTAAAACTAAAATGATGGTTAAGAATATGGGAGAAGATTTAAGGAGACAGTTAGAACTCCAATCGGGAATTAAAGAAGCAAAAAAGATAAAATACCTAGGAGTGTGGCTAACGATGAAAAATATAAACCTAATGGCTGATAATTATACAAACACTTGGAAGGAAATCCAAAAGGAATTAGATACCTGGAATAGGATAAAACTCTCCTGGTCAGGCAGAATGGCTGCAATCAAGATGTGCATATTACCGAAACTCCTATTTCTATTCCAAAATGTCCCAGTGATTAGAGGAAGTGCAATATTCAAAAATTGGCAAAAAGTTCTCTCTAAATTTATATGGCAAGGCAAAAGACCGAGAATCAGATTTAAATTGTTAACGGACAGAAGAGATAGAGGAGGATTCTCGGTCCCAAATTTAAGACTGTATTATGAAGCCGCGTGCCTTTGCTGGCTTAAAGAATGGGTTACTTTAAAGAATACAGATCTGCTAGATCTAGAAGGCTTCAACCTAAGATTTGGCTGGCATGCTTATCTCTGGCAGAATAAGGAAAAGGTGCATAAAGGCTTCTCAAACCACATCATCAGAGGAACACTATTAGAAGTGTGGGGAAAGAATAAGAAATTACTGGGAAAAAATACCCCCTGGTGGTTATCGCCTATTGATCTATTAACTATCAAAAAAACAAACATGGAAGGTGAGAGACTGACTTATGAAGACCTCCTGGAAAGATCAGAAAGAGGATGGAAAATCAGACTTTATGAAGAGTTAAAAAGCAAATTAACAGGCTGGTTGCAGTACCATCAAATTAATGCTTTATGGAAGGAAGATAAAAAGATTGGAATGAATGAGAAAAAATCTAAATTTCAGAGATAATAGAAAGTAAAACCAAATTGCTATCAAAAATGTATAATCAACTTTTGGATTGGTTCAAGAGGTCATGATAAAGTGGGCCATAGACATTGGATATAATCTGGACTTTGAAAAATGGACGAAGTTGTGGACTAAAGGAATGAAATTTACAGCCTGTACTGCTCTTAGAGAAAATATGGAAAAGATGATGTATCGTTGGTACCTCACCCCTGTGAAATTGCAAAAAATGTATAAGATCGGCGACAAAAGGTGTTGGAAGTGCAAATCCAAAGAGGGGAATTTCTATCACATGTGGTGGAATTGTGAAGAAGTCAAAAAATTTTGGGACTCCATCTACAACGAATTAAAGAAAATACTTAAATACACTTTTGTCAAAAAGCCCGAAGCTTTCCTTCTGGGAATGATTGGTGAGGAGATAAAGAAAGAAGATTATATAATGTTTCAATATGCAATTGTAGCTGCCAGAACTTTGCTAGCACAAAATTGGAAAACCCCAAATATCCCGACCGTTAAAGATTGGCAAATTAAATTGTTTGAATATATGGATTTGGCAAAAATGACGCAGAACATCAGACATAAAAAAGGCATAAGGTTTATTGACGATTGGTCTAAATTCATAACATATATAGAATCAAATACTAGAGATATAAAAATTCCAGTAGGTTTAATATAACCCTTGCGATGTGTAGACGCTATAAAATGAAAAACTGCAGAACTGCTTTAACTTCCGCAGAACCCAAAACCGAGATGGAGGGAAGTCAATCGTTATTTGTTGATATCTAATGTCTGTCTTATGGCAGGTGTAGGTGTTTTGCTTTGGGTGATGTTTGCTTTTTTCTTTGGTATGTGTGAGTTATTTTCTGTTGTTTTTTCTCTTTTTCGTTTTGTTGTTGTCTGATTATAGAAAATGAATAAAAAGAAGTTAAAAAAAAAAGGAAACCCCTTACAGAGCGACAGTTTCCAGAACAATCTAACCATGAGTCCCTCTTTCTAGTGAGCCCTGGGAATTGTAGAACTCTGGGGGGAATTGGGTGAGGGGGGAGTCTCCTAGTTTCAATTTTTTAATAGTTTTTTTATTGTATGGTTTTATGCCTGACTCCATGGAGTTTTCTTGGCAGGGATATTCACCTTGCCAACAAAGGTCCGTATAGTTAAAGCTAGGGTTTTCCCGGTAGTGATGAATGGAAGTGAGAGCTGGACCATAAAGAAGGCCGATCGCCAAAGAATTGATGCTTTTGAATTCTGGTGCTGGAGGAGACTCTTGAGAGTCCCATGGACTGCAAGAAGATCAAACGCATCCATTCTTAAGGAAATCAGCCCTGAGTGCTCACTGGAAGGACAGATCCTGAAGCTGAGGCTCCAGTACTTTGGCTACCTCATGAGAAGAGAAGACTCCCTGGAAAAGACCCTGATGTTGGGAAAGATGGAGGGCACAAGGAGAAGGGGACGACAGAGGACGAGATGGTTGACAGTGTTCTCGGAGCTACCAGCATGGGTTTGACCAAACTGGGAGGCAGTGGAAGACAGGAGTGCCTGGCGTGCTCTGGTCCAGGGGGTCACGAAGAGTCGGACACGACAAAATGACTAAACAACAACAACATGGTGCTTTTTAACTGTAGTTTGTGGAAGCTACAGTGGAAGACAGGAGTGCCTGGCATGCTCTGGTTCATGGGGTCACAAAGAGTCGGACATGACTAAACGACTAAACAACAACAAAATGCCTGACTGTTATACACTGCTCTAAAAAGATCATGCCAGGGAATAAGTAACTATACAACCTCGAGCCAAGGAGATAAGTACAGTAGCTATAAAACCTTTAGAAGACATCCCTGCATAGGGAAGTTTTTAAATGTTTCATGTTTTATTCTGTTTTTATGTATGTTGGAAGCTGCCCAGAGTTGCTAGGGCAACCCAGTCAGATGGGCGGGGTACAAATAATAAAACTGTGACCCTGCAGACGTTGCTCACGCCCATTTCTTACTTTAGCCATGCCCACCACTGTCATGTGGCCCTCAGAAGAATGCAACTGTTCAGGTCCAAAAGATTAGCCTCCTCGGTTGTCCCAGAGACAATGCACTCTGTGTGTGTCTTCATTACGCCAAGGGGGAAGTGGGCGGGGAGAACAACGGCACAAACTTTTGCAATACTTCCTAGGGAACAGTTTGTGTTTGCCAACAACGCACCGTGGAGTCACGCAAGAATATCAACTATGACACAACAGGAGTGTCACACAGTGTTAAAGAGGGAGGTGGCTGTGGTGGGAGTCCTGCCATCGCAGCACCAAGATTTACAGTCCAGGAAATGGGTTCATTTAAAACACACACATGCACAGTAAAGGGTACTTGGGGCTGTTACCTCAGGACTGTAACTCTGAACCAGTCACTGCTTTCAGCGCAAGGCAAGGAATTCCAGGGAGTTTCAGTCCACACATTCTTGCTGAATGACTGTCATGGGTCATTTATGAGTAAAATGAGTAGCACGGATGGGGACTGTGGGTTTTGCACGGCCAGGCCTCTGGGTTTGAGCACACTCCCAACTGTCCCGTTTGTAGAAAGCACAGGACCAAGAGGTACCGTATTTTTCGCTCTATAGGACGCACCCAACCATAGGACGCACCTTGTTTTAGAGGGGGAGAACAAGAAAAAAAATCTCCCCCTCTCTGCTCAGCGCCCCTTCAGTGAAGTGGCAGGAGAAACGGAGCCCCTTCCATTTCTCCTCCCGCTTGCCTGAAGGGGCGCTGCACAGCTCTGCCTCTCTGCTGAAGCCAGGAGAGTCTTACTCTCCTAGCTTCAGCAAAAGGAACCTGAAGCCTCCAGAACGCAGTGGGAACTCGCGCTGAGCTCTGAAGGCTTTAGGTGGCTATCCCTGAAGCCTGGAGAGCGAGAGGGGTCGGTGCGCACTGACCCCTCTCGCTCTCCAGCCTTCAGCGAAAGCAACGCGTAGCCTCCGGAGCGCGAAGGGAGTGCTCCCTCTGCGCTTCGGAGGCTTCGCGTTGCTATCACTGAAGCCAAGGAGCCTGCATTCGCTCCATAGGACGCATTTCCCCTTAATTTTTGGAGGGGAAAAGGTGCGTCCTATAGAACGAAAAATACGGTATTTCTTTTAGGCATGGGCCTGGTGGGTTTTTTCATTTGTCCCACTGCTTTGCCCAGGAAAGCCCACTGTTTCCCGCTGAATCGGAACAAACAATTGATGTTTGTTCCAATTCAGCAGTAAACAGCAGTTTTTTGTGAGGAGAAGCATGGCGGCTAAGGGAGCTGGGCATGTTTAGCCTGGAGAAGAGGAGGTTAAGGGGTGATATGATAGCCATGTTCAAATATATAAAAGGATGTCACATAGAGGAGGGAGAAAGGTTGTTTTCTGCTGCTCCAGAGAAGCGGACACAGAGCAATGGATCCAAACTACAAGAAAGAAGATTCCACCTAAACATTAGGAAGAACTTCCTGACAGTAAGAGCTGTTTGACAGTGGAATTTGCTGCCAAGGAGTGTGGTGGAGTCTCCTTCTTTGGAGGTCTTTATGCAGAGGCTTGACAACCATATGTCAGGAGTGCTCTGATGGTGTTTCCTGCTTGGCAGGGGGTTGAACTCGGTGGCCCTTGTGGTCTCTTCCAACTCTATGATTCTATGATTCTATGAAAATCCCTGCTGCCTATGGGAGAACCCTGAGGTTGCAACTGCTTGACTCACGTTGACCTCTGGTGCACTGAAACCCTGCTCAGTGCAAACCGGTACATGGCTGCTCAGAAGAAAGTTCCAAGTGATTTATGCGCCAGATAAGATAAGGAGCTGTTGGCCCATGAAGGAAACTCCAAAAAGCCATAGGCTTAGTAGCTCCACCGTGAAGTTAGTTACCAACTCGTGAATCATGGTGGCCAAGCTGCTTCTTTCCAGCAAAACTAGCAAAACTGACAGGAAGAGTTAGAGGAGTATTGAACCAGAAAATATTTGGAGAATGGAGAATATTTAAGGCTTATATAAGATCATATTGTACCAACCACACCATATTAGCAGAACCTGAGTGATACTTGTAAACACAACAGATACCGTTTGTGGAGTAGACGGGAACAATATTAAAGAATATAAAAGTGTGCGGGGAAATGACCACAGTATAAACAGTACAATGAGAATTATTGGAAGACTCATTTTGTCAGAAGTCTTTTTTGTTGAAGTGTTTATTTAAGTGTTAATTAGGAAGATTAAGGTTTTTTTATGCATGTAGACCTGCTTTTTCTTCTTTCTTTTTTCTGTATTTTCTTCTTTTCCTTTTTCTTAATTGTTTTTTCTTTAATTTTCTTTTTGTAGTATGAGATTGTAAATTCTTTGTAAATTCTTTGTATATGTGTGTAATTTAATAAAGTGTGTAATTTAATAATGTGTAAATTAATAAAGATTATTTTTCATAAAATTTTAAAAAATGGCTGCCTCGGGGGGCAGGGCGTAACAGAAAATGGTCGCCACCTACTTCCAAAAGAGCTGAAGAGACTGGAACCACAAATGGTGCAGGGAAAGGCAATTACATCAGCCACCGCTGATAGAAAGAAGCTCTTTGCACCCTCTCATGTTCTCCTAACAAGTGGAAAGTGTTTGTTATGTTACTTAACAGTGTTATGTACTGAAGTTTTCACCCTGGGCCAGCAGGGGGATACTGTAGATAGTTTTCACTCAGGTCCACATATGCAAATAGGGGATTGAAAGTGACGTTCAGTGATTGGATAGTTACAGAAAGTGGCTACTGTTGCATTGTACTGGAGCTCTATATAAGCAGGCTGGCTGAACCCTTCAGTTCAGTTCTGTTCTGGCCTGTGAATAAACAAGAGCTGTTTGAAGAATTGCTGTGTCATCTGATATGTTCGCCCACAACTTAACAGAAAGGATGGCAGGGTTGGCCCATGTGTGAGGCGAGGCAATGTACCCTTACCACTACTATGGCATCGTGGCGGCAGTGTGGCCACAACCACAGGTGAGGGTTGCAGTGACAGGGCTGGCAGCAGCTGGGGTGCAATGGCGGGGGCAAGGATGTGGTGGGACGGGGAACCAGATATTTGGGGGTGGGGTCATCAGGGCGTTTTGCGCACGGTGGCCAAATGTCTCAGGACAGGCCTGAGAGGGTGGGCATCTAATCCTGGCATCCATTGAAATGTGTGCATGTTTAGGAGGGGTGTTTAATGTAGGAGAGGCTGAGCCAGTGCAAATAGGAAGAAGGCAGGCAGGAGCACTGTAGGTTTTTGAGAGGTGCTTTGTGGAGGCCTTCTGTGGGCAACGGCGGGCACCAACTTGGCAAACCCAGCTCTAGTATTAGCCAATGGTCGTTGCATTATTCAGGCCAACGGCGACTGAAGGAGCGGTTCCCGCAGAAACTTCCCTGCTGCAGACTGTGAAAGCACATTGAGCAAGCGGCTGAGGAACCTCAGGGTGGCCTTGGAGTGAAGAGTGGTAGTGGGATGCAAGCCTTGCACGATCTCCCACCCGAGCTCACACACACGCACACAGCCAGCCTGCCCAGCTGTTAGCTGGACTTGACATCACGCAGAGGAAGTCCAAGTTCTACCACGGAAATCAGCCAGACTCAAGTCTAAACAAATGAGCAATGACAGATTTCCCCGTAGGTTACGCTGGGCCCACATCAGAAAGGCCTTCCCAGCAACGCGGAAGATGATTTACTCGGGAGCTGGCCTACAGAAACCAAAAAAGATTTGTTGCGAAACCCGGCCAGAATCAGCAGCAGCATTCCATGTTCACAAGGAATAGCTGTTTGAGGTAATTGATATTCATGCATTAAGAAGGGCGAATTGCATTACTTCATATTTTTCAAGATTAGGGTAGGATTCATGCATATAGTTTTCTAGGGGCTGTGCCCCTGTTCGCTCTGCTCACCGCCATTCCCCCTACATAGAGATTCCCCTTCCCAGCCTGTGCAAGTATGAAGCTTGCTTTTCACCTTCCCAACCCATTTCTTCATGCACCCAAGATTGTGGTGTGGCACTGTAAGCCCACCAGTGGGGGCTGCATGATGACAGCCTTACCTTTTTATGTATATAGGAAGATAAGCCCCATGGCGCACCTGTAGCAGCAAAACTGGATGCCTTCATCTGCCTCAGCTGCAACCAAACACGTCTCTCCTGCATCATCCAAAAGACTGACCTCAGACAGATGGATGCCAGCCAGGAGGATACTGAATTTCGTACCCATTTTTTCCCCTTTATCTTTTGATGGCTGGCTAAATTGCAAACATGCGCTGGATTATGGAGAAAGTTAGAGAGTTGCAGAAAAACATCTACTTCTGTTTCATTGACTACACAAAAGCATTTGACTGTGTCGACCACAGCAAACTATGGCAAGTTCTTAAAGAAATGGGAGTGCCTGATCACCTCATCTGTCTCCTGAAAAATCTCTATGTGGGACAAGAAGCTACAGTTAGAACTGGAAATGGAACAACTGATTGGTTCAAAATTGGGAAAGGAGTACGGCAAGGCTGTATAATGTCTCCCTGTTTATTTAACTTATATGCAGAATTCATCATGCGAAAGACTGGACTGGATGAATCCCAAGCCGGAATTAAGATTGCCGGAAGAAATATCAACAACTTTAGATATGCAGATGACACAACCTTGATGGCAGAAAGTGAGGAGGAATTAAAGAACCTTTCAATGAGGGTGAAAGAGGAGAGTGCAAAATATGGTCTGAAGCTCAACATCAGAAAAACGAAGATCATGGCCACTGGTCCCATCACCTCCTGGCAAATAGAAGGGGAAGAAATGGAAGCAGTGAGAGATTTTACTTTCTTGCGTTCCATGATCACTGCAGATGGTGACAGCAGTCATGAAATTAAAAGATGCCTGCTTCTTGGGAGAAAAGCAGTGACAAACCTAGACAGCATCTTAAAAAGCAGAGACATCACCTTGCTGACAAAGGTCCAAAGCTGACAAAGGACCTTGCTGACAAAGGACCAAACTGCGGGAGGCAGTGGAAGACAGGAGTGCCTGGCGTGCTCTAGTCCATGGGGTCACGAAGAGTTGGACATGACTAAACGACTAAACAACAACAAAGGCTCATGAACCTCCATTTATGGCATTTGTACATATTGCCTACTCAGGCTGGCATTGCTTCCAGGGTCTTGGGAGGACGTTTCCCCCACTATCTGATTTTAATTAACCAATCCTTTTCCGAAGAAAATACCGCTGTGAGGAGTTCCTGCATGTGGGGCATGTGTTTTACTACACAACCTTAGCGCTGGAGCTCTAAAGCAGCAGCAGCCTGGAAAACCCTGTCCACAATTGTACAGCGGCTGCATATTACCAGCAAGGAGGGGACAAAAATTAGGAAACACTAATAATTGGGAAGGTGGGGGGTGTTACTATTATGCAACATCCTAATTCTGAGGATGTCATAGTTATGTAATTGTGGTTTACTACATCACTTTTCTGTGGAAGAGTAAGTTCTCAGGCACTTCTCATTAAAAATAAAATAAAAGGAGTACATTGCTAACCTCTTTTTATCATTCAAACTGTATATACTAGGGCCGTGGTTCACAAACCTTTTTTGTCATGGACCACTAAAAATATCTGAGGGTCTTGGCAGACCACTTAATGATTTTTCTTCCTGGTGTAGCAACTAAAATGTACCGTGCTAGACAATGTGTGGTTTTAAATTGTATGTTTGCAGACACGCTAAAGATCACCCGAATGAGGTTTGCAAATTACCACTTACGGTTTGCAGACTACAGTTGGGGAACTCCTGTGCTAAGCTGCACAACTGCTTTCATTTCACACCATCCTTTCTCCACACAGAGATTTTGAAGTAAACTCACGGCGCTTGTAGCCAGCTGCGTAAACCACACACAGCCCTGTGATATGAGTCAGCCGGTTTTGTGCCTATTCTGTGACCCTTCTGGGCCAGCTTTTAAGAAAGGTCTCTGTGTGGTTTAATTGGGTGCAGAATTTACCTTCTTGAGAATATCTGTTTCTATGAAAGCGAGTTTTTAGTTCTCGTGGTTATGAAGATAATCAATATCATAAGTCCCAATAAGTTCTGGAGGGGCAGGACGAGAGTTGACAGAAGGAGCTCAAGAAGTTGCCAACTGATGACTCTGGAAGAGGGTCCAGGAGGGTATAGAATCACAGAACTGTAGAGTTTGGATTTATTACATTTACTGTATATCCCACCTTTCGTCATAGCTGTCAACCGTCCCTTATTTGGCGGGAAACTCCCTTATCCCAGCGCCGTGTCTCGCTGCTGTCCCGGATTGAGGATGTCCCTTAAATTTCCAGGGTTTCATGCTCACCCAGCTCGGGAGGGAAGCAGTGGCTCGGGGTCCTCCGCCTCGAGAGAGCAAAAGAGAGCATGCGCCTGAGCTGCCGCGTCTCCGTCACTCCCTTTTCCCCCTCAGGAGCACGTCGTGAGGAGACGGGTGGCGACGGGCGGGCAGGCAGCCCTTCTCTTGCGAGGCTTCCACCGCGCTGTCAGGGGAAGCCAGAGGCGGCAGCTGAGGAGGCGGCCTGAGGGAGGAGGAAGAGGAGGGGTGGGGAGGGACGCAGAAGGGCGGCGCTTCAGCGGCCGCCGTGGCGCCGCAATCGCCTCATTCTGGACTTGCGGGCAGCATGGGCGAGAGTCTCTCTCCCTCCCTCTCTCTCGGGCGGGGAAGGGCCGATGGAACTCCTCGCGCCAGGACGACGGCAGCCCTGACGTGCTGCTTAGCATCCCCTCCAACCAGTGCAGCATCTTAATGTAGTGATTTCCCCCTCTGCATCCCTTTCATAACTCTATTTTTATAAATCATTTGTCCACCTATAGTTCAAATTTTTACAAGTTTTCTGTCAATCCTACCAATGTATGTAACTCTTTACGATAGCTTTTCAAATAAATTATAAACTTTCCCCATTCTTTATGAAAGAGGTCCTCTTCCTGGTTTCTAATTCTGCCTGTAAGCTTTGCCATCTGGACATCGTTCATCAGTTTTGTCTGCCACTCTTCTTTGGTCGGAATTGTAGACCCTTAGGATCATGTAGTCCAACCCCCTGCAAAACACAGTCAGTGGCAGCAAAAGCAGCATGGCTCCGTGAGTGCCGGATTTCTGTATAAGTTAAGCAAAATCCCTTATTTTGGCTGCTGATCCCTTATTTTCAAGGCTGCCGGTCCCTTATTTTCAAATCTGTAACTTGACAGCTATGCCTTTTGTCCAAGGAGCTCAGGGTGATGTACATGGCCTGCTCCCTCTGTCCGTTTTATCCTCACAACATCCCTTTGAGGTAGGACTAGGCTGAGAGACTGTGACTGGCCCCAAAGTCAGTATCCCAGGCTGTGTGTATACCTATTGGATTTGAAGTTGCTTTTGCAAGGGAAGTAGTTTTTCCACTGTGGAATTGCATTTATATATGGACTTGTCTTGTCACTTGTTTTTGCATGTGATCATGCTTTTAATATTTTTATACATGTATTATTTTGGGGAGATTTTTACACGCACTTGTCTTTATACAAGGAATCGGGGGTGGGGTGTTTTTTTACATGTTTATTTTGTTTACTGTCGGTGTCTTTACAGTGAAACCCTTTTAATGGGAAGCGATGGGCTCAATCCATCAATCAACACAATTAATCATAGTCGAAAGAGACGCCAAGGGCGATCTAGCCCAGCCCCCTGCAATGCAGGAATCTTTTGCCCAACATGGGGCTCAAACCCACGACCTTGAGATTGAGTGTCTCGTGCTCCACCGGCTGAGCTATCCCTGCTGTCACATCATGCATCATTTGGCCTTCGGAGTGCTATTCACACACATAGTACAACTTCTGCTCGCAACATTCGTCTTCCCACAGGACTCCTTCCTCCGTTCCTGTCCCTGCCCCACAGTTTCCCCATAGGGGATCGCTCGGTTCCCCTTCCCGCCAGCTCTGAGGCTCCTCCACGGTGCTCCCATTGGCCCAAACCCAGTAGCCCCACAGCCCGTGGCGGTGCAGCCCCAGCCAAGTCTTCAGACCCTGCTGGAGCGCGACTCTTCCGGCCAGGATCTGGCCTCTGGCATGGCAGGCAGCCAGAGCTTCAAACCAGGTGCGGTTTTCCTGAATGACGACAGGGCTTTGATCCTGCAGGGGTCCCGCTAACAGGAAACAGAAAGAGAGAAGAGGTATTAGAGCAGCAAACTTTTTCACCAGCGGGCCAGTCCACTGTCCCTCAGACCTTGTGAGGGGCCAGACTATATTTTGAAAATAAAAATAAAAATGAACAAATTCCTATGCCCCACAAATAACCCAGAGATGCATTTTAAATCAAAGCACACATTCTACTCATGTAAAAACATGCTGATCCCCGGACCGTCCGCGGGCCAGATTGAGAAGGCGATTGGGCCAGATCTGGCCCTTGGGCCTTAGTTTGCCTACCCATGTACAGTGGTACCTCAGGTTAAGTACTTAATTTGTTCCGGAGGTCCGTACTTGACCTGAAACTGTTCTTAACCTGAAGCACCACTTTAGCTAATGGGGCCTCCTGCTGCTGCCACGCTGCCAGAGCACGATTTCTGTTCTCATCCTGAAGCAAAGTTCTTAACCTGAAGCATTATTTCTGGGTTAGTGGAGTCTGTAACCTGAAGCATATGTAACCTGAAGCGTATGTAACCCGAGGTACCACTGTATTAGAGGCACCCTTTCCCCACCGCTTTACATTGGTACCTTGGGTTACCTACACTTCAGGTTACAGACGCTTCAGGTTACAGACTCCACTAACCCAGAAATAGTACCTCAGGTTCTATTTTACCTCAGGATGAGAACAGAAATCGTGTGGTGTCAGCGGGAGGCCCCATTAGCTAAAGTGGTACCTCAGATTAAGAACAGTTTCAGGTTAAGAACGGACCTCCGGAATGAATTAAGTACTTAGGTACCACTGTATTTCCCTTCCTCAGCTGTGGGTGTGATTGTTTCCAAAAGCCCTACGGATGCTGAGCCATGAGGCTACTCTTCAAAATCAGAGAGGATCGCTTGTGAACACCCACCACCCTTGGGCAGTGACCAGGGCTCACGGCCATGGAAGTCCACCTTGGTTCGCCTTCTTTGGCCCTCCCACCCCAATTCCCCTCTGGCCAACAGCTGACTTGGCAGCAGCTCCCAGAGCTCAAAAGTTGCTTCCTTTAAAAATCTCCCACAATATCCCAGAGCGCCCAATGCAGCGCTGGAACCGGAGATTCTGGGAAATTAAGATGGCAGACTTGCTTCCCATACCCAGCCAATGCCTCCAGGACTAGGTAGGTCATAACTTGTGAGGCCTCACATTGCTATAGTCTCAGGCAGGTCTTCCTCAATACTGTACAATGCGCAGGATGATGAGGTGTTGACATTTCTCCAGAATCTGCATGGTAGCCGCCAGGTGGGCCTTACCCTTGGCTGCATGAATGGCTTTGACCAAGGAGGGAGGGACAGATGGATAGGCTAAGGGGAGATGTTTAGTGTGTGTTTGCATAGCCTCCAAACATGCTGAATCCCAAAACTGGGACATGCATCCTCTTGTCCATGCACCAGAAGTCACGTGACCTGCACAAAGTCACGGAGCCCAAAAGACACACTTTTTTCAGGGTTATGCTCTCACTGTGGCCAAAAATGCACATTGTGCCTCATCGTGCGAGATCGTGGCACCTCCAAAAAATCACTTTGGTGCCTAAAACGGCCGCCATGCTCTCGCGTGGGGAAAAAAGGATGTCCCATTTTTCCCCGGGACCTTTTTGAGGGGATATGTGTTTGTAGAAACTAGCTTATTGCACAAAGGAAAAATGTCGCTTCACACACTTTTTCCCCAGAAGGAAATGTGGCCGTCGGAATGGGGGGGGAACCCTTCCCCCCCCCAATTCTGCCACACAGCTTTCCAACAGCAACTGAACTGTGATCTGTCTCCAGGATGTAAAAGGTAAAGGTAAAGAGACCCCTAACCATTAGGCCCAGTTGCGGACAACTCTGGGGTTGCGGCGCTCATCTCGCTTTATTGGCCGAGGGAGCCAGCATACAGCTTCTGGGTCATGTGGCCAGCATGACTTAGCCACTTCTGGCGAACCAGAGCAGCGCACAGAAACGCTGTTTACCTTCCCGCCGGAGCGGTACCTATTTATCTACTTGCACTGGCGTGTTTTCGAACTGCTAGGTTGGCAGGAGCTGGGACTGAGCAACAGGAGCTCACCCTGTCGCGGGGATTCGAACCGCTGACATTCTGATTGGCAAGTCCTAGGCTCTGTGGTTTAACCCACAGCGCCACCCAAGTACTGGGTGTACCTTTTGTTAAATCGGAAGCAGAGAAAGTTGCCAGCTCTGTGTTTCTGGTCTCTTGCTCAGGCCTGTGTTGGGTTGAGGAGAGATCCTGAACGGCAGTGGGATAAGGGAGCCCATTTCCATCAGTAGTTGCAGGGTCGTACCCTAAGGAGACAAGATACCCAATTATTTTGCATTTGGACTCAGATCAGCCCCAGCCATCAGGCACGATGGTCAGAGGCGATGGGACTTGTAGTCTGGCTACATCTGGAGTTCCACAATTTCCTCGTGATAGCTGGAACTGGGAGACTGAGCCCAGAGCTTAGGTTGCACAGTTTTTAGGGATTAAGAAGAGCCCATCTGGTCTGTTTTCACAGTGGCCAACCAGATGCCCAAAGGGAAACATATGGTATTACTGGCGAGTAGGACTCTTGAGCCCTCTTCAGTTCCAGGACTGTATCTGGATTACTGATAGGCAGGCAAAGCTACTTCCGCCCTGCAGAGGAGGTGGGAATGCGGGTGTCACAGCCCAGCCCCCCGTGCAATTGGGGGAACCCCCGGCCATGTGGCCCGCCCGATTTAAACACAGGCTTGGCTGGGGATCTCCCTCTTTTCCCACATACCAGCTGTTCCTGTCCCCCCCCCCCACTGCCTTTAAGCTTTTCGTTCCTTGACCTTGCTATGGACCTCGCTCGGTCGCCGTTGAGGGGCCTGGTAGGAATTTTTCCACTTGGCAAATTGGCACCAGCCACTTGGTTTTCGCCTACCTCGTAGCAAATCGTCACAACTTTCTTAGTATTGGCGGTTAGGCATTGGTATTGGTATTGTTTTGTAGATGGAGGAGGGGAGGAAGCGCCATCACCTGCCCCACATATTGAAGGGTAGTCCGATAAAGGATTCTAGGGGGCGTGGCCCTATCCGAAGCCTATGGAGGTGAGGGCCTAAGGCACACCCCTGAGTGGTGACCCCGGGGGAGTTCCTAGTTGATGTGCATCAGCAGGACTCCCTCTACTGGTGGTTAACCCTTCCCGAGCTTCAAGCAATCGGGCTGAAGCCGGATAGTCTGTTAGGACCAATGCCTAAGCCAATACTGCTCATCACCTGTAACCAATAAAGTTGTGGGCATATTTAGCCCATTAACCTTAAGTAATTGTGTCATTGTGTTAAGTAATTTATTTCCACTGGGGGGAGGCGGGAACTCACCACGCAATATGTGACCTTAACTAAATATCAAGAACCAGGCCTCTGGTCCTCCCCATTCTGCTCTCTTGTGTTTTGTCACTGTTATAGGAATTTTAAGATCTTATATACGTAATAAATGTTCATAACTGTGCAAGGCAAACACACACACACACACACACACACACACACACACACACACATATATATATATATATATATATATATATATATATATATATATATATATATATAAAAACTACATGTCTGGGAACAGTACAGGAAAACAGTCCTAAAGCCATTTTGACGCTTCTAGTGACCTCAAATATTTCTCTGCAAGGAGGAAAGAAATGGAAAAGCCTCCCCATTGTCTCTTTGTTCACAAATCCTGTCTTAAGGGTGTGTCTGTGTATGAACAGGGTAGGTGAGCCTGTGACCTGGACTCAGGAATTAAGTAGTTATCATCACAAAAGAGTGGGCAAATGGCCCAGGTAATGAAATCAGTGATCCATTATCAGGTATCCTGGCAGACAGGAGAAAAACAACACGCTCATATTTCTGCTGTAGACCGCCCCTTCTGTGATGTATGTATGATGTATTGGGAGTGGTCTTGAGCTACAGGGGAGGCAATTTCAAATGTCTATATAAGAGTTTGCACACCAATGTTCTGGGTCTCCTCCTCCCTCCTGCGTGTGTGGGGGGGGGGCCCTGTTGCAACAGCTTTAATAAACATCAAGCTTACTAGCTGCTTTGCTTTTCTCAATATTCTCTGACTGGTCTCTGTTATTTTCTCCTACCGATAGAGAACCTACATAAGGACTCAGTACAGGCTCTTTGGTAACCCATAAGGGAAAAGGAGCAGTTTTTTCTTATCTTCTTCTTCTTTGGCGATCACTTGTAGCCGAGTAAGATTGTCTTCCATAAACACGGTTTTAACAATGAGTCCATAAGTGACTGTGGAGGCCAATTCTGGATCCACACGTCCTTCCACAGTGGGGACATAAGTTTCCGGGCGGGAGTTGATCATGGTGTGAATTTGCCAAGTGTGCCTTCCTCTTAGCACGTTTCTCCCTTGCGTCCTGAGTTTGAGTGTCTTCAAAGACCATGACATCTTTGGTAAAGGCTGTTCTCCAACTGGAGCACTCGCAGGCCAGCGTTTCCCAGTTGTCAGTGTTTATACTACATTTTTTTAGATTGGCCTTGAGACAGTCTTTAAACCTCTTTTGTTGACCACCAGCATTACACTTTCCATTTTTAAGTTCGGACTAGAGTTCGGAATAGCTTTGGAAGACGACCATCAGGCATCCGCACAACATGACCAGTCCTTTACCTTTTTCTCTTACATCATCACTGTTATGTATTGAAGTTCTCACCCTGGCCACCAGGAGTATCGTGTACAGTGGTACCTTGGGTTACACACACTTCAGGTTACATACGCTTCAGGTTACACACTCTGCTAACCCAGAAATAGTGCTTCAGGTTAAGAACTTTGCTTCAAGATGAGAACAGAAACTGTGCTCTGGCAGCGCAGCGGCAGCAGGAGGCCCCATTAGCTAAAGTGGTGCTTCAGGTTAAGGACAGTTTCAGGTTAAGAACGGACCTCCGGAACGAATTAAGTACTTAACCTGAGGTACCACTGTATATAGTTTTCACTCAGGTCCACGTCAGTTACGTACTTTAGGTGGGAGACCCTGGGTTGTTGTTGCTACAATGTTGACAGCCGGCTACCTATAAAAGCAGGCCGGCTGAGCTGTTTGCTGTTCAGTTCTGTTCCAGCTTACAAATAAAGAGCTGCGTTGGAGAGATCACTGCGTCGTCTGCTATTTCTACCCACTATTTAACAATCACTCTTTTCCATTTCCCTTCTTTACTCCTCCAGGCTGTCTGGAAAAAACTCACCATCATTGGATCCGGCTGAGAACTGCTTACTTGTCACAGGTATCCAGGAATCTGAAGCTGAACCACTTGCCGTGGGAAGGGAAGTCACTAAGAGGAAAGATTTTAAGAATTAGTCCCACCTTCCTCCCCACCCACCCCCAAAATATTATAGGGCCGTAACTTGGACACAAACAGCTTTGTGAGTGTTTGCGTGGTAGGGGAAGTCGATCTGAATTCTTGACTTTAGAAAGCCACATCCTGGGACCTGTGTAAATTATGCAAAGGAGCTGGATTTGCATCGACCGGTTTTGCAGAATTTGTTTGGCTTCTGCCATTCAGGGGATAATCCCCTGACCGCAAGAAACCATGGCTGTAATCTAGGCTTGATGCTAAGTCTCTCATGATTATTCTCGCACAACAAAATGTTCTCTCCCTATTCTCCCCCTGTGTGACCCCCCTAAATTTGTTCTGGCTGTTTCCCACAACCCCATGGAGCAGATTCAGGAAGGGTGCAAGGGGTGAAGAAGGGGGGGAAATTCCTGTTGGGCAAGCAGAAATCGTAGCGCCGAAGGGACAGAGCAGTTGAATACCGCCCATAATGCGGAAGCACCCTGAGCCACAATATTAATACTGTCAACCATGGTTCTTGCTCTGTGTATACATCAGGGGTGGGAAACCTGTGAACCTTCTCACATTGTTGAACTACAACTCCCATCATCCCTAACTTGTGACAGGGATGATGGGAGTTGGGATCCAACAATATCTGCCAGGCTGCAGGTTCGCCATCCCTGGAGTAAGGGATATGGCTTCCTACTTGTGCCCACCGCACTCCAGGAAGCCCTATAAGGCACAGACACCGTTTCCCTCAGTGTTGAAACTGAGGGTGTTTCACCGGCCTGCAATCTGAGATTTTCTAAGATTCCACTGATACCTCAGTGTGTGGCAATCTGGTACGCAGCTCTGATTTTGACCGTTGCTGACAGGTATGTCCCCTCTTAAATCACAGGGTGAACATTTCAGTCTGATGCAGGAGCTGGCAATGAGAGCTTATGCCAGGGGTCAGCAAACATTTTCAGCAGGGGGCCGGTCCACTGTCCCACAGACCTTGTGGGGGGCCGGACTATATTTTGAAGAAAAAAATGAACGCATTCCTATGCCCCACAAATAACCCAGAGATGCATTTTAAATAAAAGGACACATTCTACTCATGTAAAAACACACTGGTTCCCGGATCATCTGTGGGCTGGATTGAGAAGGCAGTTGGGCCGGATTCAGCCCCCAGGCCTTAGTTTGCCTACCCATGGCTTATGCGGTTGTGGTAAATGGATCCAGATCAGAATCAGGGAGACACGGGTTCCAATTCCAACCACAAAATGCATTATGTGGCCTTGGGACGCTCATGTACTCTCGGCCTAAGCCACCTCAGAGGATAATTCAGGAGATGAGATCCTTGGATGCGGTCTTCCAGTGGTCTAACAAACCAAGTCAGCTTCCTGCATTCCTAATATAGTAGAGGACTGGGCAATATGGAACAACACAATCAAGAGGCAAACTAATAGCAATGAGGGGCTGGATAGAAATCTGCTTTTCTTGAAATAACATTTGTTTGTTTGTTTGCTTTATACAAATATTTGTACACTGCTATATCATCAAATAGGGATGCGAGTGGCGCTGTGGGTTAAACCACAGAGCCTAGGACTTGCTGATCAGAAGGTCGGCGGTTCGAATCTCCTCGACGGAGTGAGCTCCCGGTGCTCGGTCCCAGCTCCTGCCAACCTAGCAGTTCGAAAGCACACCAAAGTGCAAGTAGATAAATAGGTACCGCTCCAGCGGGAAGGTAAACGGCATTTCCATGCGCTGCTCTGGTTCGCCAGAAGCGGCTTTGTCATGCTGGCCACATGACCCGGAAGCTGTATGCTGGCTCCCTCAGCCAATAAAGCGAGATGAGTGCCGCAACCCCAGAGCTGGCCACGACTGGAACTAATGGTCAGGAGTCCCTTTAGCTTTACTTTATATCATCAAACATAAATACATCAAAGTAGTCTGCAGCAATAAAACCAGGAAATAGTTAAAAGCAGACATCAATTAAGCGTTGTAGAACAACAATAGGAAGTGAATAGCTCAGTTGGTTAACAACAACAACACCCTGCTCCTCTGGCTGGGTTTCCCCAGCCACTCTGGGCAGCTTCCAGCACATATGGTTAGTTCATGGTGCTGATAACGCCAAGGTTTCAGGTTTGATCCCCCTAAGGGACATTGCAGGGGGGTTGGACTAGATGATCCTCAGGGTCCTTCCAACTCTATGATTCTATGAGATTCTGTTAGAATAATAATAAAAAACCCTAATGCTCAATTGCTCCCCCTAGAGGCAAACAGAGGAATTACCAGGTTTTCACCCACCTGAGTGCCCCTGCACCCACATAATCTTTCCCTGGCAGCTTCAGGGTCCTGTTCCCCATCCCCTCCACCACTTGCTGAAATCAGGCTTGGGAAAAGTCTGCTACAGATTTAGGATACCTACCAGCGATGGTCGACTGCGGGGCAGGAGTCAACACGTCCTTCTGGTCAGGTATGGAGCGGCAGTTTAGCAGGAGTTGGAGAAGAAAAGGAAGAGCACCTGTAGGCCCTGAAAGGCAGAATATAGGAGACCCTTTTTTGAAGTGATTATTTATCCACGCTTTGCTTCTCTTATTACTGGGAACTGTAGTTTCCCCCCTCTCAGGACTTCCAGCACCCTTAAACAAATTACAGCTACCATTATACTGAATGGGGGGATGGGTCGTGTGCTTCAAATGCGTGTCAAACGTTCTTTGAACGTGTGGTGTGGATTTAGGTGCTGAGCTTTTCCAGTGACGTAGCCAAAACGGGTACTGAGACACAACAGGGAGGTAACAGCTGTTAGAATTCCTGCTCCGTGATTGCAGTCATGAGATTATTGTCTATCACAAGACGGTGTATGTTTTGACTCCACAGAGTGGGAAGTGACGGAGACAGGATGTTTGTGTTACTGTGTTCCGTGAAGTGGGACTATTGTCCTTTGTCCTTTTTCTCTTTGCTGTCTGATTCTAGAGCGAGAGAGGGAGCCATGTTGCAGTGCTCCGTGTGTGTTTATATGTAAATAAAGTAGATTAGCCAAAATGCTGAGTTGCTGAAGTCTGTTAAGCGAGATGCGCAAACTCTGCGGATCCCCAAGTGTGCCGGTGTCGGTTGGCATCGGTCGCTGTGATGTTCGGGCAGAAGAAAGCTTTTGAAGCTCCTGAACAATCAACCAGGAGGGAGAGAACATGCCAGTTGGGCATGTGTCTCTGCCAGGATCCTACTCGAGTGTAGACTGAACTCCTGACAAGAGCATGCTCACGTGTGGAGGTGTATTGGTCTTGTTTAGTTCTTGTTCTTATTATGCGTTTTTGTGTTTTTCGCCTCTTATTTTTGCGTCGTCACTCGCCACTCACCTTTGCAGCACACAAAAGGATGCTTCTGGAGGCATTTCTCTTGATACCACAGGCTCTCGTTCATAACCACACAGCTCTCCGAAGTCCTGGACGCTGGGCTCCACTGCGTAAACTTATAGGGGTCGCCATTAAGCCAGACCCAGGAGAGGCCCTGGCGGTACAGCCCAATCCAGAACGAGCAATTGGGGCAGAGGGAGGCAGCCTGCTCCATATCCCTGTCATCCCGGAAACCTGCCAGCCGGGTGCCCTGTCGAAGGCAGTAGCAATGGGCTCCGAGCATGGTTTGCGGGTCCTGGATGAGGAAGTATTCGCGGTCTGAGGACAGGAGCGATGCCATGGCGACTGTGTAGAGAAAGAACAAAGAGAAAAGGCACCCAAATATGTTATGTACTGAAGTTCTCATTCTGGGCCTGCAGGGGGATACTGTAGATAGTTTTCACTCAGGTCCACATATGCAAATAAGGGATTGAAAGTGGCGTTCAGTGATTGGATAGTTACAGAAAGTGTTACAGTTGCGTTGTAGTGGAGCTCTATATAAGCAGGCCGGCTGAACCCTTCAGTTTAGTTCTGGCCTGTGAATAAATAAGAGCTGTTTGAAGATTCGCTGTGTCGTCTGATATGTTCACCCAAAACTTAACAAAATATATCCGTTATCGAAAGGGGGTTGGACTAGACATGGGGTCCTTGCCAACCCCACAGTTCTATGGTTCCGAACCCTGACGTACTCTGTCCAGATTTCATGACTGGAAATCGTAATGATTTATCACATTAAGCTGCCGTTGTTCTGAAAACAACAGGAAGATTTAAAGGAACTATTAGAAATGACTATCAAAGCACTAGAGATATGAGATGACCAGAGCCCCCCCGAACTTGAAGCATGGGAAGTCCCAATAAAAAATTAATAATTTGGCAGAATATTTGGATTAATTGATATGTATATGTATAATTTGGAATACTTAATGTGATTTAGATTGTTAAAATGGAAAACTTAATAAAAATGATTTTTTTAAAAAAAAGCTGCCGTTGCTCTGAGGCGCTTTGGACAGTAAGCGCTGGGATTTTTTTAAAAAATTCCTCACAACAACCCTGTGATGTAGATTAGGCTGAGAGTCAGTGACTGACTCCAAGGTCAGAACCCCGTGAGCTTCGTGGCTGAGTGGGGCTTTGAACCCCACTCCAACCAGTACACCACACTGGCTCTCTAAACGCCAGGATTGTTCCATTTTAACCTTTCAGCAACCCCTCTGAGGTAGGGTGAGAGATGGCGACTTGACTCCAGACAACCTAGAAAGGAGGGATTCAATGCTCATGTTTTTCAGGCCTGGTTCAAGCACCACTGCTTCTTCTCCTCTAGAGGCTGCCTGCTTTATCGGCTGGTTCCAGGTGGCAGTTGGGGCATCCCTACCACCTACTTGGGAGTAAGTCCCATTTAAAAGAATTGACATGTGAACAACGCCTCCTAAAATCCTCTCTTCTACACAACTACGAAAGGTGCAGAAGCCTTTCAGTGGAACTTACTTCTGAGTAGACATGCACAGGATGACACTATTAATGCATTAATTCCCCTATGTCTGTTTTGTTTTGTTTTTAAATTGTTTTATAAAATAAAGAGGCAGACGAATAGATTTAGTTCAGAATCAATTCTGGGCCTATTCGTTGCAAATACTTTTAGTGAGATAAACTTCACTTACCCCTTAGAAGGATAGCTGCCAAGAAAAGCTTCATAGCGATGCAAAAGGGGTTTCTTCAAACCCAGGCAGGTTCCAAGCGCCCAAAAAGCGCCGAGGTGCTAGGTTGCGAAAGTCAACTTCTGGGAAATTATGTCCTTGCTTGGGAGACTTAAAGCCTAGCTGTGTCTGAATGATGAAGGGGACCTCCTAGTTTTGGTCAGGATTCCACCTGAGGCAACAGCCTTGTCCACAAGATTATGCGAAAGGAAAGGAAAGAAGATTTGAATTTCAAATTGAGGCATAGGCACAGAAACATCCTGTCTTCCTGGGGCACTGAGCTGGAGACAGGTGCTTCCTTACTTTGGAAACCAGATCTCAGAGAACAAACAAGAGCTCTTTGGTCTCCATCCTGCACTGCACAGATGTTCCCTGAGGAGCACCCATTTACTGAACTCCTGCTCCATACCTGCCAAGTGCATTCCATTTTTTTATCCGAGATCATGGCGGCCATTTTGGGTTCCACGATCTCTAGCTACGCTCTAGCCCCTAAAAAAATAAAAAAGCGTTTTTTTCGGGGCTTTCCTCAAGGTGAGAGTGAGGTGCAAGCAACCTGACTTGCCTAGGAGCATGTCCCAGATAACGCCCCGGGTTTGGGTCTCCAAAAGTTGGAAGCAGTGCTGGATTTACGTATAAGCTAAACAAGCTATAGCTTAGGGCCCCACTCTTTTGGGGGACCCCAAAAAAATTAAAGGGAAAAAACCCTGGATGTACATTTCCAAAATATAAAACAAATAAAACCTACATTCAGCAACAGTGTTTTGTGTTGTGTAGGCTCCTATGATGTAAGTAATGGGCCCCGCCTGCTAGCCTGTTCGCAAAAATATCACTGTATATATCATTTCTGTATATATATTCTGCATAGACTGATTGCATGGCAACATGTGCAAATGGCTTTAGATACCTATTAGGTCCATAAATTACCATATAGCATATATTGCCATGGATCAGAGCATGCCAGGCACTCCTGTCTTCCACTGCCTCCCACGGTTTGGTCAAAGTCATGCTGGTAGCTTTGAGAACACTGTCCAACCATCTCGTCCTCTGTCGTCCCCTTCTCCTTGTGCCCTCCATCTTTCCCAGCATCAGGGTCTTTTCCAGGGAGTCTTCTCTTCTCATGAGGTGGCCAAAGTATTGGAGCCTCAGCTTCAGGATCTGTCCTTCCAGTGAGCACTCAGGGCTGATTTCCTTCAGAAAGGATAGGTTTGATCTTCTTGCAGTCCATGGGACTCTCAAGAGTCTCCTCCAGCACCAGAATTAAAAAAGCATCAATTCTTCGGCGATCAGCCTTCTTTATGGTCCAGCTTTCACTTCCATACATTACTGGGAAAACCATAGCTTTTAGTATACGGACCTTTGTTGGCAAGGTGATGTCTGTGCTTTTTAAGATGCTGTCTAGGTTTGCCATCGCCTTTCTCCCAAGGAGCAGGCGTCTTTTAATTTCGTGGCTGCTGTCACCATCTGCAGTCATCATGGAGCCCAAGAAAGTAAAATCTCTCACTGCCTCCATTTCTTCCCCTTCTATTTGCCAGGAGGTGATGGGACCAGTGGCCATGATCTTTGTTTTTTTTTATGTTGAGCTTCAGACCATATTTTGCGCTCTCCTCTTTCACCCTCATTAAAAGGTTCTTTAATTCCTCCTCACTTTCTGCCATCAAGGTTGTGTCATCTGCATATCTGAGGTTGTTGATATTTCTTCCGACAATCTTAATTCCGGCTTGGGATTCATCCAGTCCAGCCTTTTGCGTGATGAATTCTGCATATAAGTTAAATAAGTAGGGAGACAATATACAGCCTTGTCGTACTCCTTTCCCAATTATCACGGAAAATATGGATTGATACAATAGTTAAAAGCTGGAAGAAGATGCAGTTTTAAATGTTTAAAATGGGACTCCAGGGAGGAGGTGGGGGAAGTTCTGAGATGTGGAGGAATCTCTGTATATGGATATGTATATATATAAAAAATTCTTTCTATTTCTATTGTAAAATCATATAAAAATGATTTTTATTTTTTACAAAAAGATACCATAGAGTCTGAAAAGGTTCAGAAACGAGGCAAAATTATTTTTGTACTTCAGCTAATGTAGTAAAAATGGCACCGTTCATGTAGACTAGGTAGCGGGGGAAACCCCGAGGTTTCCAAAAGTACAACAAATATTTAGGGGAAAACCCTATGGGGAGAGAGAAAATCCAAAACAGACCAAAGAGAACAGAGTCTGCTCAGTAGGCATGGGACGTGTGTTTTTCTTTGGGGGGGGGGGAGAACCAACTAATAAATGGAATGGGTAGCGGATGGAATGGGAAAATCTGGGCTACTTTACGAACAGCGCTCCATGTTGCAACATTTTGCTGCGGTACTGTTGAAGCCGTCTTAGGCTGCAGGTGGCCGGAGGCAGAGCCTTCCACTTTTTAAAAGCGATGATCTGCACATTGTGGAGAATTTTGAGAACCGGGGTTTTTCCTGCAGTCATTTCTTCCAAAGCAGCCTGAGCAGTAGCGTGACTTACTGGTGCTACACTTCTGCAGCGATGAGGAAACCAGTCACAAGTCAGATGAGGCTGAACTCTGGCCTCCCGCCAGCACAACCGATGGTTGAAAGTGATGGGAACTGTAGTCCGACAACGTCTGGCAGCGTACAAATTCCCCACCCCGCCTCTCCTGGTATGCCCCGCGGAGGACCTTAAGGTCCACAAATGACAACATTCTGGAGGTCTCAAGTCACAAGGTGGTTAGGTTGGTCTCAACTAGGGCCAGGGCCTTTTCAGTACTGGCCCGACTTGGTGGAACGCTCTGTCACAAGAGACCAGGGGCCTGCGGGACTTGACGTCTTTCTGCAGGGCCTGCAAGACAGAGCTGTTCCGCCTAGCCTTTGGTTTGGACTCAGTCTGACCCTTATGCTTCCCTCCCCTTATGGTTTTGACTTTTAAAATGAGGCTGCATTTTAAATTGCATTTTAAACTGTATTTTAAATTTCTTTTTTTTCTTTTCTTATTATGTTTTTACTGAAATTTTATTGATGTTAGCCACCCTGAGCTCTGGCTGGGGAAGGCGGGGTATAAATAAAAATTATTATTATTATTGTTGTTGTTGTTGTTGTTGTTGTTGTTGTTGTTGTTATCCCTGCTCTCTGCTGCTTAAGACCTTGGTATGTTCTGGAAGCCACAGGAAGGGAGGGTGCTCTTGAACTCGGGTCCTGCTTGAGCATTTTCCACAGACGTCTCGTTGGCCCCTGTGAGAACAGGATGCTAGACTAAATGACTCATGTCTCCAAAGGACCGATTCTCCCCCATGAGTCTGCCCAGTTATTCAGATTAGCATCTTTTCCAGGCACCCCCATCAGAAACTGGGGAGAGCGCTTTTCGGCTATGGAAACTTTGCTGATGAGATACTCTCCCAGCTCTGAAATCTGAGGGCTGGGGGAAGTCCTGTTTTCTTTATCTGAAAGATGTCAAGCTGCACATTCCCATACAGAACAACGAAATTGAAAAAATCTACATTAGACATTCAAAAACCAACAAGCCTGCTATCCCAGCTATCCCAGCCTGGTTAACCCTCTAAAAACTCTGATACCCCATAATTAAATACGATATACTCCCATAGAGACTACCTTACACTGCATTTAAAAGCAAAATCGCATTTGGATAAAAACTGTTTCTCAGGCGGCTAGTCCTAGTCTTTATAACCCTATACAGTGGTACCTCGGGTTAAGAACTTAATTCGTTCCGGAGGTCCGTTCTTAACCTGAAACTGTTCTTAACCTGAAGCACCACTTTAGCTAATGGGGCCTCCCGCTGCCGGAGCACGATTTCTGTTCTCATCCTGAGGTTAAGTTCTTAACCTGAGGTAATATTTCTGGGTTAGCAGAGTCTGCAACCTGAAGCGTATGTAACCCGAGGTACCACTGTACCTTCTTCCAGAAGGCAGAAGCTGAAAGAGATCTTTTCCGGGGTGCACTCTGCAGCTTTCTTATAACACCTGGAAGCATAAATTTGATCCAAGGTGGGAAGAGTGCACCCAATTATTCTCTCTGCAGTCTTTACAACCCTGGACAGCATTGTTTTTCCCTGACCGTGCAGCTCCCAAACCACACACACAGACCATAAGTTAATTACGGTCAAAAGATTAGAGTGGGTTCTAAAAATATAATTAAAGAAGAATGAAGCGGTAACATCAGGAATGTAACGAACATATGTTTGCAACGGGATTGGGAAATGTATTAAATTTAAATAATTTGGATGGATTTGTTAAAATTTGGAAAACTAATAAAAAATAAAATAAAAATATGCCTCTTATAGGGTTGCCGTATCAAAAAAGTGAAGATCCAGACACCTTTTTTTGGCATAGTTGTTGAACTGTTTTTGTAAAATCTATTTTTAATGAATTTCACCAAATTCAACGCTGCCGACATGGGTTACCATAAGCCCAGATTTTCTTGGACATTTCAACGATTTTCCGCCTGGACGCTGTTTTAGATGACCAAATCCAGGCTATTTCCAGGAAAAGGGATGCGGGTGGCGCTGTGGTCTAAACCAGAGAGCCTCTTGGGGTTGCTGATCGGAAGGTCTACGGTTCGAATCCCCGTGACGGGGTGAGCTTCCTTTGCTCTGTCCCAGCTCCTGCCAACCTAGCAGTTCGAAAGCACACCAGTGCAAGTAGATAAATAGGTACTGCTGCGGCGGGAAGGTAAACAGCATTTCCAAGCGCTCTGGTACTCGTCACGGTGCTCCGTGCACCAGTGGAGGCTTAGTCATGCTGGCCACATGACCCAGAAAGCTGTCTGTGGACAAACGCCAGCTCCCTCGACCTGAAAAGCGAGATGAGTGTCGCAACCCTATAGTCACCTTTAACTGGACTTAATTGTCCGGGGGTCCTTTACCTTTTTACCTTTATTTTCGGGAAAATCCAGGTGTATGGCAACCCTAGCCTCTTAGCTATCAAAGGCAGGAGGGAAATGTGTCTTCCAGCATGCAATGAACACTGCGTAATGAAGGTGCTGGACACACCTCGGTGGGAAGGGAATTCCACCACTTGGGGGCTGCTACAGAGAAGGCCCTGTCCTGGGCCACCCACCCACCCTGAACTTCTGCAGGCGGCGAAACTACCAAGAGGCCTTCCTCTGCGTATCTTGAGATGGTCTGTATGGATGGAGGCACCCTTTCATATATTTGGGGCCCTGAGTCACTTAGGGCTTTAAACACTAATGTGAGCGTTTTAGGATGGAAATGCAATGGTGACTGGTACAGCTGTGAGTGTGATAAAGGCGACTCCCCAGTTATGCAGGGGGTTATGTTCTGGGCCCACGTGTGCTTAAGTGAAATCTCGTGAAGTGGGGAGCGCTCTCTAAACCCCCTTTAAACACCTTCTCTGCTGTTCTCTCTCTCTGCAATCCATACCCAAAATAGGTAAAGGTAAAGGGACCCCTGACCATTAGGTCCAGTCGTAGCCGACTCTGGGGTTGCAGCGCTCATCTCGCTTTACTGGCCGAGGGAGCCGGTGTACAGCTTCCGGGTCATGTGGCCAGCATGACTAAGCCGCTTCTGGCGAACCAGAGCAGCACACGGAAACGCCGTTTACCTTCCTGCCGGAGCAGTACCTATTTATCTACTTGCACTTTGACGTGCTTTCAAACTGCTAGGTTGGCAGGAGCAGGGACTGAGCAACGGGAGCTCACCCTGTCGTGGGGATTTGAACCGCCAACCTCCTGATCAGCAAGTCCTGGGCTCTGTGGTTTAACCCACAGCGCCACCCCCGTCCCAAAATACTGTATCCTAAAATATCAATAACTAGAATTGAAGCTCTGGAGAGGATGAGCAGCATAAACAAGGCCCCGCTGTGCCTCCGGTCTCTTAGGGGCTTCCGCCGCCCTCAATGACATTCTATTCAGGCTTTGGGAAGGGTTTCCTCACAAGTAACAAGGACTCCCTAGCGCTCCTGCCATTTCTGGGTCTGAATTAGAATTATATCCCAGCGCCGCACACAAGCAGAACACACACTTGTGTGTGTCTGTACTGTTGTTTTGGCTGCTTTCAACATTTTTTTTTTTTTAGTTTGTAGGGTTCTATTTGCTATGACAAATCCATAAACTGACATTATTAACCCTCAAAAGGAACAAAGAGGGCATGAAAATGTATCGAAAACCAGCCTTTGCCAACCTGACACCCTCCAGATGTTCTGGACTACAACTCCAAAACATCCAGAGGGTGCCAAGCGGGCAAAGGCTGGTTTAAGCAAATTCTTAAATTCTTAACTAGCTTTGGTCTCCAAAGGGGGTTGCTTTCAAGACAGAAAAGGCCCAACAGAACCACTCATCTCTGTACTTCTCTGGAAAGACCCCCAAGAGGCTCGCAGAGAAACCACTTCATTTTACATCTTGTAAAGGGCAAGAAGCCCTTTTCCCCGTAACATAATCCAGCACGATTCCGTCCTCTTGAGAAAGGCAAAAAAAAAACACCCTTTATTCACAGACAGCCAAGGACAGAGAGAGAAAGAGAGTTATTTGCAAGCTTCTGCTAGCTGGTTGAACGCTTGGGACAGCGCCGTGACAGTGTCCAATATCCGGCGGCGATCCTGTTCTGCCAAGCGCGCACCGCAGCGTTGGGCAAACTTGTCTGGGTGCCAGAGGGCCTGCTGGCGCCGCAGGAAGCGCCGGTAAGCAGCTTGGTCGGAGGGCTCCATGCCGTGGAGCGCCACGCTGGCCATCTCCTCTGGCGTCCCAGCCGGGCACGGCCAGGGAATGTCCACGTATCTCAAAAGGCGCGAACCGTCGGCGGAGAAGACCCGGCTGCAGCCTTCCTCGTAGCGCAGCTTCTTGGCTTCCCTCAGTTCCTTTTCCTTGGCTCGGGCCCGCTTTTGGTAGAGCAGGTGTTCCTCCTCACGGAGGTTTCCCAACTTAGGCGGAGGTTTCTGCGGTTCCGCTTTAGGCCTCTGGCGAAGGCATTCGTTGTCCCGGCTACGCCTCTGCCTGTATTCGCGAGCGATGCGGTCAGCCCAGTCCTCGTAGGTTTCCGTGTCTGGGCCAGCGGTGTAGAAATCCTCTGGGAAGGGCGAAAAGGGAAGAGGAATTTGAGAATACAACTTAAAGGATCGTCTCACCCGTTATACACCCAGCTGAACATGGCACTCGGACGGCAGTTGGCCAGACACATCATCGGATTCCTCATAACAGCTGTGTGAACCAAGGAGGAGGAAGAGGACTTATTTAAATTTCTAGGATGACAATTCTCAGACAAAATGGCAATTATGGAAGTGATCGGAAGATACCATAACACAACTTTGGCTGAAGCTGATTAATATTCTACGGCCTTTAAATTGTGCTTGTGGATAGGGCCTGCAAGACAGAACTGTTCCGCCTGGCCTTTGGTTTGGACTCAGTCTGACCCTTATGTTTCCCGCCCCTTATGGTTTTGATCTATGGGCTACTTTTAAAACGAGGCTGCATTTTAAATTGCATTTTAAGCTGTATTTTAAATTGGTTTTTTCCCTACTATGTTTTTACTGTAATTTTACTGGTGTTAGCTGCCCTGAGCCCAGCTCTGGCCGGGGAGGGTGGGGGAATAAATAAAATAAATTACTACTACTATTACTACTATTATTATTATTATTATTATTATTATTATTATTATTATTATTAATGGTTTCTATGTTTGGCTAGTGCAATAAAGTTTATGATGATGATGAATTTTTGTTCAGGCCTATGTTTATTTTTATTACTTTGCTCTGGGACTAAAAAATAAGCAGGACAAACCTAGTGCAAATAATAATAATAAATAAAATCTATATCCCACCTGTCCTGCAAGCAGCTGAAGGAGGCATATGGCTCTCCCCCTCCGCGTTTAATCCTTACAGCAGCTCCGCAGGGTAGGTTAAACTGAGGGGTGGTGGATTTGAACCCAGGTCTCCCGGGGCCTAGCTCAACACTCTAACCACTACACTGGCTCTCACAGAACTTTTGACTCTGCGAGGCTGAGCTTCACCTTCGTATTGCCAGCCCATCTCCTGAAACTCGTCCTCCCATTCGCCGAGGAGTTTGCGGCGCCATTCCCTCTCTGCGTCACCCTCTGCCTTGTCTTCCTCAGACGCCTCCTGAGAGCACTGCAAAAAAAGTTAAGGAAGGTATCAGCATGCAGTCTGGTCAGCAAGCACCTGAAACCCAACCTTATCCTTCCCCCACGGACCCACGCCGGTACCCATTTATCTTCCTCCTCCCTCAGGAGTTCTCCTGGCGTCTTCCCATCTCTGTTCCTGATGCTCATCGCAGAGGGGCAACGGTTTCGCAAGGGCGAAAACAGGTCTTCGTAGACTGGGGGAAAGGTAAGAACAAAAAAACCCGAGATTAATGAATGGCAACCGACCTAACAGCATCAGGCAAACTCTCTCTCCAGTGCCCTCTAATGGCTACAATATGTGCTGCTAACAGGAAATCCAGGCCTTTTTTAATATATTCATACCTCGGGTTAAATATGCTTCAGGTTGAGTGTTTTTGGGTTGCGCTCTGCGCATGTGCAGATGCTCAAAATGATGTCACGCGCATGCACGGAAGCAGAGACCTACACATGCACAGACGCGGGTTGCATTCGCTTCAGGATGCGAACGGGGCTCCAGAACGGATCCCGTTCGCATCCAAAGGTACCACTGTACATAGGTGTAGCCAGGATTTTTGTGGGGGAACAGGCCTTTTGTGGTGGTGGGGAACCTTAGTTAGCTATGTATTTTTATTGATTGGGGGGCAGATGCCTCTCCCTGCCCCCCCTTTGGCTACACCCATGTATATATAGATAAAGAAATAAAGACATAAATTTTATAGTCCACCTTTCCACAAATAGCTCAAGGTGGAGTACACGGTTCTCCTCCCCATTTTATCCTCACAGCAAGGTTTTAACTTGTGTGGGTGTTGTTTATTGTGGGTGGGTGGGTGGCGCTGTGGGTTAAACCACAGAGCCTAAGACTTGCTGATCAGAAGGTCGGCGGTTTGAATCCCCGCAACGGGGTGAGCTCCCATTGCTCGGTCCCTGCTCCTGCCAACCTAGCAGTTCGAAAGCACGTCAAAGTGCAAGTAGATAAAT
Source organism: Podarcis raffonei (assembly GCF_027172205.1). Lineage (NCBI taxonomy): Eukaryota > Metazoa > Chordata > Lepidosauria > Squamata > Lacertidae > Podarcis > Podarcis raffonei. The sequence continues at coordinate 113,313,654 of NC_070603.1, read as the reverse complement.
AGGTACCGCTCCAGCGGGAAGGTAAATGGCATTTCCGTGCGCTGCTCTGGTTCTCCAGAAGTGGCTTAGTTATGCTGGCCACATCACCTGGAAGCCGTACGCTGGCTCCCTCGGCCAGTAAAGCGAGATGAGCGCCACAACCCCAGAGTCGGCCACGACTGGACCTAATGGTCAGGGGTCCCTTTACCTCTACCTTTTAAGTGTTATAAGTTTTATAAGGCTGATTAATATTTTACTGCCTGCCAAAGATGCCGTAGTTCTATCTATCAGGGACGCTATTATCCAACCAATCAGGGATGCTGTGGCAGTAAATTTCCTGCCCTGTGAGGGAGTTGGCCTGGAAAACCATACAGAGCCCTTCCACCCCCATCCTTCCATATTCCATCTCCTCCACCCACAGCAGACAACGACAGAGCCCCATGTGCAAAGGACTTAGCATGTCCGTAACCTGACCAAGGATCTATTTGAAGGCCGTGCCTCACCTGTGCCTCCCTTGCGGGCCACCTGTCGGGCAGCCACATGCAGAGCTGTGTCCCCACGCTGGTCCGGAACGGAGGGGTCCGCTCCATGCTTCAGCAAGAGGATGGCAGTTTTGTGGTCTTGCCGGGCACAACACCGGTGAAGGGGCGTTCGGAGCTTGCGCCCGGTCGCCTCACCCAGGTCCAAGGCTTCCCCGTGGTGTTGCAGGAGCCTGCGCAGTTTGCGGCGGCGGCTGGAATCGACGTAGCGCCACAGGCGACGCTGGTACCTTGATGCCATGGGAGCGGGCATGTGGTGGAAAGGGCGTGACGCTGTGGGGGGAGATGCAGGATCAGTACCCAGCGCCCTCCGCCTAGGTTCTGACCACACACCTCCATCTCTGCTTTGCTCAGCTTAGCTGTATGACCTTTGTCTTATATCAGTGATTCCCCACCTAAGCGTCTCTAAAATCTTGATACCATCCCCGTAACATATAATTCTTATTATTAAAAAAAAAAGAACTCCTGCACATGTGGAGGAAGCCGAAAAGGCCATTAACTTGGTCTAAACAAGCTTCCAAAGAACATGGCATCCACATTGCTTGTGTATTAGAAATTAGAAGTTTAGAAATTATTTATTGTAACTGTTGAGTGGATTTCTGTTTAACTTTTATATGTTGATATTATTATTTTGTACTATTCTAATAATTGTCGAATGTTACTTTTTGATGTAGGTTGCTTATTTTAAAGTCTTGTTTTATTATCACATTTTTGTATTGCATTAGATTGTTATAAGTTGTACATTTTTTGTTTTTTCAGCTTGTAAACCGCCTGAGTATTGTAAGATAGAAAGACAGTATACGAATAAAAAAAAAAGAAATGAAAAATGAATGTATGTCACAATATATATTTATATACTGTATATGAGGCCCCTAGAACCATAAGAAATGCAAAATGCAAACAAATTGTTAATAACTCATTCTCAAATTGCCCACCTTAAAAATCAAATTGCCCTCCTGTGGGGCGTGTGCCCCACGTTGGGAACCCCGGTTTTATACCAAAGACCTAGCTCATTATCCTTGTGTTTGACACCTGATACTATCTATTTACCTAATGTAAATAGCTTTAACGAGAGAGCGAGAGCCTTTTCAACACTGGCTCCGGCCTGGTGGAACGCTCTGTCTCATGAGACCAGGGCCCTGCGGGATCTGATTTCTTTCTGCAGGGCCTGTAAGGCAGAGTTGTTCCACCTGGCCTTTGGCTTGGAGCCAATTTGATTCCCTCTCCCTCTTTCTTTTTTCTTTTTCCTTTCTCCTCCTGTGATGAGGCTGCATTTTAATATTTTAATGTTTTGATATTTTAATGTTGTATTTTAATCTTGTTTTTAAGTTGTATTCATTCAACTTGTTTTTATTATTGCTTGTTAGCCGCCCTGAGCCCGGCCTTGGCTGGGGAGGGCGGGGTATAAATAAAAATTATTATTATTATTATTATTATTATTATTATTATTATTATTATTATTAATGTGTGAGCGCACTCACTCACAAACACACACAGAGTGTTAGGGAAACGAAACAGTTTTTTTGTAGCCACTTCACATCTCCGCAACACCTTACCTGTTGGCATCCAGAAATCTTCCACTCCTTTGGGAAAGCTGGGAAAGCCAGGTGGCTTATAGAGAGGCAAACATTACCTATTGCTGGTGGGGGATCTTTTTAAAGCCTAAGACTTGCCGATCAGAAGGTCGGCGGTTTGAATCCCCATCTCTGCTCCTGCCAACCTAGCAGTTCTAAAGCATGTCAAAGTGCAAGTAGATAAATAGGTACCGCTCCGGCGGGAAGGTAAACGGCGTTTCCGTGCGCTGCTCTGGTTCACCAGAAGTGGCTTAGTCCTGCTGGCCACATGACCCGGAAGCTGTACGCCGGCTCCCTCGGCCAGTAAAGGGAGATGAGTGCCGCAACCCCAGAGTCGGCCATGACTGGACCTAAGGGTCAGGGGTCCCTTTACCTTTAAGAGCCCTGCGGGATCAGGTCCATCTATTCCAGCGTGGCGTCCAGCAAAATGTCCCCATGGGGAGAAGCCCACAATCAGGACCTGAGGGCAGCAGCCCCTCTCCCCACCTCACTGTCCTTTCCTTGAGGGTTTTTAAGCAGAGGTTGGATGGCCATGATCTAGCTGAGAGTCCTGCCTTGCGCGGGTTGGACTAGATGACCCTTGGGGATCCCCTTCCAACTCTACCATTCCGTGATTTCCCCCCAGCAACCTGTCTTCACGCGAGACCCGCTCTCACACCCCCCCTCCATCATAATTACCTAAACACCCCTCCGACAACTGCAAGGTTTCGCGCACGAAGGGATTCCTCCCAGTCTGCGTTGATCCATGGCGGAAGGGGAGGCGGAAAGGGAATGCACCGATGAGGGCGGATGTGGCTTCAGGAAGCCGCCCAAAGCGAAGTGGTCCACGCGCGCGCGCGCGTGCCAGTACTTGGTGCTCAGCCTATTGGAGTCCGGCTAGGAAACCGCGAGGTAGGACCAGAAAGTAAATAGCCCTCCGGAACAGTCCCATAGCTTGTCGCTAGGTTTCTCACTGTACTATGGAGTCGTCTCCTCTACTTTCCAGTTCATTTGAGGCAGCCCGGGGCTGATGGGAGTTGTAGTTCAAAACATCTGGCGGGCGCCAGACAGGCAATGCTGCTGGGAGGACTAGTGTGATAATTGTAGCGCTTTGAAGCCTGAAAAGTGTTACATAAATCCTCATATTTACCTCTATTATTTATCATTAGTATTAGGAGTAGTAATATTTCTGTTGTTGGCATCTGTTTTGGGAGACAAAATTAATATTAATAATTTTATTATTTATACCCCACCCATCTGGTTGGGTTTCTCCAGCCATTGGGCGGCTCCCAACAGAACACTAAAAACACACTAAAACATCAGACATTAAAAACTTCCCTAAACAGGGCTGCCTTCAGGTGTCTTCTAAAAGTTAGATACAGTCATACCTCGGGTTACAGAAGCTTCAGGTTGCATTTTTTAGAAACCTGGAAGTACGAACGGGTTAATTCCGGGTTTTGGGGGTCGCACACGCACAGAAGCGCTAAATCGCGACCCGCCAGTGCACAGACGCGCTGCTGTGGGTTACGAACGTGCATCCTGCATGGATCACGTTCACAACCCGAGCGTACACTGTACAGTGGTACCTTGGGTTTAGTACTTAATTTGTTCCGGAGATCCGTTCTTAACCTGAAACTGTTCTTAACCTGAAGCACCATTTTAGCTAATGGGGCCTCCTGCTGCCGCCATGCCGCTGGAGCACGATTTCTGTTCTCATCCTGAAGCAAAGTTCTTAACCTGAAGCACTATTTCTGGGTTAGCAGTGTCTGTAACCTGAAGCGTATGTAACCTGAAGCGTATGTAACCCGGGGTACCACTGTAGTTGTTGTATTTCCTTGACATCTGGTGGGAGGGTGTTCCACAGGGCAGGCTTCAGTGAATCTTTTTCAGCATCTTGGCTACCAGCTCCCACCACCCCCTTGTAGACACTTCATAGCAGATCCCTTTCCAGAGATGGTCACCGCAATCTGGTTCTCTCCTTTCCCAGAGCTCAACCCGATCCTTTCTTCGCTGCCCATAATAACCACCATCTTGGCATTGTTCTGGACACACCAGGGCTCCTGCTGTAACTTGGACAAAGCTACGCCAAAACACTTCTTGCCCCCTGCTGACTCCATCACATCCCTTGCCTTCCTTAAGTTCTCCAAGTTCAGCTGGACAATCCCTGCTCGGAGGCGCTCTAGGAACGTCTCACTCTTCTCATTGATGTTATAGTCAGCCACGCCATTGTTTGAGAAGACACAGATCTCACTGAGACCTTGGCCAGAGATAAATTCCACTGCCCAGCCATCACATTCCACCAGCATCTGGGCATCTTCCTTGATGGAGCTAGGCTCCACGGCAAAACACTCCACTGCTTTGTCAAAGCAAGCCAAGGATGGGGCCTTCTTAGATGAACTCCAGCAACACAGCTTGCTACGGGTGGTAAGAAGACTGCTCAGGCTTACTGGCTGGGGCTGGGAGCAGAGGCAGGCCAGGTACTGCTCCCATGTGGCTACAAAGACATGATATTGGGCTTTGCCTTGGATGTAGAAGACGGTGATCTCACAGTCACCCTTCCCAAAAATCCACTCTAACAGCTTGCGGTCAGCAGCAATGGTAAGCCGGGCCTTGTTTCTTATGCACTGGGGCTCTAGGCTCAGTTGATTCAAGGCAAGATTCAGGCAGGAGAACAGCTCACTGTTTGGGTTCGAAGAGATAGCAAAGTCGAGAAACTGAAGGCCATCTTTTCCCAGTGCAAAACAAACCTGCGGTGTTGGTTCCAGATTTGCACAATGGGATCTAAGGGGAGAGATGACAGAGGGCTGAAAAACGGTTCTGACATTTCTGTCAGGGATGGGGAACCTGTGGCCCAGTGTTGTCAACACTGCTAGGCATATAGTTTCCATTATTTACTTCTACGCAATTTTCAGAGTCTGCATTTCATATCCCTCTGACTTCACTGCCTATTCATATAATTATAATATATCTGGCAACTCAGGATAACGTCTACACATCTGAGGAAGTAGACTCTGGTCCACAGCTTAACAAATGCATTACATATTTGAAAGGTGCCGCATCTCAGAGGCAAGTCCACTAAGGGAGTCTAAAGCATTGCTTGGTTTTCGGAAAAGACAATGGCGAGTTTTTCTGAGACTGGACTGCCTCCTTCCCTACAAACCCTGCCAGTGTTCATATTGTCAGAGAGGACCCTCTTGGTAGTTCTGCTACGCTCAGCTCAGGGTGGCCGTGGCCCTGGGGAAGGCCTTCTCTGTGGCAGCCCCTAAGTTGTGGCATGCCTTTCCTTCACTCTAACTTTCAGCTAATGATGAACACACACCTCTTTACTCTGGCCTTTGCCACCTGAGGTGTGACCAAGTTGTTTTAAACCACTTTTAATGTTGTATTTTAATAATAATAATTTTTAATTATTTATACCCTGCCCATCTGGCTGGGTTTCCCCAGCCACTCTGCACAGCTCCCAACATAATACTAAAAACATGATAAAACATCAAACATTAAAAACTTCCCTAAACAGGGCAGCCTTCAGATGTTTTCTAAAAGTCAGGTACTTGTTTATTTCCTTGACATCTGATGGGAGGGTGTTCCACAGGGCAGGCACCACTACCGAGAAGGCCCTCTGTCTGCTTCCCTGTAACCTCACTTCTCGCAGGGAGGGAACCGCCAGAAGGCCCTTGACACTGGACCTCAGTGTCCGGGCTGAATGATGGGGGTGGAGACCTTCCTTCAGGTATACTGGGCCGAGGCTGTTTAGGGCTTTAAAGGACAGCACCAACACTATGCATTGTGTTTTGATCTTTGTAACCCACCCTGAGACCTTAGGGTGAAGGACAGGTAATAAATTAAAACATTAATAGTTTAATTAAAAGATGCTGGAGGCTGCAATCTTACACACATTTACATGGGAGTAGGCCCCTTCGAGGACGCGGGTGGCGCTGTGGGTTAAACCACAGAGCCTAGGACTTGCTGATCAGAAAGTCGGCGGTTCAAATCCCTGCGATGGGGTGAGCTCCCATTGCTCGGTCCCTGCTCCTGCCAATCTAGCAGTCCGAAAGCACGTCCAAGTGCAAGTAGATAAATAGGTACCCCTCCGGCGGGAAGGTAAACGGCGTTTCTGTGCGCTGCTCTGGTTCGCCAGAAGCGGCTTAGTCATGCTGGCCACATGACCCGGAAGCTGTACGCCGGCTCCCTCGGCCAGTAAAGCGAGATGAGCGCTGCAACCCCAGAGTTGGCCACGACTGGACCTAATGGTCAGGGGTCCCTTTACCTTTACCTTAGGCCTCTTTGAACGGAATCAGTGAGTAGTAAAGCGCAACACTGAACTGTGAGGAAAGAGGGCTGGGGCAACAAATTGTAAACAAAGTGTCAAAGTGGTGCAGCTTGGTAAGTTTAGACAAATTCACAGAGAATGATGATATCAGTGGCTGTTAGTGATAACTGCTATCTTACCTCCAATGTGGCTACTGGGAATACAGGAGGAGTGTACTGTTGCATTCAGGTCCTGGCCTGGTATCTGGTCAGCCACTGCGAGAACACGATGCTAAACTAGATGGGCCTTTGGCCTGATCTAGCAGGGCCTCTTCCTATACCCTTAATAAGGCAATACTCCCAAACACAAGCAGTTCAGCACTGAAACAAAATGCCTCCAGGGGCTGAGGAACCTCCTGTAATGTTTCTAGAAAAGGCTGGCCACACATCTGTCAGAGATGTCACATTTTAGGCAAAGCAAGATCATCCTTTATTGGATCCCAAGTTTTTGATTACATATCTCCTACATCTAATACCATCTCACCTATCATGGACAAAAGAAAATGCCCATCTTCTTCCTTCCTCTCCCTCCTGCCTCCTTAGGTTTATCATTCATTTATTCATTCATACACACATACCGCACCAATCTGGGCTGCCAGTCCTGCCTCCTTGCTATAGTCCTACTTTGTCTTCTACACATGTTGCTGTGTGGAGGTATGTTGGGAGGCTCCATAACTCACCACTCAGAGGCTGGAGCTCAGATCTTTCTCCTCCTGGTGCACTGAGCAAGTGCTGAATGAGTCATAACCCGAGCAGCTGTTCAACCTGTTATTTTGCTGTTTTGTCTCCAGTACATACTTATTTGTTTTCCATATTTTTGTAGCTAGTGGACGGCTAACAGGTATCCAGGGTGTAGCTCTCAGGGGAAGGGCAGCCAGGGGACAGATGGGGACACACACGCGCACACACACACACAGAGAGAGAGAGAGAGAGAGAGAGAGAGAGAGCACACAGCAAGAGTTTCAAAAGACAAGTTGCTTGTGCTTTTGACTGACATGGGGCATACCCCATTGGTTGGTACAGGGTCAAATTGCAGCACACCTTCAAATTATGTGCAAGGGAACTGGAGAAGCACAAATCTCTTCACCCAAGAGCTCAGCCACCACAAGTATTGCCATGTCTTGAGTAGCCCGGGAGGACTTCCCCTGGACAAGACAATACCTAGAGACTCTATGGAGTCAATGAAAAAGTTACTGTGCAGGATCCAGCTTCCTGGAGAAAATCTTTTAAAAGTCAAGTCCCCTTGTGGCTGTAATATCTGTCATGGATGTTTCATCTGGGATTCCTGCATTGCAGAGGGTTGGACTAGATGACCCTTGGATTCCTTCATGATTCTATGATATATACTACAAACGCAGTCTGGGACCTAAGAGGGCTTGGGGGCAAGAATGGGTTAGACACCCAGGGACTGGGGCTTCCATGCCCTTCATAGCTCAATGTCCGTCGCTGAGAATAATGCATGCAAAATGACAAACATTTCTGCATAAGGTAATTTAATTTGAATAGTTTCTATAAGCTACATCATTCAGCTCTTTTGTGAGGCAAGTTCTGGAGCACTGTTGGCAAATAATTCTATTTTTCTTCCCAGCATAGAGTACACATAGCCCTGCACAATGAACACCGACGACTGCGCAGAGCGAAAGCTAACATTTTGTTTGCTAACAGATCTCCGGGGAAAGGAGGAAAAACAGAGATATTTTAATCTTTTGCTTCCCTTGGGGATCCTGAAAGGAAGCCAAGAGCCTTTTCTGACCTTTGGCCTGTTTACCTGGGTGGTCCAAGGATGCCTGAGAGTGTTATGGCCTCGTGCAACACATGGGAAACTCCAAGTTTATTTTTCTGGATTACCTACTTTGGCTACTGCCTACCAGCTGCCAGCAGCTCCTTGTATCTTCCTTCAGAAGACCTTTCCCCTTTACAACATTGTGCTGTCTCTCCGATTGGGCCAGAAGGAGAACGAGTGGTTATGTAGACAGCTCCTCTAACCAATAAGAGCTCAAATATCAAGGTTCATGTAAGTACGGAGGTTGCGTTCCCAAGCTTGGGCCTTGGCCTCTCTGCGGCGAGCTTCTCGTTTCCCCACTGTCGCTGCTCTTTCCTTCCTGGGCCTCCGCTCTACGGGCCTCTCCACTGCACTGGAGTCATTAGCGTCAAAGTGGGTGACTTTGGGTCTGAGGTCACTGCTGAAGCCCAGGCCTTTCTGATCTCGCTTGAGGACAGTCTGGATCGGGAATTTGCGGCCAGTGCCCTCAGGCCCCAAGCCAGCTTCCTGATCCCAACCTCCCTTGACCATCAGCCGGAAGCCCACGTTGTTCTCTGGGATGTGGTAGCGTGTGGGGGGCAGTGGGTCGCACCGGTTGAAGAGGTGAGCAGTGGAGCGCTCGTGCAACGCCACCGTGTCCTCGCTGTAGTGCGTCCGGCACACGGCACAGTAGTTCCTCTCGGCCGGTGGCTGCGGACTGGAGAACAAAGGAAAATTACACCGGAGAAAGGCAAGCCGCATTCACACAAACTGCGACTGTAGTAACCCTCAAAGAGCATCTTACAGGGGAAAGTGAGGAAGAAAAGACAAATACAGACTTCTCTTGAGAAAGGGAAAAAAGGGAGTGCCTACCCACTATGTCTGTGCTGCCTGGATGAAAATATCATCATCATCATCATTTATGAATCCTCTTTCCCACATTTACAAGCATACAGAAAAAACAATAAAAACAAAACAAACACCAATTGAGAGAAGTTTTAAAACAACACAAAAAGACCTGCCAAAAAAGTTGAAAAACATCTTCATGTATGTGACAATGGCCGCGAGAGTTCTGGTAGCGCAAAGATGGAAGACTGAAGAAACCCCAACTAAAGAATCATGGCAAGAAAAATTGATGGACTATGCAGAACTGGCAAAATTGACATATAAGCTACGGGACAGGGATAACTGTGACTTTAAGGATGAATGGGAACCTTTCACAAAGTATTTGAAGACGCAACAAAGCGAATTGGACTCCTTGGCAGGTTTTGAATAAACATCCACAATTTTTTTTTTTTTACTGATATTAATCAGCTAAACAGTTTGAGGATCTATACAACTTTGTAACATGCAGAAAATAGCAATATTAGGGAAACCAAAGACTGGAACTGAGGGAAGTTGGGGGGTGCGGTGGGGGGTGGGTTCTGTGGGGGAGGAAGGAAAAATGGGGGGGGGGGAATAAGGATATGTTTTTGGATAATATGTCTTGTTATAACTTTGAATAAAAAAATATAAACAAAAAAAACCACACACAAAGAACAACAACAACACAAATGCAAACCCAAGTCAAGAGGGTTAACTCCAACCAAGCTCTTCTAGTGATTTGGGGCCTAGATATGGGAAGAAGGATGTAGGGCCTGGATATCCTAGGAAGGGGGGTGAGCGGTTTGTGGCAGGGGATGGTCTCTATAGCAGGGGTAGCCAATATGGTGCCCCTCCAGATGCTTTTGGACTCTAACTCCCATCAGCCCCAGCCATCAAGAACCACTGGATAAGGATACTGGGAGTTGGCATTCCAGCTACATATTGACTACTGATGCTCTGGGAGATCTTTCCATGTTCACAACTGATGGTCAGTTGAAGTGTCTTAAGTGGATGGGAATCTCTTAAAACTGTGGCAGTTTTATTGGCAGGTATCCCTGGGTTTCTGGAACAGTCCGAAGCAGCATTTAAAAGCAAACCCATTCAGAGGCTTTCTTCTCCGGACAGTAACTGGATACAGTGGCACCTCGGGTTAAGAACTTAATTTGTTCTGGAGGTCTGTTCTTAACCTGAAACTGTTCTCAACCTGAAGCACCACTTTAGCTAATGGGGCCTCCTGCTGCCGCCACGCCACCGCCGCTCGATTTCTGTTCTCATCCTGAAGCAAAGTTCTTAACCCGAGTTACTATTTCTGGGTTAGCGGAGTCTGTAACCTGAAGCGTATGTAACCCGAGGTACCACTGTATTTAGTTTATTACATTTATATCCTGCTCTTCCTCCCAAAGGAGCCCTAGCTGAATTCTCAGGAACAAGGAAGCTCACCTGGAGGGTTCCTCCTTCACCTGCGGCCTTTCACTCTCCCGTAGGGCGTCCACCACATCCTGGTGTCCTGCCTCCTCAGCCAAATCCATAGCATCCCGGCCTTGGGGCTCACAGACCCCTACCCAGGCAGCACCGCGGCTCAGGAGATACCTCACAGCCTCCACCCGACCAGCGTAAGCTGCACACATAATCGCTGTCCAGTAATAATCGTCTCTATAGTTCACATCACACCCTTCCTTCTCCGCCAGCATCCGCAGAGTTTTCAGGTCGCCATCCTGGGCGGCTTTCAGGAACTTGTTCCCTGTGCGGCTACTTGTCGGTCCCAGGTGGTTCTGGACGGGCTGAAGCTGTTGCGCAGGTTGGTGGCGTACACAAGGCGCCTTTCGCTTCCTATGTGAGGGTCTTGCAGGATTAGCTGGAGCTTCCAAAAGGCTCTCATAGAAGCTGCGAGCTGCCTCTCCCGCTGTGTTCCCTTCCTCCTGGCCAGCAAGACGGGAGCCTCTGCAGCTTTTTTTCTGGACATGCCCATCTCTCCAGAGATCTGATTCCTCCTGGGCACGAGTAAAAGCAATCAGCTGAGGACCGTGGTTCATGTTGGAAGAGGGTGGCTCTGGCTATAAAGCCAAAACTGCAACCTGGAACTTCGCAGCCTGTTGAAAGTAGAGTCAGAGAATTACGTGTTACACCAAGACCCATTTTTTGCTAAGTAATAAAGGCTGAATGTGTGCAGTGATTTCACAGCAACTACCTAAGAATCCATGTTTCCGAAAAGTGAAATTTCTAGTGCATTTGGCTTGTGAAGACATGCTTTAAAGCATGCACACAAATGGCTGCTGAAATGACTGAAGCCAGAGAAATATGGCCAAGCAAGATTTCCAGTGGTTGGGTGGGTGGGGTCTTCAGTGCTCTGCACAGTTTCTTGCCCCTCTATATGACTGGCAAAACCAGAATAAGTTATGAAAAATAAAATAAAATGTAAATATTTGCTCCAGTTGTTTATCTGTAGAAAAACATAGGATTCCACTCTCTTTTAAAAAATAAATAAATCAGGTTTTTGTTGTTGTTGGATAGGTACATCTTGTATTCTGTGCTAGAAAGCCAAACTTTAATAAAAGCTCAGTTCAATGGCATGGTTTGGACAACTGTTCCATTGTTTCATAAACCATGGTTTATGAAGCTGTGAATGAGTGCTTGGGCTGAGGGTTCCTCGCTTCACCTGTTGTGCCTTATATTAAACCAGAGCTCTCAGTTCATGTTAAAGACAATATGCAATAGAAGATGAAGAGAAGAGGAATGAGCAGAAGGTGCTTTGGCCCATATACTCTTTTATGGTTTCACAAACCATGGTTTATGGAGCTTCAAACAGTTACCCAAACCAGGCCAATATCTCAAATCAAATTTGCACAAAATTGCTTATTTTGTTAGGCATGGCTAGGAAATGCAAAGAGTCATGAAGAACGAACAATGGATCTGCTCTCCAGCTACCCGAAATCCTGCTTAAGACCACTCTAACTTCTAAGCTGTCACCCACCAACATAATTTTAAGCCTGTTTTCATAAGCATAATGGTTAGAAACTGACTTTTTAAAACCCCCACAAAGATTCTCAGGATGCTGAACACTACATAAGATACTGTGTTCTCTGTTGTTAAACCAGGTATCCTTAGTGTTACAGATCATCAATGGAAGCCCTGCTTGAGAGGCCACCTGAAAAAACTTGCAGAAGCAGGTTGGAGAGAATCACAGAATCGCAGAGTTGGAAGGGGAGCCCCTAGGGTCATCTAGTCCAACCCCCCTGCGGTGCAGGAATCTCAGTGGAAGCGTCCGTGACAGATGGGCCCCCAACCTCTGCTTCAAAGCCTCCGAGGAAGGAGAGCCTGCCACCTCCCGCATTCAGCGTTTGGGAGGAAGCGCCGAAGCAATGGAACCAAGACAGTCAGGCCCAGAGAAGTGGGAAGGGCGGCAGGAATGGGAAAACAGGGACCTGGGTGGCAGAAACGCTTTTTTATTTTTATTTTTAAAATTTCTATTGATATAGCAAGAAAAAACAAGAAAAAACACAAATACCAAATTACACACAGGAATAACCATAGACACATAGTCAAAACAAAAAATTTTTTTTCCTTCCAGTAGCACCTTAAAGACCAACTAAGTTAGTTCTTGGTATGAGCTTTCGTGTGCATGCACACTTCTTCAGATACATGCACACGAAAGCTCATACCAAGAACTAACTTAGTTGGTCTTTAAGGTGCTACTGGAAGGAAAAAAAATTTTTTGTTTTGACTATGGCAGACCAACACGGCTACCTATCTGTAACATAGACACATAATTTTCTTAACAAACAATAAAACATATATTGGTCTTAACACTAAAGACCCAACCTCCCTTCGATTTCATATTTCGATTTCATATTACTTATTGCCAATACACACTTTTATCATAATTAAAGTTTTTCTTAATATATCTAATTTCTTATATCTACCTTGCAACTATTACTGAAGTTCCTCGAATGCTGCAACAGAATTTATACTACTATATTTATTTTTCAAATATTCTTTGAAAACCTCCCATTTTGAAACAAATTCCTGTTTTGATTTATTCTTTATTTTTTCTGATAGACCATCTAATTTGGCATATTCTGTCACCTTTTTGATCCAATCTTGTATAGAGGGGATTTCATTACTTTTCCATTTTGCTGCGATCAGAACTCTTGCTGGGTGACAGAAACTCTTGAGGATCACAGGCTGCTCCCTCACCTCCAACCTAACCCTTGGCTGTGTATATACACCATGGGTAGGCAAACTAAGGCCCGGGGGCCGGATCTGGCCCAATCACCTTCTAAATCCAGCCCGCGGATGGTCTGGGAATCAGCGTTTTTACGTTAGTAGAATGTGTCCTTTTATTTAAAATGCATCTCTGGGTTATTTGTGGGGCACAGGAATTTGTTCATTTCCCCTCCAAAATATAGCCCGGCCCCTGATATACACTGAGCACCTTCCCACCTGCAGCCTCCTGAACCCTGGAAACTATAGTTCACACCCCACTGAACTACAATTCCCAGCACCCTTAAGATAGAGTTCCCAGGATTTGTGTGTGTGTCTGTTTGCTTTGAATGTATGTGGTGTGTGCATTTAAATGTACACATAAAAATATGTACATTTGTAACGTAGAGATGCGGGGGGGGAGTGAACGTCGGGCCTTCTCCATAGCTTCACCCAGATCCCTGGGCGAAGGAAATCAAGCCAAGGTCTCCCTCCACCCCCGAAGCAGGAACGGGGTGCTTCTCTCTCCCCCCCCCAGCCTCTGGGAAGCCCAACACAAGCCCTACTGACTCGGGCCTTTCCTTACCACCCAGGAAAACACTCACCCAATTCTCCTTTACCGGAAATTCAGGCGGCGGGTCACTCTACCCTTTCCAAAACAATCTCTATGGCGCCGCTCACAGAGTTCTTGGCAAAGGCTTGTAACGCGCATGTGCCAAGCTGGGACGCCGGGGAAGGGGGGGGTAAGGCGCGCAGGCGTAGAAGCATATACCTTGGAGAAAGCTGGGTCTGTTTAGCAGCAGCTGGCGATCGGATACAAAGTTTCCTGTTTACGCAGGGTTAAAGCAGTCTTCCCCGTACCTGACGCCTGCGCAGTGGGGTGTCCGAGGAAGCGCCCCGCTGTCGCAATGGAGACGCATGCGCTGTCTGCTCCTAGGAGGTTTGCGGCGGCGGCTGTTGTTGTTCTCGCGGACTGCTGCCTGGCGCGCTTTCCCGCCTTTTCCGGCGCGAGGCGCAGTCACGTGCCAAGCGTTTTCGCGCAGCGGCCGTTAACGGTTAACGCAATTTGCATACTGCAGGCGCACTCATCCCTCATAGCTCCTGCTTTTTCTGGAGAGTAAGCTCTTTTTTTTTTAAGAAAAGGGACCATATTAATGAAAATTAAAAAACAGGCACCATGCCCCACTAGACTTGTGAGAAAACAGCTTTCCCAAGCGAATGTGTTGGTTTTACATTTTATTTTTCAACAAGAATTTGCCCTTTTGCCCTCACCCTGTGTTGAGTGAGTGGAGAGGGGTGGGTGGGAATTAGTTGCTCATTGCGTAATTTTACGGTGAGGCCTACGTCTGTTCAGAAGTAATTCCTGCTGAATTCAAAGGATTTTGAATCCAGGAAACAGGAGTTAGGATTGCAGCCTTAGTCAGGTTCTGTATCTGTCGCAAACCCACTTTGCCAGAAAGGGGATGATACGCAAATAAACCCAATTAAGGCTGATCTATATAGAGTGGCGCTGTGGGTAAAACCTCAGCGCCTAGGACTTGCCGATCGCATGGTCGGTGCGAATCCCTGTGGCGGGGTGCGCTCCCATCGTTCAGTCCTAGCGCCTGCCAACCTAGCAGTTCGAAAGCACCCTAGGGTGCAAGTAGATAAATAGGGACCGTTTACCAGCGGGAAGGTAAACGGCGTCTCCGTGTGCTGCGCTGGCTCGCCAGATGCAGCTTGTCACGCTGGCCACGTGACCCGGAAGTGTCTGCGGACAGCGCTGGCTCCCGGCCTATAGAGTGAGACGAGCGCACAACCCTAGAGTCTGGCAAGACTGGCCCGAACGGGCAGGGGTACCTTTACCTTTACTTATATAGAGTCATGCCTCGGGTTAAAGTCACTTCAGGTTGAGCGTTTTCAGGTTACGCTCCGTGGCGACCTGGAAGTAACGGAACGAGTTACTTCTGGGTTTCGCTGCTCACGCATGCGCAGATGCTCAAAATGACATCATGCGCGTGTGCAGAAGTGGCGAATCGCCACACGCGCAGATGCGGGTTGCGTTCTGCTCTGGATGCGAACGGGGCTCCAGAACGGATCCCGTTTGCATCCAGAGGTACCACTGTACACCCTTTTCCGGTGTTATCACCCTTAAAGTGGAGTTTGTAGCAGGTAAAGAACGTCAGAGTTCCTTGCAACAAATGAACAGCAATCCAGACGGGGAGTGTCGGAGCAAGACAGCAAATTCTTCGGCACATCCCAACCCCTGCTGGCCTGTGGAAGGCGGGGTGGCATTTATTATTATTTGCTGTGCGTGTGGATGCCAGACTGGTGTAGCTGGGGGTGATCTCTGTGGCTTTGGATCCAGAGTCATAATTGCCTCAGCCTAAAACTACCAGCAACAGCTTCACACCAAAATGGACAAAACAAGAGTCTCAGCTATGGCAAGCCACCCTCCAACCAGTGTTCATCCTCCTCACTAACACAGGCTGACAGAGAGGTGGCTACATGCCACCCAGTTCCCCATGAAATCCATATTGGGGTGTGTGGGTGCAGGATTGTACTTTAAAAAAAAAGACTCTTAAAAAGCATCTAACAGACCATTTCAGTAATCAAGATTTAGGCAGATATGTGGTAAAAGTAAAACTTAAAACTGAACTAATTCAGACAAACGTTGAACTGAACATGAACCAAAATTATCAAACATGTTACAGTGATATTAACTATTAATGAAGGGTAAGGTGGTAGAATGCAACAATTATGAATTGACTGACACCCCCACTTTCTGCACAATAACCGGAACTCAAGGCAGCTAGCTAACCATAAGAGAAAAATTTCAGTTACGTAAGTTTTTTGTAAAAAGGCTGTGGTGACTGGTCGGAACAGAACTTCCCAAGTGACCTAAGTATTAGTCATTTTATTTAGGCTCAATTGTTACTATGCCAGTTATCTTGCCAAGTGGTTCAGAAGGGGAAAGGAAAGTTTGTCCTTGGAAAATCCAAATTTCCACTTCAGTTGGTTATTATAAGCACTATCATATAACTTGAACAATTGGCTAAAGTTACTTGTCCTCCTCCCTTTCCCCTTTTTCCCCTTTTGTACCTGCCTTTTAGATTGTAAACCTGGGAGAAGTGGCTGTTATGCTCTATAAGCTGATCTGGCAACCATTTTTGCTGTAGAGTGAGGTAGAAAAATATATTTCTATATAAAATAAATGCTGATCTTTATATATTTATATCCATTGAACAGGCATGGCTAATTAAGAGAAAACCTAAAATGACAGCCATGTTGAGAACGGGCACTGCAGACAGAATGAGTCGGCGAAGCAGCACCAGCATCAGGGATGGTAACTTAATGTGGATGGGAGGCCTGTAGTGGATAGTGGGAAATGAATCTAGTTGTTCTTCATGTAGTCTGAATTATAGGGGGATCACCCACTTTCCTTTTGTGACTGCCCCTTTAGCTATAATTTTTAGAAAATTATGGGAGTGATATGACTAAAGTTGTGAGGGAGGATGTCTGGAGATGTAATTTGTGGATTTCATTGGTACCCCCCCCCCACTCTCCCACCCCCCGATTCAAGCACTGCCCTCATAGAAGTGACTTGGCCCCATCGCTTCCAGTTGAAGAGAATTTTGGAGGCTTATGTTGAAATTGCAAGCTAAGCTAAACAGTTTTCTTTAACTTAATTTAAATTTTGAGTGGGAAGTGCCAGCACAATCCTACACATGTCTACTCTGATGTCATCCCTATAGGGTTCAATAGAACTTGCTCCTAGACGTAGCCATATAACTGCAGCTCTAAGTATATTAAATATTTATATATGAAAACATTTGAGGATGGTGCTGCAACAACAACAAGAAGCCAAGCTGCTTAAAAGAATGGCTACAGTTGGTGACTCTTGGGTTCCTAGCAAATCACAAGGTTGATCCCAAACTCACAAGCCTAAAGTCTGTCCTGCACTTATTTAGTGAGTATTTTAAAATGTACATTAAAAGACATCAGCAAACCCATCAGGATTTTTCAGTTGGTCTGGACCTGCTGATAAATCCCGCATTAGGGCTGCAAACCTATACACGTTTACCTGGGAGTAAGTCCCATTGTACTCCATGGGACCAAAAATAAGGAAACGTGTTTTAGAGATTGCACTGTAAAGTACCGTAAATAAAGTACAGAAAGAAGCAAGCACTTTACTGCAGTTGCCCCATCTTGCCAGCAGGAGGGCCCACACCTGCAAACTGCTGCAATCACCAAAGTTCCCCCAACCTTCCTTCCACCTCATCCCAGCACTTCTGCCGTTGCCCCTTCATGTGCCACTTCTAATCTATGCCATAAATAATTGGAAGAGCTCCAATAAATTGAAGCATAGTTAGTATACAATGGCAATTTATATTGTATTGTAACTTATAGAGGTACTGAAATCTACAGGGTCAGTACTAAGACTGTTGGGCTAGAGCCTGGATTCAAAACCTCACGCAGCCACGATGCTCACTGTACATACTGGGGTAATTGGTATAATTTTCTTTTGGTGAATGATGTATGCTGCCTGAAATTCTCTGCCCACTTACTGGAGAGTAAGTTGCACCAAATTCTTCCCTTAACTAAACAGGGAAACAAGCCACAGAGTGGTTGACGTAGTAGTAGACAAAATTACTCACAAAGGAGGAGGGTGGGGACCTGGGCACCACCCACATCACCTCCTAGGTGCTGGACCCGGTCTAGGTTCCACAAGCCACCACTGGATCCTAGGAAGGTTGTGGATTGGCCTCATAAGTGCACCCACTCCCCATCTCTCCACAAGGCAGTTCACTAGCCTTGGACAGCAGGTGCAGTGTATGGGTGCTCTGTCGCTACGGTCAATGTATGCATCACTTTCTGATCTCTCTTCTTCAAACTCTTGTCTCCTGCTAAATATGCATTAATGAATGATGATATCATTGCAAGCAAATGAGGAGGGACCACAGGTGGGAGACCTGGAAGAGTAGATCCCATATGTATGCTGATGACCAAAACCTCATGAGGATGGTTAAAATCTGAATGTTTGATGTTTTATTGTGTTTTTAATATTCTTGTTGGGAGCCACCCAGAGTGGCTAGGGAAACCCAGGGGTATGTATGTATGTATGTATGTATGTATAAATGAATGAATGAATGAATGAAAATAATAATAATGCTCAAGAGAGAAGAACAAATTGGGCGACTCAGATCCTAAATTGTAGGATTTGGAATGGAAAAGATATTCTTCAAAGACTTTTAACAGAGGGGGTGGGGGATTAAAACGTCTTTGCTGTCTAATGGAGGCACATAGAGGACTTTCTTGGTTCTTTTTAGGGAGGGACATACCTAACAGCGCCTATTATGTATTAAGAAAGCAGCTGGCTTATTTTCTTTCCCCTCCTTTTCTATAATTAAGCTTTTACTCAGTCCTTTCTTCGAGGACTGCATTCCAGTAATCTGAGCGCTTCATAAAAATAACAGCTAATGCTTGGCCCCACAATCCTGCTTTTTCTGCGCCTCCCACTTTCCCGTCTCGCTCTGTAGACGCACTTGCTCTCTTCCGCATATTTAATATGTATTTAAAATATGCGCTGCTTTCAGATAGGATCGGACCCACTTTGCTTTGCTTTCAATTCTCCTCCTCCCATGGGGTTATAATATATGTTCTCATCTGCTCGCTATCTCCACCCCACCGTCCGAGAAACCATTCCCCAGGCTATGCTCGCCTGCTTTTCAATCGGGGCCAATATGAGCGGCGGTGAGGATTTGCATCGGGCTAACGGCGCAGGAAGTCACGGTGATGCGCGCCTGATAGCCGCCCTTTTTTCCCTAGCTTTGTAAGAGAAAGCTGCAACTACCGCCTCAATTCTGAATCGGTACCTAGCTCGTGGTAGGGTTTCCACGAGCCGTCTTTCCTGTACAAATCAAGTTTCTCGGAGTTCCGGGCTGCTATTTCAATTTTATCTGACCAAGGAGGCTTCCGTCTCAAGCACTCATGACGATTCTTTAGGAACTCTCCTACTCCTGTCTCCTTTTAAATTGAAATATTATTTGACCATATTTACCATAATGCGTTCGTTATAGGTTAGCGCGGCACAGGCAAACTTTACATCCTTTCTACCTAGACGCCTCTCATTGATCGTCGGGGACCACTCCCCCTACACATGTTCTTCTTAAAAGCGCAGCGGCTTAAAGGGCTTTTGGACTACAAATCCCAGTGTGCTCCGCGGCCCAGAACGTGCTTGCCATTTCCTTCGCGGCTGCACTCTAGGACTTGTAGTTTTGTCTATCTTGTTTGCTAACTCCAGCCTTATTCTGAAGTACTACTGTCCCGTGATGCTCTTTCATCAGTGAGAGTGGCGCGTGCGCGGTGGAAACTGGCAGAGGCCTTAGCGGTCCAAAGCTTGTTTGCACCCCGTGTTCCTCTCCTTGAGGCAATTGAGCCCCCTGAGGTGAGTTATTGAGGCATAGATTTAGGGGGTTACTCTGCAGAAAGTAGAGAGGAGGAATTTTAGGCAACGGAGACGGCTCTGCAAGATTAAGGGAGGGCGTTTGGGAGCCTGCCATAGGCAAAAAAGGAAAGAAAACCAGAAAGCAAGGGGAAGAAGAGTTGTGTCGTTCTCACAATTCTGTGCAGAAGGGCAGGGCATGGGTAGAGGTTAAACTAGTCTGCAAAGGGATTTTTTACTAGTTCTAACAGAGAGAGAGAGATGGCGTTCAAGTAGAAGGGAACACGTTGGATTCTCCTCTAATACCGGTCTGCAGTCACGGAAATGAAAGGGTGTGTTTTCTTGAACAGGGTGCGCTGAAACTCTCTATGCCCAATGAAGTACTTTGCATAAGAAGTGTTTTTATAAAGGAGCTATTCCCTGGTTAAACTGGAAGAGAAGGTGTGTTAGAAGGTTGTGAAAATGTGGCTGTTGATGCACCTTTTTTTTCTGTAGAGGACGGGAAGATGAGTAGCTCTGAGGAAGTGTCCTGGATTTCCTGGTTCTGTGGCTTGCGTGGCAATGAGTTCTTCTGTGAGGTGAGTTGGGATGAAGGCCTCAACAAACGTGTGTGTGTATTTTGTGAGAGAGGGGCTGGGAGCTAGGAGTTGGGATGCTGCCACCACTGTTCTCCATGCGTGGCAATGAATTCTTCTGTGAGGTGAGTTGGGATTAAGACCTCAGTATGTTTGCGTGTTAAAGCTATGGTTTCCCCAGTAGTGATGTATGGAAATGAGAGCTGGACCATAAAGAAGGCTGATTGGCGAAGAATTGATGCTTTTGAATTATGGTGCTGGAGGAGACTCTTGAGAGTCCCGTGGACTGCAGATCAAACCTATCCATTCTTAAGGAAATCAGCCCTGAGTGCTCACTAGAAGGACAGATCCTGAAGCTGAGGCTCCAATACTTTGGCCACCTCATGAGAAGAGAAGACTCCCTGGAAAAGACCCTGATATTGGGAAAGATGGAGGGCACAAGGAGAAGGGGATGACAGAGGACGAGATGGTTGGACAGTGTTCTCGAAGCTACCAGCATGAGTTTTACCAAACTGCAGGAGGCAGTGGAAGACACGAGCGCCTGGCGTGCTCTGGTCCATGGGGTCACAAAGAGTCGGACACGACTAAACGACAACAATGTTTGTGTGTAGTTTTAGTAAGAGGGGCTGGGAGCAAAATAGCATGATTCCCTCCCTACAAAAAAATATCCTAACTATGTTGTAGGAAGGGTGTTGGCAGTGAACAGGGACTCCTGGGTTTCTTGAGAGGATGAAGAGTTTTGTATATTAGTTGGAAGTTCATGGAAACTTTAGGAAGCTAGTTATTTGCATTGTAAAGCTGTACTTGTCTACTCAGAAAAACCCCCCAATGCCATTGAGTTCAATGGAGCTTACTAAGTGAGTGAGTATAGGATGAGATGTCAAATAGGCTGAGGGGATCTGAGAAGTCAGAATAGGTCACTTAGTAGAGACAGTAGTTTATTTGGCTGATCTTGAGTTTGAGTATTTTTTATTTCTTTTCTAGGTAGATGAAGATTACATCCAAGACAAGTTCAACCTGACTGGCCTCAATGAGCAAGTTCCCCACTATCGCCAGGCCTTGGATATGATCCTCGATTTGGAACCAGGTGAGAGATGGTTCTTTTTGTTTTACTGATTACATCTCAGACCACCTGACATTTGGGACTAAGAGTAAATGTGGTCAGTGGTCACAGGGTTATCCTAATGAGGGCACACTGCTACCCTAAAACATTTTGCATATTTTGGAATGACTAGACTTCAAGTTTCATTTTGTCATGTAATAAGACTTTACATAGCATGGGTACAAGTTTATTATTTTATTTATTTATTCATTTATTTAATTATTATTATTATTATTAGTGGCAAGGTACTTCTGTTTATCCTGCAGGACTTGATCTCCTTCTGCATGGCCTGTAAGACAGAGCTATTTTATTCTGCCTGGCCTTCAATTTGAATTAGCCTGATCCTCTATTCCCTTTTCCCTTTCCTCTTCTATGAAGAAACCCTTTCTGGGACCCCACATTTAATTCTTCCCTGGTCTCCTTGCTGGCCCTCATAGGACCAACTTGGCCAGTTAGCCCTGGCGATCATTTGATGTCTACTGACTGGGTCCCCCCCTCCATGACCCCTTGATTTTTGAATTTTATTGATATTGATGCTGTATTTTATGTTGTATTTTATGTTGTTTTATGCTGTTTTTAAGTCATATTTTAATCAATGTTTTATATTTTCTGTTAGCCGCCCTGAGCCCAGTTTTTAAACTGGGAAGGGCGGGGTATAAATAAAAAATTATTATTAATTATTATTATTTATCTACATAAAGCACAGATCTCTGGAAGCCTGTCTGTCTGTGAGATTATTAATTTGAGACAACTTCCTGTTAAAAAATGGCAAGCAAACCAAGAGAGGGCTAGTTAAATACTACCCTAAAAATATTTTTTTGTACTCTGCTAAAACAAAATGGTGCATACTGCTCAGAATGCCAAAATCCTCCTCTGATTTTCTACTCTACTCTAACAGTAGTGCACATGGGGAATTGGAATTGAAGTTTCTGAGTGAGACTTCATTAAAAGCAGAGGTTAAGTATTTGCAAGGATGGAAATTATTAGGCCAGTTCTGTGTAGCAGCTTGCCTTGGAAACATTTTGGAAACCCTGATTATGTGTTCTTAATTAAATATTAATTAAATATTTTAAAATTTAATTTATCTTTCCATATGAAGTTGCCTATTTCATGTATCTGATAAATGGCATAGATGTTGAATGGCATTGGGTTGAACCCAGAAAAATCATTGCATGAGCTGAACTGCTTCCATTCACACAACAGAACCACTCCCCCCCCCCACCGCAAATCTGTGCGGTTTGGTGGAACCGCTAGAGCAGGGAGTGGAGAGTTCAGTTGTGCAAGCAGTTGCTTTGTTAGATACAAGCCATAGTCTTATTAGAGAAGCCAAGATCAGAAACCTATAAAGACTTCTGATACTTTCCCTCCTTAATTATTCTGTACATCTGGCAAAATTAGTGAATATGTTTTGTCACTAAGTTGTACACCTAGAATTTGGTGTGCTAGGAAAGGGAGTAAAAGACAGAGACCGAGAAAGAATTGTACATTTGCAGTGCTAGCATTGAGGTATAATGTGGTCTTAGAAACTGTTCATATCAGATGATGCATCTTTCTACCCTTGCTTTTGACTCTTGAGGTGTATAACTTTCTGACCCACCTTATTTCTGTGATTGTAAGGTGTTTTAAAATGTTGTTAGTACTGTGTTTTAATGTTGTAACCTGCCCTGGGTCCTTAGGGTGAGGGGTGGGATGATGATGATCAATTGTTTCAGCAGTGGACTAGAGCACATGACGGGGAACCTTCATTCTTCTCTGTCAGAGTCTCTATGGCTCTCCTGTACTTTTCTTACATTAGCTCTTGACTTTTTCCTGTCCTCTTGTAGATGAGGAGCTTGAGGACAACCCTAACCAGAGTGACTTGATTGAACAGGCAGCTGAAATGCTCTACGGCCTCATCCATGCCCGCTACATCCTCACAAACCGCGGAATTGCCCAAATGGTGAATGTCTATGCTGTTGTATAAGCAGGTCATCCTGTAACTTATTTGCTAATGCTCTGATATAGCCACATTGAGATCAGAGGCAATGAAGTCAAGAAGGGAAAGGCACTTTAACTTATACTATAATATCCTCTTGGCTGTCCTAAGTGGCCAGTGATAGACCCAATTTGGAACTTCTTAAAGGCTATTCTTGATGACCTCCTGACCTAACGAATCTTACTTTGGAGTTGTCTTCCCACAATGTGGAGAGGAAGTCCTAATTTCTTTTGCAAACACTTTCTTTTTTCTAGCTTGAGAAATACCAGCAAGGAGACTTTGGTTACTGCCCCCGAGTTTATTGTGAGAACCAGCCCATGCTGCCCATTGGTGAGTTTGTGTACTGGGGAAGAGGTTTTTTAGGAGCTAATGGGAGGGGTCTAAAGTTGAATTGCATGTCAGAGTTCTTGAGTAGTGCAATAAAGATGTACTGAATTGGAGGAAATCCAGGAGGGTTGCAGGTAGGATCAAAACTTGAGGGTGGGTACTTGCGCAAAAAGGCTATTTCAGAATTTTTATTGTTGAATTATCTGTTTAAAAGGCTTGAAAAGTGCTCATTTTAGAACTGCTAACACCAAGGTATGATGGTGGGTCTGAGCCCCAAAGCCACCTCTTTTTTGAACTTTGCTTTCTTCTTCACTCCTAGGCTTATCTGATATCCCAGGGGAGGCCATGGTTAAACTTTACTGCCCTAAGTGCATGGATGTCTACACCCCCAAATCTTCCCGCCACCATCACACAGATGGGGCCTATTTTGGGACAGGCTTCCCCCACATGTTGTTTATGGTGCACCCTGAGTATCGGCCGAAACGACCTGCTAACCAATTTGTGCCCAGGTAAGACTGCTTCAAAAGATGTCGGGTGAAAATATTCCAGGAAAGTATTGGCATCACAGGTTTATCCTTCCTTGCTGCTTAAATTCAGCCAACCAAATCCACATTTTCTCTTGTTACTTCCACTGGGTGCTTGTTACTCATATCCTTTCCAGCTAACCTGCTTGAGGGCCAGCCATACCCAGCCATGTGGTCATCTCTCGCACATGCAGCCACAGCCACACATACTTTCACCAAGAAAATTCCAGCTTCCTGGCAAAAATATCTTCCTGCCAGTAAGGAGACAGGATTTGCTGAAGGTTTCTACCACAAAGTAGAAACTTCAGGTATCCTTGGTGGTGAAAGAAAGCCTGAGAGCAGAACTGCCTTTTGACTGGGCCAGCACTGCTTAGCTGACCTGCCCAGCTTATTGCTACCCATTCCATCACTTGAATGGAGATACTGAGAAGGCTGAGATGCAGGCTGGCTCAAAAGTGGTATCTGTTCAGGTTGGGCTGGGCTGCTTGCCTCCCAATAGTTTGCATATGAAGTAGGGTTGGGCAGTATCTGGTTTTCAGCATCATGATATAACACCAGCTAAACATTGCGATATGCCGATATATCACAATGTCTGAAATAAGGATGGAACCAGGTAGAAGCAAATGGGGTAATGTCCTGGCAACTGCTACCTAGACAGAGAGAGGTGGGAAGGAAGAAGCAGCCAAACCTTGTGTTGATTCCTGGATGAGGTGGAGTGTAGACTGAAAGCGGAAGAGTGAGATGCTAGAGAGGGAACCCCCCACCCCCATATCTAGATAGTCATAAGGAGAAGCCTCGATATTACCGAGATGGGGGGGGAGATACATTACTTCCCCATGGAGAAGAGTAATAAAAGTACTCCCAAGGTCGGAGCCTACGCAGAAAGAAGAAAGACTAGTTAACCCCATAAATAACTAATTCATCCAGAGAAGTGACAGTCCAGGGAAAGTCATCCCAGCTTCTCACATTCCCTTAACAACACTCCCTCACACGCCAATTCCCCCCACAAATTGTGACGTGGTCTGAAGTCCACAAAGAAACCATTTGCTTAATTTTATTACTTTTTATTATATTTTAAAGGGGATTATGAGAATCAGGTACGTGTCTGTGTTCCTTTCTGAAGAGAGGCAGGGGAGCCCTTGCATTTGGAAGGCGAACTCCTTCCACTCCTCCTTAGACAGACAGAGGGAGAAAGAAGAAGCTGGAACCTCACTTTTTGGATGGGATGGAGTGAGATGCTGAAGAGGACCCCCCCCCTTCCATAGGGAGAAGCCTTCACCTCCCTACACACAGCCTCGCAGGCAGTGCTGTGGGTGATGGCGTGGGCAGGGTGGTGGGCTGAGATGAGCCACAGGGAAGCAACTGGAGAGGGAAGGCAGCAAGTGGGCACTACAGTTACGGGGCGGGGGGGCACCAAGGCTGGCACTGTCCTCCTCTTAGTGATGTGTTCCTAATGGGTGTTCAGTTTGAAAATTAATGAAAGTTTATCCATACCTTTTACTGAAATATCTGGTAGCTGTTTGAGCTTTTCTTCCCTGAATCTTCTATTTTAACCCTTCACATTTCCATTTCAGACTTTACGGATTCAAGATCCACCCTATGGCTTACCAGCTGCAGCTTCAGGCCGCCAGCAATTTTAAGAGCCCAGTCAAAACTATTCGTTGATCTTCTACATCCAGGTGCTCAGGGTCCTTCCCTGATAACTCCCTTTACCCCAGTCAGGGCTGCTCATACTTTGTTTTGATGAAGTCCCCTGCAGATTATTCTTTGTCACTCTCCAGCCTGATTTTTAGTCTCATTTCTGGTGTGTGGTTTAAATTAATAATAAACAATTTCTGTTAATTCCCAGAAACAGACTGTGACAGAAAAATTCAATAACCAACTTGAGTGTCATGATTTTGTGGGGCTTTTTTTCTTTTTAAAAAATAAAATACATTAAAAATGTAAAAGATGAGAATTTGATTTGTCTTTGTTCTGGGCAGGAGGATTATATAAACTACTTTTAAGATTTTCTACAATTAAGTGATATATGAATTTCACAAAATAGATAATAGATAGTGGGAAGAAAGTGGTGGGGAACATGGATCTGATTACACTTAAAATGCATCACAAGTTGGAGATGCTGAATTAATATGATAGACTCCCACCTCCTACATTATACGTGTAATGTTGACTTCTGTGGTGGACAACACACATATACTGTGATAACTCAGTGCTAAGGTGGGGAGGACATTTGAGCCAACCCCTTAATTATCACTGCGTATGTTTTTAAAGTCACATGCTAAGGAAATATTGCGGTTAGAGAGGTTTGCTATAATTTACACCAAGCTTGGAATATTCATTGTGTTTAACTGAAAAGGGGGAATATCAGAAGTAATTTGGGTAACTGAGACTACATCCTTTAAGAGGAGAGTGTGGATTAGAAAGAGGGAAATGTGCCTCAAAAGCACTTCAGGGGACTTCTAGGGTTGATTTTATTTGTAGCCCATTTTATATGTGTGCTCTTCACTTGCTGAGTAGGAACTGAATTCATAATCCAGAAACCACTAACTGTAGTCATACATAATTGTAACTACAGTGTCCCCTCAGTAATTGTACACAGGATGAGTGTGGTCTGTTGAAGGTTTTCCAGTCGCCTCCACACTCTGTGCAGTTTGCTATTCTTCCCAGCATCTTTTTTTAATGGTCCTACCCTGTAATGCTTTTATGTATTTTTAAAAACTGCTGCTACATGTGCACAAACTTGGTAGCATTCTGTGTTCACATCTGGCCAGAAATCCCAAGCAGTTTCTTCCTTCTCCCAACTTCTCTCCCTTTACACACTTGCACAGCTCACGCTGTTAGTGATCACTAGCTTTCTCCCAGCCCTAACCACCCCTCCCCATACCAGGCTGTATGTGAGGTGCACTGAATTTGCCATACATGAAGAAGGCAGGCAATTCTCTTCATTTCCTGCAGTGCTGCACCTCACAATGACAATCCAGTATGGGAAGTGGTGTCACAGGCCAACACAGTTCTTTAGGGCAACGTTTCATTTTCTGATGGGTGGCACTTAGCACTTTTTACAGTCAAGTCAGCATGGAAACCTGGAGACCAGTCTTCACTTGGCTAAAAACAGACTCCAGCAGGTTCACTCTCTTCAGAAAAGAAGTGGATTTCACCAAAGTCTCTAAACAACTTTCATTTCTCAGCGGAAGAAACACGTGCCGTGTTAAAATCAGTGTAGCTGTCTCTCAAATGTGCTGCTTAACTTTCTAGAATCCCTGTTGATTGGATTCACTGTTCCCTTCAGCAGCTTGGTTGGAGGAGATGTCAACTGCCTGTAGGACAAGGGTGGGGAAACTGAGGCCCAGGGGCTGAATGTGTTCCCAGCGGCCTCTCAATCTGGCCTTTGGAACTCTTCCCAGGCCACATCCCATATCTCCAGGCTACACTCCACAATGACCCTACTCTGCATTCCCCTCACACCCTGCGCCCGCTCCAAGCCAGAATGTGCCCTTTAACTGATTATTGTCGTGCACAATGTGGGGCAAAAATGGTTCCCTACCACTGTTGGAGGATTTGGTTAGTGAGCAGCCTAGGCAGGGAGGCACATCATTCTCCGCTCCCCCCACCAGCTCTTGAATTTACTTGTCCCTAATCTAAACTCTGGAATTTTACATGTGTGTGAGTGAGTGTATATGCCTGCAAACACAGAGGTCACATCCACACTATGTGATACTATAGCAAAGTGCGTAGTGGATCCACTTCACTTTTACTGAATGCTATTTTCAACACTGCCTGGAGACATCACTCGCTTTATTAACATTGTACATTAAGCTTACTTTGTTTTTACAATTTATACTCTGCTTTCCACACAGTAGTTTCTCAAAAAGGCTTACAAATATAAAAGCAAACAAAAGTAACAATGTCCCAACCTTTGAGACGTATGTTGTCAAATTAAAAACAGCAACAATGTCAAAGTAAAACCAGTGGCCAATAGGAGCAAAATGCATTGCTTGTGGCCTCTACATATCAACAGTTTACCCGATACGTATCCACTCAACTGCTTCATTCTGTGGAACTGGTGCCCCATAACATGCATTCTGCACTTGTAAGAAACTGATCTTGTGTGATAGCACCTGCACTTTGGAACTCCCTGCCACTTGACAGCACCTTTGCTATACTCTTTGGCACCCGCTGAAAACACTTTTATTAAGGCAAGCCTACCCAGACATGTAGACACTGACATGCTTTAATCTCTTGTTGTTATTTTAATTATCTTTAAAATGTTTTAATTATTTGTGTCCAACTATTTTTATGGATGATTTTAATAACAATTCCTGTAGGTTGCTTAGTTTTTATTACACTCAAGTGGTATATAAGTTCTTGCTAAGTGAATAATATAAAAAAACACTTCAATATTCTAACTGGAGGCATTTTCAAAACTGCAACTGAAGCATATTTACGAATCTGTACTTATGAATGGACCTTAAAACTGTGTTAGGCTGATGAAAACGTGCCACATTGCCTTGCTGGTTGCGCAAGCAGATGGGTAGCATCTAATGTCCCACCTTGAAAGCGTGTCTAACCATTTCACGCAGAGAAAAAAACGGGACCTATTATGCACCTGCTTTTTCAAAACAAAAAACATTGCATGGTCTCCTACCTCCCCTTCCAGTGGGAATTCTCCATTCTTTGTCATGCACATGACAGGATCAATGACCGCTTGCTCCCTTACCTTTCATTTTGGCAGCTCTTATAAACGGCAGGGCTGTTTGCCTACAGCATCAGCACCACCAGCATCTCGGCGCTGAATTGAATCAGATTAACTAGTGGGGAAAGGGTGGAGCTTCGGAGACTACAACTCCCGGAATTCCCCGGGACCAGGCCGGCTGCTCTCGGCGCCTCCAATGCAGCCGCAGGAAAGGGGGCTCCTGGCGCGCCGTAGCCAATAGATTTCCAGCGTGTGTGTTGTAGTGGATCCGAGCTTCGGATGCAGAGCCGGAGCCATGGAGTGGGTCGCCGCCGCTTCAGGAAAGAGGGGCGATCCCTTTGCTGGAGGGATCCCTGCCTGGGCGCCTCCCGACGTGCCCCCGATGGCAGCAGAGCGCGGCCCCGAGGAGCGGCGGGACCGCACGGAAGGCTTCAGCTTTGCAGGCAAGCAGAGACCCAGCGCAGGGGAATGAAGGGGAGCATCGGGTTCAATGCACTTTTTATTTATGTAAGGCTTCTTTTTGCAGTTTAGGGGTGGCGTCGTCGGCTCCCGGGCTGCCTTTTGTCTTTCTCGACGTGCGGTGGTGCTAAGCAAGGAAGGGAAATATGGGGAGAGAAATATGTGGGGTGTGGGCGGCGGCGGAGAATGGGATGGAGAGAGGCTTATTGTTTGGGGGAATTGGACTGAATCCATAGGGGGGAAGGATCAGGCACAGTCTAGTGTCGTAGTGGCACCCCCAAAGCAAAGATCTCACCTCGACTCTAAAACGAGGAAAGGACTTCATTTGGATAAAATCTTGCCTGGTCCAAGCTCCGGTTGTTTCAGGGGCGCATCACCCCCCTGAATGTCGGTCCATTCATTCTTGTCCCCCACCCACATCCCCGCCGCTCAGGGGCGTTTTTGTTGGTTTCATATCTGCAGACAGAAATTTTAGAAAGAGTCGACTGCTTGCCTTCCGGGACCGCTGAAATTCTTTCCATTCATTAGCAATTTGTGTTAGGCGCCTGAAGGGAACATAGATCAATGCTGCGCCCCTGTCGTTTCAAAAGGTGAGAGGAGCTGGGCTGCGTCAAACTAAAGGGTCTCTCTTTTTTCTTTACTAACAGTATTTGCATTTCTATCCCACCTTTTTCTCCAAGGAGCTTAAGGTGTGGTGTATATGGTTTCCCCCGCCTCTTCAATTAATCCGCACAAGAACCCTGCAAGGTAGACTAGGCTGAGAGGCAGTGAGTAGGTCACAATGTCTCCTGGTTTGGGGGGAAAGGGGAGGGGAACCTGATTGTTCCTGTCTCTTCAGGTCTTTTCATATCTTGCTGTTTTGCTCAAGGGCAAAACAGTATTACCGTATTTTTCGCTCGATAACACGCACCTGACCATAACACGCACATAGTTTTTAGAGGAGGAAAACAAGGAAAAGAATTCTGAATGAAACAGTGGATGTATCATTTTTGTGCTTCATGCTGCGGCCACAGACATGTGATTTGACGGTGAGTTTGGGGTAGCCCAATGCAAAAATCCTGAGAATCCATGTGGATCTGTGCTTTGTAACCACGTTTTTGCACCATTGCAGCCCCAGGCAACAGTGGGTGCATGATTTTTTTGGTGCAGGCTGTAGCCATGGATATGCTATGTGATCTGATGTTGAATTTGGGGTGACCCTATGCAAAGATCCTGAGGATCCATGTGGATCCATGCTTTGTAACCACGTTTTTGCACCATTGCAGCCCCAGGCAACAGTGGGTGCGTGATTCTTTTGGTGCAGGCTGTAGCCATGGATATGCTATGTGATCTGATGGTGAATTTGGGGTGACCCAATGCAAAGATCCTGAGGATCCATGTGGATCTGTGCTTTGTAACCATGTTTTTGCACCATTGCAGCCCCAGGCAACAGTGGGTGCGTGATTTTTTTGGTGCAGGCTGTAGCCATGGATATGCTATGTGATCTGATGGTGAATTTGGGGTGACCCTATGCAAAGATCCTGAGGATCCATGTGGATCTGTGCTTTGTAACCACGTTTTAAGTGGGGAGGGAAGGAAAAACATAGAATGGACAAGGAGCACTGAGAGGGGTGTGCGGAGAAGCAGCTGGCTAAGAATGCAGGAGAGGGGTTTTACCGGAGGGAGGAAAGGAAGGCAAAAGTTCCCCCACCCACCCACCCACCCAAGCCAGCCAGCCAGCCAGCCAGCTCTCTCTCTCTTTCTCTCCCCCCACCTGCGTGTTGCCTGCGAGTCCCTAGACGCAGCAGCACTGGAGCACGGAGAGGAATTACGGTAGAAGGAAGGACGCGCTGCTTTCCCCTCTGCTTGCCTGGAGGGGAGGGGTTTTCTCTGCTCTTTGTTCCGTTTGAGCAAACACAGTAATGAAACAGAAGCGGGTGGGCAGTAAGACCCTGAGGCAGAATGCAGGAAAGCAACAGCTTTCTCTCTCGGGAGGCTCGAACGCAGAGAATGAAGATAAACTGGTAAAATAAGGGGGCTGGGTTAAAGCTAAAGGGAAAACCTCAAAGATCCCTCAAGAACAAGGCAGGGGTTCAGGGCTCCCAAAGCCGAGCTGCAGCCTTAGAAGGGAAAAATGGGGCTTTCGGAGGTGGTTTTTACTGCCCCGCTGCTTCCAATTTTTTAAAAGGCAAATTGCAGGAGAAGATGCAGCAGTCAGTCACTCTCTCACTCCCTCCAAGCACCCACGCTAGCGAACAAACACACACACAGGCAACCACACACTCACAAAGCACACACACTAGCAAACACACAGTCGCGCTGCACACACAATCAAGCGGTCAGAGTGGCCAAACCTCCTAGCAAGCACTTCCCTGGCTTCTGCTGACCGCAACGAAGACGTCCCTGGAAGAAAATGTGTGATGCACTTGGGCCAGTCGGCTCCAGGGACCACACATTCGCTCAATAACACGCATAGACATTTCCCCTTACTTTTTAGGAGAAAAAATCTGCGTGTTATAGAGGGAAAAACACGGTAATAATACTTTGCTGCTCCTGTGTCCCACCCCTTCTGCAGATATGCTTTTCATTCCTATAAGCTTCAAATATTTTGAGAAAATGTGTATTTATTATTATTAATTAAATTTGTATATCGCCCTTCATCCACAACATAAAAATTCAGAATAAAGTACATAATAAAAAACACACACAAGAAGAAAACAAACCAAACCGATACCCACACATTTAAAAGGACATAGACTGTTAATCAGCCAAAGCACTGAACATCTTAGCTCCAGGGTATCTCAAGAAACCCTCAGTCTCTGAGATCATCTGCAAGAGCATCGTTGGTTGTTCCCCAAGTTGTCGAGGCTCATTTGACAACAAGAAACTAGGCTTTTTGTATCATAAGCCCTGTATGGTGGAATATTCTGCCAAAAGAGATTCAGTAGGCACCTTCCATTTTAACCTTTAAGCACCTGTTCAAAGCTTTTCCATTCCATCAGGTTTATGCAGAAAATTAAGAACACATCTGCCATAATAATTAGTGGATTTCTTATCTAAATGTTCTTATTGTATGGTTTTACGTATAGCTTTCGTAAACCACTGCGAATAGTGGTATATAAATATTTTTATAAATAAAAATCAATTTCACCGAAAACATCTCCTCAGTTTTGTCTCTTGTTCACACAGGCTCTGAAAAGTGTTCCATGTTTCAATTGAGGTCAACATCTCCTTCTTGGGAAAAGGACATTGCTGCGGTGGAGTCTGCCCAGGTGTGTGGTCTACCATGGCACGGTTTTTAGCTACATGGGAGAAACCCCAAACCCCTTTTGCTCATTTGACCAGGAAGCTTCAAAGCTCCTTTTACAAGTCTGTTTTTAATCTGTGGAACCAGATGTAGTCTGCTATCACTGCCCCACCATCTTCCTCACCCCCCACCCTAAATTCCAACACACATAAACAGACACACAGAGAGGGAGAAATTGCATACAATAGAATAAAATGGGAGAACATTGATCCCAGTGGGAATACAATTTTTTTAAATACTTCCATTAATGCTTCCATTATACTGGCCTCGGTCCAGTATATCTGAAGGATATACCAACCCCATCGTTCTGTACGGACACTGAGGTCCAGCGCCGAGGGCCTTCTGGCAGTTCCCTCGCTGCGAGAAGTGAGGTTACAGGGAACCAGGCAGAGGGCCTTCTCGGTAGTGGCGCCCTCCCTGTGGAACGCCCTCCCACCAGATGTGAAAGAGAACAACAACTACCTGACATTTAGAAGACATCTGAAGGCAGCCCTGTTTAGGGAAGCTTTTAATGTTTGATGCATTACAGTATTTTAATATTTTGTTGGAAGCTGCCCAGAGTGGCTGGGGAAGCCCGGCCAGATGGGTGGGGTATAAATAAAAAATTATGATGATGATGTTGATGATGATGTACAGAAACACCACACCCTCCATATAGAAGAAGAGCACATCAGTGGGGAAAGGCCGCTTGGCCCTTTGCCTGCTAGTCCATTGTTGCTTTTATTGTTGCAGGTGACTCTTAATATAGGGCGATATTTTTTAAAAAAAACACCTCCCCCCCTGCATATACAGGCCAGGTCTCATTTTTTCCAAGTTGCAGAGAGTTGCATCTATTGTTCCTCTGTTTTGGTTCAGGTGTGAAGTTTTTTTGGGGTGGTGTGCCTGAGGCTGAGCTTTCTTTCATTTCCTTCCAGCAGCCAGTGACCTTTGAGGATGTGGCTGTCTGTTTCACAAAGGGGCAGTGGGATCTGCTGGAGCCAGAGCAAAAAGCCTTGTACAAGGAGGTCATGCAAGAGAACTACGAGAACGTGGCCTCCCTGGGTAAAGAACTATTTCCCAAGGTCACGGGACCTGGGAAACTCTGAATTGCCCATGTCTCCCAGCAGTTTTATTTATGTAAAAGATCTAGATGTATATGTAGAAAGCACAACACTGGTCATTAGAATGTATGGTACAGATGCCAATAAATGGCCACTTAATTAATCGGGAGCGGCCGCTGAGACCACATAACACCGGTCCTGAAAGACCTACATTGGCTCCCAGTACGTTTCCGAGCACAATTCAAAGTGTTGGTGCTGACCTTTAAAGCCCTAAACAGCCTCGGTCCAGTATACCTGAAGGAGCGTCTCCACCTCCATCGTTCTGCCCAGACACTGAGGTCCAGCGCCAAGGGCCTTCTGGCGGTTCCCTTGCTGCGAGAAGTGAGGTTACAGGGAACCAGGCAGAGGGCCTTCTCGGTGGTGGCACCTGCCCTGTGGAATGCCCTCCCACCAGATGTCAAAGAAAAAAACAAATACCAGATTTTTAGAAGACATCTGAAGGCAGCCCTGTTTAGGGAAGCTTTTAATGTTTGATGCATTACGGTATTTTAATATTTTGTTGGAAGCTGCCCAGAATGGCAGATGGGCGGGGTATAAATAATAAATTATTATTTTTATCATTATCATTAATCCAGACTAGATACTGGTTGTTGTTTTTTTTAATTTGCTCAGCTTAACGGACATCCTGTAGCAATGAATGCATTCCCAAAGTGAATTACATTTTGCACGAATGCTTTCACATGATAACCCTGAATTATAAAGTTATGAAAGAGAGATTATTCCATTAATCATTGCATCCTGCCATACCAATGTTGCTTTCTTGCACAGATGGCTGAATTTAATTTTACATTATAGCGACATTCACTCCTGCATGGTGCAGAGTGAGCGATCAGCAGAGTTAGAGGAGTCATGGTGTGTGTTGTTTTTTGGGGGGAAAGAAGATAAGTAACAGGGCCTTACCAGCGCAAGGCTGCAATCCTATATTTGCCCAGGAGAAAACCCCATTGAGACCAGTGGGGTTGACTTCTGAGTATACATGCATACGATTGCACTGTCTGTTACACTTGCTTCTGCTCCTTTTGCGTAGGGATCTATATTATACTTGCCTCTTGTGCCACTGTCTTCCTCATGACCCTTTTCTTTTTTCCTGCCTTGCTCCCAAACAGGTTTTCCAGTTGCCAAACCCACCTTGATCTTCTGGCTGGAGCAAGGAGCGGAGCCCTGGGTTCAAGATATGGGAGAAAAAGCAATCAAAGGTGAGGCCTGCTGCAGGCATGGGGAGGCCCAACAAGGCCCGCTGTGGAATATTAAGGGGGTCTGGATGAACGTATACCCATATACAGCCCACATCTTCAGCACCTACATGGGCTGGGTGTCGGGAGCACATTCTCCGACCACAGGAATGCAGGAACAACAGAGCAGCGTTCCCAAGGACTAGGTCCTGGTGCAGTGGACTCACATTTGCTATTGTGAGCACCTCAAAAGCAGCAGAGTAACGGAAGCAAAGCTGGGGAGGTTTTGTTGCATACCTAATTTATTTCTACTGATTAAACCAATAAAAGAACATAGCAAACATGTGTGAGAGATACAGCTCCCTCATACTGCCATCTTGTCTCTAGACAGATCAAAGAAAAATAGGCCCAGTGCTAGGGACGGAAGTCTGGAAGAATAGTTTCCACCAGCTCCTTTCTCACAGACAGAAAGTAAAACAAACATGATCTGGTGATCTTTGCAATGGGAGGGATGAAAATACTGACATCGGACCCCTCCTTGAAAATTGGGGGAGGCATCTGTTCCCTCAATGGCATGCGAAACCTAGCGGTTGAACTGTGAGATGCTGAACTTGTTTGAAAACATTCTCACTGTCTCCCTCAGGGTTTCCCCCTCTGCTGTTCCTTTTAGTCCTGTGTGATTTTCTCCCTTCTGTCGGCCTGCCTCCACTGTCTCTGCTCTTGCCGTGGGCTGGATAGGCGTGGAGGAATGGTGGGAGGAACCAGCTAGGAAACCACCAAGGGAAAAGTGTCCCAGGCTGATGGGAATCAGAGTCCAACCATATCCAGAAAGCCACAGGTTCCCCATCTCTGTTGTGGGGGCTTGCGGAATGGAAGTTCAGTGAAAGAGCGTCTGTTTTGTTCAATTCCTGGTATTTCAAGTGAAGGCTCAAGTAGCAGACAGCGGGAACAAGCATCAGCTGGAGAGTCCCTGCCAGTCAAGGGGGTACAATCCTAGGCTGGGTAGATTGTTGTTGTTGTTTAGTCGTTTAGTCGTGTCCGACTCTTCGTGACCCCATGGACCAGAGCACGCCAGGCACTCCTGTCTTCCACTGCCTCCCGCAGTTTGGTCAAACTCATGCTGGTAGCTTCAAGAACACTGTCCAACCATCTCGTCCTCTGTCGTCCCCTTCTCCTTGTGCCCTCCATCTTTCCCAGCATCAGGGTCTTTTCCAGGGAGTCTTCTCTTCTCATGAGGTGGCCAAAGTATTGGAGCCTCAGCTTCAGGATCTGTCCTTCCAGTGAGCACTCAGGCCTGATTTCCTTCAGAATGGAGAGGTTTGATCTTCTTGCAGTCCATGGGACTCTCAAGAGTCTCCTCCAGCAGCATAATTCAAAAGCATCAGTTCTTTGGCAATCAGCCTTCTTTATGGTCCAGCTCACACTTCCATACATCACTACTGGGAAAACCATAGCTTTTACTATACGGACCTTTGTTGGCAAGGTGATGTCTCTGCTTTTTAGAGTAGATAAATTGTTTAATTCCCTATACAGCTGCCAACCATGATGACTATTGTCAGAGGCTCAGGAGCAGAACCACAAGTGTAACGGTCAGAAGGAAAGTGGGAGGCTGCGCGCGCGCGCCAAGTTCAAATGTGCAGGAGCGCGGGACAGCAGAAAACCCGGATTGGGAGCCAGGTCCGAAAGCCCGAAGGAGGGAGGGGGAAGAGTCAGGGGACTCAGCGTCAGAGGAGTCTAGGAGGGCTGAGACTCTGACTAGCAGGCGGACCCAGAGGAGGAAGGAACAGAGGAAGAGGTGGAGTAAGGCTAGAATCTTAAACTGGTGTCAGGGGGGAGGAGATTCAGATGGAGCTTCGGCGGTCTAAGGTTACAGACGTAGCGTTGCACGCTGCGCCTGTGGAAGTGAAACCGAACTTCAATAAAGACTTTTATACTAAAGAACGAAGCAGCGTTGGTCTTGTGTGAGCTGGGACCTCGGGCAGCGCTGACAACTATGGTTGGGCTTCATGGTGGGTGGTGGTGATGTTTCTGAGAGCCAGTTGTTGAAAACCATGGGAGGAGAGCGTGGTCTTGTGCTCGGGTCCTACTTGTGGGAGTCCTACAGTTGTCTGGGTGGCCCCTGTAAGGGCAAGGATGTTGTCCTATGTATGGAGGAAAACCTTAAAACATGTCGCAGAGTCCCCCAAAATACACCAGAGGCAATTGTATTTCATCCAGCAGAGCTTTACTTTCTACTGAAGGCAAATGATCGTAATGGTCACAAATCCAAATACAGTGGTACCTATGGTTACATACGCTTCAGGTTACAGACTCCGCTAACCCAGAAATAGTGCTTCAGGTTAAGAACTTTGCTTCAGGATGAAAACAGAAATCGTGCTCTGGTGGTGCGGCGGCAGCAGGAGGCCCCATTAGCTAAAGTGGTGCTTCAGGTTAAGAACAGTTTCAGGTTAAGAACGGACCTCCAGAACAAATTAAGTACTTAACCTGAGGCACCACTGTACATTCAGGATTGGCACAGTCCCTAAAAATCCACTTGCAGCACTTACAAAACTTATAACAGGATTAAAACTTAACACTAAGCATACAGTGGTACCTCGGGTTACATACGCTTCAGGTTACAGACTCTGCTAACCCAGAAATAGTACCTCAGGTTAAGAACTTTGCTTCAGGATGTGAACAGAAATCGTGCAGTGGCAGCAGGAGGCCCCATTAGCTAAAGTGTTGCTTCAGGTTAAGAACAGTTTCAGGTTAAGAACGGACCTCCAGAACAAATTAAGTACTTAACCCGAGGTACTACTGTACTATGTACCGAACACCACACCAGAAGGGAGAGAGAGAGAAAGAGAAAGTAAAACTCAGGCTCCCTTTGGCCTATATTTATAGTCAGCATGATCTTAATTGGAAGAGATAAGAGAACTAGTTCAAACCAGCTTCCCAGAAGGTATAACCCAAACAATCATGACCTTTCTGCCTGCTTCTCTCACACAGAGAAGCTTCTAGTAGCTTCTAGAATCCTCTTGTATTTTTCAGAATGGGAAAGATCTCTACACATCAGATCCAATACTTTATGCACTAAGAAATGCAAACTGACAGATATTGGACTAGGTCCAGCAAGATGTCATTGCGTTATTGTCTAAGACAGCTTCCTGTTTTTCCTCCTCTCGCTTCAAAACAGCAAGCGACAAGAAGACGGCGAAGAAAAAAGCAACCTGCCCCCTGTGTGGGAAAATAGTCTCTTCCAAATATGCTCTCATCGGGCACATGAGGACCCACACGGGAGAGAAGCCGTACGAATGCTCCGACTGCAGGCGGAGGTTTGCCTTGCGGAAGAATCTGACCTTGCACCAGAAAACTCACCAGAGTAAGCAGAACGTGGAGATGGTGTAACTTGCCCAAAACCTTGTCGTGAGGGAGGCGAAAAGAGAGCCCATATAGTATAGGGGTCCCAGGTGGGTGGGTAGGTGGGTAGGGACGCAATGGGTTTCCCAGCGTTTTGCATGCAGAGATGTTAATTTACCCCAGATTGTGTTTGGTGGAAGGGGGGAGTTCAAACAAAACAGACCAATCGATCCCCACCCTACGAGTCTAAATATGCAAACATTGCTTCCTTGCAGGACACCTTGTGCCAAACTCCCAGTTAATCCAAGAAACCGCTTCCTGCAAAGAATCTGCTTTTAGCCAGATCCAGCCAGGGGGACAAGAACATCAAGGTAAGTTCTTCTAACCCCTGTGATGGCCTGACTACTTGGCCTGTGGCAGGCAGGGACAGGGCTAAAGGCCTATTTAGTGGTGGCTCCCAGATTACAGAATGTTCCCACAGAGAGGCTCGTCTGGTTTCTGTCTCGATGCTGCTTTTGGCCTCCGCCCCCAGGCAAAGATCATTTGATTTTTCCAAGCTTCTGAAGCCTGTTGTGAATCCTTTTATATTGTAATATTTGTAATTCCAACTTTTGGTTTTAATATATGCTGGAATAAAAATTTAGGAGTTTTTAATGTTTGAAGTTTTATTGTGTTTTTCATATACTGGGGAAACCCAGTCAGATGGGTGGGGTATAAATAATAAAATTATTATTTTTAAAAATTATTATTATTTATAAACTAGCTGCCCTGGGAATTGGTGGAAGGGAGTGGTGCAAATCCAAATCCATAAATGAAAATGACTTCACCGGGCTCAGTTTTTATTTTATTTTATCGCTTTTATTGTTCGACACCCTGAGCTCCTTTGGGAGGACAGAGGGGATTAAAGGAACCTAATTAATAATAACAGCTGCCACTTCTGGGGTCAACATTCCCTGCTTTCTATGTACCAGAGCGATATTCATAAAGCTTGTTCAGAGCCTTTAAAGCTCTTCCCTCCCTTCTAGTTAAGTATTTTTTAAATACAGTGGTACCTTGGGTTAAGAACTTAATTCGTTCTCGAGGTCTGTTCTTAACCTTTAGCTAATGGGGCCTCCTGCTGCTGCCGGAGCACGATTTCTGTTCTCATCCTGAAGCAAAGTTCTTAGCGGAGTCTGTAACCTGAAGCATCTGTAACCCCGAGAATATTGATGGCCCAAAAATGGAAACAAGAAGAACTACCGACTTTGGAAGAATGGAGAACAAAACTAACAGACTATGCAGAACTGGATAAATTAACTGGAAAAATTAGACTTCAAAGAGACCATAAGTTCCTAGAGGACTGGGGAAAATTCAGAGAATATTTGAAGACTGTATGTGAGGAACAAACAACGCTAGTGTGTTTTAAAGAAGCTTTGTGAAAAAATAAGGAATATTGCAAGAATGTAAACGAGGACAGAAAAATTTCACTTAAAGGCGATATTATAATTAAGGAATGTGAAGATAGAAATTTAACTACGGATGATTGTCAGAGGAGTTGAGGGAGGTTCAATAAGTCGAATGTGATTTGGAAAATTGTTTGATTGGAGATATTATGGAAAAATTTAATAAAAAATCTATTAAAAAAAAAAGAAGCATCTGTAACCCGAGGTCCCACTGTATTCTGTTAGCGGCACTAACTTCTTTTTTAACACCACAGCTGCAGTCGATACGCTGCTCAATCAAACGAAGTTCCAAGTAGCTTTATTGTACAAGGTCAATGGAGCTAGGACAAATCTGAGGAGCTGAAGGACCCCTTTAACGATCCTCCTCCACCCTCAGCAGTTTTTTGTCTTTTTGTTTTTGTATTATCGGTCACTCGATGTTTTAAATCCCTTGTCGCTTCTGTTATCTCTTTTTTTTTTCTTCTTCTTTTTTCCCTGTAAGTATTTGCCCAGGACGATATCTACCTTTACCTCCCCACCCCCATTTTATGTTGTTATTTCTATGTATATCATGCTATGGCCACACGGCTAATGCAATAAAATCTATTGATTGAGAGTGTATTTTGTTTCTATCCACTCAGATTACCTAATGTCGGAGGTTTCAGTGCCTCAGCCGAGCTACCTTGGTGGTGAGTTTCCATAGAGTGACCTGTCTCATCCCCTCTAGTTTTCGTCGGGCCTCTGCTCCCTTTGCATGGTGTACGGGTGAGGGTGTTATCAGGGCCACAAGTCCTTTTTTATGGTGTGGGTGGGTGTCCCGATAGGTTGCCCCCCCCTTCCTTAGTACTACAGCCATCAGTGCTGGTGGCTGCTCCTTGTCCTCTGAGCTCTCTGCTGACTTTCCAGTAAACTGGCAGGTAAGCCAGCAGCAAAGATGCAGTTGGGAAACTCACCTCTGCGGGCCAAGTTTGATAAGTGGGTGGGACTGCCCACCTGTCTATCGCCTGCCACCAGATGGCCAGTTTTAGCCCACATCGTTTGAAATTAAATCATGCATAGCGGGTGGCACTTCGAAGGTCCAACAATCACCTGGCTGGAACTTGAGGAGCCTACACTGTCCGGAGCTTGTCCTACACTTGAGTAGGACCCTGGCAGAGACACATGCCTGACTGGCATGTTCTCTCCCTCCTGGTCTTTCGTTCAGGAACTTCAAAAGCTTTCTTCCTCCCGAACATCGCAGCGACTGATGCCAACAGACACTGGCACACTTAGGGATCTGCAGAGTTTGCACATCATGCATGTGACAGACCTCAGCAACTCAGCATTTTGGTTAATCTAATTTATTTACAGGGACGCGGGTGGCGCTGTGGGTTAAACCACAGAGCCTAGGGCTTGCCGATCAGAAGGTCGGCGGTTCGAATCCCTGTGGCAGGGTGAGTGCCCGTTGCTCGGTCCCTGCTCCTGCCAACCTAGCAGTTTGAAAGCACGTCAAAGTGCAAGTAGATAAATAGGTACCCCTCCGGCAGGAAGGTAAACGGTGTTTCCGTGTGCTGCTCTGGTTCGGCAGAAGCGGTTTAGTCATGCTGGACACATGACCTGGAAGCTGTACGCTGGCTCCCTCGGCCAATAAAGCGAGATGAGCGCCTCAACCCCAGAGTCGTCCACGACTGGACCTAATGGTCAGGGGTCCCTTTACTTTATTTACATATAAACACACATGGAGCACTGCAACATGCCCTCTCTCTCTAGTATCAGACAGCAAAGAGAAAAAGAGCAAAGGACAATTGTCCCACTTCACAGAACACAGAAACACAAACATCCTGTCTCCGTCACTTCCCACTCTGTGGAGTCAAAGCATATACCGTCATGTGATAGACAACAATCCCATGACTGCAATCATGGAGCAGGAATTCTAACATACACAGGGTGCATGGGCGTAGCCGGGGGGGGGGAGGGAGGCAGCTCCCCCCCGATCAAGTAAATCAATAAAAATACTTCTGCCCATCTAACATGAAGCCTGCCCCCCACCCTCCGCATAAATCCTGGCTACACCCACAATAGGGCTTGCAAAAATTTGTTGCAATGGTGTCAGTTACCATGTTGGTATGTTGGTAGCAGGGATTTTTGTTGTTGACACATTAATGATCTAACTCGTGGCTCCCAATTGGTGGTCCATGGATCACAGGAGGTCTGTGTAGCCCACCCAGGGGAACTGTGGCACCATTCACATAACAAAAACTACCATAAAGATAGCAAAAATTTCAAAAGTAGGGCGTCCGTGGTTCAGGGAAGTTTTTAAAGGCTTATGTTTCATTGTGTTGGGAGCTGCCCAGAGTTGCTGGGGCAACAATCAGATGGGTGGCATAGAAATAATAAGAATAATAAGCTCTGACTCTGATGCCCTGAAAAAGAAAAACTGATAGTCGGGGACGCCATCATGACGTCAAACAAAGGAGTAGCAAGTCTGCAAAATTGTCATCCTTTCATAAAGTGCCAAGTATTGAAGTTTCTTGACTGAATATAAGCATACATATTCCTTTATAACCCTAAAACATATTCCAATATCACATTTTCATGGCATCACATTTCATTTTCATCACAGCATGGCATTTTGTTATTTAGTTATGATTTTAAATTTCATCTGCTATAATTCAAATGACTTAATTTACAAAACTATAGATTTGATGTAATATATTAAATGATTGTTTTCTTGAAGAAATGTATATATAACACCAGTGTATAGAAAGACTGTAAAACTAGGATTCTTTTTAAACTAAGGTTACTAAAATATGTTTAAATGGATAGAATAATAATAATAATAATAATATTTATTTCATTTTGAAAAATGGGGTCTGCAGTGCTTAGCTAACTGGGAACCTGGTCTAATTAAAAGCACCAACCAACCAACCTATATTATTCTTCCAATTTCTCTCCAAAAGGAATAATCAAGGTTGAAATAGTGGACGAGAAAGACCCAATGGATGACTATGCTCTCTCGCTGTGTCCCCCGATGGAAGTGTGGCCTCCAAACCTGTATCCAGAGGGCTGTGGAAGGGAACCTGGTGCAGCGGGAGCAGCCCGAAAGATGCTAGGCCCCCGATCTATCCAAAAGTCATGGTTCTCTCAATTCCCGTGGCTGGAGGCCGACAAAGGGCAGACCACCCTCTACTGCGTGGTGTGCAAGGAGAAGCCGCCCGCTCACGGCCCGGTGTCCAAACTAGTAACGGGATACACCCGGCCGTTCAAAGTGGAGACTCTGAAGCACCACGACAAGAGCAACGCGCACAAGCTCTGCGTCCGAGCGCTGACAGCGGAGGAGGACCCAGATGGTGCCCCGGCGGCCGAGCGCTTGACTAAGATGTCCAGCTACGTGCTGAGGAACATGGAGCACCTTTTCAGTGCCGCTTACGACATCGCTTACCACTCGAAGCCGCTGAACGATTACGAGAAAGCGCTGGACCTCTTGCAGGTCATGGGAGCCCCCATCACCCCCAGGTACAGGAACAGGGTCGCATGTACCCTCTTCATAAGGTGCATCGCGGACACACTGCGGAAGGAGATACTTGACAGCATCTGCCGTTCGCCCTGCGCCTGCCTCCTCTTGGACGGCTTCACGGATTCGTCCGACCAGCCCTGCCTGGCAATTTACATCCGGTACCTTAAGAGAGCGGAAGTGAAGGAGTCATACCTTTGCTTGGCGTCTTTGCCCGGCCACACAGCCGACGCCTGCTTCGCTGCCGCCGTTTCAGCCATGGATGAGCTGCGGGTCCCCTTCAGGAAACCCGGGTGGGTCGTGGGCCTTGCGACAGGCGGCGCAGCCAGCATAGCGGCCTGCAAAAGTGTGCTCGTTGCCAAATTCCAAGAGGTGATCCCTCGCCTGTCCCCGGCCCATTGTGTCACCCACAAGCTACAGTACGCGGCCATCGGCGCCTGCTACAGGGATGTTGACTTTGTGAAGGACTGCGAAAAGCACATCAGGGCGACGTTCAAGTTTTTCCAAGCCTCTCCCGAAAGACTGAGGGAGCTGCAGGCTGCGGCTCCCCGCCTGGGCCAAAAGGTGGCCAAACTAATGGAGTCAAACAGTGTCAGGTGGGTAGTGAGCAAGAGGCAAACTCTAAGCGTCCTTCTGGAAAGCCTGCCTGCTTTGGTTGCTCACGTGGAGCGCCTGTCGAAATCCAGCAGCCACGAGGGGCAGAAGGCGAAAGGCATGTTGACGTTCTTGAGGAGCTTCCATTTTGTCAAGTTTTCCCACTTCTTGATCGACTTCCTTCAGGTTTACAAACCCCTCTCGGAAGTGTTCCAGAGAGAAAGCGTTTTGCTCGGGCAAGTGAACGCTGCTGTGGAAGCTGCCTACCTCGCCTTGCAAAACCTCCTCCAACAGCCGGGACTGAAGGAGGAAGAGTTTAACGCCGCCGTGAAGGACGGTTCTTTCAGAGGGGTCTCCTTGGATGTGGTCGAGATGGGAGAGTTCCGGTTCCAAGTGGACCGAGCAAAAATCATCCTGACCGGGGCGGAATACCTGCACCAGAGATTTGACGGCGAGACGTCACCCCAGCTCTTAAAAAGCACAGAAGTGTTTGATACCGTGTGCCGGCCTGGGAGCTGCCTTGCCAGCTCTGGAGATGCCGAGGTACTTTCCATGGCGAAATGTTTTGAGTACGCTCTCCCTCCGAGCTACAGTGAGGAAAGGCTGCTGGATGAATGGGCCAAACTTAAAAACGTGGCCCAGGACCTTTTGTTTTCAGAGCTGTGCAGGAAGGCCATTGCGGAGCAGAAAGCATTTCCTTTGCTGAGCAAACTCGCCTCAGTTTCTGCATGCTTACGAATCTCTACAGGAAGCTGTAAGCGGGGCTGCGTTGTTATGAACC
Source organism: Podarcis raffonei (assembly GCF_027172205.1). Classification (NCBI taxonomy): domain Eukaryota; kingdom Metazoa; phylum Chordata; class Lepidosauria; order Squamata; family Lacertidae; genus Podarcis; species Podarcis raffonei. The sequence goes on along the minus strand of NC_070603.1, from coordinate 113,269,202 downwards.
TGATAAGGACTTACGAGAGGTTGAAGCTTTCCAACGAAGTGGCAAACTCTCTTGTGATGGTGGCAGTCAATGGGGTGGCAGTGCCGGACTTTGACCCATTGCCTGCAATCGAGCACTGGTACTTAACATCATCAGGCCGTCGTTGTTGACAACTCGGCCCCCGTCCTCACGTGCGTCGTTGATGGGATGCAGCTCGGAGCACAGTGCAGGGTGTGAATATGACCTGTAGTTGCATTGGTGCAAGAGATCAGCACCTGATTTCTCCCCTTCCTTTTCTCTCCCCTCCCCTCAGTCTAAAGGTAAAGGGACCCCTGACCATTAGGTCCATTTGTGACCGACTCTGGGGTTGCGGCGCTCATCTCGCTTTATTGGCCGAGGGAGCCGGCGTACAGCTTCCGGGTCATGTGGCCAGCATGACTAAGCCACTTCTGGCGAACCAGAGCAGCGCACAGAAACGCTGTTTACCTTCCCGCCGGAGCGGTACCTATTTATCTACTTGCACTTTGTGCTTTCGAACTGCTAGGTTGGCTGGAGCAGGGACCAAGCAGCGGGAGCTCACCCCGTTGCAGGGATTTGAACCGCTGACCTTCCAATCGGCAAGTCCAAGGCTCTGTGGTTTAACCCACAGTGCCACCCGCGTCCCTTATGTCAGTCCAACCAAGCTCAAAAGGGAGAACAGCCATGTTTGAGCCAAAGGCAGCAGGCCAGAAACGAAGGCTCTAGGGTTACCTAGCAACTCAAGCATTAACCCATTGTGGTGTGCCGAGCTTGAGGGGGTTTCTGTATGGACCTGGATCACAGGCCAGGGTGAGAGGAGAGTTGATCACACATGAAAAATGTCCTGGGCCCAACAGATGCTTTGAGCAGGCCTGGTGACGATCTCAGGATGCTCTGGCAGCTTCCTTGTTTAGTAAAAAAAAAAGGGTTTTCAAAGCCAATCCTTAAAAAAAGCCAAAAAACAAGAAAAAAACCCCTACAAGGCCTTTGGCTCGACACAGACACTTCCACCTGTTACGTTTCCTTACTAATTTTTTGAGGCTACGTTGTTAATATTGGTGTCGTTTTAAGTTTTGTTGCAATGCTTCGGGTACCAAGGGGTACTAAAAAGAACAAAACACTTGTATGATTTGTTTGTTTTTATTGTTGCACACAGCTGTGGAAGGGTTTGCAACCTAAGGCAGTAAAGAAATGACATCAGCAAATACAAGATAGCTACAAAATGAATTGACGTTGGGAGTTTTTATACAGGACTCTCGCCTCAAAGGTCTTTTTGGTGGGAACTAGGACCAAATATTCCAGCCAGGTACTAGTAGAGTAAAGCTAGACAGATTTACCCTATTTTACGCTCTATAGAATGCACCGGAGCATAGAATGCATAGGAGTGGGGGAGAACAGGAAAAAAAAAAAATCCCCCTCTCTGCTCAGCGCCCCTTCAGCAAAGCGGCAGGAGAAACAGAGCCCCTTCCATTTCTCCTCCCGCTTCGCTGAAGGGGCGCTGCGCAGAGAGGGAAAACTGTGCAGCGCCTCTCCAGTGATGCGAAACCTGGAGAGCAAGAAGGATCGGTGTGCACCGACCCCTCTCACTCTCCAGGCTTCAGGCGGCTATCCGCAAGCCTTCAGAGCTTCCGAAGAATTGTGGATAGCTGCCTGAAGCCCCCGGGGCTCAGCGGGAGTTCCTGCTGCACTTCGGGGGCTTCAGGCGGCTTCAGCGAAAGCAACGCGACGCCTCTGGAGCACGGGGGGAGCTCTCCTTCTGCGCTTCGGAGGCTTCGCGTTGCTATCGCTGAAGGCAAGGAGCCTGCATTCGCTCCATAAGACGCACACACATTTCCCCTTAATTTTTGAAGGGGGGAAAGTGTGTCGTATAGAGCAAAAAATACGGTATATGACAGCATTAAAGCATAATTCACCAGATTGTGTCTGGCAGTGCAGCTTCTTGTGTAGGATTCCTGCGCTATAGTGATTTGCTGGCGAGGTTGACACAGTTCATTTAAGTTTCAATCACGATAAGGAGATAAGACAACTGGGAAAAGTGAGGGTCACTGCTATAACGTGCAAGTATCTTCTCTTATGTACATTTGAGTTTGACACAGAAATGTCAGAGGGCGTTTCTCTTATATATGTCAATGCATGCAAGTTACATTATCCACGGGCCACGATCACTTTATTTTATTTTTTGCAGGGAGGGAGGCATGGACCCATTTGCAAACATAAGCGACTGACATGGACAAAACGCCCACACGTCATAAGCTATTCTAGCAGGTTACTCAGAGAGTGCCATTGGCTGCTCAGTCACTGCTAGGCCAGGTTCAAGGATCTGGTGATATATAATAAAGCCCAAAGCCACTTGAGCCTAAGTACATTAAGGCCTTCCCAGTTCCTTAAGATCCACATCAGCCACCAAGTACTTCTAATAGGGCAACTTTGATGGTCCCTGACACCTCTGAGGCTTGGTCAGCTCATTGGCCTCCCTTGCCTTCTTGTTTATGCTGGTTTGAGTGTTTATAATGTTTTTGTATCAGTCCCCTTTGGGTCACTTTCGTGAGGAATGCAACTGATAAATACAGTATAATAAAATAAATAATAATAATAATAATAATAATACCCTGCCCATCTGGCTGGGTTTCCCAGCCACTCTGGGTGGCTCCCAACAGAGTATTAAAAACACGATAAAACAGCAAACATTAAAAACGTCCCTTGCCTTCAGGTGTCTTCTAAAACTCAGGTAGTTGGTAGGGTATCTGGTGGGAGGGTGTTCCACAGGGTGGGCGCCACTACCGAGAAGGCCCTCTGCCTGGTTCCCTGTAACCTCACTTCTCACAGTGAAGGAACTGCCAGAAGGCCCTCAGCGCTGAACCTCAGTATCCGGGCAGAATGGTGGGGGTGGAGACGCTCCTTCAGGTATACTGGGCTGAGGCCGTTTAGGGCTTAAAAGGTCAGCACCAACACTTTGAATTGTGTTCGGAAACATACTGGGAGCCAATGCAGATCTCTCAGGACCAGTGTTATGTGGTCCCGGCGGCCAGTCCCAGTCACCAGTCTAGCTGCCGCATTCTGGATTAATTGTAGTTTCCAGGTCACCTTCAAAGGAAGCCCCATGTAGAGTGCATTGCAGTAGTCCAAGCGGGAGATAACTAGATAATAAATAATGGCATTCCATTCCCCTTGGGCACCAGCCACCACTGAGATCAAGCCCATTGCATTACAAGTACAGTGGTACCTCGGTTTGCAAACAGTCTTGTTTACGAACTATTCAGTTTACGAACTCTGCAAAACCGGAATTAGTGTTCCGGTTTGTGAACTTTGCCTCAGTCTACGAACGGAAGCCAAACGGTGGAAGGGCACCGCTGGAGGAAGGCCTCATTAGAGAAAGCACTACTCGGTTTAAGAACGGATTTGGTTTAAGAATGGACTTCAGGAACAGATTAAGTTTGTAAACTGAGGTACCACTGTATTCTGAATCTTGAATATTTTCACTGTTTATCATCAGAAACATGGCGTTGCCCCAGGTGGCATGGCATTTAGAAAGGAAAACAAAGCTTGTGGAATACAGTGGTACCTCAGGTTAAGTACTTAATTCGTTTCGGAGGTCTGTTCTTAACCTGAAACTGTTCTTAGCCTGAAGCACCACCTTAGCTAATGGGGCCTCCTGCTGCCGCTGCGCTGCCGGAGCACGATTTCTGTTCTTATCCTGAAGCAAAGTTCTTAACCTGAAGCACTATTTCTGGGTTAGCGGAGTCTGTAACCTGAAGCATATGTAACCTGTTGGAAGTTGAGCAATAGTCGTCCAACAGAATTGTTGTATCCAAGAATCAAGGCAGTGAGTAGTAAGAAGAGCAGCTTTATTCCAAAATAAAAGCAACAGTGGCAACAAAAGTCAGGAAGTATACGGCCCATTGCTACTTCCCAACTCTTTTACATGGCTAAATCTGCTTCGGCTTTCTTAAAAGAAACTTACATTGCATACTAACCCCACAGCAAGAACTAATGGGAAGAATCGAAGATCACGTCGTCATTTTAAAAAGTTACTATTTCCAGAGGCAAGAAAGAGATGGCTGAACGTGATGGATTTAACATCGATATCACCAGTTACAGCGAGGTGCTCCACCACTTGCATTCCCGGTGGGGTTGGGAGTCTAATAATTGGCCGGTTGAACACTTCCAACACCATATCTTGGGCGGTAAAGGAGAACGCTACCTGGAAAGAGAAATGAAGAGTTAGATCAGGCATTCCCAACCTGCGGCCCTCCAGATGTTTTGGCCTACAACTCGCATGATCCCTAGCTAACAGGACCAGTGGTCAGGGATGATGGGAATTGTAGTCCAAAACATCTGGAGGGCCGAAGGTTGAGGATGCCTGAGTTAGATCAACTACGCATCTTTTGTCATATTGATTTGAATGAATAGGAACCATTGCTATGGTGTTAGCAGACAGACAAGAGGGAAAGCTAGAGACTTGCCAAGAGAATATAAGCCTAACTACATAGTGTTGGGACGCGGGTGGCGCCACAGAGCCTAGGACTTGCCGATCAGAAGGTTGGCAGTTCGAATCCCCGCGACAGGGTGAGCTCCCGTTGCTCGGTCCCTGCTCCTGCCAACCTAGCAGTTCAAAAGCACGTCAAAGTGCAAGTAGATAAATAGGTATCACTCCGGCATGAAGGTAAATGGCGTCTCTGTGCGCTGCTCTGGTTCGCCAGAAGCGGCTTAGTCATGCTGGCCACATGACCCAGAAGCTGTATGCTGGTTCCCTCAGCCAATAAAGAGATGAGCGCCACAACCCCAGAGTCGGCCACGACTGGACCTAATGGTCAGGGTCCCTTTACCTTTACATAGTGTTAGGCATGAGTTTAATACAAGGGCTGCATTCAGATGTGGAGTTTATTGTGTTAGTTTTACTGGTTAAATTGCTAGAGCTTCTGTCCTGATTTCTAGCATTGTTTTGAAACAGCAACGCCTTGTTGTGTCACTGATCTGTGACTTTTGGATTAAGGTGCTAGCATGCCACACTAAATTTTAAATGGCAGGAAAGAGCAGTATGCTGGTATACCACCGCAAATTTTGTAAACATACACCTCAATTTTTCCAAGTTAATGGGTTTGCAATTGGATTTCTGCTGGAAATGGTTAAAGAAATGAGATCTATTCTTCCGCTAGATTCCACCAGATTTCTGGAAGCGGCTTTTACAGTGTGTGAAATATCGCATAAACTAGAGGGGGTGGAGAGAGCAGGTAAGGAAATGTCAATGATATAAGAGTGGTGCCAGAGTGGTGTATGCTCTAGTTATCTCCCGCTTGGACTACTGCAATGTGCTCTACGTGGGGCTACCTTTGAAGGTGACCCGGAAACTGCAATTAATCCAGAATGCGGCAGCTAGACTGGTGACTGGGAGTGGCTGCTGGGACCACATAACACCGGTCCTGAGAGATCTGCATTGGCTCCCAGTACGTTTCCGAGCACAATTCAAAGTGATGGTGCCGACCTTTAAAGCCCTAAACGGCCTCGGTCCTGTATACCTGAAGGAGCGTCTCCACCCCCATCGTTCAGCCCAGACACTGAGGTCCAGCTCCGAGGGCCCTCTGGCAGTTCCCTCATTGCGAGAAATGAGGTTACAGGGAACCAGACAAAGGGCCTTCTCGGTAGTAGCGCCCACCCTGTGAAACACCCTCCCATCAGATGTCAAGGAAATAAGCAGCTATCCTATCTTTAAAAGACATCTGAAGGCAGCCCTGTTTAGGGAAGTTTTTAATATTTAATGCTGTATTGTTTTTAACATTCGATTGGGAGCCGCCCAGAGTGGCTGGGGAAACTCAGCCAGATGGGCAGGGTATAAATAAATAAATTATTATTATTATTATTATTATTATTATTATTATTATTATTATTATATGCCATCTGAATGCAGCCCTGGTTGCTTAAACTGTGGAGAAAAAGCAGCGGCGGGCATAAAAAATCACGAAACTGTTCGTAATCCAGATATAAGGGGTATTATTCTATCCCACCTAAAAATCACAAGCAGCTTTAATTGGAGACTGGATATAGTCTAGCCTCCATGTAAACTTTGCAAATCAGGATGAATGCTCAGTTAAACAGGCCATTTGGAAGAGCCCAAAGTTTTTGATATGCCAGACGAGAACATTTTATTTCATTGGTTGGGAAGCTATGGTTCTCCAGCTGTTTGTTGAACGCTCCTCCGTCCCAGCTAGCAGGGCTAATTATTAGGAATTATGGGAACTTTGTGTCCAGTATCTCAAGGGCCACAGATTCCTCATTCCTGTTTTAAATCAAGGTCCCCTCACCCTTCCACCTTATTACATTGACCTACTGAGCGTTGGTTTATCCTTTAGGTCTCAGATATACATCCCTAGCTGTTCCCCCCGCAAGTTATTCCTGCAACAGGGCTCGCCTCTTACTTACTGTGACGAATAGTCCCAGGTCCAAGAGAAGATCCCGCTCTCTCCCCGTCTCAGAGTTAAAAAGGACGACCCTGTCTCCGTTGAAAGTCTCAAATCGAGCGTTAAATTGAAGGAGCGGATTCGAGGCATTCCGGCCTATATGAAAGGTAAAGCTGATAGGAACATGGGAAAACATGCTTTATACAGAGTCATAGAATAACCTCCTGCAATCTTAGCTAAAGCATTAGTCCATCTAACTCAGTACAGTGGTACCTCGGGTTAAGTACTTAATTCGTTCCGGAGGTCCGTTCTTAACCTGAAACTGTTCTTAACCTGAAGCACCACTTTAACTAATGGGGCCTCCCACTGCCGCCGCACCACCGGAGCACGATTTCTGTTCTCATCCTGAAGCAAAGTTCTTAACCCGAGGTACTATTTCTGGGTTAGCCGAGTTTGTAACCTGAAGCGTATGTAACCTGAAACGTATGTAACCTGAGGTACCACTGTACTGTCTTTACTAGAAGGCTACGGCCCCAAGAGTACCCTATGGAATATCATGCCTGTTTATATTAGCACACAGAGATAGTTTGTAGTATAGATACAGGCTTTACCAGGCCCTCCCTTTAGGGAATGGGGTAGAAATCTGATTCAGTTTGCATTCAAGGCTAAATCTTATCAAGCTGACTCATGAGAACTGACATGTAGCCATTGTTCAAAATTTGCACTTGCATGGATTTTGTGATGCTGTTCTCCAAGCAAAGAATGTTTCCAAAATGCATATATTAAGCGTATTGAGGGAGGGGAGATATATAATCCTTGTGGCCCACATGTGTGGGGTGAATAAATAAAACGATTGGCTGGGTGCCTAGATTCAAAACGTGGGGCTTAACACTCTCTCCAGTGGGAGAGAGCCTCCGGTAGCAGAGTTTAAACTCGCGAAGTTCAGCAGTAGAAGGTGGGAATTCGGGCTGTTAAATCTTTTCCATATCCCATTTTGTTGCATACGGTGCTTTCTGTTTTCTATCCCTCTTAGCATTGAACAGACCACACCAGTACAGTAAGTTTAAAATGCTTTACTTACAAAAACGTTCCAAAGGCCAGGTTTATGCATTTATCCAAGCAGCAGCAAAGAGAACACAGATAGCATACTCTTGAGTACAACATACAGATTGTAGTTCTGAACAAGCGTTCTGTACTTGAAATGCTCAAGACCAGACCTGGCTGATTTACATGGCGGAAGGAAAGGGAGAGGGAGAGGGAGAGATGGTGTCACTTCCTCCTTCATCAGAGAAGAAGGGGCATGACCTGTGTCTAGGAATCACAGCTCTATTGTTTTAACCCCTCCATGCACAAACTAGCTCAATTCTTGCTAGTTGCATTTGATTGCAATCTCCCACAAGGGGAAAATGTAAATGTCCTATTTTCACTATTAATACAGACCTTTTGGCTTCTCGGGGCACCTTGGCTTTCATTTCAATGCGTTCCCCGGCCTTCAAATTCAAGCGAGCAACCATTTGCTATATTAAAAAAAAAGAATGTGAAAGATTCAAGGGCTCCCATTTCTCATAGTATAATCTTTTTCAGCCTCAGGTTCTTGGATAAAGATAAAGATAAACAAATAAAGATAAACAAATTAAAGTCAACTGCCTCTTTATGATCTTTAAACAGATTGATGACTTTCAGACATCCAGGGTCATTACACCCAATTTTAAACATTTTTAAAAACAAATGTGATACTAATGCTAATCTTTGGTGTTGAAATTAGGGGTTGGGCAGATTTTACTAAAATCAAAATAATTCAGACTTGATTTTGTGATTTTAGGGTTTTCATTAATCTACCCCCAGTGTATCTAATTAGAACATGAAAATGATTTCAGGTTAAATAATATGGTAAATTTAAAATGGTAAACCAAGAAGACAATCTTCTGATATCCAGAGGAACAAAGGGCATACATGTGCAAGGAAACTTGGTTACAAAAATTTTCAGAACAGTTTCCAAACTTTGGATTCTTTGTATAGGCACGGAATCCATGGGAAAATGTCACTAGAAATATATTTAAACACAGGTTTTGGAGGTAGGAGCAATACTGCCCTGGACAATGATGCAGTTGGGGAAAATTGTTATGGTATACCATAATCCAATATAGATTACTTGTTTGTAGGGAAGTAGTACTGGTGAATCTGGCTCATCTTATTCTTAAGTGTCAATTATATACTGATATGATAACAGCCCAGCTAGGAATTGAACCTAGGAACTTGTGCATGCAAAGCATATGGTCTACACAGTCCCCCCCCTTTTGTTCTTACTGGGAGAACAGAATACTTCAGAGAGGGAGAGGAATCAATTGCGGACAATCATTTTAACTGCAGTCCTCTTACATGACTGCGGCTAATATAAGATCTTTCCAGATTAGTTAAACTCAATACCAAGTCTTTTCAGTAAGCTATTTATACTGAAACAGAAACCAGTCCATGATTTTTATCCCATTCTGGTTGACCCTAATCAAGGTATCAATTGCCCTTTGATGGCCATTGGATTTTCCCATCTCACCCACTTTATGGAAGAACTCCATGAGGACTAACTATGAACCTACCCGGACCCTGAGATCATCTTCTGAGGCCCTCCTTCATGTGCCTCCTCCTTGAGAGGTCTGGAGGGTGGCAACACGAGAACGGGGCCTTCTCTGCAGTGGCTCCCTGTCTGTGGAATGCTCTCCCCAGGGAAGTTAAGACGGATGCCTTCATTATACACCTTTAGGCACCAGGCAAAAACGTTCCTCTTTAACCAGGCCTTTGGTTGACCTGATTTTAAAGTGTGACTTTAAAGTCGTAATTCACCTGAAATATCAAACATTCCCCATGCCTGCCACGGATAATTATCATACCCTTAAACTTCACACTCACAATAAGCAAATAGCATTTCTAAAAAATTTTTTTTGCCAACTCACCAGTGCCATTGCTTCACAATACAACTATTTAAAAACTATTTAAAAACACCACCACCTGCGAGCATCTACTTCCTTTTTGGGCTTCAATGGTGTATGTTTCTCACACCCCCAACCTTTAAATGGTCCTCAGGTGCGAGTGTTTCCTTCTTCTGGCCAATCAGGGATGACATTCTGGTTACCAATTAATTAAAAGATAACAGGGCTAATCGCTCTGGCTCTCTGCAGGTGGGATTAGTTTATCAACATTGGGGGGGGTGTCTGTTAAGGGGCATGTTTATTTGCATGTGAAGAACATGCATGCTTTTGCAAGAAATGGGACACAAGGACTTAAAGAATGTAATAAGAGCCCTGCTGGATCAAAGGCCAATCTAGTCCATCATTCTTGTAGTGGCCAATTCTATACAATGGTATTTTGGGTTAAGAACTTAATTCGTTCTGGTGGTCCGTTCTTAACCTGAAACTGTTCTTAACCTGAGGTACCACTTTAGCTAATGGGGTCTCCTGCTGCCGCTGCCGTGCCGCCACGACACGATTTCTGTTCTCATCCTGAAGCAAAGTACTTAACCCAAGGTAATATTTCTGGGTTAGCAGAGTCTGTAACCTGAAGCGTATGTAACCCGAGGTCACTGTATATAACATTTAGGAAACATCTGAAGGCAGCCCTGTATAGGGAAGCCTTTTTTAAGGTTTAACACGGGTGGCACTGTGGGTTAACCACAGAGCCTAGGGCTTGCCGATCAGAAGGTCGGCGGTTCGAATCCCCGCAACGGGGTGAGCTCCCATTGCTCGGTCTCTGCTCCTGCCAACCTAGCAGTTCGAAAGCACGTCAAAGTGGAAGTAGATAAACAGGTACTGCTCCAGCGGGAAGGTAAACAGCGTTACCGTGCACTGCTCTGGTTTGCCAGAAGCGGCTTAGTCATGCTGGCCACATGACCCAGAAGCTGTACGCCGGCTCCCTCAGCCCATAAAGCGAGATGAGTGCCGCAACCGCAGAGTCGGCCATGACTGGACCTAATGGTCAGCGGTCCCTTTACCTTCACCTTTATGCTGATTATATGTGCTGGTAGCCGTCCAGCACCCAACTCAGATGGATGGGGTACTAATATTATTTATTTATTTATTTATTTATTTATTTACCTGCCTTTGCGAGGGCGGGTGACATGTGACCAGGAGCCTAGCACAGCTACCCCTTTGGAAATGGCTCATTGAAGCGATCCAGATGTGAGGGAGGAAGAGCATTTTGCTTCAGGCTCTTAACATGACACTACGCCCGAAGAGAGACCTCCGACTTGCACCCGCCCCTTCCTAAGCGCTCTCCCCTCCAGTGCAGCAAAGCGCGGTGCCTAAGGCGCTGGCGCAGCAACCAGCAGAAAGGAAAGGAGCGGCGCCATTGGCCGCAGGTGTCGCCAGCCTCGCCCAATCCGAATTGCCGGAGCCGCCCGCGCCGAGAGGCGGAGCTACTAAAACCAAAGCGAAAGTGAGGGTGTGGCCAGAGGGGGGGGGGAGCTTTAATTCCGGGAGAAACCCTGGGATTTAAATATATAAAGAGAGTGTTTCTCTTTTTCCTTACCCAGACTGGTGTTGTCCGTGTTCCCTCTGAAACCTCAATATATATATAAATTTTAGAGGCGGAGCTACTAAAGCAAAGCGAAAGTGAGGGTGCGGCCAGAGGGGGGGCTTTAATCCCGGGAGAAACCCTGGGATTTAAAATATATATCTTAAATATATATCTTATATAATGATATTATATTATATATGATATTATATTAAATATATATCTTATATATCTTATTTATATTATAAGATATATAATATATATCTTATATAAAATATATATCTTAATATATATATATATATATATATATATAATATATATATATAGATATATATTTTAAATCCCAGGGTTTCTCCCGGGATTAAAGCCCCCCCTCTGGCCGCACCCTCACTTTCGCTTTGCTTTAGTAGCTCCGCCTCTCGACGCAATATATATTGATTGATAGCTTCCTGGTCCTCCCAGTAGTGTTTTGCTTTTCCTCACCTCTGCTGAAAGGGGCAATCGAATTTGTAAGAGCTTCAAATTGATTGCCTGGCTAGGCTGCGTGTCTTTTGTTGTTGGGGTAAGATTGAATGGGAAGCGTGCTATTTCCCCCGCGCGCCTCATTCGCAGTCCATTTTCCCTCTCTCCCTGAAGCGGCTGTTGTTTCCTCCCCCCCTTGATGAGAGTAGCTCAGTGCGTAAAGATATTTAATCTTAGGGTCGTTTGGCAAGAGAGGTCTCAGTTGCAGGGGGTTGGACTTAAATGACCTTCCCTCGTGGTCCCTGTTCTGTGATACACAAATAATATTTCTTTCTTTCTGTGTGTCCCTGAGGCTTCACCCTAAAGCGTTTCCTGCTCAGTCCCGGAAATACTAACAGCTACGAATTAGGCTTGAGCATGTGCAGAGTGCTTGTCTCTCGCACTTTAGCACCCATAGTCTTGGAGGTCCAGTCAGGAAGCTGTGTATGTAGCAGCAAGAACAACGAGGATAGATAAATGTATTTTTTAAAATTCCTCTGTCTTTTTTTTAAATTCAAAATTATAACAAGACATATTATCCAAAAACATATCATCCTTGTCCCCCCATTTTTCCTCCCTCCCCCCTCCCACACAACCCCCCCCCCGCACCCCACCCCCCCCCGACTTCCCTCAGTTCCAGTCTTTGATTTCTCTAAAAATGCTGTTTTCTGCATGTTACAAAGTTGTATAGATCCTCAAACTATTTAGCTGATTATTATCAATAAAAGGTTTGTGAATGTTTATTCAAAACCTGCCAAGGAGTCCAGTTCGCTTTGTTGCATCTTCAGATACTTTGTAAAGGGTTCCCATTCATCCTTAAAGTCACAGTTATCCCTGTCCCGTAGCTTATATGTCAGTTTTGCCAGTTCTGCATAGTCCATCAATTTTTCTTGCCATGATTCTTTAGTTGAGGCTTCTTTAGTCTTCCATCCTTGTGTTACCAGAACTCTTGCGGCCGTTGTCGCATACATGAAGATGTTTTTCAACTTTTTGGGCAGGTCTTTCCCTACAATCCCCAACAAAAATGCCTCGGGTTTTTTAACAAATGTTAAATGGAACATTTTCTTCAATTCGTTGTATATCATTTCCCAATTTTTTAAAAATTACCTTACAATCCTACCACATATGATAAAATGTCCCCTCCTTTTCCTTACACTATTTTTTTTAATTCCTAGTCTTTGAGGTGCCCACCAAACTTTGCTATGTTTTAGATGCACAATTTAGTTAGAAGATGGTCATCCTTATCCTTTTTCTCTCTTTCCTTCCCCAGACTGGTGTTGTCGGTTGCGCACAATTTCTGCAGCAGTTAAAATAAAAGGAGTTCCCTCTAAAATCTCAGGCCACAGGTTTTTGCATCTTTCGGAGAGAAGGGAAGTTAAATTCAACTTAAAAATAAAAACTGTTGTATTGAGCAATGGCCGCTGAGGATACCCTGAAGATGTTTGAGGTGGAAGTGACTTGCTCCATTTGCTTGCAGTATTTCACTGATCCAGTGATTCTAGATTGCGGGCACAATTTCTGCCACCACTGCGTTTTCAAGTACTGGAAAGACTTTGTGCGTGATCGGAGCTGCCCTGAGTGCAGATGGGTAGTTGAGCCTGACAGGCTCATTACAAACAAGCCGCTGGAAAACTTGGCTAGATTCCTCAGAGATCAAGCTAAACAGGCTAAAGGAGGGGAGGGAACCTGCTACAGGCACCCAGAGCCTCCCACATCTTTCTGTAAGACTGACCAAGCCCTAGTCTGCTCAGCATGTGTCGAATCCACAGAGCACAAGGCTCACGACGTAGTTCCCATGGAGGAAGCTGCCCAAGAGACCAAGGTGAGAGAGGCCTTTGTTTCTACGACTGGGCTGGGAATAATGAATGCATATTGTTGATTTGCAGGAGTAATAATAATAATAATAATAATAATAATAATTTATTATTTATACCCCGCCCATCTGGCTGAGTTTCCCCAGCCACTCTGGGCGGTTCCCAATCGAATGTTAAAAACAATACAGCATTAAATATTAAAAACTTCCCTGAACAGGGCTGCCTTCAGATGTCTTTTAAAGATAGGATAGCTGCTTATTTCTTTCACATCTGATGGGAGAGCGTTCTACAGGGCGGGCGCCACTACCGAGAAGGCCCTCTGCCTGGGTCCCTGTAACCTCATTTCTCACAGGAAGAAAACCGTCAGAAGGCCATCGGCGCTGGACCTCAGTGTCCGGGCTGAACGATGGGGGTGGAGATGCTCCTTCAGATATACTGGGCTGAGGCCGTTTAGGGCTTTAAAGGTCAGCACCAACACTTTGAATTGTGCTCAGAAACGTGCCAATGCAGATCTCTCAGGTCCCGGCGGCTAGTGCCAATCACCAGTCTAGCTGCCGCATTCTGGATTAATTGCAGTTTCCGGGTCACCTTCAAAGGTAGCATTGCAGTAGTCCAAGCGGGAGATAACCAGAGCATGCAGCACTCTGGCAAGACAGTCCGCGGGCAGGTAGGGTCTTAGCCTGCGTACCAGGTGGAGCTGGTAGACAGGAGGAAGAATTTAAAAACATGCTTGCTTACTTAGGCATTTGGTGGCCGAAGGTCCCTGTTCATGGCAGCCCTGGGATCACTGGTTGAGAGAATGCTTTGAGCTTAGAATGTTTTTTTAACTTTATTACATACTCTCCTAAAGCATGCTTGTGTTTTCTTTTCAGGGTCACATAGGCAACTGCATTAATGCCCTAGAGAACCGGGAAGAGGCAATTCTGGAGTGTAGATCAGCTTCAGAAAAACAAACTCAAACCCTTATTGTAAGTGTCACTGTTACTGGCAAGTCCGCAAGTAGTAATAATAATAATAATAATAACAACAATAATAATAATAATAATAATAATATAATAAATTTTATTTATACCCTGCCCTCCCTGGCCGGAGCCGGGCTCAGGGCGGCTAACACCGGTAAAATTACAGTAAAAGCATAAGGGGGGGGGGAGAACCAATTTAAAATACAGGTTAAAATGCAATTTAAAATGCAGCCTCATTTTAAAAGTAGCCCATAGATCAAAAAGTAGTAGCACTTAAAAAAATATTGTGTAATTGCCGACAAAGGAGTGCATAAAATAACATCCAAGTTGGAGGTCCCTTTTTGGAAACTCTTTCCCTGTTGCATGTAAAACCAGGTTTTTCTGTGCTTCTTGTGGGATGAGCCTTTCTCATGCGAACTCCAGAGTGTGTGCAAACTTTTCACAGCTACTGCACTGCATTGTTGTTGTAAAAACGCCACCCTTATTGCCCCCCCCCCAATTTAATCTGGGATCATCCTCTCTGAAGGAAATCTGATAAATAAAAAAACCCAACACCTTGTTTGTGATATGTGAACAGCCGATTTACAGCATTAAGCCCCCTTTTGTGAACGTTCTGAGTGTAGAGTCGCCTTCCGCAGCCTAGCAGTTCATTTTATGGACCAATGGTCTCGTTAGATAGTAAAATTCATGTTAAATTACTGTTTTAGGGGTTGTTTTAAAAAGTCTGGAACGGATTAATCCATTTTGCATTACTTTCTATGGGAAAGCATGCCTTGGTTTTGGAACGCTTTGGTTTTGGAACAGACTACCAGAAAGGATTAAGTTTGAGAACCAAGGTACCACTGTAAAAGGAAACGTCCTTTTCTATATAATTAGTATCCTAATGTTGCCAGGACCAACCTTATTCCTGCCTCCTCTGACCTCTCTCTCTCTCTTTGCCTGCTCTCTTTCCATCGACTTATTGAAGAAACTGACAGAAAAGTTGATGCAAGAAACACTGTCCAAGTTCGACGAGCTGCGCCAGTTCCTGTTGTCTGAAGAGCACACTATGGTTGGCAAGCTCCGAGACATACTGAAGGAGATCGTAACAAGGAGAGACAATCACATGAGCAAGCTTTTTCGGGAAGTCTCCTCTTGCGAAATCCTCATCCGGGAGCTGGAGAAGAAGTGCTGCCAGCCAGTGAGTGAACTCCTGCAGGTAAGGCGGAAGTGGCAAGAAATGGACAAGGCTTTCCCCCCAAGGACAGTCTGGTACCCAAACCTTCATTCACCCTTTCCTTAGGCGGCACCCACACCATACATTTAAAGCCCTCTGATACCACCGTAAACAGCCGTAAAGGTAAAGGTAAAGGGACCCCTGACCATTAGGTCCAGTCGTGACCGACTCTGGGGTTGCGGTGCTCATTTCGCTTTATTGGCCGAGGGAGCCAGCGTACAGCATGACTAAGCCGCTTCTGGCGAACCAGAGCAGCGCACAGAAACGCCGTTTACCTTCCCGCCGGAGCGGTACCTATTTATCTACTTGCACTTTTGACGTGCTTTTGAACTGCTAGGTTGGCAGGAGCAGGGACCGAGCAACGGGAGCTCACCCCGTTGTGGGGATTCGAACCGCTGACCTTCTGATCGGCAAGTCCTAGGCTCTGTGGTTTAACCCACAGCGCCACCCGCGTCCCTACAGCCATGGCTTCCCCCAAAGATTTGTGGGAGCTGTAGTTTAAGGGTGCTGCGAACTATGAGGATACCTAGCTTCAGTTCATAGAGTTCCCTTGGGAGAGAGATGGATTGACCACTCTGTGAACTGTAGCTCTGTGAGGGGCTAAGAAATTTAATAAAATAAAATCTGCCTACCTCGGGGGGTTGTGGTGAGGATGCATTGGGGAGGCGTGCTCCCAATTAAATGCTGCTCTGAAGTTCTGGTGAGAAAGGAATGTGACCAATTTTGAAAGGCTTGGGTAGCATGAAGCACTAGCTCAGGGGTCAGCAAGGCTTACTGGGCATGGGCCGGAACACTCCCGCGGAAATCGTCCGTGAGCCGGACGGGCGGAGCGTGACTCCAGAAATTGCATCTGCGCATGTCCGCGGCGCCGGAAATTGCTTCTGTGCATGTATGGAAGTGAGAGCTGGACCACAAAGAAGGCTGATCGCCAAAGAATTGATGCTTTTGAATTATGGTGCTGGAGGAGACTCTTGAGAGTCCCATGGACTGCAAGAAGATCAAACCGATCCATTCTGAAGGAAATCAGCCCTGAGTGCTCACTGGAAGGACAGATCCTGAAGCTCAGGCTCCAATACTTTGGCCACCTCATGAGAAGAGAAGACTCCCTGGAAAAGACCCTGATGTTGGGAAAGATGGAGGGCACAAGGAGAAGGGGACAACAGAGGACGAGATGGTTGGACAGTGTTCTCGAAGCTACAAACATGAGTCTGACCAAACTGCGGGAGGCAGTGGAAGACAGGAGTGCCTGGCGTGCTCTGGTCCAGGGGGTCACAAAGAGTCAGACACGACTAAACGACTAAACAACAACAAATGCCCAGATGCCGAAAATTGTGCCTGCAGAGCAGCAATTTTGGGCGTCGCACTGTGCCTGTCCAGCCCACGGACGATCTCCATGGGAGTGAATGTCCGCGAGCCGGATCCAGAACCCATTCGGGCCGGAATAGGCCCCCGGGCCTTAGGTTGCCGACCTCTGCACTAGCTGTTATGTCCAATGTACTCAATTTACACACAATTGCCTGTGTTGGGTTAAAACACACCTTTCCACCAGTGTTTTTAGATGGCTTCTGCTAAGCAGATGGCCTGCAGATGGGCACAAGAGGGGTTTTCTTCCGAACGGCGTGCATCAGGCTCCGATTTCTTCTTTTTCTCTCTCCCTTCTAGGATGCTGGGAACACCATGGAGAAGTAAGTGGAGCTCTACAAAATCCTGCATAGAGGCAGGGTCCTGGGAATCACAGAGGGCAAAGAGTGGTTGTTTTTCTCAGGTCCCTGAGCACTGTGGGAACAGGGGGACACAGTAGATTGGTCTTTGGCCTGATCCTGCAAACATGGTATGTCCTCCAGTGTTCTGAGTGGCGGAGCCATCCCTGCTTGCTGCCTAGTTTTCCATTGAATCTCTGTTGTCTCTGGGACATAGCGATGGTGGGTTCAGCGGTGGTTTGTTTTCTCTCCAGTGTGGAGCCAGTGTGGTGTAGTGGTTAAGAGCGATAGACTCGTAATCTGGGGAACCGGGTTCACTTTCCCGCTCCTCCACATGCAGCTGCTGGGTGACCTTGGGCCAGTCACACTTCTCTGAAGTCTCTCAGCCCCACTCACCCCACAGAGTGTTTGTTGTGAGGGAGGAAGGGAAAGGAGATTGTTGGCTGCTTTGAGACTCCTTCGGGTAGTGATAAAGCGGGGTATCAAATCCAAACTCTTCTTCTTCTTCTCCAGGTTCCACCAGGCAACACCGTTTCAGTGCGTGAGCCCTTTTTTGCCGAAGCAGCTGTGGGAAATATGGGACGTGACGGACGCAAACATCTCTCTGGAGAGTGCCGTGAAGCAATTCAAAGGTAAAGGAAAGATCTTGCTGCAGACCTCTTGTTTGTTCGTTTTTGACGCTGGCCATGGCGATATGCCCCAAGTGGAAGGGCCAAAGGCGTGCCAGTCCTGGGAGGAAGTTCATCCAAATCCCAGGAACAGAGGCTTCTTCTGGAGACCTCGGCTTGGGTTGTTCCTTACGGTGGGATCCTAGGGAGAACCTCCACAGTGCCGCTGAGTGCTCTTTGAGGGATTTCTCTCTTACATTTTTCTATTTTATATAAAAAAGACTATTTGTTCTTGTGTGTACCTTGGAGTTACCTTGAGTCTGTGACAGGGTGGATTTGAGTTAAATCAAATCAATTTAAATCACAATTAAAATCACTAGTCAGTAAGACTTGATTTAAATCCTTTTTTTTTACAGAAAGACTCCTTCTTGCTGGTATAATCTTAATATTTACAACCAGATGAAGGTTTCGTTTTTTTCGAATAATAAATGTTCAGAGTAGTTTTTACAGTTATATCAAAAACTACCAATTTGGTTATACTATTAGAAATACATAGACCGATAATTACGAAATTGTTGTGACGTTTAATAAGTTAACTGTTTATATTTGGACAACTTTTCTGCTGTACTTTATTGGAAGGAGAAAAATTATTTCCTTAATAACAATTTAAACAATTTATTTAAAACAATAACATTATGACATACATATCCATATTTGTTAACTGATGTGGTTAAACAATAAACAAAGAGACTTAGACTGAGTTTTGTTGTTTAGTCATTTAGTTGTGTTCAACTCTTCGTGACCCCATGGACCAGAGCACGCCAGGCACTCCTGTCTTCCACTGCCTCCCGCAGTTTGATAGACTGAGTTTTAGCTTTAACTTAAAACAAATCCTTATTTCCTGATGAATAGCCTTTGGACTATAATGTAACTTATATAGAAAACATTCTTTGGAAATATTTTTCCTCCAAAAGCGTTTTATTTTAAAAATCCGATTAAAATTTTTAAAAATCCAATTTATTAATTTTTTTTTTAAAAATCCGATTTAAATAAAAAAATCATTGATTTTTATCCACTCTGGTCTGTGGGAGGTGGTGCTGTTGCCATCTAAGTGTAGATGCTTGGATGGGTCGAATCAGTGCTATGTTTTTTAGAAAAAGAGGTGCCGGAACTCACCATGAACGCCTCCCTTGATTTCTTAGAATGGCAATGGTGCCTACTTAAAAGGTGCCAGAACTGGGTTCCGCCTGAAAAAAAGAAGTCCTAGGTCTAATCCCAGGATAATAATAATAATAATTAATAATAATAATAATAATAATAATAATAATAATAATAATAATAATAATTATATCCCACCCTCCCCAGCCAAAGCCGGGCTCAGAGTGGCTAACAACAATAAAAATAGCACCGTTTACATAAAATCACAATCAATTAATTAAAATACATTCTAAAATCAATTCAGAATCAAATTAATGGCAACCATGGCTAGAGTTCTATCAGGATTACAGAAGGAGGGGGTCAGACTGTGCCCTGGCCAAAGGCCTGGTGGAACAGCTCTGTCTTGCAGGCCCTGCGGAAAGATGTCAAGTCCCGCAGGGCCCTAGTCTCTTGTGACAGAGCGTTCCACCAGATCAGGGCCATGACCAAAAAAGCCCTGGCTCTGGTCGAGGCCAGCCTAACCTCTCTGTGGCCTGGGATCTCCAATATGTTTTTATATGAAGACCGTAAGGTCCTCCATGGGACATACCAGGAGAGGCGGTCCCGTAGGTATGAGGGTCCTAGGCCATATATGGGGAACCTGTAGCCCTGCCGATGTGGGTGGACTACAACTGTCACCATCCTTGATCACTGACTGTCCTAGCAGGGCCTGATGGGAAATAGAGTCCAGCCGCAGATTCCCCACCCCGATCTATTTGGTCTTGATCTATGGCATTCCCCAGATGTTGCTGGACCACAACTCCTATCATCCCTAGCCAGCAGGACCAGTGGTTGAGGATGATGGGAGTTGTAGTCAAACAACGTCTGGGGACTCAAGGCTGGTCTGTGAAGATGATTCTCCCCCCACCTGCACAAATCTCCTCAGCTTCCTCTTTAATTCTTCACCTGAAATAAGGGGGAGGGGGACAAGGAACAGACTGAGGGAAACTGATCTGTTCGATGAAGACAGTGATGTGGTGATCAAGGTATTTTCCCTTTCCTTCTTCAGATGCTCTGGAGTCTAGATTCTCGCTTCAGGAAGGTAAACCTCTGGGACCTGCGACGGGTCAAAGGAATCTCAAAAGGAGGGCGTATATTTTTTGATTGCACTGTGTTGGGTTATCTGCCTGCTGTTTTATGAGTTGATTTTGATTTGTATTACTTGCATTTGCATTCCACCATATCCTTCAAGGAGCGTAAGGTGGCAGACATGGTTTTCCCCCTCCCTCATTTAATCCCCACAACCCTGTGAAGTAGGTTAGGCAGGGAGACAGTGACTGGCCCAAGGTCAAGGGGTGAACTTCATGACCAAGTTGGGTTTTGAATCCCAGTCTCCCAGGTCTTAGTCTGACGCTCTGGACACTATGCAGGACTGGTTTTAAATGCGAGATATTCTTAAGTTTTGTTTTTATTTTGTATCGCTTTTATGTTGTAAGCCTACAGCCCTCAAGATGTGGTAGGCTCCAGGTTCTGTCAGTTCCAGTCAGTGGAGACTAGTCCATTTGTGCAAATGGACGGCCTCAGTCCAGTATACCTGAAGGAGCGTCTCCACCCCCATCGTTCTGCCTGGACACTGAGGTTCAGCGCCGAGGGCCTTCTGGCGGTTCCCTTACTGCGAAAAGCCAAGTTACAGGGAACCAGGCAGAGGGCCTTCTCAGTAGTGGCACCCGCCCTGTGGAACGCCCTCCCACCAGATGTCAAAGAGAAAAATAATTACCAAACTTTTAGAAGACATCTGAAGGCAGCCCTGTTTAGGGAAGTTTTTAATGTTTAATAGGTTATTGTATTTTAGTGATCTGTTGGAAGCTGCCCAGAGTGGCTGGGGAAACCCAGCCAGAAGGGCAGGATATAAATAATAAATTATTATTATAATTAATTAATTAATTAATTAATTAATTAATTATTATTGTAAATTCAGTCTACCCTCAGCCACTGCCTACTTGCCTGTCTTCTTACTTCCATCCACTTTAGAGCATGGAACAGTCTGTCAGCTTCCCCCTTCTTGGGATCAATGTTTCCCTTGTAGATCTCAGCAGGGAAGGAGGATAGTGGCAGAATTAGAATTAGTCGGGGACGCGAGTGGTGCTGTGGGTGTTTAAACCACAGAGCCTAGGACTTGCCGATCAGAAGGTTGGCGGTTCAAATCCCCCTGAGGGGGGTGAGCTCCTGTTGCTCGGTCCCAGCTCCTGCCAACCTAGCAGTTTGAAAGCACATCAAAGTGCAAGTAGATAAATAGGTACTGCTGTGGTGGGAAGGTAAATGGCATTTCCGTGCGCTGCTCTGGTTCGCCAGATGCGGCTTAGTCATGCTGGCCACATGACCCGGAAGCTGTACCCCGGCTACCTCGGCCAATAAAGCGAGATGAGCGCCACAACCCCAGAGGCGGTCATGACTGGACCATTAGGTCAGGATTCCCTTTACCTTTACCTTTACAAAAGGACAATATGAGTGGACTCTCCATGCCCTAACCACAGCAAAAAGACTGATACTGATTAATTGGGGGAAAATGTGGCTCCCTTTTATGATTGGATTAAAGACTTATACAAACTTGCAGCGTATGAACAACTTGCATATAAACGCAGACTTGCCATGGACAAATTCAATGAGGTTTGGAATATATTCTTACAAATACTGTAATAGGTTAAGATATGGTACAACAGCAGAACTTGGAAAGAATTAGCTGGGGCCCAAAAATGTGCACCTCAAGTTGTCCCTGCCCTATCTGACTGGGCCTGTTTCCATGCCCTACCAATAAGCCCTGGACAATTAAACTTAGATAGATAGATAAACTTTATTCGCATTAGCCAACGGCCATAGCAACATAAAACAAGCAATATATACAATTAAAAAGACAACAATCAAACTTACACTATTGTGTATGTGTAAAATTATATTTGTCATGCAATTGCAGCCTCGTACCCAACGTTACTTGGTAACTCTAACAAACCCAAAACTCAATGCAGTTTTGAAATTGGTGTTTGAAATCAGTAAGGTTTTGAAGGGTTCAGTCCAACCATCTTAATTCAAAATGGTATCCAGCCATAAGCAAAAATCTGTTCCTTGACTTTGGGAGCTCTCTTGCAAAATTTGGCTGTGATATCTTAAGAGGTGTCTAGATGCATCATCATCATCATCATCATCATCATCATCATCATCATCATAATTTATTATTTATACCCCGCCCATCTGGCGGCTCCCAATCAAGTGTTAAAAACAGTACAGCATTAAATATTAAAAACTTCCCTGAACAGGGCTGCCTTCAGATGTCTTTTAAAGATAGGATGGCTGCTTATTTCCTTCACATCTGAAGGGAGGGCGTTCCACAGGGCGGGCGCCACTACCAAGAAGGCCCTCTGTCTGGTTCCCTGTAACCTCACTTCTCGCAATGAGGGAACCGCCAGAAGGCCCTCGGCACTGGATCTCAGTGTCCGGGCTGAACGATGGGGGGTGGAGATGCTCCTTGAGGTATACAGGACTGAGGCCGTTTAGGGCTTTAAAGGTCAGCACAAACACTTTGAATTGTGCTCAGAAACGTACTGGGAACCAATGCAGATCTCTCAGAACAGGTGTTATGTGGTCTCAGCGGCCGCTCCCAGTCACCAGTATAGCTGCCGCATTCTGGATTAGTTGTAGTTTCCGGGTCACCTTCAAAGGTAGCCCCATGTACAGCGTGTTGCAGTAGCAAACCATTTCCCAAAAACGTATCGTAGATAGTGACACTATTGCACCAAGCGTACGTTTCTCCTCCCAGCCCTTCCAAGCTCACCACTGTTACTCATTTCTCTCCGCCATCTTCTTTCAGCGATTGTGGCCTTTGATCCAGAGACAGCGCATCCCCGGCTTGTCCTCTCTAAGGACTGCAAAAGCGTGAGACTGGCGGACAAAACTCAAGAGCTGCCCAAGAGCCGGAAGCGGTTTGAAGCCAACCTATTCCTCCTGGGATGCGAGGAGTTTGCCGTGGGCAGGAACTACTGGGACGTCGCCGTGGGAAGCGAGGGCGAATGGGCCGTGGGGGTGGCCAGGAAGTCCGTCAAGAGGAAGGACGTGGCTGCCATAAGCTATAAGGTTGGGATCTGGGCAATAGGGAAGCGGGGAAGTCAGTACGCAGTTTTCAACCCCCCTGACTTCCCTCCTCTGAGCCCTGTGCGGGAGCTCAAGAAAGTCCGAGTGTCTTTAAACTGTGACGGGAGGCATGTGGCCTTCTTTGATGCGGACGATGCAGCCCTGCTTTTCCAGACCCCAATAACTACCATCGCCAGAGAGTCCTTCCTCCCCTTCTTTCATGTTTCCAATAAAGCTGTTCTAACACTGCCCCGCTAAGGCAGCCAGAAACTTCTTCCCACTTTAGGGCTTTGGCCACTTAGGACATTGATTCTGCTGCGCATCTCAGTGGTTGATGGAGTGCAGAACACGAGCGACTCACTTTCGTGTCTTCCTGGGGAGGCTGGTCTAGGCTAGCCCCTCCCCCCCCAAACTCGGGTCTCCCATCTGTTTTTGGACTACATCATCCCTGACACCACTGGTCCTGCTAGTTAGGGATGATGGGATTTGTAGTCCAACAACAGCTGGGCAACCAAGTTTGGGAAGCCCTGCTTCTAGGCCAGCCTTCCAGATGATTCGACTGCAACTCCCACCAGACTGGGACTGATGAGAGTTGTAGCTGGAAGCAGATGTAGGGAACCTTTGGACCTCTGGGTATTGCCAGACTACAACTCCCGTC
The DNA here is from genome assembly GCF_027172205.1 of Podarcis raffonei. NCBI lineage: Eukaryota > Metazoa > Chordata > Lepidosauria > Squamata > Lacertidae > Podarcis > Podarcis raffonei. The sequence continues at coordinate 113,245,589 of NC_070603.1, read as the reverse complement.
ATCCCTGGCCATTGATGATGCTTGCTGGGGCTGCTGGGAGTTATAGTTCAGCAACTCCTGGGGGAGACAAAAGTTTCCTATATTCTAATCTGGAGGGTTACACGGTTGGGAAAAGGCTGTTCTACGCTACAATTCAGTGTGGCCATTTGGCTTCTCCCTCCTCCGATGAAGGGGATTCTGGGGTTGAAATAAAACCTTAACCAATCCTGACACTGTTTATATTTCAAGGGGGGTGAAAACACATATTTTCACAGTTATTTTGCATGTTAAACAGTAAAGCTGATCTGCACGTTAACTTTTTTAAGAGAACTTTTGTTCGTAGGTTTTATGTGGAAGAGTGGACGTGTTTCTGGGATGATTTTTGCTAAGCCAAGATGTATTAAAGGCTTCTGTGTTTCTTATGGCTGCCTTGTTTTCTTTTCCAAGCTCAAAAACGATTGCAGATGCATATCTCCCTTGAATCCTGCTTGCTTTCTGTCCTTCCTCTAAGGAAGGTGAGGAACATTTGGCTTCTCTCATGTTGCTGAACTGCAGCTGCCATCATCCCAGGCTCTTGACTACACTTCCTGGGGCTGAGGGGCATAAATGTTCCCCATAAGTGCTCTAAGTCTGGGGTTGGGAATCTGCATTCCAAAAGCTATATTCAACCCTTGGCCTAATTCCATGTGGTGGGCAGATGGAAACATAATAATAATAATTTATTATTTATACCCCACCCATCTGGCTGGGTTTCCCCAGCCACTCTGGGCGGCTTCCAACACTAAAATACAATAACCTATTAAACATTAAAAGCTTCCCTAAACAGGGCTGCCTTCAGATGTCTTCTAAAAGTTTGGTAGCTATTTTTCTTTTTGACATCTGGTGGGAAGGCGTTCCACAGGGCGGGTGCCACTACTGAGAAGGCCCTCTGCCTGGTTCCCTGTAGCTTCTCTTCTCACAGCAAGGGAACCACCAGAAGGCCCTCGGCGCTGGACTTCAGTGTCCAGGCAGAACGATGGAGGTGGAGACGCTCCTTCAGGTATACTGGACCGAGGCCATTTAGGGCTTTAAAGGTCAGCACCAACACTTTGAATTGTGCTTGGAAACGTACTGGGAGCCAGTGTAGGTCTATCAAGACCGGTATTATGTGGTCTCGGGGGCCTCTCCCAGTCACCAGTCTAGCTGCCGCATTCTGGATTAGTTGTAGCTTCCGGGACACCTTCAAAGGTAGCCCCACATAGAGCACATTGCAGTAGTCCAAGCGAGAGATAACTAGAGCATGCACCACTCTGGCGAGACAGTCTGCGGGCAGGTAGGGTCTCAGCCTATAGATAGAGCTGATAAACAGCTGCCCTGGACACAGATTTGACCTGTGCCTTCATGGACAGCTGTGAGTCCAGAATGACTCCCAGGCTGCGCACCTGGTCCTTCAGGGGCACAGTTACCCCATTCAGGACCAGGGAGTCCCCCACACCTGCCCGCATCCTGTCCCCCCAAAACAGTACTTCTGTCTTGTCAGGATTCAACCTCAATCTGTTAGCCGCCATCCATCCTCCAACTGCCTCCAGACACTCACACAGGACCTTCGCCGCCTTCACTGTTTCCAGATTGAAAGAGAGAGAGAGCTGGGTATCATCCGCATACTGACCCTTGTCAGGGAAGAAGGGAGAAAAACAGATGGGGGGGGGGAGAGGCGGGGCTGAAAGGGATGGACCTGGGTCCTGCTCCTCTTGGTGGAAACTTTGAGCAGCTTTCAACTCAACTCTGCTTTATAGAAGAAGTGACAGATTGCAGCTCCCCAAAAGTCTGACTCTGGGTATTTAAAATATTTTTTTTTAAAAACACGACACGTTGAAGTTTTTCCTGAAATCACGTGCTGGATAAATTTTGTGAAATAAATAAAATGTGTGAGTTGCATTTGAGCGAGTCTGGTAGGGACACTACCCTGCAATCAATAATAATCATCATAATAATAATTTTTATTTATACCCCGCCCTCCCCAGCCAAGACCGGGCTCAGGGCAGCTAACACCAGATATAAAACGATTGAAATACAACTTAAAAAACAAGATTAAAATGCAACATTAAAATGAAGCCTCATTTCAGCAGAAACTCAAAAACTTTTTTGGGGATGAAAACGTCAAGTCTTCACCAAGGCTAACCATCCAGACTGGTCCTACGTGGGCCAGAAAAAAGCCAGGGAAGTCCCCAAGTAGGAGTGGTGAAGGTGGGGCAGAGTTTGGTACCTGCAGAGGCGGGAGCAGTTTATTCCATAAATTAAGAGAAGTAGCAAAGAGTTTGGGGGTATCACCTTAAATCTCAACAGGCTTATTATAGCATGAAGTTTTGTGGGTTAGAATCCGCTTCATCAGCTATGTGATATGCAAAGCACAGTTATTGCAGGAGCATTTGCGCTCGGATTTGGGATGGGGATAGAAAACAGTGTCGAGAACAGAAAATTAAATGAGGGGAAAATACAGCAATTTTGAACTTGGGTGGCCAGCAGATGCAGAAGAGGAGAGGGCTTCTGCCGCTTGAACAGCTGTGCAAATTAGGATAGGAAAAATTGAAGCTGACATCATTTGCAATTTGCGTGCCGAGTTACACCTGTTGATTTGTCTCCTAACCTGAGCAAACTCTGGAGAAGTGAAGGAGCCCCGTTCCCTTTTTGCGTCGGCCCATGTCTACGACTTTTAAATAAAAAGGACTTGTCAATGAATGCAAACTAAGCCCGGTGGCTCCTTCGTAGAAAAAGCAGTAGCGCTAGGTTATAATATCATAATGAAGCTGAGCTACGCGGAGCTATATAACCGCGAGAAGGCATCGCGGCGCTTGTAACGCCTCCCACGCGAAACGCCTCTCCTGGCGCTTCGGCAGAGCCTTGCAAAGCGAAAGGGAAAGCGGAGATTCCATTGGTCACAGCTGTTACCAATCCCGGCCAATCAGAAATGTCGGAGCCGCCCTTTGCGCGGAGGGAGAGACGAGAGGCGGCGTTCTCTTCACCATCAGGGAAGCGACGGAGAAAAGACTACAACTCCCATGAGGCCGTTCTGCGCGGCTGCCAGCGAAGCGGGCGAGTACACGTGGCGCAGAAGCTTTTGGGAATTGTAGTTCGGTGTTCTTACTAGGCACGCCCGGCGGGTAATTACAGCGCCGTGTTTAAAGGGGCGAGAGTTTGCAGCGCTTGTTTGCTTGCAACTTCATTGCGCTCCTGCGTTTGTTCGTCAAAAGTCTTCGAAGTTTTCCACTGCGGAGGCTGCAGTTTCTGCTGCTTTTAAACGGGAGAGCCCCCTTTCCAGGGCTCCAGTTTGGCTTGCCTGTGAGTTGCCTGTCTGGGTAAGCTGAGCTGTGGCTTTTAAAAGTATTTTATTTTATTTTATGCGTTTGTCCTACCAGGTAAACCTGCGTCGAATAGGGCGATCGGGCTTAACAATACAAATTAGGCTGACTCCTAGTTCTCTTAATAGTGCAAATCCTTTATTTAGTCCTCTACGTGGGGTGATGCCGCCCGCAGTCTGAATGTCCTTTAAGCACGCTGGTGCTCTTTAGATTTTGGATTTTGGACTACAGTTCATGAGGCTGGGAGTTGTAGCCCCAAAAATCTGGCAGGCAGGTGCTTTACTGCTTGACTTGCGCCACCCTAGGGATCTGAGAGCTGCTGGTACTTTTGGCTTTAATGCTGTTTATGTGCTACAGCTACATGATAGTGATGTACAATAACGGACAAATCTAATTGGTGCGTACAGAGTACAGGTGTCTCATTTTAAGTAAATTCTACAATATATTACTTTGTTACTACTACTCCTGGAGAATTGCCATGACCTGAATCTAATTATATAGGACTCACACAAGAGCATGTGGGCTGGAGAGAGAGACACTGTATGTTGTTTGTTCCTTATTTCTCAGTATTATACTGTTGGGTTGAAATAACGACAGACGAGTAGCGAGTGTCATCTGGGAGGCATCTCCCAAGCAAGTCTCGGAGAGTCCCTTTTATTGAATATTACAGCATTGCCACACATGTGCTTATTGCTGATTAGTTAACACAAGTACAAAGCAAAAGGTTGTATATAGGCATTAATCACCGATAGATTAAAGGCTGGGAAAGGGAGCACAGAACTAGACAGGCATGAAAACCTCCTAATTAAAATATAACTAATGATTGATAATGTAAGACTTAAACAATTACGTTCCAATAGATGTGGTCAACTATGCATTAAGAACAGGGTCGAAGTATGATGTTTTCCTGAACTCAATGTGAACTGAACATTCTAAGGTGATGAGGGAACGTCTTAATATTAGAACAATTTGTGCAGAACGATTTATGCAGCATGTACAGAGACGAAACGTAGAAGCAAGACTTTCCCAAACATGTCAGTCATGTGCAGAAACAGAGCTTTCCTACATCTCCTTTTTTATTTATTTAAAGGTGAGTGGGACAAAAATACTTCGGGATACGTGGTATGCCAGCGTATACCCGAAATAAGTCTGCCCACCGATGCTGTTAAGTGATTTTCAGGGTGAGTGGGACAAAAATACTTCGGGATACGTGGTATGCCAGCACATGCCCGAAATAAGTCTGTCCACATCTCCCCTAATGTTTACTGTTGGTGCTGCCATTTCGCAAAGTAGGCAGCAATGACTTTATTAGGTGGCTGAGGAGGATAAAAACACTGAGACCAAAGGCGTATGAGACCAGGGATGCATTGGATGAAACAACATAGCAAAATTAATATACATACTATGATAATAGCATATTGAAAAAGATTGCGAAGCCAATTCAAATTTGGCAACCAGGCAGTGAGCCACTGGGTAAACGAATCCCAGAGGCCAGAAAAATCCAATGTCCTGTTTGATGTGATGTGTGAGATTTCGCAAATGAGAGATTTGCTTTTGAATAGCTCAAGGCTGCAGTTGTGGGTCTCATTTCCTCCATGCTATTCTGTAGCAACCCACTGGCTGAGAGGTGGTGACTGGTCCAAGCTCACACAGTGAGTTTCATGGCTGATTTTGCCTCGCTGGTCACTTAAAACTCCTCCACCTTATTCTACATTCTTGGGGTGGGGATGTAGATGTGAGTGAACTGGGGGAGTGGAATGTTTTGAGGACTAAATAACAGAGGCAAGGTCTGCTGGATTGTTTCTCTCTGGGGCTAGACTCATGAACCACCTGCTCCTGTTTCTGTTGCTCTTTTCATTGCACCCTCCCTTCTCCAGGAGCTTGACACGGTGGAGCTGGAGTTTTCCTTTGGGAATTGCAAGATGATAACTCCAAAGCCTTCTCTCTCTCTCCCCCCACTTGCAGACTGGAGCAGTTCAAGGCAGAAGAGTATTTTGCAACTTGTTCAGTCAAAGGTGTCTCCAAACTCTGCTGGATAAGAAAAGCCAAATCCCGTATTTTAACCTGCACCGCATTTTATTTTTTTAAATTGAACCATGGACAGAGAGAACATCACACACATGCTTTTATTAGAGACAATTTGTTCTGTCTGCCAGACGTGTTTCCGTGATCCTGTGATCCTAGACTGCGGGCACAATTTCTGCCATCCCTGCGTGGCGAAGTGCGAGGAATTTTGTGGGAGAGTCCTCTGCCCTCTGTGCAAAAATCCTCAGCTGAGTCGGAAACAGAACATGAAATTGGGCACAGTCACTGAATTGTTCCAGCAGCTGACCGTGTGTGCAAGACAGGCGTCAAGAGAGGATGAAATCTGCCTGCAGCATGAGCAGCCCTTGATTTTTTTTTGTAAGCGCGTCAAGGCCCTCCTCTGCTCGAAATGTGTTGAATCCATGGAGTCTCCAGCTGTTCTGGGTGTGGAAGAAGCTGTCCAAGAATACAAGGTGGGGTTTCTCTATAGGTGAGATTTGAGGGGTGGGGAGAAATAATCTTTGCATGTCCTGAACAAGGTGGCTGAGCTAGAGGAGAAAGACTGTGGATAGGGAGGGAGCTTGTTCCCTGAGGCTGTGTACGCATTATACCTTTAAAGCATGATCTCCAACTCCCTCATAGAATTGTGGGAGCTGTAGTTAACCACTCACTGAGTTACAATTCCCGGCAACCCTTTAACAAACTACAATGCCCAAAATTCTTTGTGGGGTGGGAGGAAGTTATTTCAATGTGCTTTAAAGGCATATCGTATATGGAGTCTGTCATTGGAAAGGCTCTTTTATGTTCTGTGTCTAATGAAGTTGTTGGCCAGGACGGGGGCAAGGGGAACACTGTGTGGTTTGCTGAGGACTGGGAAGAGGGCATAGGAGACTGGGAAGCTAATGAATTGGAGTCCAGGAGCAAACTGAGTGGGGAAGAGGCAAAGGCCTTGAAAGAGGAAATCAAAATGAGGAGGACTGAGTAAAATGCAAGAGGACCATTTTACAGGGTTTAGTTTTTGGAAGGTCATTGCTTTGGTTTTGGGCCTCGCCCTCTAGTACTTGCAGCAGAACATCTAAAAGGCCCATTCTTTCTTTCCAGGATTGTTACGTTCAGTATGCCGACATTATAAAGAAGGAGAAAGAAGAGATAATGGCGCACAAGTTAAGCACAGACGTGGAAAGCCAATCAATGCTTGTAGGTAGCCACTTCCACTGGGAAACTATCAAGTAGAACTCGGCTTCTTCAAACAGTCTTGTGGATTATTAGAAGGAAAGATTTACACATTGGTCCCATTATAAATTAAATAGTTATATTTCTGGGCTTCTTTGTGTTTTGTTTCTGGAAGTTGGGAATGAAAGCTTTCCAGGGCAGGGATAGCCAATGCCACACTCTCCGGATGCTGTTGGTCTGCACCTCCCCTTCAGGTTACGTCCCGCGGTGACCTGGAAGTACCAGAAAGGGTTACTTCCGGGTTTCGCCGCTCGCGCATGCGCAGAAGCGCAAAATGACATCACGCGCATGTACAGAAGTGGCGAATCGTGAATCGCAAACCGCGCGTGTGCAGACACGCTGCTGCAGGTTGCGCTCTTTTCATGTTGCGAACAGGTGTTCGCAACCAGAGGTACCACTGTACTACTGTATTATTATTATTATTATTATTATTATTATTATTATTATTATATATGTGAATCACTTTAAAAGACATATCCTCCTTCCTCAGAGGCTTTTGTAGGGGTCTCTCTCTCTCTCTCTCTGTGTGTGTGTGTGTATGTACATGTGCTTTGGTTACGTTTAAAGAATTCCTTTTGTATACCACTTGCGTCCTAATGCTGTGCTGACTGACTTCCTGTCTGCTGATGTGCTTCTTTCCCCACTTCCAATACATCTCCATCTGCTTCTTGAAGGAAAAGGCAGAAATCATCAAGCAAAGGATGACGTCCGCTTTCAAGGAAATAAACGAGTTTCTGGCACAACAAGAGAAGATTCTTCTTGCCCAACATGCGGAGATAATGCTGGACATTGCGAGGGGAAGGGACAAGCACGTGGTCAGACTGTTTCGGCGTGTCGCCTTTCTGGATAGCATCCTCGAGGAGATGGAGAAGTGTCACCAGACGCCGAATGAGCTCCTGAAGGTTAGGCTGTGGAAGAAATGGCGGGGCCTTTTCTCTTTGGGGTGGGCTGGTACCAAACTCTCAATTCACTTTACCACAGGCAGCCTTATAACCACTTTGGGATTCCACTGCTTGTTAAAAACTGTTTCACTCTGCAATTCTCAGGCTCTTCTTGGTGCTAGCTAGTGATGAGCCTCTGAATGTCTTCTTGCGTACTTTATTTATTTCTGTTTCTATTTCTATTAATTTTTTTACCTATCCTTCACCATGAGGACCTGGGGAAGGTTACAACCATTAAAAAATAATACATTTAAAAATACCTCGTTTTGAGTCCGGGATCCGTTCTGGAGCCCCGGATGCTAGACGAAAAGGATGCATGACAAAGCGCTGCTCTGTGCACTTGTGCAGAGTGGTTTGCACTTCTGCGCATGCGCAAAGCGCAATTTAGCACTTCTGTGCCTTCACAAGCAGCAAACCTGGAAGTAACTCATTCTAGTACTTGTGGGTTTGCCACAGACATTCGACGAAATGGAGGCTCGGCGAGGCAGACTCAAAACGAGGTAGCACTGTTTTAAAATTTCTGGGGGTTGGGCAGGGCCACATATATCTCCCATGCCGACCTGCCTCATAAGGTTGATGTTTAGATAATAAGAGAAACACCCACATAGGCTGTTTCAAGTTCCTGGGAAGAAATGATGAATATTTATATAGGCTTGGATTGTTTTTGGGTTGGCTAAATTTTTGTGAAACATCTCTCACTGCTGTGCCACAAAATATTGGAAGCAAAGGTCCCCTTCCTTGCCATACAAAGTAGGCTGCCATCAGCTGCTGTTTTGTGAACGTTGTTAATATTGCTTTATAGATGTAGTGATTAATCATATAATGCGACTTTTGCTTTAATTATGATGTTTAGCTTTCTTTTTTTAGCTCCTGCCTTGTCTTATAGATCATCATTGTTTTGCTGATTGGTTCTATATGATTTAGGCTGTATTTGTGATGTTCTATTGTTTCTTTATTGCTTATTGCTATTTATTGTTTGTAAGCCACTTTGGGATTTATTTGAATGAAAAGCGACATAGAAATCTAATCAATCAAATCGGGGAGCATTGCTCTCTGAAATCTTCCAGAATTGCCTGAAGCAGGAACTGAGCTACACCTCTCTCTTTCTCCTCTCTCCCCCTCCCTCTCCCTCTCTCTCTCTCTCTCTTTATAGGGTGTTAGACGCACCTTGGAGAAGTAAGTGGGTCCTGTAGCAACACACATCCTGCAGAGCAAAACATGTTGGCAGTTCTGGCTTAATATTGTGGGTTTGTCATGGACGCTTGTCCCAGGAGAATTGTCCCAGTTCTGGTCCATTTTGCCATCTGGTTCTAGGCTTGGATGGCCTTTGGGTTTCTAAAAGCCCCACGTTACCTCCATACCCTGCCTGTAAACCTGAGGTTTTCTGATGAACGTATCATCCTTGGTTAACAGTTAGCAAACACAGTTGTTAGCTGCTGCTGCTGTTCTACACCCAACATGGGAGGGACAAGTGGGTAAATGCGAATAAATACAGTGGTACCTCAGGTTAAGAACTTTGCTTCAGAATGAGAACAGAAATCGCACGGCAGCAGCAGCAGCAGGAGGCCCCATTAGCTAAAGTGGTACCTCAGGTTAAGAACAGTTTCAGGTTAAGAACGGACATCCAGAATGAATTAAGTTCTTAACCTGAGATACCACTGTAAACTTAACTCAAAGTAGAAACTGTAAAAAGATTTAGACAGATTTTTCTGAGCACTTGAGGTAAAAAAAACGGTAATTGAAAACAACTGTTTTCAAGACATTTCATTCCGAATCTCCTAGACAGAGAAGTTGATGACAGGTGGTTGTCCTGCCCTCACCCCCCAAATAAATCCTGGCTACACCCATGACTCCCAAAAACCTTGGAACAAACCCTGCACATTATTCCCCGTCCCCACAGCCTCTCCTTGGAGCAGAGGAAGAGGAGGCTGTAATTTAGGCCACGTAATGAGAGAGGGTAACCAGAATGCTTCACTGCTATGCATACAGCAATTGGCAGGGGCCCCATTGAATTTGGGTCTCTGGGTATAGTCCCCATTGAGCTCATTTGCTCTTTTCTGTTTACTGTTTCTGTATTGTGAGGTTGGTTGCTTAAAAAATATCTCTTTTCCAGATTTGAGGAGGAGTTTGCGAGTCCAGTGGCTTTTCCACCAGCAAAGCGATGGGGACTCTATGGTTGGCATGATTTGACGTTCCTTCTGCACTCTGCTGTAGAAAAATTCACAGGTGAGAGAAGGGCTGGGGCAAAAAAAGTTAAAATGGCCCCGTAGTATAGTACTCCAAAAGTGTGTGTCTGCTGCTTTAGTCCTTGAGCCTGGCAGGACGAATGGGCAATTCTCAGCATTGGTTGAGAAGGTGGCAATAGTTAACTGTGCGGAGGGCAGTGGTCAAAATGGCTTCTTTTTAGAAGAGTTTGGATTTGATATCCCGCTTTATCACTACCCCAAGGAGTCTCAAAGCGGCTAACATTCTCCTTTCCATTCCTCCCCCACAACACTCTGTGAGGTGAGTGGGGCTGAGAGACTTCAAAGAAGTGTGACTAGCCCAACCCAAGGTCACCCAGCAGCTGCATGTGGAGGAGCAGAGATGCGAACCCGGTTCACCAGATTACGAGTCCACCGCTCTTAACCACTACACCACACTGGCTCTCTCTTTTAGGTCTTGTTTTGGAATTTTGTTACCTAGGACAGGGTCAGGGAAGCTTTTGCAGTCCAGGTTTCCTTCTGGGTGACCTTCTGAGGGTCACATTCCAGTGATGGAGGGGGCCAGAAGCAGAAGTGGTGGAGCAGCATCTGCAGATGTTTCTACACTCATTCACATGTGCCTCTGTCCTCCACGCTTTGTGAAGAGTTCAAGGACGCATTGCGGATGGGCAAAAAGTCTGAGTATGAAGCAGTGGGTGGGGAAAGAACTGTTGGAATGAGTTATGTGCTTTTGCTTAATGTGTGTTCTTTCCCCCCCCCCCAGGCACTCTGGTATCTGGATATCCAATGCAGGAAGGTAAACATGAGAGACCAGTGGGGGCCCAAATTCACAGGATGACTAGTTGGAATAATACCTTTCAGTCATCAGATGATGGGCTGAAGAGGAACACTTTAAAAAGAGTTCCTCCCGAAAGTTGTAAATGAGGGCAAAGGATGTACCTCATTCCAGAAATTGGGAACAACCCCCCCCCCGCACGGAAGGCCTGGTCACAAGTCAACACCATCATTATGGTGCCATCGCTGTTTTCTATTGCCAGGCAAAAATACACTAGTATTTACCCAGGCCTCTCGATCTTAATTTTCTGCTTGTCTTTTAGTTGAGTTTGATCTGGTCTTTTAGATAGATTATTGGTGTATTTTAGGTTGTGCTCGCTCTTGCTCACAAGTCACTTTGAGTTGACCTTTCTGAAGAAAAAGTGACTAATGAATATGATAAATACCGTATTTTTTGCTCCATAAGGACAGTTTTTTCGCTCCATAAGACACTGTGGGTGCGCAGATAGGGAGAGCCGCGCAGCACCCCTTCAGCGACATGCCTGTCCTGAAAGCCGGAGGAGGAACAGAAGGGTCTCCTTCTGTTCCTTCTCCAGCTTCACTTGAAGGGGCGCTGTGCAGTTCTCCCTCTCTGCGCAGTGCCTCTCCTTTGCAGGAAAGGCGCTGTGCAGAGAGGAAGAACTGCCCAGCGCCCCTTCAGCAATGTGCCTGTCCTGGCTTCTGCACAGCCTCTTCGGGCAGGGGGAGCCTTCATCCTGCTGCCCTGAAGAGGCTTAACGCAGTTATCCCAGAAGCCAGAACAGCCACACGGTATCCCAGAAGCCAGATCCCTCTTGCTGTTCTGGCTTCTGGGATTCAAAATATTTTTTTTCTTGTTTTCCTCCCCCCAAAACTAGGTGCGTCTTATCGTCTGGTGCATCCTATAGAGCGAAAAATACGGTAATAGCCAGGCAGCCCCGAACAGCAGCACAATGAACTTGGCCCCCAACTTGTTCATAAGGCAGTTGTTTTTTCATCCGGAACTCTCCGGAACTCAGTTCTGGCACCTCTCAGGTGGGCACCAATGCCATTCTAAGAGAACAAGGGAAGTGTTCACAGTGAGTTCTGGCACCTCTTTTTCCAGAAAAATAGCACTGTACGATGGATGAGGAGTGGAGGGTGCTCTTTAGACAGACTTTGGAGCCAGCCACAGCTGGACCGCTTTTCTCCCTAGTTCAGGTTATGTATTGTTCTCAGCCCGACTGCTGGTTTCGCCATAATTTACATTCTCCTTCTCTCTGCCTTCTAGTAAGCGTGACTTTGGATCCAGACATGGGTAGCCCGCAGTACTCGCTATCTGATGATCTGAAAAGTCTGAGGAAAGATGGCCCTCTAGATCTGGCCAGTGATGTCCTTGGCCGCCTTCCTTTTGTGTTGGGATGTAATGTATTCACCACAGGCCGCCACTGCTGGGAAGTCACGGTGCACAGTGAGGACGACTGGGCTGTGGGCGTGACCAGGATTTCTTTGAAGAGGAAGAAGAGAAGCACAGCTCTCTTTAGCCCCTCAGAAGGGATATGGGCGATAGGCAAGTGGAAAGGCGGCTATGCAATGTTCACCTCTCCCAAAACTCCTGTGCCCACGAGCGGAGAGGTGCTGAAGAGGATCCGAGTGTCCTTGAACTGTGATGGGAAGCAGGTGTCTTTTGCCAACGCTGACAGTGGCGCCGTGCTTGCCAAGTTCCAGACAGCTTCATTCTTGGGGGAGCCCCTTCTCCCCATCTTCTGGTTGGAAGGAAAAACCTGCCTCTCTGTCTCCTGAGGCAGCCATGTTTCACCCCACAGGCCCTCCTGCCCACTGACCTCCAGCCTCTCGTTCCTCACTTCACATTTCCCTCTACCACTGTTCCTCACCCCTGACTCTACCATCCATGGAAATGACTCTTCTCGTGGTGTGACATCGTAGGCCGAATTTCTGTATTCGCCTTGGTCATTTGCTTAGTATGTTTATGGGAGTTTCTCAGCCGATGAGGAGCCTTCTGTGAGATTTTTGTTTTTCCCAGTGAGAGAAGAGGATCCTGATATGAGGAGGGTTGGGGGTTGAACCCGGTAAATTCAGGGTTTAGTATTCCATAAGAGAACACTCCTGTTTTATTCACCACAATTTGTTGTGAATGAAGCAAATGTTCCTTTTTTTAAAGAACAAAGAGCACATGTGTTCACTTTTTTGTTTTGTTTAGGGCATGGGAATGGTGAATTTGGGATGGCTTTTAATGAACTGATCCAATAAAAGGTTTGTACTTTTGTGGTTGTTTCTTTTTTTTCTTCCAATTTTTTTTATTAATTTTCACAAAATTATAAACAAACAAGACAAACAAACAAACAACCACAAATCATAATCTTATTAAAAATTATACTTATTAACATTGTTAAGTGACTTCCTCGCTTTCCCTTGGTTGAATTTCCATGCATATCCATTTAACGGTTTTCCAAATCACAGTTCTTATAAAATTTACCTTTCGCTTTAACATCTTTCAATCTTTTCATTTTGAAATTATACAAATTGATTCATCACTTAACCTATATAAAATCCTAAGCCAATTAGTTATCTGCAAGTTATTTCCAACTAATTTAACTTAACATATTTAATTAAATAATCATTAATTCCCCCCCCCCATTCTTCCTGGTACTCCTCCTCCTCCTGGTTGTGGACTCTTAGGTCGGCTAGCTCCAAAAAGTCCATCATCTTCATCTGCCATTCTTCTATCATTGGTAATTCTTGGGTTTTCCACTTTTTAGCTAATAAAATACGAGCAGCAGTTGTGACATACAAAAATAACCAGGCCTCTGGTTTCTTTATGAATATATATTTCAACATTTTTTTCAATTCATTATATATCTTTTCCCAGAAGTCTTTCACTTTGGGGCAGGTCCACCACATGTGATAGAAAGTTCCTTCCTTTACTAGCATTTCCAACATAAATTATCACAGTTATGATATATCTTAGCTAATTTAACAGGAGTTAAATACCATCTGTACATCATTTTCATTATATTTTCCTTTAACACAGCACATGCAGTGAACTTAACCCCTTTCTTCCACAGTCTTTCCCAATCCTCTAACATGATATTGTGTCCTACATCTCTTGCCCAATCAATCATCACAGATTTAACTTATTCATCTTTTGTATGCCACTCCAGCAATAGCTTACACATTTTAGACAATTTTTTACCTTTATTATCCAACAACTCAGTCTCTAACTTAGATTTTTCAGAAGCAAAACCATTTTTCTTATCCAGTTTGAACAGTTCATTAATCTGGTAATAGTGTAACCAATTTAACTTATCTTCAACTTGATCAAATGGTCTTAGTTGGTTCTTCTACTTCTTTCGCCCTCACCCTTCATGCTCAAATGTCTGCTGACCATTTATTTCCACATAGCCCCCCCCCCGAAATCTACGCCTGTATTCGATCTGTGTGGTGGTTCTCTCAGCATATATTCACAACAACCTTGTGGGGTAACCTAGGTTAAGAGATGAGCAGAAGGAAAGGAGGACCTGCTTCTATTGGTAAAACCTATTTGGTGTTTCGCAACCTTAGCCAGACCTAGCAGAGTACACACAGACCCCACGGAAGCAATTGGTGACTTGGCTGCAGACAGGATAGACGAAGCAGGAACCAGGAACTTGTAGTTAAGTGTTTATTATATACAATGGACTATTTACAGGAACAGAACACGGATCTTTAGCTAGCTCTCTCTGACACGACTCACAACTCCTACACTGACACAGAACTCTGAACCTCATGAACTCCTAACTAACACGTTCCAGTTAGTAGGCCATTAATTATCACTCCCTTGAGAGAGCTTGACCAATCAAGGAGCGGTCTCCATGTCTCTGTTATCACCAGGCAGACTTACTCCTTCAGATTGCCTTCTGGCTGTCTGCCAAACCTTAATTGACTCTGTGTGAGTAGCTGCACATATACAGTTTCCCAACAGCTTTTATAACTGCTTATCACGCACAAAGCACCATCGGTTAAAAGAACATTTAAAGCATATGGCTTTCCCCAAAGGATCCTGGGAGCTGTAGTTCGTTAAGGATGCTGAGCATTGTAGCTCTGTGAGTAGCAAACTACAGTTCCCAGGATTCTTTGGGGGAAGCCAATGTACTTTAAATTTATTATTTTATTTATTTGTTGAATTTAGGTTAATGGGCGAAAATGGCCACAACTTTATTGATTACAGGAAAGAGTGGTATTGGCTTTAGGCATTGGCCCTAACAGACTATCCGGTCTAACCGGGAAGGGTTAAAACCGCAGCTGCTGTAGGAAAGAAAAGGGGCGAGCCAGGGCTGCCCCGACCTTAAGAGCTCCTGGTAAACCCGCCCCTAGCGCCAGCCGATTGGCTGGCGCTGGGGGCGATGAATATTAATGAGACAGGGGAATCCCGCGAGATTGTAGATGGGGGCGTGAGCCCGCAAACCCCCCCCCTTTAGGTCGGGAGTGGCTTTGTGTAAATCTGAATCCTTCCTAATGCAATGGAAGATCAAACCTCCCTTCCAACCTCAGGGAGTTGAGCTGTGAAAGTAGCAAAGTGGCAAAGCCACACCGCAGAGTCTCATCAACATCTTTTCCCCAGCTATACACCTGCCGCAGAGAGAAGCAAGACTTTGCTGTGTACTCTGCACCTGATAATTATCAAAACTATTGTAATTTTTATTTTATTTTTTCCTTCTGAAAAGCTCAGGGGAGTTTTCTAAATATTATTTCTGAAACTCATAACAAAGAAGTCAGAAGCAAGAACAGCACGTAAAAACTTTGTTTACCCAATGTGGAAAGGCTGCTGCATTAATATCTCTGGGGCCACTGAGGGCCTGGGCTCAAATTTAGGGCGGGCAGGGACTATGTGGAGGTGAGGTTTAAATAATAGCTCTTTTATCTCTGAAACCACAGCTGGACTCCCATCTGGATCAAGCAGGCACTGCAGCCGATTGGCAGCTGAGAGCAGTCAGGGAGTGCAGCAGCAGCAGCAGCAGACAACAGTGAAATGATAATAATCTCCCTAATGCTTTTGCTAATGATGCCCCATTCGTCCTGTAGAACGCTGAAGGGGAAATGCCAATTTGGTGTGATAGATGATCGAAAAGGTGCACTTAATTATTATAGGCCAGGAGACCACCTCATTGTTGGTGTCTTAGCTACAGGCACTGTTGTGACCTCCCTGCATGATTTCTCCAAGTCTCCATCTGCTACTGATTTTAAGTATGTCACCATGTGGAGAAAGATTTACTACTGCTACTTTCCACTGTGATTCCGTGCTCTCCCTTTCCTGCTAAATTTTACCTCAAATATGTCCTCAATTGGCTTCAGGGGTTCCATCATTCCTGGGTGCACAGGGAAATCTGTGCACAGCCAGAAATTTCTCATGCATCTATGTAGCTATGAAGCACCAGGCACTGCTTCCCCCTATGTCTGTATTGTAAAGGTAAAGGACCCCTGGACGGTTAAGTCCAGTCAAAGGCAACTATGGGGCTTTGGCTCTCATCTCGCTTTCAGGCAGACAGCTTTCTGGGTCATGTGGCCAGCATGACTAAACCGCAGGTGTCTCTCCAACAGAGCTCACATTATAAACAGCATGACATGGGTAGAGGTGCTCTTTCAGATAAGCAGCTCTGAAGCCATCTAAGGTTTTGCATATCAAACCCCAAACACGGAATTGGGCTTGACAATTAATTGTCAGCCAGTGCAGGCCTTTGAAGGCCGATGTTCCCTTTTCCTGGATAGAAAAATCCTGTTGCCAAACACCCATTTCCAAATGAACTGAAAACACATAAATTCTGAGCTGGCCTTCCAAAAGTTGTCACAGTAAAAGCCAAATATTTCTCCTAGTTATCCATGCTCTAATGTGAAAAGATGCACAAACTTTAATGCTCTTTCACTGAATGCACCATGAAAAATCTGATGACATCTATTTTGCTGCAGGATATATGATCAAAGTTACTGTCACATCCTGCCCTTCTTGTTTGCCATTCAAGAGATCAGTCGGAATCCCAGGCTCCTGATCAACATCACCCTGGGCTACAACCTCTATGAGAGTTATTTTCATGCAATAATGACTTATGAAGCTGTGCTAGACCTGCTGTCAGGTGGGCAGAAGAATGTTCCAAACTACATCTGTGAAAGACAGAATACACAGCTGGCCGTTCTAGAAGGAGGCGACTCTGCTCTTTCCAGCCTCATTTCAACCATTCTGAACATTTATAAAATCCCACAGGTATGAACTGGGGAAAGGTGGGTGGATTGGGGGCTGAGCCTATTTCTGTACTGCAGTTTCTCTCCACCGGTTGCGTCAATCTCTTTTATTTTTTCATCTTTTCTAAGTTTGCTCATTCAAATTTTCAATACCATAATAAATAATAATGAGGAAAGAGGGCATCCCTGACTTGTACCCTTTGAAATGTCGATGTTTCCTGACACCCTGCCATTGATGATATGTTTGGCCTTTTGCCTCCTATAAATGGCCTCAATTCCTCTCATGAATATTTTCCCCAGGCCCATTTATAACTTCTATTAACTATATTTTTTCCAGCTCTTTCTTCCTTTTTTGTATTGCATTTTGTTCTATGAAACACACCCTGATAACTGCTTTGCTTGTGTCTGAGACTGTTTTGATATCTGTGCCTTTGTTACTATTAATTTCAAAGTTTTCTTTCACTAACTTTTTGACCCCTAGAAGTATACAAAATCACTACATCTGCTTCTCAAAAAAAGCAAATACCGTTCAAATTAAAAACAGCCTACCTTGCAAAATCCAAAATTAAACAACCCCATCATAAATCTTTTAGCTAAATAAAAATAAATCTGGGCTCTCAGCTTCCCAGACACCTAATCAATCATCATGGTGAATATGTTCCCCATTATTAATCAGTTGAGGTTAATACATATTTGCACTTGCTCTTGAAAACGGGAAAAAAACACAAATTCTTTTTCTCCTAGATCAGCTATGGTTTTGGTAGTCGTGCATCAACTGATAAATCTCAGTTCCCTTTCTCCTATCGGATGGTCCCCAAAAAAGAGCCTCCTCACCTGGCTATGGTCAAATTGCTCCTCCTTTTCAAATGGACGTGGATCGGTCTCATTGCACCAGACAATGACAAGGGAGGAAAGTTCATGAGGACCTTCACAGCTGCAGTCACAAAGAATGATATTTGTGTGGCCTTCTCAGAAAGTATCACAGATATTGTTATTTCTAATCCAAAGAACCTGCTATTATTTCTCATGCAGAGACAAATCAATGTCGTTGTCTACCATGCAGATGTTCCATCCACTACAATTCTAGTTGCATATATGACATACTTTGAAAATACCTTTAAAATAAGAGTGGGAAAAGTTTGGGTCACAACAGCTTTGCAGGATCTCAGTATGAGTTTGGCAGCTGACAGGGATCCCCACTCTGTCCCTGCTTCTTTGTCCTTCTTAATCCAGACAAAGAGAAGGACAAAATATAAAACATTGGATCTAGATGCTGTTTTAACCCAGAAGCCAACAGATACAACATTTACGTGTTCTGATTCAAAGAATTCTGCAAGAGTCCAGGAAAGATGTAGAGAGAGAGGAGAACTGGGGACCTTGTCACAAGAATTTACTGAGAGAATGTTGTCTCAAGACAGCTACAGTATTTACAACACTCTCCAGGCCATTGCAAGTGTCCTGAGTGCTGTATACTCCTCCAAACCAAGCCAGGTGGCCGTGGTGGGAAGCAGAAAGATGGACCTTGAAAGAATACAACCATGGCAGGTATGATCCTTCTCTGGCACATTCTCAACCCTGAACAGGGATTCAGAAATTAAATTCTGGTTGAGGGATATATTCATGGTGGGGTTGGTGGGGATGTTCTGAACCCATAAATGAGACAAACCCATTTTGTCAAGTTCCCAATGCCTCACACTTGTACGTGAACATTTAACTGGACACTGCCCAGGCTCCTGGCACCATCTCCTTTTCTCCTAACAAGGTGTACTTACCGTGACACCTTGTATTTGGGCAAGAGTCCAGGGGGCCAGAGAGCAGCAGCAGAGGAGGTGGAGGGGCACCCAAATACCACGGGGTGGCTTACTATATTTGGAAGTGAAATAATTCTCATATTTCCTTGGCAAACCTGTGTGTGATGCCTAAGACCATGAAATACTGAGCCCAAAATTGTTTGAGGATATTGCTGCCTTGGGTATCCGATTAGTGATTATTTTTTAGCTGCGGGGAGGGGCAAGCAAGGGAGGGGGTGGAAAACCAAGGCAGGGGCAGCACCCAGGGCATCCCATCCCAAGCCCACTTTGCTGTGATGCGTCTGTTTTGAGCTAAAGGGAAAGAGACAGGAGGAGCCCCTCCAAGACTGGCTAAATTACAGTATATCCTCCTTCAGCTTTCGGAGAGGCACAGTGAGGGAAGCACACGTTCCTTTCCAACTCTTTTTCAGACATGAAGCTGTCTACAACCATGTCCAGCAGGACCCTTTTTTTCTTTTTCTTTTTTTAATTAATTTCAATGTAAAATTACAATAAAAATTACAAACATTGAATCCAAAATAATACTATACAAACAAGAAAGAAAAACAGAACACAAAAAAGAAAGCAAGAAACAAGGAAAAGCACACATCTACAAATAAAACCATATCTTCATTCTAACCTAGTCATTACATACATATACACATATTGACTTCCTTCCTTTATTCTAAGACCTCAAAAATTTTACTCTTTCTAAATTGTTGTGTCTAATGTAGATTACTTCGATCTATATACTTTTTTACGCCACTTTTCTTTTTCTTTAACCCTGTAAAGCATCATTCATTACATACTGATATGCTTACTCTAGAACAATGTTTTTTCATATATTCTTTAGCACATCCCCATTCTATTAATATTTTCTGGTCCGATTGTCTCCCTATGAATGCTGTGAGTCTTGCCAGATTTATATATTCACAAAATTTAATTTGCCATTCTTTCATTGATGGACTTTTTCTCCCTTTCCAATTTTCTGCTATAAGCATCCTGGCAGCTGTACTTTCCTTTGACTGTCAGGAATATCATTTGTGATTATACCTAAAAGGAATGCCTCCGGTATTTTACTGAAAGATATTTTAAACATGTTTCTGATTTCTTATATGAAGAAATCATTCCAAAATAGTTTAATAGGTCGGCATTCCCACCACATGTGAAACATTGTTCCTATTTCTTTCTTGCATCTTCAACAGGTATTTGATTTTAATTTGTAAATTTTAGCCAATTTTACCAGAGTTAAGTACCATTGGTTCACTATTTTCATCAAATTTTCTCTGATTGTGTAACATGCCATAAATTTAATATCACATTTCCATAATTTCTCCCATTGGTCCAGAAGAATTGCATAACCTATATTGCATGCCCATTTAGTCATAACTTATTTTACTTATTCATCCTTTAACTCCCATTCTAATAATAAATTATGCATTTTGGATATAGTCTTTTTCGAGTTTTGTAAGAATACTTTTTGTAATTTTGATTCTTCTTTTTCAAATCCTCTTGCTTTATCCTGATTAAATATTGTAAAGGTGAGACATAGAAGGTTGTTAGAAACGAAAAACCCCTTGGTGGGTTTCATTGTTAGAAGTAATATCGGTTAAAAAGAAAAATACGATAGGAAGATTGGCGACATACCAGCAGCTCCTAAAGGAGGAACAGGGCCAATTAAAATTAAGACCATAGAGGTGACCCAATACTGCACCACATGGTTACAATATCATCAAATTGCAGCAAGACCCTTTTTAATTCCCTTCTCATGCATTTTGGTGCCTGGCCTCTCACCGTCCCCTTTTCCAGTGAAAGCCGATCTCCTCTTGTTTTGAAGATGATGATGCTACTCCTCCCATCTGATAACAGTATTGGAGAGCAATGCTGGAACATGTGTGTGAAAAGAGAAATCCTTTCCTGTAGGCACTCGGCACTTCTTAGCCCTCCAGTTTCCAATCTTCTTCCCCCAAGTGTCTCCACCCAAATCACTTTCCCCAAATGTGCACAACCTCCTCTTTCAAACTGCTGTTCGGAGAGGCGTTCACAAACTAGATGCAGGGCTACTCTGCCCATGAAGGTGGACTGAGGTAGCCCTGGTGGGGGTGGATGACACCTTCCTGTTTTGCCTCAGGTGGTAAAACGGGACAAATCACTGACTACATGTTACCTGTGGAGAGAGGCTCAGAACTCACAGGGTTAAGAAGTTCTGAGTGACGTCTCACATTCTGAGGCGTGGTTTTAGAATACTGAGGGGAGTGTTTTTCTGTGCCTCAGTCAGTGTGTGTGTTCTGCTCCGTTGCGAGAGAGCAGCCATGAGTGCATTGTCACCAGGCGGAGATTTATAACTGTTGTGTTTTGCTAAGGAATAAAGACTTAAAAGTAAGATAAGGAGACAGCCTGCTGCGTTCAGCCTGAGTTATTACGCACACACGACGATCCTGCTTCTGTTCCGCTGTGTTTACGTTCTGCTGAGTCGGAGGTCCCTGGGGGAAAATCAGAGCCGCGCAGAAGAAGCGTGCTGGACCCCCCGGAATGGCTCATTCCCGGGCTGAAGGGGTACAGTTACAGGCGAGTTCGTTTCTCAGCCTGTACCCCATATGCTTAAAGGACATTGAGTAAATGTGTTGTAAAGGCTGCCACCTGGTGCCCCGATTTGGATGGCTCTTCCATTCTAGAATGGGACCACACACCCTGATCCTACTACAACGTTATAACCACACTGGCTTTCATTCATGATTCTAATTTTAACATGCAATATATTAACGACTCTAGCTCTGCTATTTCCCAACTAAGAGTCCCATCTGAGTCTCTGGGACTACACCTTGGGAGACTAGAGTTCTTAGTGGCCAAGGCTCATGTACGCTACTTTGTTCCTCATTTGCTAATTGTGTGTGTGTTTTCCTGTACCATTTTAGCTGCACTCTTTCCTAAGAAACCTCCACCTTTACAACTTTTCCATGGACGGAGCTTATTGGGATGAGAATGGGGAGCTGGCAGCTGACTTTGACATTGTCAACTGGGTGGCGTTTCCCAATAAGTCCCTTGTTGGGTTGAAAGTTGGGAGTGTAGAGAGATCAGCATCTCCAGAGAAAATCAAGTTTGCCATTGACCAAAATGTCATTGTGTGGCCCAGATGGTTCAATCAGGTGGGTCAAATAATTAATCACAACTTATTCTCTTCGATACATCAGACCAAGCAATACTATGCTCTTGGCCAGTCAGCAGCAAACTTACACCTGCATATCTTATTCTGCAGTTCTAACCTCATTGTTTGATTCAGTCCTAGCTGCACTCTACGGCTCCTCCTATCCACAAAATCCTAACATCTTCTGCTTGATGCTTTTTCTCATTTTGGCCAGAATGTGCCTCTTTCAAGGTGTACTGAAAACTGTCGTCCAGGATATGCCAAGGCCATTAAAGAGGGAAAATCAATTTGTTGCTATGCTTGTGTTGAATGCATGGAAGGAACAATCTCCATTCAGGAAGGTAAATGTCCCTGAAAGATATTTAAAAGAGTTGACGTTTCATAGTACAAAATCACTTTCAAATTCCAGGCATTGGTACCTATGGAGGGGGGTCTTGCCCCATTAAAGGAGCTCAATGGGATATGCTGGCCCTTAATACTTTTATTCTGACTCCAAACTATAGCCCATGATTGCTTCAAGGCAAACCTACAACCCAAAATACAGTAATCAGATAAGAATCACAGAATAATATAGTTGGTATGTAATAGACTATGGAATATCATGCCTATAATATTTATATTGGCAACACTGAAGTCACTCTTGTGTTTTTCAGATGCAAAGCATTGCAACAAATGTCCAGATGATCAGAATTCCAATCTACACAGAGATCAGTGTGTCCCCAAGATTATACATTTCTTGTCCTATGAAGAACCTCTGGGGATGATCCTGGCTTCTTTTGCCCTGCTTTTGTCCCTCACTGCTGGTTTTCTTTTGGGAATCTTCATTAAATACTTTGACACACCAATAGTCAAGGCCAACAACCGGGACCTCACCTACTTGCTCCTCGTCTCTCTCCTGCTCTCCTTCTTGTCCTCCTTCTTATTCATCGGTCGGCCCCAGAAGTGGACCTGCCTTCTCCGACAAACTGCCTTCAGCATCATCTTCTCCGTGGCCGTGTCTTCCCTGTTGGCAAAGACTATCACTGTGGTGGTGGCGTTTATGGCCACAAAGCCAGGGAGCCAGATGAGGAAATGGCTGGGCAAGAGCTTGGCCAACTCCCTTGTCTTGTCTTTTTCCAGTGTCCAAGGGGGCATCTGCATGGTCTGGCTGGGAATGTCTCCCCCCTTCCCAGACTCCGACATGCACTCCCAGCCTGGGCAGATCATTCTGCAATGTAACGAAGGCTCTGTTGCCATGTTTTATTCTGCCCTTGGCTACATGGGCTTTCTGGCGGCCGTCTGCTTCACGGTGGCTTTCCTAGCCAGGAAGCTGCCTGGGGCCTTCAACGAAGCCCAGCTGATCACCTTCAGCATGCTGGTGTTTTGCAGTGTTTGGGTGTCCTTTGTGCTAGCCTATCTGAGCACCAAGGGGAAATATATGGTAGCCGTGCAGATCTTCTCTATCTTGGCCTCCAGTTCGGGGTTACTGGGTTGCATCTTTATCCCCAAGTGCTACATTATTGTCCTGAGGCCAGATCTGAATAAAAAGGATCATCTGATGGTTTAACATTAAAAAATCTAGTTTTTTTTTGGCATAGCACTGCAATAATAAAACCAATGAATGTGAATTATAATAATAATAATAAATTTTATTTATATCCCGCCCTCCCCAGCCGAAGCTGGGCTCAGGGCGGCTAACAACAATAAAACAATACAAAAGTACAACACAAAAATTGAGTGTTCATTTCCCGATATGCCTATGTAACATCTTTCCTCCACATGAATCAGAAAGGAACCTGGTCTTTGGACATAATGAAGGTGGGATGGCCACAGGACCTTTTATTTGAAAGATTTGCAGTCCCCCTTTTTTGCAATCTGAATCTAAGTAGAATCATGTTAACAAAAATGGAAAACGAGTGAGGTCCCCACCAAAGAAGGAAGCTATCAACTCAGCTTCTTCAAATGGTCTTGTGGATTGTTGGAAGGAAAGATGTGCACAGTCTTATTGGTCCCATTATAAATTAAGTAGTTCTATTTCTGGGGTTCTTTGTGTTTTGTTTCTGGAAGTTGGGAATGAAAGCTTTCCAGGGCAGGGATAGCCAATGCTACACTCTCCGGATGCTGTTGGTCTGCACCTCCCCTCCCCCCTTCGTTGACAATTGGCCATGCTGGCTGGGGCTGATGGGAGTTGTAGTCCAACAACATCTGCAGGGTACCATATTACCTATTCTGAACTGACGCGCAGCGTAAATTAATAATGCAGAGTTTTAATGAATAAAAGCTTTGCTGAGTTCAAATAAACAACATGGTTCCAAACAGTTTGATTGAGATTACATACTGACTCTGCTCACAGCTGAGGCAGGCTGACTCTGGCTGAAAACTTACAGAGAGCACGGAGAGAAACTGGCTGCTAAGTCACATGTCAGAGTGACTCAACAGTTAGCAGTTAGGCCTGAATAACTTTAGTAGGCCCAAATGGTTGTGCAGTCGCAGCCTATTATCCTATTATTTTGTACAAAAGTATCTCAAATAACAGGGTTGGAAAAGACTGTCTGGGATTCTAGGAAGTTCTAGGCAACTTTGGGCTGTTTTGACTTCCTACAAGGCAGCTTAATACATTCATAAAGTTGAGAAACAACAAGTACATGTTTTGTAAGTCTGAATCCTTCCTAATGCAGTGGACTATTGAGCATCCCTTCCAAGCTCAGGGATTTGAGCTGTGAAAGTAGACCGTGCGCAAAGCCACACCGCAGAGTCTCATCAACACATCTTCTCCAGCCATACACCTGCTGCAGTGAGAATCAAACTTTGTTGTTTACTCTGCTCCTGGTAATTATCAAAACGGTTGTAATTTTAAGATTTTTTTCTGAAAAGCTCTGGGGACTTCATTTCTGAAACTCATAACAAAGAAGTCAGATCAAGAACAAAATATAAAAACTCTGTTTACCCAATGTGGAAAGCCTAGTGCATTAATATCTCTGGGGCCACTGAGAGCCTGGGCACAAATTTAGGGCAGGCAGGGACTAGGCGGAGGTGAGGTTTAAATATTACCTCCTTTATTTCTGAAACCACAGCTGGACTCCCATCTGGAACCAGTAGGCACTGCAGCAGATCGGCTCTGAGAGCAGTCAGGGAGTGCAGCAGCAGCAGCAGCAGCAGCAGCAGCAAACAGTGAAATGATAATAATCTCCCTAATGCTTTTGCTAATGATGCCCCATTCGTCCTGTAGAACGCTGAAGGGGAAATGCCAATTTGGTGTGATAGATGATCGACAACTCACACTTAATTATTATAGGCCAGGAGACCACCTCATCGCTGGTGTCTTAGCTGCAGGCTCGGCTTTGACCTCCCTGCATGATTTCTCCAAGTCACCATCTGATCAAAGGTATGTCACCATGTGGAGAAAGATTTGCTACTGCTACTCTCAACTGTGATTCCATGCTCTCCCTTTCCTGCTAAATTTTACCTCAAATATATCCTCAATTAGCTTCAGGGGTACCATCATTCCCGGGTGCACAGGGAAATTTGTGCAGAGCCAGAAATTTCTCATGCATCTATATAGCTATGAAACACCAGGCGCTGCTTTCCCCTATGTCTGTAGTGTAAAGGTAAAGGACCCCTGGACGGTTAAGTCCAGTCAAAGGCAACTATGGGGCTTTGGCTCTAATGTGCTGTTGTTGTTTGCAGCTGGCTCCAGTGGGATATCGGACATTGTACCTCAGCTTTTTTTAAAAAAGGGAATTGTGTTGAATTTACTATTCCAGAATTAATTATATTGTAGAAATAATAATAATAATAATAATAATAATAATAATAATAATAATAATAATAATAAATTATTTATATCCCGCCCTACCCAGCCGAAGCCGGGCTCAGGGCGGCTAACAACAATCAAATAATCAAATAATCAAATAATCCAACATTCTAAAAACATTTCAATTCTAAAACTTAATTAAAATCAAATTGATGGCAACCGTTAAGGCCTGGTGGAACAACTCTGTCTTGCAGGCCCTGCGGAAAGATGTCAGGTCCCGCAGGGCCCTAGTCTCTTGTGACAGAGCGTTCCACCAGATTGGAGCCGCAGCCGAGAAAGCCCTGGCTCTAGTTGAGGCCAGCCTAACCTCTCTGTGGCCTGGGACCTTCAGGATGTTTTTATTTGCAGACCGTAGGTTCCTCTGTGGGGCATACCAGGAGAGGCGGTCCCGTAGGTACGAGGGTCCTAGGCCGTATAGGGCTTTAAAGGTTAAAACCAGCACCTTAAACCTGATCCTGTACTCCGCCGGGAGCCAGTGCAGCTGGTATAGTACCGGATGAATGTGATCTCGCAGCGAAGACCCCTTAAGGAGTCTCGCTGCAGCATTCTGCACCCGCTGGAGTTTCTGGGTCAGTCTCAAGGGCAGCCCCACCTAGAGCGAGTTACAATAATCCAGTCTGCAGGTGACCGTCGCGTGGATCACAGTGGCTAGGGCAGGGCGAGAGAGATAAGGAGCCAACTGCTTAGCTTGGCGGAGATGAAAAAATGCCGCCTTTGTTATAGCTGTAATCTGCGCCTCCATATCAAAAAAGAAACAAGCAA
Source organism: Podarcis raffonei (assembly GCF_027172205.1). NCBI lineage: Eukaryota > Metazoa > Chordata > Lepidosauria > Squamata > Lacertidae > Podarcis > Podarcis raffonei. The sequence continues at coordinate 113,219,374 of NC_070603.1, read as the reverse complement.
TTTGGAAAAGTGGAATAGTGTGTTTCTGTACGTGCTTGTGCAGCGACTTACATTGTACGCTTGTTTGACTTGCATCAGTTCATAGGCCCCTGGATTTCCTTTAAGGATAAAACATCAGGCAGGTGTCTCTCCAGCAGAGCTCGCATGATAAGCAGCATGACATGGGTAGAGGTGCTCTTTCAGATAAGCAGCTCTGAAGCCATCTAAGGCTTTGCATATCAAACCCCAAACACGGAATTGGGCTTGACGATTAATTGTCAGCCAGCGCACGCCTTTGAGGGCTGATGTTCCCTTTTCTTGGGGAGAAAAATCCTGTTGCCAAACAACCATTTCCGAATGAACTGAAAACACATAAACTCCAAGCTGGCCTTTCTAGAGTTGTTGCAGTAAAATCCAAATATTTCTCCTAGTTATCCATGCTCTAATATGAAAAGATGCACAAAGTTTAATGCTCTTTCACTGACTGCAGAATGAAAAATCTGATGACATCTATTTTGCTGCAGCTTCTACAGTCAAAGTTACTGGCACATCCTGCCCTTCTTGCTTGCCATTCAAGAGATCAGTCGGAATCCCAGGCTCCTGCCCAACATCACCCTGGGCTACAACCTCTATGAGAGTTATTTTCATGCAATAATGACTTATGAAGCTGTGCTAGACCTGCTGTCTGGTGGGCAGAAGAATGTTCCAAACTACATCTGTGAAAGACAGAATAAACAGCTGGCCGTTCTAGAAGGAGGCGACTCTGCTCTTTCCAGCCTCATTTCAACCATTCTGAACATTTATAAAATCCCACAGGTATGAACTGGGGAAAGGTGGGTGGATTGGGGGCTGAGCCTTCTTCTACATTGCAGTGTCACTCCACTGGTTGCGTCAGACCATATTCAACTATATATCTTTTTGTCCAGCCTTTCCTAAATCCGTGCGTCCTTTCTAGGAGAAAAGGTGCCAGAACGCAATATAAAGGTTGTTACTGTTAGTATCACACTTCTAACATATCCTCTGATGTGCCCTCGTCTTCTCTAGATGCGAGCTGGAAGGAGGCGATCTTACAAATGAAATTGAGTGCAACATAACACTGGAATATTGGTCAGAAAGCCTGTAATGCAGCAAGTGAAAGGAACATTAGAAAACAGGACAGAGCACTAACATTATAATCAGGAAAACCAATATTCCCATGTCTGAATACACTCTTGGCCTACCAGGTCTAGGCTACTGATTTTTCCTTAACAGTGTTGGCAGAGCAGAAGGGAGGTGGGACTAAGCTGCCATTCTGGAGACTTGGAACTGAGCAGTCTGTTTCCCAACTTCTGAGGAGACCACCCATGTAAGACACCCCTGGCCTTTGGTGACACATTAGAGAGTAATGGCAGCAGAAAGGACTAGTGGGTGTTCCCAGGGCTATAGGTTTACCCGACTGGATTGATGCTAGAACCTCCCTAAAATTACACAAGCAACCAGGATAAATGCTCAATAAATAGGGCATCTGAAAGTCTTTTTGTAGGTAGGTGGAACAGAAGACTATCAGGAAGCTCCATGGTTTCAGGGTGGTTTTTGTTTTTGTTTTAAATCTTTATTATACATCAATTTACATAAAACTTAACAAATACATTACAAATGCAACACAATACATTGCATACATAATTCTTCAACTTTCTTCTTCTTCTCTGGTGATCACTCGTAGCCAAGTAAGATCGTCTTCCATAAACACGGTTTATGGAAGACAGTCTTTAAACCTCTTTTGTTGACCACCAGCATTATGCTTTCCATTCTTAAGTTCGGAATAGAGTACCGTATTTTTCGCTCTATAACACGCACCCGACCACAACACGCACATAGTTTTTAGAGGAGGAAAACAAGAAAAAAAATATTCTAAACGAAACAGCGGGTGTATGATTTTTGTGGTTCATGCTGTGGCCACAGACATGTGATCTGACAGTGAGTTTGGGGTAGCCCAATGCAAAAATCCTGAGAATCCATGTGGATCCATGCTTTGTAACCACGTTTTTGCACCACTGCGGCCCCAGGCAACAGTGGGTGCGTGATTTTTTTGGTGCAAGCTGTAGCCATGGACATGCTATGTGATCTGATGGTGAATTTGGGGTGACCCAGTGCAAAAATCCTGAGGATCCATGTGGCTCTGTGCTTTGTAACCACGTTTTAAGTGGGGAGGGAAGGAAAAGCACTCAAGGGACATGGGACACGCATGGGGTGGGTGGAGAAGGATGCTGTTAATAATGCAGAAGAGGGGTATAAGAGGAGAAGGCTCCTCTCCTCTCCCGCTTTGCTCCTTTAAAGCAAGCAGGCTCTCTGTCCCTCTCTCCTCCCCACTCAGCTGCTCTTCTCCCGCTTTGCTGCTTCAAATTGAGCCACGGAGGAGGGAAGGAAGGGGAACCATGGATCCTCTGCTCACGACTGCAGCAGATCCCCCCGCCATCCATAGGCATTCGCTCCATAACACGCACAGACATTTCCCCTTACTTTCTAGGAGGAAAAAAGTGAGTGTTATGGTGCAAAAAATACGGTAGTTGCTTTGGAAGACGGTCATCAGGCATCCGCAGAACATGACCAGTCCAATGAAGTTGATGTTGAAGTATCATTGCTTCGACACTGGTGATCTTTGCTTCTTCCAGTACCCTGATATTAGTTCGCCTGTCTTCCCAAGTGATGTGTAGAATTTTTCGGAGACACCATTGATGGAATCTTTCGAGGAGTTGGAGATGGCGTTTATAAGTGGTCTATGTTTCACAAGCATATAGTCAGGTTGGTAGTACAATAGCCTTGTAAACAAGCATTTTTGTTTTCCTGTGAATGTCCCGGTCCTCAAACACTCTGCACTTCAATCATGAGAAAGCTGCACTTGCAGAGCTCAGGTGATGCTGGATTTTGGCATCAATGTTGGCCCTTGTGGAAAGATAACTGCCTAGGTAGCAGAAGTTTTTGACATTTTCCAATGTTACACCATTGAGTTGGATTTGTGGCGCTGCAGAAGGGTTAATTTGTACTTCTTGGTAAAGCACTTTGGTTTTTTGTATGTTGAGTGATAGGCCAAGCTTTTTGTAAGCTTCTGCAAAGATATTTAGGATGGTTTGGAGGTCATCCTCTGAGTGTGCAAACACTACTTTGAAGCTCTAGGACGGAAGTTGTGGTAACCTTCCTCTTTCTTTCAGCCTGCTCATTTTGAAGAGCTTTCCATCTGTTCGATATATGATTTCTACTGCAGTGGGGAGTTTCTCTTCAACAAAATGTAGGATCATGGCAATGAAAATAATGAAAAGAGTTGGGGCAATAACACAACCAGGTGTTTTGTAGTTCTCTGGTTCTTCTTTGAACCTCAGCCTTAGCATTGGCATAGATTTTTTTTCTTAGTGGCACAGTTTCTATCTCTTTGCCAGATCTGAAAGGCCTTTCTTTTCTTGTCAATCATGCGTTCAATCTCACTATCATTCTCATCAAACCAGTCCTGATGTTTCTTGGTTTGGTATCCTATAGTTTGTTCACAGGCTGGAATAATGGATGTTTTTAGCTTTGTCCAGTGTTCCTCGATGTTATCAGGGAATTCTAAAAGCACATGGTCCTTCAGAGTCGTTTGGAAGCAATTCCGCTTAATGGGATCTCGAAGGGCTTGAGTGTTCATTTTGCGCCTTGGTTTCCTTCCTTGAAGCCTGTGTTGAGGTAAAATCTTGATAGCCATCGTGGAGCGTATTAGTCGGTGATCTGTCCAGCAGTCGTCGGTACTCGTCATAGCTCTGGTAAGGAGCACATCACGGCAATCTTTAGCACGGACATTAACATAATCTAAGATGTGCCAGTGGTTTGACCTAGGATGCCTCCATGAAGTTTTAAATTTATTTTTCTGTAGAAAGAGTGTGTTGGTAAATAAGGGTCTACAAGTTTTCCTGATTTCTGTTGACATGATACTGAGCAAGAATTCTTCTGGATTTTTTGCAAAAGAGAATTTCATCATCATCACCAATCTTTATTACGGTCCAGAGACCCAACAAATCATTACAAAGCACTACACTATTCATACAGCCTACCTCCAGGTTAAACAAGCATTTTGTTTAGAATATAGGGATCATTTGTTCTTGCAACCACCGATAAAAACTTTGCCACTGCTAATGTTCTAGCATTTGTCCGGTCTTCCAGTAGGAACCTGACATAGTGAGCCTCTGATTTTCCCGGGAAATGTACCAGCAAGGGTAGTATCAGTTCAGCCCTGGCTTGCTCATATTTTGCACAATGCAACAAAATATGAGAATTTAAACAACCCCATCATAAATCTTTTAACTAACTAAAAATAAATCTGGGCTCTCAACTTCCCAGACACCTAATCAATCATCATGGTGAATATGTTCCCCATTATTAATCAGTTTAAAAAGGTAAAGAGACCCCTGACCATTAGGTCCAGTCATGGATGACTCTGGGGTTGCGGCGCTCATCTCGCTCTATAGGCCGAGGGAGCCGGCGTTTGTCCGCAGACAGCTTCCGGGTCATGTGGCCAACATGACTAAGCCACTTCTGGTGAACCAGAGCAGCGCACGGAAAGGCCGTTTACCTTCCCGCCGGAGCGGTCCCTATTTATCTACTTGCACTTTGACGTGCTTTCGAATTGCTAGATTGGCAGGAGCTGGGACCAAGCAATGGGAGCTCACCCCGTCACAGGGATTTGAACCACTGACATTCTGATCGGCAACTCCTAGGCTCTGTGGTTTAACCCACAGCGCCACCCGCATGCCTTTAATTAATCAGTTTAGGTTAATACATATTTGCACTTGCTCCTGAAAAAGGAAAAAAAACACAAATTCTTTCTTTTTCTCCTAGATCAGCTACGGTTTTGTTAGTCGGGAATTTACTGATAAAACTCAGTTCCCTTTCCTCTATCGGCTGGTCCCAAAACAAGAACCTCCTCACCTGGCTATGGTCAAATTGCTATTGCATTTCAAATGGACGTGGATCGGTCTCCTTGCACCAGACAATGACAGTGGAGAAAAGTTCATGAGGACCTTCACTACTGAGGTCACAAAGAATGATATTTGTGTGGCCTTCTCAGAAAGTCTCACAGAAATTGTGATTTATACTCCAAAGCACCTGAAGTCATTTCTCATGCAGAGACAAGTCAATGTCATTGTCTACCATGCCGATGTTCGATCCACTTTAGTTCTAGCGGGGTTTATGATAAACATGGAAAATACCCTTAAAGTAACAGTGGGAAAAGTTTGGGTCACAACAGCTTTGACGGATGTCAGTATGAGTTTGGCATCTTACCAGGATCCCCACTCTGTCCCTGCTTCGTTGTCCTTCTTAATCCAGACAAAGAGGAGGACAAAATATGAAACGTTGGACAACCCTCCAGATATAACATTTACGTGTTCTGTTTCAAAGAATTCTGAGAGAGTCCAGAAAAGATGTAGAGAGAGAGGAGAACTGGGGACCATGTCACAAGAATTTACTGAGAGAATGTTGTCTCAAGACAGCTACAGTATTTACAACACTCTCCAGGCCACGGCGAGTGTCCTGAGTGCTGTATACTCCTCCAAACCAAGCCAGGTGGCCGTGGTGGGAAGCAGAAAGATGGACCTTGAAAGAATACAACCATGGCAGGTATGATCCTTTCTCTGGCACATTCTCAACCCTGAACAGGGATTCAGAAATTAAATTCTGATTCAGGGATATATTCATGGTGGGGTTGGTGGGGATGTTCTGAACCCATAAATGAGACAAACCCATTTTGTCAAGTTCCCAATGCCTCACACTTGTACGTGAACATTTAACTGGACGCTGCCCAGGCTCCTGGCACCATCTCCATTTCTCCTAACAGGAGATACTTCATTACTTACAGTGACACCTTGTATTTGGGCAAGAGTCTAGGAGACCAGAGAGCAGCAGGGGAAGATGAGGAGGTGGAAGGGCAACCAAATACCACAGGGTGGCTTACTACACTTTGAAATGAAATGATTCTTATATTCCCTTGGCACACCTGTGTGTGACACCGAAGACCATGAAATACTGAGCCCAAAATTGTTTGAGGGTGTCACTGCCTTGGGCATCTGATTAGTGATTATTTTTAAGCTGCAAGGAGGGGCAAGCAAGGGAGGGGGTGGAAAACCAAGGCTGGGGCAGCACCCAGGGCATCCCACCCCAAGCCCACTTTGCTGTGACGTGTCTGCTTTGAGCTAAAGGGAAAGAGACAGGAGGAGCCACTCCAGGACAGGCTAAATTGCAGTATATCCTCCTCCAGCTTCCTGAGAGGCACAGTGAGGGAAGCACACGTTCCTTTCCAACTCTTTTTCAGACATGAGGCTGTCTACAACCATGTACTTAATGCAGCAAGACCCTTTTTTATTCCCTTCTCATGCATTTTGGTACCTGGCTTCTCACCGTCCCCTTTAGCAGTGAAAGCCGATCTGCTCTTGCTCTGATGATGATGATGATAATGCTACTCCCATCTGATAACAGTATTGGAGAGCAATGCTGGAACATGTGTGTGAAAAGAGAAATCCTTTCTTGTAGGCACTCGGCACTTCTTAGCCCTCCAGCTTCGAATCTTCTTCCCCCAAGTGTTTCCACCCAAATCACTTTCCCCAAATGTGCACAACCTCCTCTTTCAAACTGCAGATGCAGGTCTGCTCTGCCCATGAAGGTGGAATTGAGGCAGCCCTGGCAACCAAGGCGTCAGGTGGGGGTGGATGACACCTTCCTGTTTTGCCTCAGGTGGTGAAACGGGACAGGTCACTGACTAGATGTTACCTGTTCCCAAGCCTGAAGGGCTACAGTTACAGACAAGTTCATTTCTCAGCATTGAGTAAATGTGTTGTAAAGGCTGCCACCTGGTGCCCCAATTTGGATGGCTCTTCCATTCTAGAATGGGACCACACACCCTGATCCTACTACAACGTTATAACCACACTGGCTTTCATTCATGATTCTAATTTTAACATGCAATATATTAACGACTCTAGCTCTGCTATTTCCCAACTAAGAGTCCCATCTGAGTCTCTGGGACTACACCTTGGGAGACTAGAGTTCTTAGTGGCCAAGGCTCATGTACGCTACTTTGTTCCTCATTTGCTAGTTCTGGGTGTGTTTTCCTTTACCATTTTAGCTGCACTCTTTCCTAAGAAACCTTCACCTTTACAACTTTTCCATGGACGGAGCTTATTGGGATGAGAATGGGGAGCTGGCAGCTGACTTTGACATTGTCAACTGGCTGGTGTTTCCCAATAATTCCCTTGTTGGGTTGAAAGTTGGGAGTGTAGAGAGATCAGCATCTCCAGAGAAAATCAAGTTTGCCATTGACCAAAATGTCATTGTGTGGCCCAGATGGTTCAATCAGGTGGGTCAAATAATTAATCACAACTTATTCTCTTCGATACATCAGACCAAGCAATACTATGCTCTTGGCCAGTCAGCAGCAAACTTACACCTGCATATCTTATTCTGCAGTTCTAACCTCATTGTATGATTCAGTCCTAGCTGCACTCTATGGCTCCTCCTATCCACAAAATCTTAACATCTTCTGCTTGATGCTTTTTCTCATTTTGGCTAGAACGTGCCTCTTTCAAGGTGTACCAAAAACTGTCGTCCAGGATATGCCAAGGCCATTAAGGAGGGAGAACCAATCTGCTGCTATGCTTGTGTTGAATGCATGGAAGGAACAATCTCCATTCAGGAAGGTAAATGTCCCTGAAAGGATATTTAAAAGAGTTGACTTTTCATAGTACAAAATCACTTTCAAATTCCAGGCATTGGTACCTATGGAGGGGGGTCTTGCCCCATTAAAGGAGCTCAATGGGATATGCTGGCCCTTAATACTTTTATTCTGACTCCAAACTATAGCCCATGATTGCTTCAAGGCAAACCTACAACCCAAAATACAGTAATCAGATAAGAATCACAGAATAATATTGTTGGTATGTAGTAGACTATGGAATGTCATGCCTATAACATTTATATTGGCAACACTGAAGTCACTCTTGTGTTTTTCAGATGCAAAGCATTGCAACAAATGTCCAGATGATCAGAATTCCAATGTACACAGAGATCAGTGTGTCCCCAAGATTATACATTTCTTGTCCTATGAAGAACCTCTGGGGATGATCCTGGCTTCTTTTGCCCTGCTTTTGTCCCTCATTGCTGGTTTTCTTTTGGGAATCTTCATTAAATACTTTGACACACCAATAGTCAAGGCCAACAACCGGGACCTCACCTACTTGCTCCTCGTCTCCCTCCTGCTCTCCTTCTTGTCCTCCTTCTTATTCATCGGTCGGCCCCAGAAGTGGACCTGCCTTCTCCGACAAACTGCCTTCAGCATCATCTTCTCCGTGGCCGTGTCTTCCCTGTTGGCAAAGACCATCACTGTGGTGGTGGCGTTTATGGCCACAAAGCCAGGGAGCCAGATGAGGAAATGGTTGGGCAAGAGCTTGGCCAACTCCCTTGTCTTGTCTTTTTCCAGTGTCCAAGGGGGCATCTGCATGGTCTGGCTGGGAATGTCTCCCCCCTTCCCAGACTCCGACATGCACTCCCAGCCTGGGCAGATCATTCTGCAATGTAACGAAGGCTCTGTTGCCATGTTTTATTCTGCCCTTGGCTACATGGGCTTTCTGGCGGCCATCTGCTTCACGGTGGCTTTCCTAGCCAGGAAGCTGCCTGGGGCCTTCAACGAAGCCCAGCTGATCACCTTCAGCATGCTGGTGTTTTGCAGTGTTTGGGTGTCCTTTGTGCCAGCCTACCTGAGCACCAAGGGGAAATATATGGTAGCCGTGCAGGTCTTCTCTATCTTGGCCTCCAGTTCAGGGTTACTGGGTTGCATCTTTATCCCCAAGTGCTACATTCTTGTCCTGAGGCCAGATCTGAATAAAAAGGAACATCTGATGGCATAACTTTTAAAAGAATCTTGTCTTTTTTTGGCATACCACTGCAATGATAAAACCAATGAATGTGAATTGAGTGTTCCTTTCCCAATATGCCAATCTAACATCTTTCCTCCACGTGTATCAGAAAGGAAACTGGTGTTTAGACATAATGAAAGTGGGATGGCCACAGGACCTTTAAAGATTTGCAATCCCTATTTTTTTTTTGCAATCTGAATCTAAGTAGAATCATGTTAACATTACTGGGTTTTCCATGTTATTCTCGCCAGTCTGTTTTTCCTACTCAGGAGTAAGCCGCCTTTAGTTCAGCAGTCCCATGTCAGTAAGCATATAAAGACGGCAACCTAAGAAGGGGTTGCTGGGTTTACATGTTCACTGAGCTTTCCCATGGAAGCCAACAGAAAAATTCATTCCGTGGAGGCTGTGATCAAAAGGCAACCGAAGAAATGGTAAATAATAATAAAAATAATAATAACAGCAATAGTAATAAAAATAATAAATGATGATGATGATTACCCCACACATCTGGCTGGGTTTTTTATTTATTTATTTATATTTATTTGTATGTGCGCATGCAGACAGTCATTATTATCTCAAATCAAAAATTGGGAGAGACTTTCGGTTGGCTGCCTGTTATGTCAGACAGGAGCTCTTTCAAATGTAAGAGCACCGGTGCACTGAAGGCTGGGGAAACCGCTAGAGCGTTGTGGTACCCTGAATAAAACCTCAGATTGAGCATTCTGAGGACCTGGTGTTCCTGCAGGTGCCTGGAACGACTCCCCCGCTCCCCGGTAGGCTGCGATGCAAGAGGGCCGTGTTCAGGCCTAGCCCTAGCTATTCCTCCCCCTGAAGGGATCCCTCTATACTGCTTCACAATTTCTTCGGAGGCTAAGCGAAGGGCCTTTACCTGTGCCCGTCTCAACTGTTTTCCTACAGCAGTTCTGTCGGGTCGTTATTCCAGAGGTTGAGATAGTAATAAACCAGATGCAGTTAGGCAAAGCCCCAGGACCAGATGGTCTTTCTGCAAAATATTATAAAACTTTGAAGGATTGGTTAATTCAACCGTTGGCAGATGTGTGCAATAAGATTCTAAGAGGGGACAAAGCACCCGAAACCTGGAAAGATGCATTTATAACCCTGATTCCAAAATCAGATCAAGATAGATCTGATGTGAAAAACTACAGACCGATCTCAATACTTAATGTGGATTGTGGATCGAGAGCCCGACCCCCGCTATGTGAAATAAACACACAAGGACACGTGATATAAGGTTAAAGGGCAAGAAAAGGCCACAACTTTATTGATTACAGCAGTGAAAAGGTATTGGCTTAGGCATTGGATGACTATAGGAGGTGGGTTTATTCAACAGTAGGTGGAGCCTGTTGATGCTAATCCAACTATAGGCTCACCCCTGATGTCACTGAGGGTCGTGCCATGGCCTCCCGCCAAGCAGGCATCGGACGGAATACACGACCGCCAGATTCCTTTAACGGAATAACCCACGGTAGATAGTATAGGCGATGGCCACACCTAGCCCTTGACACACATGAATCCAATGCCTAACCACCACCCGAGCCGCAAAGGGGCTCGCCGCCAATACCCTCACAGCTGCAACCAGTCCCTAATGCTACTAATGATGCTATCCAACCAGATGTCATTCCCAATGTCTGTTAGATGAACTCCGTCATTCCGGTACATGGCTTGGTCGCCGATCCGGATACAGTCATGATAAATGACTCGGCCATTCATAAAGCGTACCCAACGGGCTACCGCCCGGTTCAAGCATTTCCTGGTTTTCTCAATGGTCATACAGCTCTGCGCACCGCGCCAAACAATTCTTTTCAAGAAGGAGGACCAGAACACCATTGTTCCGGGGCACAAGGCCGCGATCGCCTCCAAGCCTCTTTTTATGTTCCACAACAAGTCCACGCTTCTCCTATTAGCAAGGTCATTCTCTCCCAAGTGAATGATAAGGATGTCAGGAGGGCCAAACGTGGCTACTCTCTCCATCAACAATGGCATAAGCTCCTCCCACCGTATGCCACGTCTCGAAAACCAGGAAACTCGCACCCCAGGTGGCAATCCAAGATAAGGGGTAAGGCCACAGCTGGCCGCCCAAACGCGGGCCCAATGGACTATACTGTGGCCGCAAATCCACACACTTCTCCTGAAAACAGCTGAGAATGAAAGGAAAGGAAAAACGGGTAAGTAGATGCAACGTAGCGGAGCGTATACTAACGGATATAACCTTTATAAGCATTGGATTTCCATCGGCCCATTTCCTTAATCTTATCCACGGGCAGGCCCAAGCATGCGGCTGTTGAGGCAGCGCCGATCCTAAAAGAGTGTGCAGCATAATCCCAGGAAGCTAAACCGCAAGCATTAATAGCTTTGCGGAGTACCCTTGTGGATTGGTGTCTCAATAAGGGTGACCCATCTTCGTGAACCAGAAGCGGACCTGGGCCGGGCGGTCTGAGGCAAAGATACAGCCTAGTATCCTTGACCGGGCATGGGCCCTGCTCCCCAGACACTGAGTTTAAGAAGAACGCCCCTACCAGCCTGATCAGTTTTGTATTGACGTATCCGTACCGTCATACTAGTTTCGGACAGCTGCACGTCTTCCATAAGGAGGCCACGCATCAAGCCATTTGCGCCACCTTCGACTACAACCTCGCCCACTCTCAGGGCGGCAAAAAAGGCGATAGCATATGCAGCGGAAAAGAGGCGGGCCTCAAACTTGGACCAACAGGTTGACCTAAGCTTTTTGCGTATCTGAGAGAGCAACCCATAAGAAATTGGCTTACGGCCCTCGGCCCTAGGGGGTTGTAACCTGCCCCAGCCCTCGATAGCTCTGCGGATCAGGAAGTCACTGCATGGATCGGAGGAGAACGTGGCCCTAGCGAAGAAGCTAATGGCAGCTAATGGCATGTATTTTAAGGTTTTAGGCGCACGTCCTAAGTCATCGAGGTGTGAAAGGTATTGCAGAACGTAGTCAGTGGTGGGCGGCACGTTAGGCGAAAGCCCAGATGTCCGAGACCTGAAGCCCAAGAAATCGCACCAGGCCCTCTTGTAAGACCTGAGAGTGGAGGGTGCGACAGACGCTAATACTCCCTTAAACACTTTGCGTCTCCAACGTTCCACAGGTGCTCCGGAAAGGGTTTGGGCAACAGCTGTGCTCCAGGTGCCAGCGACCGGAAGCGAGACATCTGAAAGCGAGACAAGGCATCGGCTATATCATTATTGACCATTATTGATCATTATTGAATTTGGCTGAAAAAACTATATTGTACTCAAGGCACCGGAGAACAAACGACCGCAGAAGGGAGGAGACCCTCACAGATCGGGATGACTGTCTCGTCAGTATGTTCACCACTGCCAGGTTGTCGGTTCTGAAGCACACCCGGCGATTTCGAAACTCCTCCGTCCAGATATGCACGGCCACTACTATCGGAAAAAACTCGAGAAAAGTGAGATCCCGCGTGATGCCCTTGCCCTGCCACCCCGTTGGCCAACGTTGCGCGCACCATCGGCCCCTGAAATACAAGCCAAAGCCCAGGGACCCTGCCGCATCTGAATGGACCTGAAAATCTGAGGACAAGTTAAGAACATCCTGCCATAGGGATACTCCATTGTAGTGTTCCAAAAAATGTCACCCAAACCTCTAGGTCGGCCTTAACTGTTTTTGGAAGACGGACCCTGTGGTGTGGGTGCTTGAGACCCACTGAAAGCCTGGCTAGGCGGGGGAAACCACTCTACAAGCAAAATTGAAATGACCTAACAGGGATTGTATCTGTCTGAGGGTGATTTTTGTTAGTGCAAGGGTAGTATGAATTATTTCCTTAAGGGTGTCAATCTTCTCCTTAGGTAAGCGGGATGATTGGGCAACTGTGTCCAGCTCTATGCCCAAGTACGTGAGGCACACAGACTAACTGAATGTGGATGTTCATTATGCACTGTATCATAGTATAGTACAGTGATTATAAGAATATCTGCTTGAGTATACGTTTTCATCATGTGTAAAACTCATAAGGAATAAACAAATAGTTCTATATTGTGATCAAGTAACTCCTAGAACAAAATTGTACGTTTTAGCTTCAGAAAACCAGTTGCTTCTAGCCAACATCCTGTTGCCAATGTAGCTAAAATTTTAGCATTTTTGATTGTTAGTTGATAACAAGATTGTTAGTATGACAAGAGATTGGTGGGATACTCTCCTACAGATTTCCAAAACTGTTGTACAACAGACACAGCCAGGACATTCCAGAACAATTCTATCTGATACTGTAAATGTCAGGTTTCAGTTTCACTCTAGCTAGACAGAACTGCTACATATGCAACATGTTTTAGAAGATTCCCAAAGGTGAGCTCTTGGCCAAAGCATTATCCACTTCAGTGAAGTGTTATTTCTCACAAAACTAGCAATTTGTTTACTAACTATACATGTTCCCTAATATGGTTAAAGCATTGAAATTATGCGATTCCGACTGTTGGGCTTAAAGGCTTACTAGATTCTAGGACTAAGGACTAAATCATTATTGTACTTCTTTGCAATTTTGTCCACAGCTGCCCTGCTCATTGGGAGAACAGGAAATGGATCTGGAACACTTCAAAGCAGTACCATTGCTCCCATGTGTCTTCCTGGTTGGGCTGTCATTTTTTTAAAAAAATATTTATTAAAGTTTTCACAAATAAAGCAAAGAATAATCATAACCGGAGAAAGAAGCATACAAAAACAGGAAAACCACAGAACATACATCAAAAAGAAAAAAACACACTCAATCACATAACAACAGGGGGGGAAAGGAAAAAAAGAAAAAAAGAATTAAAAACCAACTCAATTTTCTCATTTTTTCAAAATTCTCATTCGCTTATTTCTTTGACCTCCTCACGCCTCCCTCTCCTGTATTCCCAATCATAACATTAGTTCAGCATATCCTTACCCCTTTTTCATTATAACATTTAGGTTGATTTTCATCAGATTTGCAACTTTGTACCTTAACTAATTGTCCTATCATTTTTTCATACTCTTACTGATCTTATTACTAAGTCCACTTAGGTCCATTCCAGCATCATTTTAACATTCATTAATTTTACAGTGTTTCTGTAAATAGTCTTTAAATTTCTTCCAATCTTCTTCCACCAACTCTTCTCCCTGGTCTCGGATTCTGCCAGTCATTTCCGCCAACTCCATGTAGTCCATCACTTTCATCTGCCATTCTTCCAGGGTGGGTAAATCTTGTGTCTTCCAATATTTTGCGATGAGTATTCTTGCTGCTGTAGTAGCATACATAAAGAAAGTTCTATCCTTCTTTGACACCAATTGGCCGACTATGCCCAGGAGAAAGGCCTCTGGTTTCTTCAGGAAGGTATATTTAAATACCTTTTTCATTTCATTATAGATCATCTCCCAGAAAGCCTTAATCTTTGGGCACGTCCACCAAAGGTGAAAGAATGTACCTTCATTTTCTTTACATTTCCAACATTTATTATCGGGCAAATGGTAAATTTTTGCTAGCTTGACTGGTGTCATGTACCACCTATATATCATTTTCATAATATTCTCTCTTAAGGCATTACATGCCGTAAATTTCATACCGGTGGTCCACAACTGTTCCCAGTCAGCAAACATAATGTTGTGTCCAATGTCCTGTGCCCATTTAATCATAGCAGATTTAACCGTTTCATCTTGAGTATTCCATTTCAACAGCAAGTTATACATTCTCGAAATTATCTTTGTTTTTGGTTCTAACAATTCTGTTTCCAATTTTGATTTCTCCACCTGGAAGCCGTTTTTTTTGTCCAAATTGTAAACTTCCCTTATTTGATAATAATGAAGCCAATCTCGCACTTTATTTTTTAATTTATCAAAACTCTGCAATTTCAATTTATCTCCATCTTGTTCCAAAATTTCCCAATATTTTGGCCATTTGGCCTCCATATTGAGCTTTTTCTGAGCCTTTGCTTCCATCGGTGACAACCACCTTGGAGTTTTATTTTCCAGTAAATCTTTGTATCTTATCCAGACATTAAACAATGCTTTTCTGACAATATGATTCTTAAATGCTTTATGAGCTTTAACCTTGTCATACCACAAATATGCATGCCACCCAAAAACATTATTAAAACCTTCCAAATCCAAAATGTCAGTGTTCTCAAGAAGCAGCCATTCTTTCAGCCAGCAAAATGCTGCCGATTCATAGTAAAGTTTCAAGTCTGGCAGGGCAAATCCACCTCTTTCCTTTGCATCAGTTAATATCTTAAATTTTATTCTGGGCTTCTTGCCCTGCCAGACAAATCTAGAGATATCTTTCTGCCACTTCTTGAAACAATCCATCTTGTCTATTATCTGTAAAGATTGAAACAAAAATAACATTCTTGGCAATACATTCATCTTTATAGCTGCAATTCGGCCTAACAAGGAAAGCTTCAAATTTGACCATATTTCTAGATCTTTTTTGACTTCTGACCAACATTTCTCATAATTATCTTTAAATAAGTTCAGGTTTTTAGCAGTCATATTAACCCCCAAATATTTTACTTTCTTTACCAATGTTAGCCCTGTCTCCTTCTGAAACCTTTCTTTCTCTATTGGTGTTAAATTTTTCTCAAGAACTTTAGTTTTTGACTTGTTCAACTTAAATCCTGCCACATGACCAAATTCTTGGATCAGTTCCAAAGCTCTTTTAACACTAGATTCTGGCTCCTGTACTGTCAATACCAAATCATCTGCAAATGCCTTCAATTTGTAATGTTTAGCTCCGACCTGTATTCCTTTAATCAAACCGTCCCTTCTAATCATGTTTAGCAAGACCTCCAGGACCGAAATAAAAAGTAGTGGGGAAATTGGGCAGCCTTGTCGTGTCCCTTTCTCTATCTTAAATTCTTCTGTAACCACATTATTAACTATTAGCTTAGCTTTCTGTTCTGAATAGATTGCACCCATACCATTTTCGAACCCTTGACCAACCCCCATCCCCTGAAGATTTTTCTTCATAAAACTCCAAGAAATATTGTCAAAGGCTTTCTCTGCATCAACAAAAATTAAAACTGCTTTAGTGTTAATGTTCACTTGCAACTTCTCCAAAATATTAATAATATTCCTTGTGTTGTCAGACAAGTGTCTACCCGGGAGAAAGCCAGCTTGGTCTTTATGTATTTCTTCAACTAATACCCTTTTTAACCTATTAGCCAAAATGTCAGCAAAAATTTTATAATCCACATTCAACAGGGATATGGGTCGGTAGTTCTTAAGTTGTGTCTTTTCAGACTCACTTTTCGGTATGAGTGTAATATAAGCTTCCTTCCACGACTCAGGTGCTTTCCCCCCCTCCATAATTTCATTGCAAACCTCCTTCAGTGGTTGAATTACACAGTCTTTCAAAGTTCTGTAGTATTTTGCAGTTATTCCATCCGGTCCTGGAGACTTGCCTGCTTGGGCTGTCATTTTGTTAAAGCTGTGGTCTTGCTCTTGTAGTTGATCTGGGCGGAAAAGGCAGGTTCCCCAGGAAAAAATAATTCCTGTATAAGGTGTTATGGAATGATACATTTGGTTGCCTAATTATCACAAAAGGGGGGTGGGTCTGGGAAGGGGTGCCTCTGTCCTGGAGACCAAGCAGGGGCTAAGTGGCGGCCCTGTTGGGTTCATCCCAATTAGCTGTATGCCATAGTGTGACTCCAGAGGCGGAGCTAGCTGCTCTGGCACCCGTGGTGTGCACCCAGGGGTGGGGCTAGCTACCCGTGGGGTGAGGCAAGCGTCCTTTCCCTTACTGACTTCTGATTAGGAGAGTCCTTCGCGGTTAAGGAGCCACTACCGGGATTCTGAAACCCTCTGAGAAACCCTTCCAAAGATAGGATGCTGCACTTCTGTCCGGATGGATAGACAAGAGGTTGAGGAGAGGAGAAAGCTGAATTGGAGAAAATGCTAGACCCAGAAGGACTTTAACGATGGTTTCCTGCTGCGGGGGCTCATCTGGAACTAGAGTGGTGGAAGCCCTGACCTCCCTGAAAGGGCCGCTTCCCTTAGTAACACGCCGTGGCTGGGTGAGCCCCTGCACATCTCTCACACTCGTGCGGGTACTTACAAGACTGCCTTTGGCATTGCCCTTTATTGAATTACCAGCACACCTTACGTTTTAAATCCTTTCTAAGGTCCAGCTTTCCAGTGTGATACACCTCTGATGGCTTCTTCCCGACATACGGGCTAACTGCCAGATGCTAAGAGCGGCGGCCTCCCCAGAAAGGGCGTAAGCCATTCTGACTCATCATCACCGGCTGATGAGGTGCCTGATTCTGGAAGCTGGACCCTGGGCTGCCTATTCTGCAAAGAACTAGAAGAACTGGAAGCAACCAGGCTATTGATACGGGCCGGCAGCCTCCACGCAGGCGCCCCGATGCGTTTCTGAAAGTCGCCGAGTAAGCCTGAGACCTAGTTTGCACAGCCGCCGTTCCTGTCTGAGGGCTTGGGCCTGCACCTGGGTAGTTTAAAGGCTGGCCACTGGTTTGTGAAACAAGGAAGTAAGAAACACAAGGCAAATAGAACTAAAGAATAGCTAGGAGAAAGTGCTGTTCATAGTCAACAATGAATGATCTGAAGGCATTGAGGAACTGCGAAATGGGTTTGGGTTTATTATTACAACAGATGCCATCTGCAGTGTGTGCTGGTACTGCACCCGTGCGCTTCCTCTTGGGCGCCATGAGCTGCTCTGTGCACTAGTAAAATGTGCCTACTTATTTCGTCACTAATTATTTTATTTTATTTTATTTTAAATTTAATTTTCATTTATTTATTTATCTATATTTTTAATATTAATTATTATTATAATTTTTTATTTTTTTATAATTATAATTATTTATTATAATTATTTATTTATTTTTCAAATTTATTTTATTTTTTTATTTTATTATTGTTGTTATTTTTAATTAGTATTAATATCACCAATCAATTAATAACTTGACTGTAATTAAATGTCAGTATACAATTATTGTGCATCAATAAAGTTCAGAGCCCGGTTGATGAATTAATTATTAATCGATAGTATCTCAATTAATAGCCAATGGATTTATAGCTATGAGTAGAAATTACTATTATCAATTGCTCCACGTAACTGCTGACAAAATGAACAAGCTATACGTCACTTAACTGCACCGCTTGTATTTATTTATATTTATTAAATCACAACCCAGCAAGAGTTCAAGCAGCAGCGCTCAGCTACATATTAGCACCTGGCTCCAAGGAACAATCCCATATACAAAGCAACCCCAACTGCAGTCAAACAGAATTAGAAGATAATTGCCTACAATAAAAAGTTGCCCCTTTTAAATGATAGGCAAATCTAGGCGCAAAGCATTGCCAAGTAATCAAACAGAATTGAAAATAACTGCTTACAAGGAGATGCTCAGAAGCTGCAGCCAAATTAAGAGAAAAGGAAATCAATAAGATGCCAGGCCCGCACCAGCGGCCCTCTGAAAAGGAGGGGTGAGGTTGCTCTTAAGGGGAATATCTGGGGAAACTTACACCAAACAAAGGAAACTTTGCCAAGCAAAGAAAGTAAATTTTTGCCCACAAGGTCGGCTCAAGACCAGTTGATGGAAATAAAGGTGCTTAAATAGACAAAAGACTGCAATTGGTCAAACTGCTGGTTAGTTAAACTGACAATGCAACTAGAGCTGCTGAACTGCCAGGTGCTTAAAGACAATGCCTCACAATCTGCTGGTCACTCAAAGAGCAATCAAGCCTGCCCCAGCAGTTGAAAAACCTGTCTGGTAACTGTGATGACTCAGGCAAGAAGCAAAGGGAAATCCAAAGACGCCTTTTTTTTTTTTAAGGTTAATGTGATGTATCTCTTTCCTGAAAGGGTGGGGGAGTGTAGGGAGGGAGGAGGGGTGGAGGGAGGAGAAGGAAAGCGTGGGGGAGGACACAGCAAGGCAAACCTGGATGCCTGGGTTAAAATTATGATTTTGCATTTTTGGCCAACAGATTGAAAAAGGTCTTATCAGATTATATTCACAAGGACCAGGCAGGATTCCTGCCGGGGAGACATTAGGAAGATAACATCAGGAATATAATTGATGTATTAGAAAGGTTGGAAGTGAAAAGAAATTGTAAAGCAATGTAAATGTTTATTGATGCTAAGAAGGCCTTTGACAACGTTTCTTGGTCCTTTATGGAAAAAAAACCTAGAAAGAATTGAGGTTGGACAGGAATTCTTAAATGGTATTAATGCAATCTATTTTGAGTAAAAAGCAAAAATTATAGTTAATAATGTGGTCTCAGAGGAAATTAGAATTAAGAAAGGAACCAGGCAAGGGTGCCTGCTTTCCCTTCTGCTATTTATTTCTGTTCTGGAGGTTTTGCTAAACATGTTGAGGAAAGAGGAGGAGGTTAAAGGCATTGTAGTAGGATCCAAGCAATATAAATTAAAAGCCTTTGCTGATGACTTGGTTCTAACTTTACAAGATCCAGAAACCAGTGCAGTAAAAGCACTGGAGCTGATTCAAGAGTTTGGGCAGGTAGCAGGATTTAAACTAAACAAGAGCAAAACCAAAGTTTTAGGAAAAAATTTAGATAATGAGGAAAGAAAAACCCTTTTTGAAAGGACAGGCCTTGTTTCTGTGAAAAAAGTTAAATATTTGGGTGTGAATTTATCGGTAAAGAATTTGAATCTCTATAAAGATAACTATGAAAAATTAAGGAATGAAATCAAGAGAGATCTTGAGATATGGTCAAACCCAAATATCGGTGGTTAAGATGAATGTATTGCCAAAGATGTTTTTATTTCAAGCTCTACCAATCATTGATAATGTTAAATGTTTTAAAGAATGGCAGAAGGCATTGTCTAAATTTATCTGGCAGGGGGGGAAACCTAGAATTAAATATAAATTACTTACAGATATAAAAGAAAGAGGGTTTTTCCCCCTACCAGACCTGAAGATATACTTTGAAGCTGCTGCCTTCTGCTGGATCAAGGATTGGATTCAATTAGAGAATGATGATGTGTTAGATTTGGAGGGACTGGAATATTGATTTGGATGTCATGCATATCTATGGTATGACAAGATAAAGGCCCACAGTGGTTTTAAGAATCATGTAATTAGAAAGGCGTTATACAATGTATGGACTAGACATAAAGATCTCTTAGTAAGAAAAACACCAAAATGGATTTCGCCAATAGAAGCACAGGCCCCCAAAAAGTTAAATATGGAAAACAAATGGTTGAGGTACTCAGATTTGTTGTTAGAGGATCAGGAAGGTTTTAAATGAAAACCATTTGAACAAATTAAAGATAAAGTGAATTGGTTGCAATATTATCAAATTAATGAATTATCTAAGATGGATAAGAGAAATGGTTTTGCAACAGAAAAAAACAAATTGGAAACGGAGTTGTTAGATACTAATGATAAGAATGTCTAAAATGTATAATTTGTTGTTGGAGTGGCATACAAAGGATGAACAAGTTAAATCGGTCATGATTGATTGGGCAAGAGATGTGGGACACAATATAATGATGGAGGTTTGGGAGAGGCTATGGAGGAAAGGGGTTAAATTCACTGCATGTACGATGTTAAAGGAAAATATTATGAAGATGATGTATAGATGGTACTTTACCCCTGTAAAACTAGCAAAGATTTATCACAATAGTGATAACCTTTGTTGGAAATGTAAAGAAAAAGAAGGTACTTTTTTCCATATGTGGTGGACTTGTCCCAAGGTGAAAGACTTCTGGGAGAAGATTTATAATGAACTGAAAAAAATGTTGAAATATACATTTAATAAGAAACCAGAGGCTTTTCTTCTTGGAATAACAGGTTTGGAATTGCCCAAGAAAGATGTTAAATTATTTTTGTATGCCACAAAGGCTGCCCGAATATTACTTACTAAAAATCGGAATACACAAGAACTACCAACAGTGGAAGATTGGCAGATGAAGATGATGGACGTTTCAGAGCTAGCTGACCTGACTGGAAGAATCTGCGACCAGAATCTTGACCAGAGTTTCAAGAGGACTGGAGGAAATTTAAGGACTATTTGAATAAATATTGTAATATAAAAAATTAGAAATTACTTGAAAGAAACAAATAGGCCTAGGATTAAACTAAGTTATAATTAAATAAATGGGATTTGGAATGTAAAGAAAAGTGAATAAGATGGACTATAATTGGAAATTGTTTTAGTTTAGTAATGATATTGGAAAGCTGTTACTTTTAATTACAAGGAAACTCAGAAGAAAGGGATTTGAAGAAGTCAACCAAGATGTTTAAAAGGTTGGATTTGTGAAGAATTAAGTTTGTTGTTATTGTTTATCTGTTTATTGTTTTCTTTTTTCTTTTTCTGTTTTTGTGTATCATTTTGCTTTGTGGTTTGTGTTATCATTGTGGAAAATCTAATAAAAAAATTATTAAAAAAGAACCGGCAACTTTGGGCTGTTTTGACTTCCTACCAGACAGCTTGATAAGTTCATGAAGTTTAGAATGTGCATGTTTTGTAAGTCTGAATGTGATGGAGAATCAAACATCCCTTCCAACCTCAGGGATTTGAGCTGTGAAAGTACACAGTGCACAAAGCCACACCGCAGAGTCTCATCAACATATTTTCCCCAGCTATAGACCTGCAGCAGAGAGAATCAAGACTTTGCTGTGTAGTCTGCCCATGATCATTATCAAAACTATTGTAATTTTTTTCTTTTTCCTCCTGAAAAGCTCTGGGGAGTTTTCCAAATGTTATTTCTGAAACTAATAACAACGAAGTCAGAAGCAAGAACAGCACGTAAAAACTTTGTTAACCCAATGTGGAAAGGTTGGTGCATTAATATCCCTGGGGCCACTGAGAGCCTGAGCTCAAATTCAGGGCAGGCAGGGACTAGGCGGAGGTGAGGTTTAAATATGAGCTCCTTGATTAGAAACCACAGCTGGATTCCCATCTGGATTAAGAAGGCGTTGCAGCAGATCAGCAGCTGAGAGCAGTCAGGGAAGAAGGGAGTGCAGCAGCAGACAGTGAAATGATCATACTCTCCCTAATT
This sequence comes from Podarcis raffonei, assembly GCF_027172205.1. Classification (NCBI taxonomy): domain Eukaryota; kingdom Metazoa; phylum Chordata; class Lepidosauria; order Squamata; family Lacertidae; genus Podarcis; species Podarcis raffonei. The sequence continues at coordinate 113,197,488 of NC_070603.1, read as the reverse complement.
CTTTTGCTACTGATGCCCCATTTGTCCTGTAGGACGCTGAAGGGGAAATGCCAGTTTGGTGTGATAAATGATCGAAATGACACACTTAATAATTATAGGCCAGGAGACCACCTCATCGCTGGTGTCTTAGCCGCAGCCACTGTGGTGACCTTCCTGCAGGATTTCTCCAAGTCTCCATCAGTTTCTCGTATGATGTATGTCACCGCGTGAAGAATGATTTACTACTGCTACTTTCAACAGTGATTCCACACACTCCCTTTTTTCTGGTGTCTTTTCCTGATCAATTGTACCTCAAATACGTCCTCATTAGGCTTCAGGGAACCATAATTCCTGGTGCACAAGGAAATTTAGTGCACAGCCAGACATCTCTTGCCTAGCTATGAAACACCAGGCGCTGCTTCCCCCTCTGTCTGCAGTGTAGCTGCCCACTGGGCTATGAGATATGGCTATCGTGCTGCTGTTGTTTGCAGCTGACTCCAGTGGGATACTGAACACTGGTTCTTAGCTTTTTAAAAGAAAAAGAAATGCGGTGAATTTACTATTCCAGAATTAATTATATTATAGATATAGCAAAAAATAAAAGAGCAATTTGGAATAGTGGAATGCTGTGTTTCTTTACACGCTTGTGCAGTGACTTACTTTGTACAGGTTTTACTTGTGTTGGTTCGTAGGCCCCTGGATTTCCTTTAAGGATAAAACATCTACTAGTGTCTCCCCAACAGAGCTTGCATTATAGGCAGCATGATATGGAGACAGATGCTCTTTTAGACAAGCAGATCGAAAGCCATCTAAGGCTTCGCATATCAAACCCAAAACACGGAATTGGGCTACACAGACTTTGAGGGCAGATGTTCCCTTTTCTTGGGGAGAAAAAACCTGTTGCCAACAACCATTACCAAATGAACTGAAAGCACACCAACTCTGAGATAGCCTTCCTATAGTTCTCACAGCAAAAGTCAAATATTTCTACTTGTTATCAATGCTCTTATATGAAAAGATGCACAAACTTAAGCACCCTTTCACTAAATGCAGAATGAAAAATATGATGAAACCTGTTTTGCTGCAGATTTGATGCTATGAGGTACTGGCATATCCTGACTTTCTTGCTTGCCATTCAAGAGATCAGTCGGAATCCCAGGCTCCTGCCCAACATCACCCTGGGCTACAACCTCTATGAGAGCTATTTTAATGCAATAATGACTTATGAAGCTGTGCTAGACCTGCTGTCTGGTGGGCAGAAGAATGTTCCAAACTACATCTGTGAAAGACAGAATAAACAGCTGGCCGTTCTAGAAGGAGGCGACTCTGCTCTTTCCAGCCTGATTTCAACCATTCTGAACATTTATAAAATCCCACAGGTATGAACTGGGGAAAGGTGGATGGATTGGGGGCTGAGCCTATTTTGTATTGCAGTTTCTCTCCACCGGTTGCGTCCGACTATATGCAACTATGCATCTTTTTGTCCATGCTTATTTTCTAGGGAGAAAAGGTGCCAGAACTCAATATAAGTTTCGCACTTCTAACATATCCTCTGATGTTCCCTCGTCTTCTCTAAATGCGAGGTATAAGGAGGCAATCTTACAAATGAAATTGAGTGCATCATACACTGGAAAATTGGTCAGAAAGCCATAGTCCTGTAATGCAAGAGGTGAAAGGAACATTAGAAAACAGGACAGAGTGCTAACATTATATATCAGCAAAACCTATATTCCCCATGTCTGAACGCACCCTTTGGCTACCAGGTCAAGGCTCCTGGTTTTCTTTTAGCAGTGTTGGCAGAGCAGAAAGGAGTTGGGACTAAGCTGCCAGGCTAGAGACTTGGAAGCTCCATGTTTTCAGGTTTTTTATTTGGGGGTGGGATACCAATGCTGCATGAAACTACATGATGTGTTTGTGTATATGTATGCTTGCTGTATACAAGTTGTATATATGTAAACAAGGGGGGGGGAGCTGCCCTCACTTGCATGCAAGTACTAATCGAACAGGGGGGTTACAAAACAAAATCACTACATCTGCTTCTCAAAAAAAGCAAACACCGTTCAAATTAAAAACAGTCCACCTTGCAAAATCCAAAATTAAACAGCCCCATAATAAATATTTTAACTAAATAAAAATAAATCAGGGTTCTCAGCTGATATTTATCATGGTGAATATGTCCCCACTTAGTAATCAGTTTAGGTTAAGGCATATTTGCACTTGGTCCTGAAAAAAAACGAAAAAACAAATTCTTTCTTTCTCTCCTAGATCAGCTACGGTTTTGTTAGTCGTGAATTTACTGATAAAACTCAGTTCCCTTTCCTCTACCGTATGGTCCCAAAGCAAGAACCTCCTCACCTGGCTATGGTTAAATTGCTCCTGCATTTCAAATGGACGTGGATTGGTCTCCTTGCTCCAGACAATGACAATGGAGAAAGGTTCATGAGGACCTTCACAGCTGCGGTCACAAAGAATGATATTTGTGTGGCCTTCTCAAAAACTGTCACAGAAATTGATATTTTTAATCCAAAGCGCCTGGTATCACTTCTCATGCAGAGACAAACCAATGTCATTGTCTACCATGCAGAAGTTCAATCCACTTTGCTTCTAGAGGGGTTTATCAGATACACTGAAAACACCCTAAAAATAACAGTGGGGAAAGTTTGGGTCACAACCGCTTTGCAGGATGTCAGTATAAGTATGGCATCTAACGAGGATTCCCAGGGTGTCCCTGCTTCTTTGTCCTTCTTCATCCAGACAAAGAGGAGGACAAAATATGAAACATTTGATCCATATGCCCTTGAATCCCAACAGCTTATGGATATGACATTTACGTGTTCTGTTTCAAAGAATTCTGCGAGACTCCAGAAGAGATGTAGAGAGAGAGGAGAACTGGGGACCTTGTCACAAGAATTTACTGAGAGAATGCTGTCTCAAGACAGCTACAGTATTTACAACACTCTCCAGACCATGGCAAGTGTCCTGCGTGCTGCATACTCATCCAGACCAAGCCAGGTGGCCGTGGTGGGAAGTGGCAAGATGGACCTTCAAAGACTACAACTCTGGCAGGTATGATCGTTTCTCTGGCACATTCTCACCACTGAACCGTGAGTCAGAAATTAAATTCTAATTTGAGGACATATTCAAGGTGGGGTTGGTGGGGATGTTTAACCCCACAATTGAGGCAAACCCATTTTGTCAAATTCCCAGTGCCTCACCCTTTTAAGTGATTCTGTAATAGGACGACACACCCTGATCCTACTACAACGTTATAACCACACTGGCTTTCATTCATGATTCCAATTTTAACATGCAATATATTAACGACTCTAGCTCTGCTATTTCCCAAATAAGAGTCCCATCTGAGTCTCTGGGACTGCACCTTGGGAGACTAGAGTTCTTAGTGGCCAAGGCTCATGTACGCTACTTTGTTCCTCATTTGCTAGTTCTGGGTGTGTTTTCCTTTACCATTTTAGCTGCACTCTTTCCTAAGAAACCTCCACCTTTACAACTTTTCCATGGATGGAGCTTATTGGGATGAGAATGGGGAGCTGGCAGCTGACTTTGACATTGTCAACTGGGTGGCGTTTCCCAATAAGTCCCTTGTTGGGTTGAAAGTTGGGAGTGTAGAGAGATCAGCATCTCCAGAGAAACTCAAGTTTGCCATTGACCGAAATGTCATTGTGTGGCCCAGATGGTTCAAACAGGTGGGTGAAAGAATTAATCACATCTTATTCTCTTTGATGCCTCAGACCAAGGAATACTATGGTCTTGGCCTGTCGGCAGCAAACTTACACCTGCATATCCTATGCTGCAGTCCTAACCCCATTGTATGATTCAATCAGAGCTGCACTCTATGACGCCTATCCACAAAGTCCTAACATCTTATGCTTGATGCTTTTTCTCATTTTGGCTAGAACGTGCCTCTTTCAAGGTGTACTGAAAGCTGTCGTCCAGGATATGCCAAGGCCATTAAGGAGGGAAAACCAATCTGCTGCTATGCTTGTGTTGAATGCATGGAAGGAACAATCTCCATTCAGGAAGGTAAATGTCTCTGAAAGGATATTTAAAAGAGTTGACTTTTCATAGTACAAAATCTCATTCAAATTCCAGGCATTGGTACCTATGGAGGGGGGTCTTGCCCCATTAAAGGAGCTCAATGGGATTTGCTGACCCCAAACTATAGCCCATGATTTATTCAAGGCAAACCCACAACCCAAAATACAGTAATCAGATAAGAATCACAGAATAATATACAGTCATACCTCGGGATAAATAGGCTTCAGGTCGAGGGCTTTCAGGTTGCGCTCCATGGCGACCCGGAAGTAACAGAGTGCGTCACTTCTGGGTTTTGCTGCTCTCGCATGCGCAGACGGTAAAAATGACATCAGGTGCATGCACGGAAGCAACAAAACGTGACCCGCGTGTGCGCTGTCACATCTTACGTTCTGTTCAGATTGCGAACGGGGCTCCGGAACGGATCCTGTTCGCATCCCGAGGTACTACTCTAGTTGGTGTGTTGTAGACTATCAAATGTCATGGCTATAATATTTATATTGGCAACACTGAAGTCACTCTTGTGTTTTTCAGATGCAAAGCATTGCAACAAATGTCCAGAGGATCAGAATTCTAATGTACACAGAGATCACTGTGTCCCCAAGATTATACATTATTTGTCCTACGAAGAACCTCTGGGGATGATCCTGGCTTCTTTTGCCCTGCTTTTGTCCCTCACTGCTGGTTTTCTTTTGGGAATCTTCATTAAACACTTTGACACACCAATAGTCAAGGCCAACAACCGGGACCTCACCTACTTGCTCCTCGTCTCCCTCCTGCTCTCCTTCTTGTCCTCCTTCTTATTCATCGGTCGGCCCCAGAAGTGGACCTGCCTTCTCCGACAAACAGCCTTCAGCATCATCTTCTCCGTGGCCGTGTCTTCCCTGTTGGCCAAGACTATCACAGTGGTGGTGGCGTTTATGGCCACAAAGCCAGGGAGCCAGATGAGGAAATGGCTGGGCAAGAGCTTGGCCAACTGCCTGGTCTTGTCTTTTTCCAGTGTCCAAGGGGGCATCTGCATGGTCTGGCTGGGAATGTCTCCCCCCTTCCCAGACTCCGACATGCACTCCCAGCCTGGGCAGATCATTCTGCAATGTAACGAAGGCTCTGTTGCCATGTTTTATTCTGCCCTTGGCTACATGGGCTATCTGGCGGCCGTGTGCTTCACGGTGGCTTTCCTAGCCAGGAAGCTGCCTGGGGCCTTCAACGAAGCCCAGCTGATCACCTTCAGCATGCTGGTGTTTTGCAGTGTTTGGGTGTCCTTTGTGCCAGCCTATCTGAGCACCAAGGGGAAATATATGGTAGCCGTGCAGATCTTCTCTATCTTGGCCTCCAGTTCGGGGTTACTGGGTTGCATCTTCATTCCCAAGTGCTACATTATTGTCCTGAGGCCAGATCTGAATAAAAATGAGCATCTGATGGTATGACATATAAAATAGTACTTTTTTGGCATAGCACTGCAATAATAAAACCAATGAATGTGAATTGAGTGTTCATTTCCCAATACTGCCAATCTAACATCTTTCCTCCACGTGAATCAGAAAGGAAAGTGGTCTTTGGACATAATGAAAGTGGGATGGCCACATGACCTTATCTCTTAAAGATTTGCAATCCCAATTTTTGCAATCTGAATCTAAGTAGAATCATGTTAACATTACTGGGTTTTCCATCTTATTCCTTGAAGGAGAACTACCTGAAAATGATTTATAGATGGTATTTAACTCCGAAAAGACTTGCTAAAATGTGTAAGTCCTAATCAGATAAGTGCTGGAGATGTAATGAGGTTAGAGTATGTTTTATCATATGTTGTAGACTTGTAAAAAGACAAAAGAGTGCTGGGAAATTATATATAATGTATTGGAAAAAAATGTTTAGAAGTACCTTACCAAAATAACCAGAATCCTTTTTGTTGAGTATAATTAGGAGGAAATTGTTTAGTTCATGTAAAGTATGCAGTGATTAATGATGTGCAAAATGAACCACGGAAAAAGAAGAAGGGAAGTCATTGATTTAAGGATGTCTAAATGAATATATTGAAATGCAAATTAGAAAAATTTAATAAAAATTGCAGTAAAAAAAACACACATTGGGTTTTATTCAACTAATGCCCATACGGTTTTGAAAGATCTGATCTTAGGGTGGAAATGAAAACAGCACTGAGGAGATCACTCCATCAGCTCAAGTGTTTCTGCTTTCCTGATGAATGACCTATCCCAGTGGTGGCGAACCAGAAAGGGCATTCAGAGCCCTCTCTTTGGACATCCACGGCATCACCCCAGCAGGGCTGTAGCTTCCGTGCCGGGGGCTGAGGAGGGGAAGAGGGGTCGCGCCGTCCAAAACCTGTGGCCACAGGGCCTGGTGAGCACTGAGGGGCTGAGCAGGCATTGACTTTTGATGCGCCAGGGCCTCCCACCAGTCTGTTTTTCCTACTCAGGAGTAAGCCGCCTTTAGTTCAGTAGGGCTTAACTCCCATGTCAGTAAGCATATAAAGACGGCAACCTAAGAAGGGGTTGCAGGGTTTACATGTTCACTGGGCTTTCTTACGGAAGCCAACAGAAAAGTTCATTCCGTGGAGACCGCGATCAAACGGCAGCCGAAGAGATGGCAAATAATAATAATAATAATAATAATAATAATAATAATAATATATCATTTATACCCCACCCATCTGGCTGGGTTTATTTATTTATATTTATTTGTATGTGCGTGCACACATATTATTATCTCAAATTAAAAATTGGGAGAGCGTGGCTCTTACTGCAGCCCTCCAGTGATGAATAATGGCCAAAATTGTGGAACCTTCTGGAAAAAAATGTTTTTCCGAGTTTTGATGGCTCATAACACCACTTTGTTTTGGAGTAATACCAGTGCTTTCTTTCTGTGGGGACACAGGGGGACGCATACCCCATAACATTTTGTTAATTTAATGGGAGAAGAAATCCACTGTATTTCTTTCCCCTGATTTGAACTGTATTTATTTCCCCCCAGTGGTGATCTTCTTGAGTCGAAATGAGAGTACCCCTAAACATTTTTTAAGAAAATAAGCACTGAGTTATAATACCATAAAATTATTTATCAATGGAAAGATAATTTAATGAAGAATGTACAGTGATACCTCGGGTTAAGCATTTAATTTGTTTTGGAGGTCCGTTCTTAACCTGAAACTGTTCTTAACCTGAAGCACCACTTTAGCTAATTGGGCCTCCCGCTGCCGCCGCGCCGCCAGAGCATGATATCTGTTCTCATCCTGAAGCAAAGTTCTTAACCTGAGGTACTATTTCTGGGTTAGTGGAGTCCGTAACCTGAAGCGTCTGTAACCTAAAGCGTATGTAACCCGAGGTACCACTGTAATGCAGTAACTTTTATGAAGGATTATTTAATACAACAGCAGTCATAAAAATATACAGGTGAAAATGCCATGTTGGCACTTTGTGATAAATAAGTGGGTTTCGGGTTGCAGTTTGGGCACTTGGTCTCTGAAAGGTTCACCATCACTGGTCTATACTCTAAGCGGGACCAGCAAATCAATGCTAATATTCTCCAAATATGCTTTAAGATGTTGAAGGATATGAGACTGTGCTAATCAGGAGCTGGGGGGTTCAGTCTATGCCATCCTTCCATTGCCTTCTTAACTAAGAAACCCAAGCATGGGTCAGTGGAGAATGAGCATTTGGAAAAGAAAGCAATACTGGCCGCTTGGACCGTCAAGGTCTTGGCTGCATTGCCAATGGATCTACGATGGGCAAGATATTGCAGAACCTGCCCCTCTCTTGGTGCTGAGGGGGTGGACCGGGCACACATGGCGCCAAACTGCGGCACAAGACCCCTGTTCGAAGCTGCGGGTGTGTGGCTGGAAGTGAAGGTCAGAAATTCCTCCCAGGCCTTTTTATAAGATCAAAATGTGGATGGCGATACAGAAGCCATTACTCCCTGGATCACTTCGCACTGCCAAGATTCCAAAGATGGTCTGGGAAAGGGTCTGGTTCCTGATAAGCCTCTGGAGCCAGGGTATGGAAGCGTTCCATCTAGAAGCAAGACAGGGCATCAGCAATGCTGTCGTCCAACCCAGGGACAAAACTGGCGGCGAAGGAAAAGTTGGCCTGCAAGCAAAGGAGCACAAACACACACAGAAGCCCCAATACTAGGTCCGAGCGTGTTGATTGCTGGTTGATAACATTGACCACTGCCTGACTGTCCAACCAGAATCTTACCCGATGATTCCTAAAAACCTCGACTCATAGGTGAATGGCAACCACAATAGGAAAAAATTCAAGGAAAGTAAATCGGGGGGTGATAGCAGCACCCTGCCAATGCTCTGCATACCACCTTCCTCTAAAATAGACCTCAAAACCAAGGGAACCTGCCGAGTTGGAGTGTACCTGGAGGTCATGCTGAGTGGCAAGAATATCCTATGAAAGAGAAATGCCGTTGTATTCCCCAATGAATTTGAGCCACACCGCCAAATCTGCTTTGACTGCCTTACCCAGGCAGACTCTGTGATGAGGCGACCTCAAGTTCAATGTTAGACGTGCGAGATGTGCAAAGAAGGCTCTTCCCAGGACTATCACTCTGCAAGAAAAGTTCAGGTGACCAAGAAGTGACTGGACTTGCCATAACGTCACCTTTTAAAGATGTAGGTGCTGCCTAATAACCTCTCGCAGGGTTGCTATTTTATCCGGCAGAAGATGGAAAGCCTGTGTCACCAAATCTAATTCAATGCTGAGATAGATCAGTTTAATAACCGGGCCTTCAGTTTATTCCAAGGCCAGAGGGACCCCAATTCCTGTGTCATGGCGGCAAAACCATCCATGAGCTGTTGACAAGGGTGGGGAAGAAGGTGGGGCCATAAAGAGGAAATCATCGAGATAATGATACACACAGAGCTGGAGCCCATTCTATGGCAAATGGCCCATTCAAGGAATGTGCTGAAAGTCTCAAAGGCGGAGGCCACCAGGTGGCGCGTTGGAAGATGGCCGACAATAACATCTCTCTGACCCATACGAGGTAATTAAGGGGCTGCTATGGGAAGTATGCAGCCTTCCTTCGACCCCAGGATAATGGGGACGCCCTGTCTTGCCAGCAGTGTTCACAATGCACCCCCTGATCCGACAGATCGGGGTGCCGGACACTTGGCAGAAGCCCTCGGTGAAGTCAGATCTTCCTGACGCCGATTCCAATTAGCGCGTGCTGGTTGCTTCAGCTCGGAATTATAATTGGAAACATATGATTGGAAATGAAGCTGAAGCACATACATCAAGTAAAGCTCGACAGATAAGACTGCTGATTAATGGATCTCTGTGACCGGGAGTGACGGATAGATAAGTAAATCTTCTGATGAATCACCACTAGGAGACTGTATGTTTGGAACGAAGGGGGGGGGGTGGAGGAAAAAACTCTTTTTTTCTTTGCATGATGTGATATTAGTAACCCTTCACCCTAGAAAGAAATAAGATCGTCGCGTTTTTACTAATCATAAGCAGGATTTTAAGAACTGTGTGGGATGGATTACAACAGGAGAGAAGACTGGTGAACGGTGAGAAAGAGGAAAATTTTTATGACACAGTTAAAAAATGGCGTCTCGCCAAGACAGGCTTGCCGGAGAAAGAAGGACAGGGGGAGGAGAATCAGGATCGTTCGAAAGAGAAGGAGTGTTGGAATGCAAGTTTGACCTGACAGAGCCCCCTGATTTATTTGATTTATTTGGCTAGCCTGGGAAAAATAAAGGACAGACCGAAGATTAACTTTGTTTATGGAAGCGTTGAACAGAGGCTGTCCCTGAGCGATATGATCTTTGAAGAGTACAAAACCCACACAGCGACGCCAGTTTTCAATCTGCTTGTGAGAATCATCAGAGATCGCAAAGAAAGGGATATATGATAACAACAAGATGAGAAAGAAAGTAATAAAGGACTATCCGGATTGAACTGGATAGAACTGTCTAATTAATGCAGTAAAATAAGTGATGCCTGGAGTTATCCGGAATTTTGGACTCATGCAGAGCTTGATGTATGGGTACCCTCAACAAAATTTAAAATTTCGCTGTATCATTTGGAACTAGTGTGATTTGAATAATGTGATGTGATTGGCCTGTTAATAAAAATTATTTAAAAAAGAAAGAAAGTCTCAAAGGCAGCACATGTGGACACGGGTGGCGCTGTGGGTTAAACCACAGAGCCTAGGGCTCGCTGATCAGAAGACTGGCAGTTCGAATCCCCGTGATGGGGTGAGCTCCCGTTGCTCGGTCCCAGCTCCTGCCCACCTAGCAGTTTGAAAGCACGTCAAAGTGCAAGTAGATAAATAGGTACCGCTCCAGCGGGAAGGTAAATGGCGTTTCCATGCGCTGCTCTGGTTCGCCAGAAGCGGCTTAGTCATGCTGGCCACATGACCTGGAAGCTGTACGCCGGCTCCCTTGGCCAATAAAGCGAGATGAGCGCTGAAACCCCAGAGTTGGTCACAACTGGACCTAATGGTCAGGGGTCCCTTTACCTTTACGTACATACATACATACATACATACATACCACACCCATCTGGCTGGGTTCCCCTAGCCACTCAGGGCGGCTCCCAACAGAATATTAAAAACACAATAAAACATCAAACATTAAAAACTTCCCTAAACAGGACTGCTTTCAGATGTCTTCTAAAAGTCAGATAGTTGTTTATTTCCTTGACATCTAATGGGAGGGCATTCCACAGGGCAGGCGCCACTACCAAGAAGGCCCTCTGTCTGGTTCCCTGTAACCTCATTTCTCGCAGGAAGGAAACTGCCAGAAGGCCATCGGAGCTGGACCTCAGAAACTTTTTGCATACAAAGAATGTGCCCTAAGAACTGATTCCATTGCAATACCTATTATCCTATATTATTATTATTATTATTATTATTATTATTATTATTATTATTATTATTATTTTGTACAAATGTATCTCACATAACAGGGTTGGAAAAGACTATATGGGATTCTAGAAAGTTCTAGGCAACTTTGGGCTGTTTTGACTTCCTACCAGACAGCTTGATAAGTTCATGAAGTTTAGAAAGAACGAGTGCATGTTGTGTAAATCCAAATCCTTCCTAATGCAATGGAGGATCAAACATCCCTTCCAACCTCAGGGATCTGAGCTGTGAAAGTACACAGTGCACAAAGCCACACCGCAGAGTCTCATCAACATATTTTCCCCAGCTATACACCTGCCGCAGAGAGAAGCAAGACTTTGCCGTGTAGTCTGCCCATGATCATTATCAAAACTATTGTAATTAATTTTAATTTTTTTCCTTCTGAGAAGCTCTGGGATGTTGTCCAAATATTATTTCTGAAACTAATAACAAAGATGTCAGAAGAAAGAACAACACGTAAAAACTTTGTATGTGGAAAGGTTGGTGCATTAATATCTCTCGGGCCACTGAGAGCCTGGGCTCAAATTCAGGGCAGGCAGGGAATAGGCGGAGGTGAGGTTTAAATATGAGCTCCTGGATTAGAATCCACAGCTGGACTCCCATCTGGATTAAGAAGGCGCTGCAGCAAATCTGCAGTAGAGAGCAGTCAGGGCAGAAGGGACTGCAGCAGCAGCAGACGGCAATGAAATGATAATACTCTCCCTAATTCTTTTGCTACTGATGCCGCATCCATCCTGTGGGATGCTGAAGGGGAAATGCCAGTTTGGTGTGATAAATGATCGAAACGACACACTTAATAATTATAGGCCAGGAGACCACCTCATCACTGGTGTCTTAGCTGTAGGCTTTACTAATGACTACCTGCGTGATTTCTCCAAGTCTCCATCTGCTACTGATTTTATGTATGTCACCACGAGGAGAATGATTTCCTACTGCTACTTTCAACTGTGATTCCATGCTCTCCCGTTTTCCTGGTGTCTTTTCCTGATCAATTGTACCTCAAATGTGTCCTCACTTGGCTTCAGAGAATCCACCATTCCTGGGTGTACAGGGAAATTTAGTGCACAGCCAGACATCTCTCGTGCAGCTGCCTAGCTATGAAACTCCAGGCGCTGCTTCCCCCTCTGTCTGCAGTGTAGCTGCCCACTGGGCTATGAGATATGGCTAAGGTGCTGTTGTTTGCAGCTGGCTCCAACGGCATACTGAACATTGTTCCCCAGCTTTTTAAAAGAAAGAGAATTGTGGTGGATTTACTATTCCAGAATTAATTATAGTGTAGATATAGCAAAAAAAAAAAAAAAAAAAGCAATTTGGAATAGTGGAATGATGTGTTTCTGTATGTGCTTGTGCAGTGACTTACATTGTACAATTGTTTTACTTGCATTGGTTTACAGGCCTCTGAACTTCTGTCTAGGATGAAACATCTAGCAGTGTCTCCCCAATAGAACTTGCATTATAGGCAGCATGACATGGGGAGAGATGGTCTTTCGGCTAAGGAGGTCGAAAGCCATCTAAGGCTTTGTATATCAAACCCCAAACACAAAATTGGGCTTGACAGCCAGTGCAGGTCTTGGAGGGCAGATGTTCCCTTTTCTTGGATAGAAAAATCCTGTGGCCAACACCCATTTCCAAATGAACTGAAAACACATAAACTCCGAGCTAGCAAAATTCATATATTTCTACTTGTTATCATTCTTCTTATATGAAAAGATGCACAAACTTTAACATTTACAGATAGGTAGCCGTGTTGGTCTGCCATAGTCAAAACAAAAAAAATTTTTTTCTTCCAGTAGCACCTTAAAGACCAACTAAGTTAGTTCTTGGTATGAGCTTTCGTGTGCATGCACACTTCTTCAGATACACTGAAACAGAAGTTGCCAGATCCTTCTATATAGTGAGAAGGTGGGGAGGGGTATTACTCAGGAGGGTGGTGGGAATGGGTGGTTGGCAGATAGCTGTGATGAGCCTGTTGACGACTCTTAACGACTGCAATAGGTCTTACAGGAAAAAGCAAGGGGTGAGAAGGTGAAAAATGGCTTTGTCATGTATAATGAGATAAGAATCCAATGTCTTTGTTCAGACCAGGTCTCTCCATGGTTTTAAGTTTGGTAATGAGTTGCAATTCAGCAAATTTTTTTTGTTTAAACTTTAACATTCTTTCACTGACTGCAAAATGAAAAATCTGATGACCTCTATTTTACTGCAGTATGGAACCTATGAGGTATTGGCACATCCTGCCCTTCTTGTTTGCCATTCAAGAGATCAGTCGGAATCCCAGGCTCCTACCCAACATCACTCTGGGCTACAACCTCTATGATAGCTATTTCAAAGGAAGAATGGCTTATGAAGCTGTACTAGACCTGCTGTCTGGTGGGCAGAAGAATGTTCCAAACTACATCTGTGAAAGACAGAATACACAGCTGGCCGTTCTAGAAGGAGGTGACTCTGCTCTTTCCAATCTCATATCAACCATTCTGAGCATTTATAAAATCCCACAGGTATGAACTGGGGAAAGGTGGGTGGATTGGGGGCTGAGCCTACTTCCACATTACAGTGTCACTCTATCAGTTGCGTCAGACTATATGCAAAGATATATCTTTTTTCCAAGGCTTTCCTGTTGTTGTTTAGTCATTTAGTCGTGTCCGACTCTTCGTGACCCCATGGACCAGAGCACGCCAGGCACTCCTGTCTTCCACTGCCTCCCGCAGTTGGGTCAGATTCATGTTTGTAGCTTTGAGAACACTGTCCAACCATCTCGTCCTCTGTCGTCCCCTTCTTCTTGTGCCCTCAATCTTTCCCAACATCAGGGTCTTTTCCAGGGGGGTCTTCTCTTCTCATGAGGTGGCCAAAGTACTGGAGCCTCAGCTTCAGGATCTGTCCTTCCAGTGAGCACTCAGGGCTGATTTCCTTAAGAATGGATAGGTTTGATCTTCTTGCAGTCCATGGGACTCTCAAGAGTCTCCTCCAGCACCATAATTCAAAAGCATCAATTCTTCGGCGATCAGCCTTCTTTATGGTCCAGCTCTCACTTCCATACATCACTACTGGGAAAACCATGGCTTTAACTATACGAACCTTTGTTGACAAGGTGATGTCTCTGCTTTTTAAGACGCTGTCTAGGTTTGCCATCGCCTTTCTCCCAAGGAGCAGGCGTCTTTTAATTTCGTGACTGCTGTCACCATCTGCAGTGATCATGGAGCCCAAGAAGGTAATTTCTCTCACTGCTTTCATTTCTTCCCCTTCTATTTGCCAGGAGGTGATGGGCCCAGTGGCCATGATCTCAGTTTTTTTGATGTTGAGCTTCAGACCATATTTTGTGCTCTCCTCTTTCACCCTCATTAAAAGATTCTTTAATTCCTCCTCACTTTCTGCCATCAAGGTTGTGTCATCTGCATATCTGAGGTTGTTGATATTTCTTCCGGCGATCTTAATTCCAGCTTGGGATTCATCCAGCCCAGCCTTTCGCATGATGAATTCTGCATATAAATAAAGCAGGGAGACAATATACAGCCTTGCCGTACTCCTTTCCCAATTTTGAACCAATCAGTTGTTCCATATCCAGTTCTAACTGTAGCTTCTTGTCCCACATAGAGATTTCTCAGGAGACAGATGAGGTGATCAGGCACTCCCATTTCTTTAAGAACTTGCCATAGTTTGCTGTGGTCGACACAGTCAAAGGCTTTTGCATAGTCAATGAAGCAGAAGTAGATGTCTTTCTGGAACTCTCTAGCTTTCTCCATAATCCAGCGCATGTTTGCAATTTGGTCTCTGGTTCCTCTGCCCCTTCAAAATCCAGCTTGCACTTCTGGGAGTTCTCGGTCCACATACTGCTTAAGCCTGCCTTGTAGAATTTTAAGCATAACCTTGCTAGCGTATGAAGTGAGTGCAATTGTGCGGTAGTTGGAGCATTCTTTAGCACTTCCCTTCTTTTGGATTGGGATGTAGACTGATCTTCTCCAATCCTCTGGCCACTGCTGAGTTTTCCAAATTTGCTGGCATATTGAGTGTAGCACCTTAACAGCATCATCTTTTAAAATTTTAAATAGTTCAGCTGGAATATCATCACTTCCACTGGCCTTGTTATTAGCAGTGCTTTCTAAGGCCCATTTGACTTCACTCTCCAGGATGTCTGGCTCAAGGTCAGCAACCACACTACCTGGAGTATACGAGGCATCCATTTCTTTCTTGTATAGTTCCTCTGTGTATTCTTGCCACCTCTTCTTGATGTCTTCTGCTTCTGTTAGGTCCTTTCCACTTTGGTCTTTTATTATGATAATCTTTGTATGAAATGTTCCTTTCATATCTCCAATTTTCTTGAACAGATCTCTGGTTCTTCCCATTCTGTTGTTTTCCTCTATTTCTTTGCATTGGTTGTTTAAGAAGGCCTTCTTGTCTCTCCTTGCTGTTTTTTGGAAATCTGCATTCAATTTCCTGTATATTTCACTATCTCCCTCGCATTTTGCTTGCCTTCTCTCCCCCGCTATTTGTAAGGCCTCGTTGGGCAGCCGCTTTGCTTTCTTGCATTCCCTTTTCATTGGGATGGTTTTAGTTGCTGCCTCTTATATAATGTTACGAGCCTCCATCCATAGTTCTTCAGGCACTCTGTCCACCAAATCTAAATCCTTAAACCTGTTCCTTACTTCCACTGTGTATTCATAAGGGATTTGACTTAGATTGTATCTTACCGGCCCAGTGGTTTTTCCTACTTTCTTCAGTTTAAGCTTGAATTTTGCTATAAGAAGCTGATGATCTGAGCCACAGTCAGCTCCAGGTCTTGTTTTTGCTGACTGTATAGAGCTTCTCCATCTTTGGCTGCAGAGAATATAATCAATCTGATTTCCATGCTGCCCATCTGGTGATGTCCATGTGTAGAGTCGTCTCTTGTGTTGTTGGAAAAGAGTGTTTGTGATGACCAGCTTGTTCTCTTGGCAGAACTCTATTAGCCTTTGCCCTGCTTCGTTTTGAACTCCAAGGCCAAACTTGCCAGTTGTTCCTTTTATCTCTTGACTCCCTACTTTAGCATTCCAATCCCCTATAATGAGAAGAACATCCTTCTTTGGTGTCATTTCTATAAGGTGTTGTAAGTCTTCATAGAATTGGTCAATTTCAGTTTCTTCAGCACCAGTGGTTGGTGCATAAACTTGGATTACTGTGATGTTAAAAGGTCTGCCTTGGATTCGTATCGAGATCATTCTATCATTTTTGAGATTCCATCCCAGTACAGCTTTTGCCACTCTTTTGTTGACTATGAAGGCCACTCCATTTCTTTTACGGGATTCTTGCCCACAGTAGTAGATGTGATGGTCATCCAAACTGAATTCACCCATTCCCGTCCATTTTAGTTCACTGATGCCCAGGATGTCAATATTTATTCTTGCCATCTCATTTTTGACCACATCCAACTTACCAAGGTTCATGGTTCTTACATTCCAGGTTCCTATGCAATATTTTGCTTTACAGCATTGGACTTTCCTTTCGCTTCCAGGCATATCCGCAACTGAGCGTCCTTTCGGCTTTGGCCCAGCCGCTTCATCAGCTCTGAATCTACTTGTACTTGTCCTCCGCTCTTCCTCAGTAGCATGTTGGACGCCTTCCGACCTGAGGGGCTCATCTTCCAGCGTCATAACTTTTATATGCCTGTTGTCGTTGTCCATGGAGTTTTCTTGGCAGGGATACTGGAGTGGCTTGCTGGTTCCTGCTTCAGGTGGATCACGTTTGGTCAAAACTCTCCACTATGACCTGTCCATCTTGGGTGGCCCTGCACGGGATAGCTCATAGGTTCTCTGAGTTATTCAAGCCCCTTCGCCACGGCAAGGCAGTGATCCATGAAGGGGAAAGGCTTTCCTAGATCCGTGCTTATTTTCTAGGGGGAAAGCTGCCACAACTCACTATGAAGGTTCTTACTGAAAGTATCACACTTTTAACATATCCTCTGATTTCCCTTCGTCTTCTCTAGATGTGAGGTATAAGGAGGCAATCTTACGAATAAAATTGAGTGCAACATACACCAGAATATTGGTCAGAAAGTCATAGTACTGTAATGCAACAGGTGAAAGGAACATTAGAAAACAGGACAGAGCGCTAACATAATAATCAGAAAAACGAGGAGAATATTCCCCACGTCTGAACACACCCTTTGACTACCAGGTCTAGGCTACTGATTTTTCCTTAACAGTGTTGGCAGAGCGGAAGGGAGGTGGGACTAAGCTGCCAGGCTGGAGACTTGGAACTGAGCAGTTGTTTCCCAACTCCTGAGGAGACCACCCATGTAACACCACAGGCCTTTGGTGACACATTAGAGAGTAATGGCAGCAGAAAGGACTAGGATGGGTTCCCAGGGCTATTGGTTTACCCGACAGGATTGATGCTATAACCTCCCTAAAATTACACAAGCAACCAGGATGAATGCTCAATTAATAGGTCATCTGAAAGTCTTTTTGTAGGTAGATGGAACAGAAGAGCATAGGGAATCTCCATGGTTTCAGGTTTTTAATTTGGGGGTGGGATACCAATGCTGCAGTAAACTACATGACGTGTTTGTGTATATGTAAGTGTGCTTTACACAAGGTGTATATATGTAAATAGGGGGGAGGGGGCGGAGAATAAAACTTGGCTCTCAACTCCCCAGACACCTAATCAATCATCATGGTGAATATGTTCCCAGTTGTTCGTTTAGGTTAATACATATTTGCACTTGGTCCTGAAAACAAATGAAAAAACCAAACTCTTTCTTTCTTTTCCTAGGTCAGCTACGGTTTTGTTAGTCGTGAATTTACTGATAAACCTCAGTTCCCTTTCCTCTACCGGATGGTCCCAAAACAAGAACCTCCTCACCTGGCTGCAGTCAAATTGCTCCTGCATTTCAAATGGACGTGGATCGGTCTCATTGCACCAGACAATGACAATGGAGAAAGGTTCATGAGGACCTTCACAGCTGCGGTCACAAAGAATGATATTTGTGTGGCCTTCTCAGAAAGTATCAAAGAAACTGAGGCTTATAATTCAAAGCACCTGTATTCATTTCTCATGCAGAGACAAGTCAATGTTGTTGTCTACCATGCAGAAGTTCGATCCACTATAGGTCTATTTGCGCTTATGACAATCGTGGAAAAGACCACGAAAATAACAGTGGGCAAAGTTTGGGTCACAACAGCTTTGCAGGATCTCAGTATGAGTTCGGTATCTAACGAAGATCCCCAGTGTGTCCCTGCTTCTTTGTCCTTCTTAATCCAGACAAAGAGGAGGACAAGATATGAAACATTTGATCCATATGCTCTTGAAATCCGCCAGTTTATAAAGACAGCATTTAAGTGTTCTTTTTCAAATAATTCTGCCAGAGTCCAAAAAAGATGTCGAGAGAATGCAAAACTGGGGACCTTGTCACGGGAATTTACTGAGAGAACGCTGTCTCAAGACAGCTACAGTATTTACAACACTATCCAGGCCATGGCAAGTGTTCTGAGTGCTGTATACTCATCCAAACCAAGCCAGAGGGCCGTGGTGGGAAGCGGCAAGATGGACCTTCAAAGACTACAGCCGTGGCAGGTATGGTCGTTTCTCTGGCACATTCTCACCACTGAACCGTGAGTCAGAAATTAAATTCTAATTTGAGGACATATTCAAGTTGGGGTTGGTGGGGATGTTTGGAACCCATAATTGAGGCAAACCCATTTCGGTATGTTCCCAGTGTCTCACCCTTGTAAGTGATCATTTAATTGGACGTAACCAATTTAAAATTGAGAGATGAACACTGCCCAGGCTCCTGGCACCATCTCCTTTTAACCTAACAGGAGATACTTTATTAACTTACCGTGACACCTTGTATTTGGGGTAAGAGTCTAGGGGGTCAGAGAGCAGCAGGAGGTGGAGGGGCACCCAAATACCACAGGGTGGCTGGCTACATTTTGAAGTGAAATGATTCTCATATTCCCTTGGCACACCTGTGTGTGTCTCCTAAGACCTCGAAATCCTGAGTGCCCTGATTTGGATTGTTCTTCCATTCTGGAATGGGACGACACACCCTGATCCTAGCAGAATGTCATAGCCACACTGGCTGTCATTCCTGATTCTAATTTTAACATGCAATATATTAACATCTCTAGCTCTGCTATTTCCAAATCAAAGTCCCATCTGAGTCTCTGGGACTGCACCTTGGGAGATTAGAGTTCTTAGTGGCCAAGGCTCACGTACGCTACTTTGTTCCTCGTTTGCTAATTGTGGGTGTGCTTTCCTGTACCATTTTAGCTGCACTCTTTCCTAAGAAACCTCCACATTTACAACTTTTCCATGGATGGAGCTTATTGGGATGAGAATGGGGAACTGGCAGCTGACTTTGACATTGTCAACTGGGTGGCGTTTCCCAATAATTCCCTTGTTGGGTTGAAAGTTGGGAGTGTAGAAAGATCAGCATCTGAAGAGAAAATCAAGTTTGCCATTGACCGAAATGTCATTGTGTGGCCCAGATGGTTCAATCAGGTGGGTCAAATAATTAATCACATCTTATTCTCTTTGATATCTCTGACCAAGCAATACTATGGTCTTGCCCAGTCAGCAGCAAACTGACACCTGCATAGCTTATTCTGCAGTTCTAACCTCATTATATGATTCAATACTAGCTGCACTCTATGGCTCCTATTCACAAAATCCTAACATATTCTGCTTGATATGCAGAACTGAAGGAGGCAGTGGTGCGCCCGCTCTTAAAGAAAACATCATTAGATCCTTTAGATCTAACCAATTACCGCCCAGTTCCGAATCTTCCATTCCTGGGTAAGGTGATTGAGAGAGCGGTTGCTGAACAGCTTGGTGGGTTTCTGGATGAAACATCGGCTCTGGATCCATTCCAGTCCGGCTTCCGCGCTGGTCATGGGACTGAGACGGCTCTGGTTGCCCTAACAGATGATTTCCGCAGGCAGCTGGATCAAGGCGGGTTGGGGCTGCTGATTCTTCTAGACCTGTCAGCAGCTTTCGACATGGTCGATCACGAACTCCTGGACCACCGCCTTGCCGACGTGGGGATCCAGGGCACAGTCCTTCAATGGCTGCGCTCGTTTCTCTCTGGTCGGAGACAGAGGGTGGCGCTTGGGGGGGAATTGTCATCGCGCCACTCCTTGGTATGTGGAGTACCTCAGGGTGTGATACTCTCCCCGATGCTTTTCAACATCTTTATGCGCCCCCTCGCCCAGCTTGTCCGGAGTTTTGGGCTGGGTTGCCATCAGTACGCTGATGACAACCAACTCTATCTGCTGATGGATGGCCATCCTGACTCGGCCCCAGCACCGTCCGTTAAGAGTTTGGGTGTAATCTTCGACACCTCCCTTTCCATGGAGGCGCAGATTGCAGCTATAACAAAGGCGGCATTTTTTCACCTCCGCCAAGCTAAGCAGTTGGCTCCTTACCTCTCTCGCCCTGACCTAGCCACTGTGATCCACGCGACGGTCACCTCCAGACTGGATTATTGTAACTCACTCTACGTGGGGCTGCCCTTGAGACTGACCCAGAAACTCCAGTGGGTGCAGAATGTTGCAGCGATACTCCTTACGGGGTCCTCGCTGCGAGATCACATTCACCCGGTGCTATACCAGCTGCACTGGCTCCCAGTGGAGTACAGGATCAGGTTTAAGGTGCTGGTTTTAACCTTTAAAGCCCTACACGGCCTAGGACCCTCGTACCTATGGGACCGCCTCTCCTGGTTTGTCCCACAGAGAAACTTACGGTCTTCAAATAAAAACATCTTGAAGGTCCCATGCCACAGAGAGGTTAGGCTGGCCTCAACTAGAGCCAGGGCTTTTTCGGCCGTGGCTCCGATCTGGTGGAACACTCTGTCACAAGAGACTAGGGCCCTGCAGGACTTGACATCTTTCCGCAGGGCCTGCAAGATGGAGCTGTTCCACCAGGCCTTTGGCCAGGGCACAGCCTGGCTCCCTCCTTCGGCAATCTTCGCGGAGCTCTGGCCCAATGGTTGCCAGTGGTTTGCTTTGAATTAATTTTATAATGAATGATTTTAGAGTGTTGTGTTGTGTTGTACTGTTTTATTGTTGTTAGCCGCCCTGAGCCCGGCTTCGGCTGGGGAGGGCGGGATATAAATAAAATTTATTATTATTATTATTACTATTATTGATGCTTTTTCTCATTTTGGCTAGAACATGCCTCTTTCAAGGTGTACCGAAAACTGTCGTCCAGGATATGCCAAGGCCATTAAGGAGGGAGAACCAATTTGCTGCTATGCTTGTGTTGAATGCATGGAAGGAACAATCTCCATTCAGGAAGGTAAATGTCTCTGAAAGGATATTTAAGAAGTTGCTTTTTCATAGTAGAAAATCACCTTCAATTCCAGGTATTGGTACCTATCTGGGGGGGGGGTTGCCCCATTAAAGGAGCCCAATGGGATATGCTGGCCCTTAATACTTTTATTCTGACCCCCAGCTATAGCCCATGATTTCTTCAAGGCAAACCCACAACCCAAAATAATCAGATAAGAATCAGAAAATAATATACAGTCATACCTCGGGATAAATACACTCCAGGTTGAGCGCTTTCGGGTTGCACCCAGCGGCGACCCTGAAGTAATGGAGCACACTACTACCAGGTTTCGCTGCTCGTGCATGTGCAGACGGTCAAAATGATATCACGTGCATGTGTGGAAGCGGCGAATCATGAACCGCTGTGGCGTCTTACATTCTGTTCGGGATGCGAAAGGGGCTCCGGAACGGATCCCGTTCGCATCCCGAGGTACCACTGTAGTTGGTAAGTAGTAGACTATGGAATGTCATGGCTATAATACTTATATTGACAACACTGAAGTCACTCTTGTGTTTTTAGATGCAAAGCATTGCAACAAATGTCCAGATGATCAGAATTCCAATCTACACAGAGATCAGTGTATCCCCAAGATTATCCATTATTTGTCCTATGAAGAACCTCTGGGGATCATCCTAGCTTCTTTTGCCCTGCTATTGTCCCTCACTGCTGGTTTTCTTTTGGGAATCTTCATTAAATACTTTGACACACCAATAGTCAAGGCCAACAACCGGGACCTCACCTACTTGCTCCTCGTCTCCCTCCTGCTCTCCTTTTTGTCCTCCTTCTTATTCATCGGTCGGCCCCAGAAGTGGACCTGCCTTCTCCGACAAACTGCCTTCAGCATCATCTTCTCCGTGGCCGTGTCTTCCCTCTTGGCAAAAACTATCACGGTGGTGGTGGCGTTTATGGCCACAAAGCCAGGGAGCCAGATGAGGAAATGGCTGGGCAAGAGCTTGGCCAACTGCCTGGTCTTGTCTTTTTCCAGTGTCCAAGGGGGCATCTGCATGGTCTGGCTGGGAATGTCTCCCCCCTTCCCAGACTCCGACATGCACTCCCAGCCTGGGCAGATCATTCTGCAATGTAACGAAGGCTCTGTTGCCATGTTTTATTCTGCCCTTGGCTACATGGGCTTTCTGGCAGCCGTCTGCTTCACGGTGGCTTTCCTAGCCAGGAAGCTGCCTGGGGCCTTCAACGAAGCCCAGCTGATCACCTTCAGCATGCTGGTGTTTTGCAGTGTTTGGGTGTCCTTTGTGCCAGCCTACCTGAGCACCAAGGGGAAATATATGGTAGCCGTGCAGATCTTCTCTATCTTGGCCTCCAGTTCGGGGTTACTGGGTTGCATCTTTATCCCCAAGTGCTACATTATTGTCCTGAGGCCAGATCTGAATAAAAAGGAGCATCTGATGGTATGACATATAAACTAGTACTTTTTTGGCATAGCACTGCAATAAAAAAACCAATGAATGTGAATTGAGTGTTCCTTTCCCAATATGCCAATCTAACATCTTTATTCCACATGAATCAGTAAGGAAACTGGTCTCTGAACATAATGAAGGTGGACCACAGGACCTTTTCTTTTAAAGATTTGCAATCCCTATTTTTGTTGCAATCTGAATCTAAGTAGAATCATGTTAACATTACTGGGTTTTCCATCTTATTCCTTGAAGGAGAACTACCTGAAAATGATTTATAGATGGTATTTAACTCTGAGAAGACTTGCTAAAATGTATAAGTCCTAATCAGATAAGTGTTGGAGATGTAATCAGGTTAAGAGTATGTTTTATTATGTTGTAGACTTGTAAATGGGTAAAAGAGTACTGGGAAATGATATATAATGAATTAGAAAAAAATGTTTAAAAATACCTTTCCAAAAAAACCAGAGTCCTTTTTGTTGGGTATAATTCAGAGGGAAATTCCCAGGTATCAAAAAAGATTGTTTCTGTATGCCACTACTGCGGTCCGTGTTTTGTGAGCCCCAAAATGGAAAACAAGCAAAGTCCCAACCAAAGAAGGATGGCAACTTAAAATGATGGAATACGTGCAGCTTACAGATTTAACATATAGAATAAGAGAGCAAAAAAGAAGAACTTACGTATGCAGGGATTTATGATATGCAAAATGAACCACGGAAAATGAAGTCACTGATTTGAGGTTGTCTAAATGAATATCTTGAAATGTATATTAGAGAAATTTAATAAAAATTACATTTAAAAAAAATATTGGGTTTTATTCAACTAATGCCCATATGGTGTTGAAGGATCTGATCTTAGGGTGGAAATGAAAGCAGTACTAAGGAGATCACTGCACCAGCTGAAGCGTTTCTCATTTCCTGATGGAATGACCTATCCTGTCCTCCTCCTCCTCCTCCTCCTCCTCCTGTGTGCTTCTGGGGGCTTTCCTGAACCTCTGGTGTTGATTTTCAGGGCACAGAGAGAAGAAAGGAAAACCCTGTTGTGCTTGAAGAACTCCTTGCAGCTACTTCCCTTAGCACAACTATTTAGTGGAATGCAGCCCTGTGGGGAGACTCAGAGCTTATAGGGTTAAGCAGCTCAGAGTGAGCATCCTGCCCACTGGGGGGATGGTCTCCATCCAGGGATCTGTTCTTTGTTCTGTGTGTGTTCAGTCTGGTTTCGGTTTTCACCGATGAAGGGAGTCACCACGCCGTTTCTCCTGGAGATGTAGATTTATTGCTGCTGTAAAATAAAGCTTCTTAGATTAGAGAACTCTTATCACGGACTCTTTTCTGCATGCTTGCGCACAGAGCACACTCTGTGTTTACTCTGCTACAGTCCAGCAAGCTGAGTGGCAGCAGAAGTGCACTGGACTCCCTCATTTTCCCACAGGTTATGGGTGCTCCAGGTTATGGAGTTTTTCAGCCATGCCTGTGCTGTGTCTGTGTGCGAAGAGCATCAGAGAAGCCCAGCTTTGAGATCCTGCCATGCTGTGTGCTGAGAGCATAGGCAGAGGAACTCGCTGGTGAAGGAGGACCTCACTGGAGATCGCCTTTTCAAGGACCAGCTGGCAGGAGCATGAGTAGGCTAAGCCCCAGGGAAGATGGCAGAGGCTCAGGAAACCTTCAATGTCCCATTTGAGAGGCTCAATGGGCACAACTGGGAGGATTGGTCCCGAAGAATCAGGGCCTGGCTTACAGGCAAGGGGCTTTGGGCACAGAATGCCCCAGTCCCTGCACTGGCTGGTGCAGCTGCAGCTGCAAGAGTAACAGCCGCTGCTGCATTGAGGAGAGACCAGAGAACAATGGCTCTTCTGGTGCTCAGTTTGGACACTTCCCAGTTGCCTCACGTTGATGGGCTAGGGACCAGCCAAGCGATCTGGCAGGCTCTAAAGAGAGTGCACCTACACACTACAGCAGGGACCAAGATTCATGTGACAAGGAGTCTTTTTGAGATGCGTCTATATCCTGGCGGACCTGTTAGAGACCACATTATGCGTATGCTGGCCTTCCCAGAAGAATTAAAAGTTTACATTCTTCTGAGTTCTTTGGACAAAAGCTATGAGAATTTGTGTTTGACCCTTGAAGCCATGCCAACATAGCAGCTGACGCTGGAATTTATCACGGGGAGGCTTTGTGATGAGGAGCAACGCTGGCAGACAGATGGCGGTCAAGCAGGCTCAGGCTATCCTGCATCCAGGAGTGGGGGTGCAGGGAGAAGTGAAGTAACAGTGAAAGCTTTTTCATCTCCCCATTGTTTCCATTGTGGCTTGGATTCCCATCTGGTCAGACAGTGTCCAATGGAGCCACAGGAAGCCTCCTAGACTGTTTCCCAGGGCAACCAGATTAGAGGCACTGCCAAGTGTGGGAAGGCTCAGAGAGGCCCCAAGAGAACCGACAGAGACACATCATCACACCACCACCTGGCTGCTTCTATGGCAATGGTGAAATGCTGCGATCAGGACCAAGTGCTGAGCTGGGTGATCAGCAGTGGAGCAAGTCACCATCTGATGCCCTCTGCGGGTCTTTTGAGGAACTGCCGGGCTGTGACGACAGGAAAAACTGTGACTCTTGCAGATGGTTCCAATTGTAAATTAACTGTGTCTGGTTCTGTTTATGCTTCTTTTTTACAGGCGGAGATTGAGGCCTACGTCGTGCCAGAGATGCAATGCTGTTTGCTGTCTGTTTCTTCTCTTGTCCGTGATGGTTTCAAAGTGTGTTTTGAAAATAATGTGTGTTCCATTTCCAGAGGTGGGCACCAACTGGTCAGTGTTGAATGCAAAAACAGGCTGTTTGTTCTGGAAACGCCTATTACAGGTAAAGGTCCCACTGAGCCAGCAGAAGCACGGTGTGCTAACGTTCCTGTTCATGATGGGTGCCATCATCTGTGGCACAGGAGAATGTCACACGGCAACTGGGGATATGTGAAGAAGATCCCAGGTTGCACTGAGGGGTGCAAGATGAAAGCATGTGCTAAGTACCTGGATTGCAGGGCCTGCAAGGAAGCTAAGTTTCAAATGTGCACTTTTGGTCTGACAGGGTAATCACAAAACCTTTCGAGCTAGTTCATGCCAACCTTTGCAGCCCTGTGCAAGTTGCCAGTCTAGGTGGGGCCAAATTTGCGTTATCTCTGGTAGATGATTTTTCCCGAAATGGGTGGGTGTTCACTCTAAAGCACAAGAGAGAGAGGCTGCTGCTTTGGTGAAATACTGGATCACTGCAGCTGAACTACAGTTCTCACTGTGGGTCCGAAGCTTTCAGTCAGATCGTGATGGGGAGTTCACTGGGTCTGTGCTGCAGAACTTCTTCCACCAGAAAGGGATACGCCACAGGTTGACAGTCTCACATTCTCCTCAGGAGAATGGGGTGGCAGAACATCGGAACCGAATGCTGCAGGAGACAATGGAAGCCATGCTTTCTGATGCAGGGATGCCCCAGCGCTTTTGGGTGGAAGCATGGAAGGCCACGTCTTTCACTTTGAACCACTCATACAGTTCTGTAGTAGGGGACATGCCCTATTTTCTGCTGCATGGTAAGAAGCCCAAGGTGCATTTCTTCTGTGTGTTTGGGTGCGAGGCTTGGGTCCTTGTACCAAAGGCCAAATGCAGAAAGGGCGGCCCTAGGTCCCAAAGAATGGTCTTTTGTGGGTATGAGCCAGGGACCAAAGGATGGAGATTTGCCTATCCAGAAGGCAATCAGTCTAGGATTCTAGTCAGCAGGAATGCTGAGTTCTGTGATCAAAGTGGATGGACGTGCATCCATGGGAATCCTGACATGCTCTCAGAGAGTCTGCTTGACTCTGCTGAGGAGGGAGAGGCAGAAACTGATCCTGCTGAGGATCAGATCTCTGACCAAGAGCAGGAACATGAAAGGGCATCTCCTAAAGCTGTTAAGCTAGAGCAAAAGAGTGCACCTTCATCACCCACAGGTCCAGTTGAGAAGTCCAGAAGATGCAGTAAGTCAGAGGGGGAATCCTCTGAGGGCAAGGACACTCTAGCTGGCCCTAATGGATCAGAGGGGGTACCTGAAGTAGTGCCCAGGCGTTCAGCTCGCACTACGAAGGGAAAAACCACCCGAAAGGTTTGAGGTCACTAGCGTGTGGGTTGGTATGGCTCGATGTGAACCAGAGAGCTTTGAGGAAGCTCAGAAATTGCCTGAAGCAGAAGCCAGGAAATGGCATGAGGCAATGAAGAAAGAGTGGAGCTCAATGGAGTCTCTAGGTGTGTTCTCCATTATAACGCTGCCAGCAGGCAAGCAGGCTGTGAGCAGCCGTTGGGTTTACTGTCTTAAACCCACAGCGACTGGAGAACCACAGTACAAGGCTAGACTAGTAGCCAGAGGTTTCACGCAGTGGAAGGGGCTGCATTACACTGAAGTGTATGCTCCTACTTCCAGAAGTGAAACTCTGCACATGCCATTAGCCATTGCTGCACAGAGAAGTCATCAGGTGCATCACTTTGATGTGGATGTAGCCTATTTGAACTCAGACCTGAAGGAGGATCTGTACATGCTTCCTCCTCCAGGGTTTGAGGGCAATAGGCCAGATGCAGCGTGGAAGCTCCACAAGTCAATTTATGGTCTGAAACAATCGGCCAGGAACTGGAGCTTGTGTCTGAATGAAGCCTCACAGAGCATGGGTTTCAAGAGGAGTCTTGCTGATAGGTGCCTGTACCTGAAAGGGTCAGGAGAGTCACAGGAGCTAGTTTCAGTGTTTGTAGATGATATAATCTACATGGCTAGGAACGAGAAACAGGTGCAAGGTTTTGCCAAAGAGCTTGGAAAGCATTTCCAGCTCAAAAACCTAGGTCCGGTGAAAATTTATCTGGGCGTCCAGGTTGATAGAACCCAGGACGGCAGCTTCTTGCTCAGTCAGAAAGGCAAGATTGAGCAGTTGCTTGAGAGGTTCAGAATGTCTGAATGTGCAGGGGTCAGAACACCCATGGAGACAAGCTACATGAAAGACAGTCAGCTTGGGGAACTTGCTGAGTTCAAAAACGCTGAGATTTTTCAGTCAGCTCTGGGTAGTTTGCTGTATCTTTCCCAGTGGAGCAGACCTGACATAGCATTAGCTACCAATCTGCTCAGCAGGGAGGTTACAAAGCCAAGTGTGAATGCCTGGAATGGTATCAAGAGAGTGCTGCGGTACCTGCGGTACCTGCAGGATACCAAGGATTTCTGTCTCAAATTGTCAGCTGAGGGTGAAGCACAGCTCACATGCTGGACTGACAGCGATTGGGCAAATCTGGAAGACAGGAAGTCCTTGTCTTGGATGGTAATAAAGTCTGGGGAATCTCTAGTTGGGTGGAAGTCCCGAAAGCAAAGTTTCATTGCACTTTCCTATACTGAAGCTGAGTTCAATGCGTTGTCAGAGATTTGTAGGGAACTAGAATTTTACCGGTGCTTGGTCCAAGAAATCTGTGGGGATTGTTGTTTGCCCATCACTGTTTGGGAAGACAATCAACCCTGTCTGAAGTTGGCAGAGTCTGGACAGTTCAAGTCCAGAACCAAACATCTAGACATCCGTTTCCAAAATGTGTGTCAGAGTGTCCAGACAGGCCTGGTGAAGCTGAAGTTCTGTCCAAGCCAGGAAAATCTGGCAGATGGGTTTACTAAACCTTTAAGCTTCCAGAGACACAGTGAGTTCTGTGCAGGGTTGCTTTTGGGGTAAGTGTTGTTTGAAGTGTCAAGCATTAAAATCCCCCTGCCACTGATGAGAAGGCCCTCTGCCTGGTTCTCTGTAACCTCACTTTTCACAGCAACGGAACTGCCAGAAGGCCCTCAGAGCTAGATCTCCATGCCCAGGCTGGACGATAGGGGTGGAGACCCTCCTTCAGCAACACAAGGCCGAAACGAACAGAACTGTGACCAAAGGGTTATGGCCTCCAAGTTGGCCTGGGCCTAAGACCCTGTTCTTATTCATTTGCTTGCACACATTACGCACCTCTTAATGCATCATCAACAGCCCCCCCCCATTTTTGTGCAGAAAAGTAGAACATGTGAAAACCCTCCAAGTGTCCCTATTTCCGTACTTACAGTCCTGGATTTACAAAACCCATACTGGTTTCTCATTTGATCCCGGAATGTCCCTCTTTTCCTTAGGACGTCCCTAATTTCATCAGAGAAATGTGGGAGGGTGTGGAGTTATGCAGCCCTGAGCCAAGAAAATAAGTAACTATTCAGCCTTTAGAATACATCTGAAGGGAGCCCTGTATAGGGAAGTTTATTATTATTATTTAATGTCTTATTATGTTTTGGGGGCAATGTAGTCAGAGGGGCAGGGTATAAACCACCACCACCACAACAACAACAACAACAGAATAGAAAGTTCCTATTCTCACCAGAGAAATGTTGGAGGGTATGCATGTGCCCTAGTTTTTAAAATGTACTTTACCAATTGCTAGATAATAGATCAAGTTGATTTTTCACTTCTCCCAACTAGCAGTTTTCAAAAACTAAACCCCAACAGTTGACACTCACTTAGCACCAGCAATGCTGCAGCATTAGGACTCCCAGAAGTTAAGGCAGGCAACCAAAAGCACAGGTTAAAGCAAAGGACTACTGAGCCTGACTAATGGGCCACGAAATGGGTCTTCTCTACTCTGTCTGGTTGAGGACGGGGATCTTACACAGCCCTACCTGGAGATGCAGGGATGGGGAAGCATGTACACACAAACCCCCATTTACGCCAGTCCAACATGTGCTAACTGTGCATATGTGCATTGCGCTGAAACCGGAGGTGACTCTAAAACTTAACAAAAACGCCACCAAAAAGGGCGGAATGGGTTGTTTGCAGGATATTTCAATGGTGCATTGCAGTAGGTTGGACTAGATGACCCTTGCGGTCCCTTCCAACTGTACAATTCTATTATTCTATGAAATATACATGATTTCACTTAATGTGTGGTGCCTTGAAATGTAATTGTTGTGTAAATTAGGAGTTGCCTGTACTTGAAAGAGCTACAGACCCTCCATTGCAATGCCAATCGTTCTTTTATTTCTTATAGAATATTTCCAAATAGCTTGATATGCTCATAATGTCTGGAAATATAAAGTGCATATTGTGTAAATCAGTCCTCCAAAAAAAAATGTGATTGTTTTTCTGTTGGAGTTTGGAAGATATTCATTCCCTTCCAACCTTAGAGATTTGAGCCATGAGTCTAGACGGTGCACGAACCCACATTGAGTGGTCTCTCAAACGTAATTTCTCCAGATACGCACCTGCACATGGAGCCATAGGGAGAATCGAGGACGCTGCAGTGTATTCTGTCCCTGATCATTATCAAAATCATTGTAATTATTATTATTATTTAAAAAACACACCTCTGGGGATTGTTCCAAAGATTGGTTTTGAAACTGATAATAAAAGTGCCAGAAGCAAGAACAACATGTCATAAGCTTGCATACCCACTGTGAAAAGGTTGGTGCATAAATATCACCTGGGCCACAGAGAGCCTGGTCTCAGATTCAGGGCAGGCAGGGACTATGTGCAGATGAGGTTTAATATAAGCCCTTGATTCTGAAGCCACAGCTGGACTCCCATGTGTACTGAGAAATCACTGGATCAGATCTGAAGCTGAGAGCAATCCGGGCAGAGGGGGCCAGAGGAGCACACAGGAAAATGATGCTCCTCCTCTTCCTAATTCCATCAGTATTGCTGCTGCCGCCCCATTCCTGCTATGTGAGGCTGAAGAGGAAATGTCAATTCAGTGTGATAAGTGATCGAAAGGATGAACTTAATTATTATAAGCCAGGAGACGTCCGCATAAGTGGTATCTTGTCTACAGCCATTGCTTGGCCATACCTGCAAGATTTCTCTAAGTCTCCTGCTATTTCAATAGTGTAGGTTAACATTTTCTACTGCTATTCTCCACTGTGATTCCATGCTCTCCCATTTTTCGGATGTCTTTTCCTGATAAATTAGACCTCAAATTTGTCCTCGCTTGACTACAGGGGAATCCTATTCCCTGGGCAGTGCACAGCCAAACCTTTCTCATGCAGCTGCCTAGCCAGGAAACAGCAGCCACTGCTTCCCCACTGCCTGTAGTGTACCTCAGGACCAGGCTACTCAATGTAGCTGAATGGGCTCTAAAGTGCTTGTGCTGTTTGGAAAAGGCAGCTTTCTAAAAGAAGCAAAGTAGGGTGAATTTGCCACACCATAATTAATTGTTTTTATTTTGATTATGTACTTTGTGGTCTGATTTTATCCTGTGTAGCATCCTACGACCTGCAGGTATAGGGCAGTTTATAAATTCAATAAAAAATAATAATTAATATTATTATGAATGATGATGTTATTGCAAATATATCTTTTTTAAAATAACCTCCAGCAATTTGGAATAGTGGAATGGTGTGTTTGTGAATGCACTCGTGCAGTGAAACATACTAAGTAAAGGGGGGTTCTGCAAATGTTTTCAACAGTGAAATGCTGGGAGGGCATGGAATTTCAGCCACCACAGTCCACAGATGAAATAACCTTTCAAAAGTAACTTCTCAGATCTGAAGCTGGCTCAGAAATGTAACTGGCATTATAACACCCCCTCTGATACTGAATGATAGACAGGTTGTTTTTAAAAAATGGCTGGCTGGAATGCTTGCTAGTGACAGCCTTCCCCAACTACTTTTCTTCATTAAAGATATCCTCAAAGGAGGTTTATGGTGCCATTTATCCCCATTCTCTTTTTTTAATCCTCACTGCAACTCTACGAGCTAAATGAAAATGAGAGACATTGACTGAGCAGGATTCTCATGGCTGATTGAGATTTGAATCTGGGTCTCCCTAGTCATAATTCAGCCCTAAGAACAACAGCAAAGGGACTCTGGGGCTGCATAATTATGGTATTCCTCTTCCAATATCATGTATCCCCTACCATAGAAAAGGGCCGCACATTCAGTAAGTTAAAAAATGGATTACTTACAACCCCTTCAAAGGTCATGAAAGTTGCACAGTCAGTATAACTTGGTTTAGGTTTCTAAAGGGTGAAAGTTCCTAGGGTGTTGGCATAGAAACTCAAGAGTGGTTTGTGAGAGCCATGCGGTCTGAGGTGGAGCAATGAGCTCAAGCCTCTTCAAACGTTAAGCTTCTCGGGTAGACTGCATGGGGACCCATCTCCTCCCAAGGTAGGGGGAAGCGACCTCACTAAACCTGGCAGGACAGCTTGGTGTATAGATTTAAGTTCTTCATGCATTAATTAGACTTAGGCCTGTAGATTATCTGACACTGGTTATCCCACAAAACACAGGCCCTCGGTGCATACCTAAAGCTGAACAATGCTGGGACCAGATGAATCTCTACAGAGACTGTGTTTCCCAACCAGAGCTGTTACTGAGAACACAGTCCTTTGCTTCATAGGCCCATGGACTTCCTTTGAGGATGAAATATGTAGGAAGGTTGTCCTAACAGATCTTGCATAGCAGGAAGGCTGATATGGGGAGAGGTGCTCTTTCAGATAAGCAGCTCCCAAGCCATTTAAGGTGTTTTACAGCGTACCCCAAACCCTGAACTGGGCCTGGCAGTTAATGGGCAGCCAGTGCAGATGTTCCCATTTCTGGGGGAAATCCAAGAGGTGTGGGGGGGGACCCTCGCTGCTGCTAACAACCCATTTGCAATAGAAAAAAATATCCATTTGCTAATAAACACCCCACCCCCCAAATAAAAATCTAGAGGCACCCAAACACAGAGCTAGTGTTAGTATGGTTCTCACAGCAGAATCCAAATATTTCTACTGGTTATCAATGCCCTTCTATGAAAATATGCAGAAAACGGAACACTCTTTCACTGACTAGAGGATGAAAATCTCATAACATCTGTTTTTCTGCAGTCAGGATTTACAGAGATATTGGCACATCCTGCCCTTCTTGTTTACTCTTCAGGAGATCAGTAGGAATCCCAGGCTCCTGCCCAACATCACCCTCGGCTACAACCTCTATGACAGCAATTTCAATGGAAGAATGACTTATGAAGCTGTGCTAGACCTGCTGTCTGGTGGACAGAAGAATGTTCCAAATTACATCTGTGAAAAGCAGAATAAGCTGCTGGCCGTTCTAGAAGGAGGCGACTCTGCTCTTTCCAGCCTTATTTCAACCATTCTGAGCATTTATAAAATCCCACAGGTATGAACTGAGGGAAGGGGTGGCTGGGTTGGGGACTGAGCCAATATCCACATTACAATGACTGTATATAAAGATGTATCTTTTTGTCTAGGGTTTCTTAGATCCTATGTTTGTTTTCTGTTATTGCTGAATTATGGGGCTAGGATTTTTATTTTGTTTTGTTTTTATTTTTGCTTTTGCTTTTTTGCAGCTCTGTTGCATAATTCTGTTTTCTTGTTTTTATGTTGTATTTCCATACACCACTTAGGGGTTAAGCTGTATGTCTGAGTCCTTTCTAATTTCTGGATCCAGCAAGGATTCGGTTGTTAGAATTGCTAGGCTAGCTTCTTGGTCTTATTCTTTGGCGATCACTCATAACCAAGTAAAATTGTGACTGTGGAGGCCAATTCTGGATCCCCACATCCTTCCACAGTGGGGACCTAGGTTTCCGGGTGGGAGCTGATCACAGTGAGGATTTTCCAAATGTGTCTTCCTCTTAGCTCGTTTCTCCCTGTGGTCCTGAGTTCATGATTCTTCAAAGTCCATGACACCTTTGGTAGAGGCAATTCTCCAATGGGAACGTTCGCAGGCCAGTGTTCCCCAATTTTCTGTGCTCATACTGCATTTTTAAAGATTTGCCTTTAGAGTGTCTTTAAACCTCTTTTGTTGTCCACTGGTATTTCACTTTCCATTCTTAAGCTGAAAATAGAGTAGTTGCTTTGGAAGACGATAATAAGGCATCCAAACAACATGACCAGTCCATCAAAGTTGATGTTGAAGAATCCTTGCTTTGACACTGGAGATCTTTGCTTCTTCTAGTACACTGACATTGGTTTGCCTATCTTCCCAAGTGATGTGTAAAATTTTTCAGAGACATCGTTGATGGAATCTTTTGAGGAGCTGGAGATAGTGTTTATAAGTGGTCCATATTTCACAAATGTACAGTAAAGTTGGTAGTACAATAGCTTTGTAAACAAGCATTTTGGTTTCCCTGCAAATGTCCCGGTCCTCAAACACTCTGCACTTCAATCGGGAGAAAGCCGCACTTTAAGAGCTCAGATGATGCTAGATTTCGGCATCAGTGTCAGGCCTTGTGGAAAGAAAATTGCCCAGTTAGAAGAGATAGACATTTTCCAACATTACACCACTGAGTTGGATTTGTGGTGCTGCAGAGGGGTTATTTTGTGCTTTGAGTTTTTGGATGTTGAGTGATAGACCAAGCTTTTTGTAAGCTTCTGCAAAGATATTTAGGATGGTTTGGAGGTCATCCTCTGAGCGTGCAAACACTATGTTGTCATCAGCATACTGAAGCTCCAGGGCAGAAGTTATGGTAACCTTATTCTTTGCTTTCAGCCTGCTCAGATTAAAGAGCTTTCCATCTGTTCAATATATGATTTCTCCTCCAGTGGGGAGTTTCCCTTCGACAAAGTGTAGGATCATGGCAATGAAAATAATGAATAGAGTTGGGGCAATGACCCAACCCTGCTTAACACCTGATCCCACTGTGAATGGTTCACTTTGAGAGCCGTTGTTATCTGAGATTGTTGCTGTCATATTATCATGGAGGAGCCGAATGATGTTCACGAATTTATCTGGGCAGCCAATTTTCAGAAGGACAGTCCACAGGGCATTACGATTTACAGTGTCAAAGGCGTAAGCCAGGTCAATAAACACCATATATTATTTACACAGACATACAACCTTGAGCCTATGATGGAGGGGTTCACAGCATTAACACCCTAAGAGGACCTTTCTTCTCCCAAACCTGCAGGCCTTGAGTTACAGCAGAAATCAGGCATGCCTTTCTCTTGGTCTTCCCAGCCTGCAGCTTTGCTTCCAGCTTCTAGCTCACATAATTCCACTCTGTCTTTTGTATTTCTTACTACCACTGAGTTGAGGGAGGTGGGCCCAGCCATTTGCTGTCTGGCACAGAGCCACTCCCTTAGTGTCCTTAATGGTCCATGCTTATGGGGCCATTACCAAGAGCTGTTCAACAATTTGAATCTTTGCTTCGATTTCCTGGATTGAGGAACTAGAAGAGTTTCTGAATACAGCATACCCACCCCCAGCACTGCCAAGCTCATAACACTGCATTTCACTTTGTGCATTTAGCTTATGTAGAGTACCACATTTTGGAATGTGTGCTCCAAAAGCAGGCAATATACCTTTTAAATACATTAAAATCTTGGCTCTCAAGTTCAGATACAACTAACCAATCATAATGACGAACATTTTCTTAGTTATTCACGGGTTTAGGTTTTTTATTAGGTTTTTAAAATATTTTTCAAATTTATACATTTCATTAGTTTTACAATCAATTTAACAGTTCAAAATTTGACTTCCTTCTCCCTCTTTTGCAGTTCCTTAAATTTATTTTTTAATACCTTCTGCATATCCAAGTTCATTTAACTTGCTCATTTATTTATTTACTGTAAATATATGCTCTTAGAAAACTGCAGGTTATTACATTAATCCTGCTAATGTTTTTATCTGTTTACAATTTATCTGTAAATATTCAATAAACCATTTCCATGCTTTTATAAAAAGTTTGTTATCTCGATTTCTCATTCTTCCAGTAAGTTTTGCCACTTCTGCATATTCCACGAGTTTTTGTATCCATTCTTCCTTTTCTGGGATTTCTGCTTCTTTCCACTTTGGGGCAAGTAACATTCTTGCTGCTGTAGTAGCATACATAAATAAATTTCTATAAAATTTAGGATGTGAGGGTGATCTGGCTGCGACATTCGTCACCCCATTGTTGCACTTGGTCCTGAAAACAAATGAAAAAACCAAACTCTTTCTTTCTTTTCCTAGGTCAGCTACGGTTTTGTTAGCCGTGAATTTACTGATAAACCTCAGTTCCCTTTCCTCTACCGGATGGTCCCAAAACAAGAACCTCCTCACCTGGCTATGGTCAAATTGCTCCTGCATTTCAAATGGACGTGGATCGGTCTCATTGCACCAGATAATGGCGATGGAGAAAGGTTCATGAGGACCTTCACAGCTGCGGTCACAAAGAATGATATTTGTGTGGCCTTCTCAGAAAGTATCAAAGAAACTGAGGCTTATAATCCAAAGCACCTGAATTCATTTCTCAGACAGCATGAAGTCAATGTAGTTGTCTACCATGGAAGTGTTCGATCCACTTTTATTGTAAACGTGTATATCACACAAAGTGCGAAAATGGTTAAAAAAGCAGTGGGGAAAGTCTGGGTCTCAACAGTTCTTCAGGATCTCACTTTGAGTCTAATAGCTCACTATGATCCCTTGGGTGTCCCTGCGTCTTTGTCCTTCTTAATCCAGACAAAGAAGGCAAAATATGAAACATTTGAGCCATATGCTCCTGAAATCATCCAGTTTATAATGACAACATTTACGTGTTCTCTTTCAAAGAATTCTGAGCGAGTCCAGAAAAGATGCACAGAGAATGCAAAACTGGGGACCTTGTCACAAGAATTTACTGAGAGAACGCTGTCTCAAGACAGCTACAGTATTTACAACACCATCCAGGCCATGGCAAGTGTCCTGAGTGCTGTATACTCATCCAAACCAAGCCAGAGGGCCATGGAGGGAAGTGGTAAGATGGATCTTCAAAGACAACGACCGTGGCAGGTAGGATCTTGTGTTTTTATCTTGTGACCCACCCTGAGATCTTTCAATGAAGACCAGTATATAAATCTAATTAATAATAATAATAATCCTTTCTCTCACGCACCATCAATCATTAGCTCATTAATTAAATACATATTTGAGGACATATTGAAGGTCTGGACAGAGGTGATTTTTCGAACCCATTGAGGCAAACCCATTTCGTCAAGTTTCTGATGCATCTCTGAAATATACTCGGAGTCGAGTGTGGATCCTTGTAAAGGGGGGAGCGGTTATCTCCTCCTCTCTGGGCAGGTTTTGGGGCAAAATTCCAGGATCCAGCAGCCTGCCCCTATTTCCCAAAGTGGAAGTGGTGGAGACAGCAGCTTCCAATGAGATCTGACCAGCAGCTGGTGCCACTGCCAGGGCTGCTTCTTTGCCAAAGGCTTCCATGTGGGCCTTGCCTCTTGGCCTTCCGCTACCCAAGGCAGGGTCCTCGCCCACCTTATGGGTGGGCTGACTGTAGCAGACAGATACCTCTGGGAAAGCAGCAAGCAGAAAAAACTTCTATTGTGGTATAATGATACTGCTAGTTGTTGTTTTCAATCTTTTTCTGATACATAAATAATAAAACGTAATTGCGTTTTGTATTACACTAGTAATACTCAATATCTCAATGGGTTAATGCACCTAGCTGAGTCCTTGAGGGACTGCACCATTGCTCCAAGTGGGCAAGGCTCATGTACGCTACTTTGTTCCTCGTTTGCTAATTGTGGGTGTGTTTTCCTGTACCATTTTAGCTGCACTCTTTCCTAAGAAACCTCCACCTTTACAACTTTTCCATGGACGGAGCTTACTGGGATGAGAATGGGGAGCTGGCAGCTGACTTTGACATTGTCAACTGGGTGGCGTTTCCCAATAATTCCCTTGTTGGGTTGAAAGTTGGGAGTGTAGAGAGATCAGCATCTCCAGAGAAAATCAAGTTTGCCATTGACCGAAATGTCATTGTGTGGCCCAGATGGTTCAAACAGGTGGGTCAAATACAGTATTCTTCACCCTATAGAGCGCACCGGCCCATAGGGCACACCTAGTTTTGGGGGGAGGAAATAAAGAAAAAATTTTATCCCCCCCCCCGGGTTTCGGGCTGCAGGCTCCCAAGGCTTGCGGACATCTGCCCGAAGCCCGGGGTGCGCTGCCTCGGGTTCTGTGGCTCCCGCTCCCTGCGCGGCTTCTTCAGCAGGGCGCTCCCCGACGGCGCGCCCTCGCCTCGTTGCGCAGCGGCACCACCCTTCCTGGGGCAGCAGGGCGGAGAGGGAGCCTCGGCCGGCTGCTTGCCGGTATCCCCCATTGAAGAAGAGCAGCCGCCGCTGCAGCGCCGCACCAGCCAATTAGCTTCCCAATCTGGGGCGAGGTTCCGCGGCGATGGGGGAGGCACGATTGAAGCTGCCAATTGAAGCCAGCCCAGCCTGGAGTGCGGGAGTTCCCGCCGGGCTTCGGGCTGCAGGCTGCTGTCCGCAAGCCTGGGGAGCCCGGTGGGAACTCCCATGGGCTCCCCAGACTTGCGGATAGCTTCCTGAAGCCTGGAGAGCGAGAGGGGTCGGTGCGCACCGACCCCTCTCGCTCTCCAAGCTTCAGCGAAAGCCTGCATTCGCCCCATAGGACGCACACACATGTCCCCTTCATTTTTGGAGGGGAAAAAGTGCATCCTAAAGGGCGAGAAATATGGTAATTAATCACATCTTATTCTCTTTGATACCTCAGACCAAGCAATTCTATGGTCTTGGCCTGTCAGCAGCAAACTTACACCTGCATATCTTATGCTGCAGTCCTAACCCCATTGTATGATTCAATACTAGCTGCACTCTATGGCTCCTATCCACAAAGTCCTAACATCTTCTGCTTGATACTTTTTATCATTTTGGCTAGAACGTGCCTCTTTCAAGGTGTACTGAAAGCTGTCGTCCAGGATATGCCAAGGCCATTAAGGAGGGAGAACCAATCTGCTGCTATGCTTGTGTTGAATGCATGGAAGGAACAATCTCCATTCAGGAAGGTAAATGTCCCTGAATGGATATTTAAAAAGTTGTCTTTTCATAGTAGAAAATCACCTTCAATTCTAGGCCTTGGTACCTATGGTCTTGCCCCATTAAAGGAGCTCAATGGGATATGCTGGCCCTTAATACTTTTATTCTGACCCCAAATTATAGCCCAAAATTGCTTCAAGGCAAACCGTCAACCCAAAATACAGTAATCAGATAAGAAGCACAGAATTGTTGGTATGTAGTAGACTATGGAATATCATGCCTATAATATTTATATTGGCAACACTGAAGTCACTCTTGTGTTTTTCAGATGCAAAGCATTGCAACAAATGTCCAGATGATCAGAATTCCAATCTACACAGAGATCAGTGTATCCCCAAGATTATACATTTCTTGTCCTATGAAGAACCTCTGGGGATGATCCTGGCTTCTTTTGCCCTGCTTTTGTCCCTCACTGCTGGTTTTCTTTTGGGAATCTTCATTAAATACTTTGACACACCAATAGTCAAGGCCAACAACCGGGACCTCACCTACTTGCTCCTTGTCTCCCTCCTGCTCTCCTTCTTGTCCTCCTTCTTATTCATCGGTCGGCCCCAGAAGTGGACCTGCCTTCTCCGACAAACTGCCTTCAGCATCATCTTCTCCGTGGCCGTGTCTTCCCTGTTGGCAAGGACTATCACGGTGGTGGTGGCGTTTATGGCCACAAAGCCAGGGAGCCAGATGAGGAAATGGCTGGGCAAGAGCTTGGCCAACTCCCTTGTCTTGTCTTTTTCCAGTGTCCAAGGGGGCATCTGCATGGTCTGGCTGGGAATGTCTCCCCCCTTCCCAGACTCCGACATGCACTCCCAGCCTGGGCAGATCATTCTGCAATGTAACGAAGGCTCTGTTGCCATGCTTTATTCTGCCCTTGGCTACATGGGCTTTCTGGCGGCCGTCTGCTTCACGGTGGCTTTCCTAGCCAGGAAGCTGCCTGGGGCCTTCAACGAAGCCCAGCTGATCACCTTCAGCATGCTGGTGTTTTGCAGTGTTTGGGTGTCCTTTGTGCCAGCCTACCTGAGCACCAAGGGGAAATATATGGTAGCCGTGCAGATCTTCTCTATCTTGGCCTCCAGTTCGGGGTTACTGGGTTGCATCTTCATCCCCAAGTGCTACATTATTGTCCTGAGGCCAGATCTGAATAAAAAGGAGCATCTGATGGTGTAACATAAAAACCAGTACTTTTTTGGCATAGCACTGCATTATTAAAACCAATGAATGTGAATTGATTGTTCATTTACCGATATGTCAGTCTAACATTCTGTGTCCAGGCTGACTGTCTACCAGCTCCATCTGGTACACTGGTTGACACCCAACCTGCCTGCACACCGTCTCCCCAGAGTGGTACATGCGTTGGTTATCTCCTGTAGGGCCTTGAAAATGACTCGGAAACTACAACTAATCCAGAATGCGACAGCTAGACTGATGACAATGAGTGGCTGCCAAGAGCACATTACTCACACGCAGCGTAAATTAATAATGCAGAGTCTTCTTCAGTAAAAGAATAAAAATTTTACTGAGTTAAAATAAACTTGTTTTCAAATAACAGCATAATGAACAGAAAATTAAACTAGCTTCAGAGCAGACACAGAGTTATTGAGTCACACAGTCTCCCTTGAGCACAGACTTCACAGAACACACACACTGACTGACTCACAGACACTGAGTCTGCCTGCAAGCAGATACAATACTTATACAGTGGTGCCTCGCAAGACGAAATTAATCCATTCCGCGAGTCTCTTCGTCTTGCGGTTTCTTCGTCTTGCGAAGCACGGCTATTAGCGGCTTAGCGGCTTAGTGGCTATTAGCGGCTTAGCGGCTTTGAGAAAAAGGAAACAAACTCACAAGAACTTGCAAGACGTTTCGTCTTGCGAAGCAAGCCCATAGGGAAAATCGTCTTGCGAAGCGACGCAAAAACCGAAAAACCCTTTCGTCTTGTGCGTTTTTCGTTTTGCGAGGCATTCGTCTTGCGGGGCACCACTGTACAGTACAGAGAATGAGTCATCCTTAAGATGAGTCACAGTGGTTCAGCACGCTAAATGATTCTGCAGCTTTTCAGCATTTCACAACATTTCTAGACTCATTTACTGCTTCCTTTACTGTTTCTGCTCTGAAATACCTTTGTCACATGACCATTACACCAGTTCCAAAAACCTACATTGGCTTCCAATACGTTTCCGTGTACAATTCAAAGCGTTAGTGCTGACCTTTAACGCCTTAAATGGCCTTGGCCCACACTGCAAGAAGTGTGGAACGCTCTCCTGTCAGATGCTAACGAGATGAGTATTTATATAACATTTAGGGAACATCTGAAGGCAGCCCTGTATAGGTAAGCTTTTTATGGCCCTTCCATTGCAATGCCAAGTATTATTTCCTTTTCTACAAAATCATTTGAAGTGTAGCAAAATTAACGTTTGAGGCTGAAGGCGGTGAGAAAACAAAAGGCGTTTATTGCTAGCAATAAAGGCTCAGTAGGATCACTCTCTAAAAGCTGAGCAAGCCCAAAAGGGTGGGGTCTGCTACTATACATAGCTGTTATCTGTTAAAACAATACATATGCATAAACTTCCTCCAATATAAAGTTACAACACAATACTAATTGTACCATGTATGGTCTTTCCTTCATTACCTATTCAAGGAAGCAAAGGACTCTCTCTCTAAGAAGCCCCCGCTACACGTGGTCTCTTTGCATTCCTTTCCCTAAATAGGTTTATCTTGAGTGTGTTTGCACATTTTGAAAGGCCATAAGAATATTATTTTTTATATATTATCAAACCCTGCTCCTCCCCCTCCTATATATATATATGAGCTCATCAAAGCTGTTTTAGGCTTTTCTAGCCTCATAGATTCTATCCCAAAACCCCCTTCCCTTTTCAGGTCTGCCAGAAACAACAAGGCTGGTGGGGCCTCTCAGCACCCAAGATTGTAAAGATAAGGAAGACTCAGGAATGCCTGTTGCTGCCATTGCAGGGATGAGGCGGCGATTCATGCCTGAGCATAATCAGGATATGCCCATGTAAGGAAACAGAAACTTAGTGTTGAGTTGTGGGTTGACATAGCAGACGACACAGCGATTTCTCCAAAGCAGCTCTTTGTTTTGTAAGCTGGAACAGAACTAAACTGAGGAGCTCAGTCAGCCTGCTTATATAGAGCTCCAGAACAATTGTAACTGTTGCAACGTTCTAAAACTATCCAATCACTGAACGTCACTTTTCAATCCTTCATTTGCATACAAAACTATCCAATCACTGAACGTCACTTTTCGATCCTTCATTTGCATAACTATCTACAGTATCCCCCTGCTGGCCCAGGGCGAGAACTTCAGTACATAACACTTAACTATAACTTTCGATTTCCCAGAAATCAGGTGGTTTACAAGAAATCAGGTGGTATTGTATTCTGCAAATGTATAAAAAGCTGGCACGCTCAGAATTGGGTGTGCAGACTGTGAGCTTATTGCTCTGCACCTTTGCTATGCATATGCATTTCAAATAAACCCTGTTGAACCCTGCCACTTTGTGTGACTCTGTACTCCAGGGACCCAATAGCAGACAAGGGAAAGGTCCTACATTTCGAAGATACATCTCAGAACAGCAAGGCACGTCTCCTTTCAAATGTAGACACTTAGGAATGTTGTCGTCAGGTGTGCGTGCAGGAGCCAGGCCCTGTGACCAATAGGACTCTGCAGAACTGGGGCCTTCCTAAGTTTGTTCTGAAGAGGCAAGGTGCGGCCACACAGGTGAGGCCGATTGGTAACTCACAGCACCTGGTGGCAAGAGCCAGGGAGGGATATAAGGTCAGCATTTTCCCTTCAGTTCTTTGCCACAGCAACATGTTCCCTGCTTTGCTGCGTTTGGTTCCTTGACCCCTGACTTCATGACTCCTTGCTTCTTGATGCTCGGGCCCTTGACTTCGTGACTCCTTGCTTCCTGACTCTCAGACCCTTGGCTTCCTGACTCCTGGCTTCTGGCCTCCCGTTCCTGCTCCCACCCCGCCATCTTGCCTCCGGTCCTGACATCCCTAGCCGGGACTTTGATCGCTCATGAACCAGACCGTGACAGTTGTTTACAACCTTTGGACTAAAGCTACTCCTAGCTCAAGATAAGGCACAAGGCCTCTAGCTTGGCTAGTTAGCTGGGCTTATAGGTCTCTATGTGCATCAGAAGTAACAGGACTAGTAAAGTTGATCTG
The DNA here is from genome assembly GCF_027172205.1 of Podarcis raffonei. Taxonomy (NCBI): domain Eukaryota; kingdom Metazoa; phylum Chordata; class Lepidosauria; order Squamata; family Lacertidae; genus Podarcis; species Podarcis raffonei. The sequence goes on along the minus strand of NC_070603.1, from coordinate 113,154,867 downwards.
GGATTCTAGAAAGATCTAGACAACTTTGGGCTAAAGAAACCAATGCTTTGGATCCATACCAGGCAGATTGATATGTTCATAAACTTATGCAACTGTTTTTCTGCTGGAGCTTTGAAGGAATTTTCTCCCTTCCAACCTCAGAGGTTTGAGCCATGAAACGGGACAGTGCATGAACCCTCATTGGGAAGGCTTTTCCTGCATAGCAGGGAGTTGAACCAGATTCCCTTGGGGTCCCTTCAAACTCTATGATTCTATGGTAATTTCTCCTGATATACACCTGCACATGGAGCCGCAGGGAGAATCGAGGATGCTGAAGTGTACTCTGTCCCTAATCATTATCAAAACCATTCTAATTATTATTAATTATTATTTTGAAAAGCTCTGGGCGCAGTGTTCCAAAGACTGGTTTTGAAACTGATAATAAAAGTGCCAGAAGCAGGAACATGTAATAAGCTTGCATACCCACTGTGAAAAGGTTGGTGCATAAATAACTCCTGGGCCACCGAGAGCCTGGTCTCAGATTCAGGGCAGACAGGGACCACGCGGAGGTGAGGTTTCATATTAGCCCCTTAAGAGCTGTTCAGCAGTGGAACAGATTCCCACGAGAGATGGTGGACTTTCCTTCTTTGGAGGTTTTTAAACAGAGGTTGGATGGCCCTCTGTCATGAATGCTTTAGCTGCCATTCCTGCATTGCAAGGGGTTGGACTAGATGACTCCTGTGTCCCGTCCAACTCTCCAAGAGTCTGATTCTGTGATTCTGAAGCCACAGCTGGACTCCCATCTGGATTAAGAAGGCGCTGCAACAGATCTGCAGCAGAGAGCAGCCAGGGCAGAAAGGAATGCGGCAGCAGCAGACAGTGAAATGATGGCACTCCTCTCCCTAATTCTTTTGCTATTGTTGTTGCTGCCCCATTCGTCCTGCAGGACGCTGAAGGGGAAATGCCAATTCGGTGTGATAAGTGATCGAAAAGATGCAATTAATTATTATAAGCCAGGAGACCACCGCATAACTGGTATCTTATCTACAGGCACTTTTTCACCCCAGTTGCATGATTTCTTCACGCCTCCTTCTAACGCTTTGGAAATGTACGTTATTCTGTAGATACAAATTTACTACTGCTTCTCTCAACTGAGATGTCATACTCTCCCATTTTTCTGGTGTCTTTCCAAATACACCGTAGCTCAAACTTGTCCTTGCTTGGTACCAGGGAAATCATATTTCCTGGGTGCACAGAGGAATGTAGTGCACAGCCAGGCATCTCTCATGTCGCAGCCTAGCCAGGAAACACCAGCCACTGCTTCCCCACGGTTTGTAGTGTAGCTGCCCAACGGGCTACTCAGTGTGGCTGAATGTGCTCTAAGGTGCTGCTGCTGCTGTTTAGAAAATGCCGCTGGCTCCAATGTGATATTAAACGTTGTCCTCTGCTTTTTAAAGGAGGGAATGTATGGTGAATTCACAACTCAATAATTAATTGTATTGTATTGTATTGTATTGTAAAGGTAAAGGTACCCCTGACAATTAAGTCCAGTTGCAAACGACTCTGGGGTTGTGGCGCTCATCTCGCTTTATTGGCCGAGGGAGCCGGCGTACAGCTTCTGGGTCATGTGGCCAGCATGACTAAGCCGCTTCTGGCGAAACCAGAACAGCACAAGGAAATGCCGTTTACCTTCCCGCCAGAGCGGTACCTATTTATCTACTTGCAGTTGGACGTGCTTTTGACCACCAGAGAGATGCCCCAGTGTCTTGGGGAAGGTGGTGGCCTTCCCAGGCGTTTTTCCAACAAAATGGACTCTGTATAATGATGATGGTTTTCCCACTCCAGTACAATGTTTCTAAGTAAATACTGTGCATGATTCTAGACATACAGTTCCTACTGTACTTCTCCCTTCTTATCCTGCCTAAAATCCCAAGGGTGCTTCCAAAAAGAATTACCGTATTTTTCGCTCTATAACATGCACCCGACCATAACACGCACATAGTTTTTAGAGGAGGAAAACAAGAAAAAAAATATTCTAAACCAAACAGTGGATGTATGATTTTTGTGGTTCATGCTACGGCCACAGACATGTGATCTGACGGTGAGTTTGGGGTAGCCCAATGCAAAAATCCTGAGGATCCATGTGGATCCATGCTTTGTAACCATGTTTTTGCACCATTGTGGCCCCAGGCAACAGTGGGTGTGTGATTTTTTTTGGTGCAGGCTATAACCATGGATCCTCTGCTCACAACTGCAGCAGATCCCCCCGTCATCCATAGGCATTCGCTCTATAACACGCACAGACATTTCCCCTTACTTTCTAGGAGGAAAAAAGTGAGTGTTATGGTGCAAAAAATACGGTACATGAAACCATGAACAATAAATGTGGGCACTAATAAAATCAATACTGTCAATTCCTGGGATTCAGAGGTAGCATCAGTAAAGTCCTCACAACAAAATCCAAATATTTCTACTGGTTATCAATGCATATCTGCATGTGAGTGTGTGTGTGTGTGTGTGTGTGTGTGTGTGTGTATATATATATATAAATAAAATATGCAGACAATTTAACACACATTTATTGACTAGAGGATGGAAATCTCATGTCAACTATTTTGCTGCAGCATATACGATCGAAGGTACTGGCACATCCTGCCCTTCTTGTTTGCCATTCACGAGATCAGTAGGAACCCCAGGCTCCTACCTAACATCACCCTCGGCTACAACCTCTATGAGAACTATTTTCATGAAATAACGACTTATGAAGCTGTGCTAGACCTGCTGTCTGGTGGGGAGAAGAATGTTCCAAACTACATCTGTGAAAAACAGAATACACAACTGGCCGTTGTAGAAGGAGGCGACTCTGCTATTTCCAACCTGATTTCAACCATTCTGAGCATTTATAAAATCCCACAGGTATGAATTGGGGGGATGTAGGTGGGTTGGGGGCAGAGCCAATTTCTGTATTACAGTTCCTCTCCACCGGTTGCATCAGACTGTATGTAAAAATGCATCTTTTTGTCCGGGCTTTCCCAGACCCAAAGGTTGGTACTCTGTACTTTTAGATCACCCTCTTCCTGCCCAGTTGAGAAAACAAGGTCTGGAGCGTTTTGCCTAGAATATACACACACACACCCAAATGTTGTTGGCAGCATCCCTAGTACACTTCTTCTGCATTTGCAGTCAGAATGCAGAAAAGCAACGAGAGAATTATGTCTGAAGGCGCACAACGCAGGGTGACTTCAAATGAAACTATGGCTGAAACATCAGGGCTTAGATTGAAACGTTTTAAAAGTAAGCCATGCTGGAAATAGACATACGTGGTACTGAGCAAATGCCCATTTTTCCACCAGGCTGCAGGGCAGAAAGAGAAAGCAAAGAAGCAGGGTTATTCTGTCGCTGCTGCTCAGAACTGCCTTTGGCGTTTTTCCGCAACTGCCACCTCGCAGCAGTCATTCCATCAAGCTCCTTGACACTGTTTCCACCCCATGATCACTTTAAGAACTACCGTATTTTTTGCTCCATAGGACGCACTTTTTTCCTCCTTCAACTTGGGGGGGCCCTCAAATATTTTATTGGAGGCCCCCAAAGGGCCCCGGGCCCCTAGGAGTTGGCACCAAAGGAGCCTACACAGGTGAATACAATTAGGCTAGTGGGCATTCATAATGGGGCCTTTCTGAGGATTCATAGAAATCACAGAATTGTAGAGTTGGAAGGTACCCCAAGGGTCATCTAGTCCAACCCCCTGCATTGCAGGAATCCTGCCCACAGCCATCCCTGGGTAGACTTGAACCACCAAACCTCTGTGTTAACAGCCAGGTGCACTGACCCATTGTGCCACAGGAAGAATATATTTACTGCATTCAGCACTTTCTAAGGTGAAGGAGGACCCACGCCTCACGTAGTCTTTAAGCAGGTCGTGAAGAAATACCGTTTCAAAAAAGCCTTTCAGTTGTAGTATACATTGGGATCATAAGCTGGGCGAATTTTCATAACTGATGCTTTCTTTTATTTTCTGTGTCGGCGTTCAGGGTCACTGTTGTTGTTCTAAGTGCATCTTTGAAATGTTTCCATGCTGTATTTCGCTTGGTGCATTTAGCTGACATAGTGAACTGCTGTGTGGGACATCTGCTCAAAAAGCAGGTAATAAATCTTTTAACTAAAAATAAATAAATAAATAAATTTGGGCTCTCAACCAATCGTAACGATGAATATTTTCCTAGTTATTAATCGGTTTAGGTTAATACATATTTGTGCTGAAAACAAACGAAAAAACCAAACTCTTCCTTTCTCTTCTAGGTCAGCTTTGGTTTTGCTAGCCGTGCATCAGCTGATAAATCTCCGTTCCCTTTCTCCTATCGGATGGTCCCAAAACAAGAACCGCCTCACCTGGCTATGGTCAAATTGCTCCTGCATTTCAAATGGACGTGGATCGGTCTCATTGCTTCAGACAATGACAATGGAGAAAGGTTCGTGAAGACCTTCACAGCTGTGGTCACAAAGAATGATATTTGTGTGGCCTTCTCACAAAGCATCGCAGAAACTGAGGCTTACTATAATGCAAAGCACCTGGTTCCATTTTTCATGCAGCAACAAATCAATGTAGTTGTCTACCACGCAGAGCTTCAGTCTACTTTAATTCTAATGACATTTGTTATAAACATTGAAAAGAAACTTAAAACGATGGGGAAAGTTTGGGTCACGACAGCATTGCAGGATCTCAGTATGAGCGAAGCATCTCACTATGATCCCCAGCGTGTCCCTCCGACCTTGTCCTTCTTAGTCCAGACGAAAAAGAGGGCAAAATATGAAACATTTGACCCACACAACCTTGAAATCCAACAGTTTGCGAGGATGGCATTTAGGTGTTCCGTGTCAAAGAATTCTGAGCGAGTCCGGAGAAGATGTAGAAAGAGAGGTGAACTGGGGACCCTGCCACAAGACCTAATCAAGAGAATCCTGTCTCAAGACAGCTACAGTATTTACAACACTATCCAAACCTTGGCAAGTATCCTGAGTGCTGTATACTCATCCAAGCCAGGCCAGAAGGCAACGGTGGGAAGGGGCAAGATGGACCTTCAAAGACCACAACCGTGGCAGGTATGATCCTTTCTCTCACAGCTACTCATTCTTGAATGTTAAGTCAGTAATTAAATTCTGGTTGGAGGAAAAATCCAGGGTGGAAGTGATGTTTTGACCTCACTTCTGAGGTCTGTTGTCGAGGGCAGCTCCTCCGCCCCCCTTTACATATACAGTGGTACCTTGGGTTACATACGCTTCAGGTTACATACGCTTCAGGTTACAGACTCTGCTAACCCAAAAATAGTACCTCAGGTTAAGAACTTTGCTTCAGGATGAGAACAGAAATCGGACGGCAGCAGCGGGAGGCCCCAATAGCTAAAGTGGTGCTTCAGGTTAAGAACAGTTTCAGGTTAAGAACGGACTTGGAATTAAGTATGTAACCAGAGGTACCACTGTATACAACTTGTAAAGGTAAAAAGCTAAAGGACCCCTGGATGGTTACGTCCAGTCAAAGGCGACTATGGGGTTGCGGTGCACATCTCGCTTGTAGGCCGACGGAGCTGGTGTTTGTCCACAGACAGCTTTCCGGGTCATGTGGCCAGCAAAACTAAACTGCTTCTGGCGCAAGGGAACACCATGACGGATTTATTCTGGGGTTGCTTAATTCTGAATTTTACAAGGTGGGCTGTTTTTAATTTGAAACAGGGTTTGCTTTTTTTTCTGGAGAAGCAGATGTAGTGATTTTGTTTATCTATTTTGTAATCCCCCTGTTCAATTAGTACTTGCATACAAGAGAGGGGGGTCCGTGGTCGAAGGCAGCTCCCCCCCCCTTACATATATACAACTTGTAAGGGTAAAAAGGCATTGCTGGCCCCAGCTGTGGAGGCAAATCTAGCTAGCGGCCATGAAAAAGCTGCCAGCAGTCGTACTATTGGAGCAAATAACACCTGAGGGGGGTGGCATTTGATGGGAAACTAAAGTGGCCCTGATCCGGATCGAGAGCATGTTGCAGATAGAGACCCCACAGCGGCTTTTCCCTCCAAAATAAAATTGCCTGGCTGAAGCACACTTTTTAAAACAGAGCGGAGCAATGCGTACATTGCTCCCAACTGCCTAATCAGGATGCAAAATGAAGCTTATATTTGATTTATGGCTACATTTGTGTCACACTTTTCTCCAGAGGAGACAAAAACGGAGCAGATGGCTCTCCCCCCTCCCTATTGTATCCTGACTGCAAGGGGGTGACTGACCTGAGGTCACCTCCAGTGAGCTTCATGGCAGAGCTGGAATTTGAACCCTGGTCTTCCTAATCCTATAGTAAAGTAAAGGTAAAGGGACCCCTGACCATTAGGTCCAGTCGTGAACGACTCTGGGGTTGCGTGCTCATCTCGCTCTATAGGCCAAGGGAGCCGGCGTTTGTCCACAGACAGCTTCCAGGTCATGTGGCCAGTATGACTAAGCCACTTCTGGTGAACCAGAGCAGCGCACAGAAACGCCGTTTACCTTCCCGCCGGAGTGGTACCTATTTATTTACTTGCACTTTGATGTGCTTTTGAATTGCTAGGTTGGCAGGAGCAGGGACTGAGCAACGGGAGCTCACCCCGTCACGGGGATTCGAACCGCCGACCTTCTGATCGGCAAGTCCTAGGCTCTGTGGTTTAACCCACAGCGCCACCCGCGTCCTAATCCTATACAAGGTGGTGACTGACCTGAGGTCACTCAGTGAGCTTCATGGCAGAGCTGGAATTTGAACCCTGGTCTTCCTAATCCTATACCAGCAACATAATTATTACACCAAACTTGCTTTCATTAATGAGTCTAAAGAAGAACCAGAAATAGACACACTTCACCTCCAAATAATAGCCGCTGCCACAACTGAGTCTTTGAGGGACTGCACCATTGGAAATTGGAGTTCCAAGTGAGCAAGGCTCACGTACGCAACTTTGTTCCTCGTTTGCTAATCATGTGTGTGTTTTTCTATACCATTTTAGCTGCACTCTTTCCTAAGAAACCTCCACCTTTACAACTTTTCCATGGACGGAGCTTATTGGGATGAGAATGGGGAGCTGGCAGCTGACTTTGACATTGTCAACTGGGTGGCGTTTCCCAATAATTCTGTTGTTGGGTTGAAAGTTGGGGGTGTAGAGAGATCAGCATCTCCAGAGAAAATCAAGTTTGCCATTGACCAGAATGCCATTGTGTGGCCCAGATGGTTCAAACAGGTAGGGGAAATAATCAGCTTCAACTTACTCTCTTTTTTAGCTCAGACCAGGCAGTCCTATGGTCCTGGCAAGTCAGCAGCAAATTTACACTTCCATAGCATATGCTGCGATCCTATCTCCCCTATATGACTCATATCCACAAACCTTAATGTATTTTGCTTGATGCTTTAGAATCATAGAATTGTAGAGTTGGAGCCAGTGTGGTGTAGTGGTTAAGAGCGGTAGACTCGTAGTCTGGTGAACCGGGTTCGCTTCCCCGCTCCTCCGCATGCAGCTGCTGGGTGACCTTGGGCCAGTCACACTTCTCTGAAGTCTCTCAGCCCCACTCACCTTACAGAGTGTTTGTTGTGGGGGAGGAAGGGAAAGGAGAATGTTAGCTGCTTTGAGACTCCTTCGGGTAGTGATAAAGCAGGATATCAAATCCAAACTCTTCTCTTCTTGGAAGGGACCCCGATGGTTATTTAGCCCAACCCCCTGCAATGCAGGAATCACAGTTAAACTATCCATGACAGATGGCCTTTCAATCTCTGCTTGAAAACCTTCAAGAAAGGAAAGTCCACAACCTCTCATGGGAATCTGTTCCACTGCCAACAGCTCTTATCATCAGAAAGTCCTTAATGAAGTTTAGTCGCAATCTCCTTTCTTGTAACATGAATCCATTGGTTCAAGACCTACCCTCTGGAGCAGGAGAAAGTAATCAAAGAGAAGAACAACTACCAGACTTTTAGAAGACATCTGAAGGCAGCCCTGTTTAGGGAAGCTTTTAATGTTTAACAGACCACTGTATTTTAATATTTTGTTGGAAGCCACCCAGAGTGGCTGGGGAAACCCAGCCAGATGGGCGGGGTATAAATAATAAATTATTATTATTATTATCCATGTGACAGCTCTTGAGATAGTTGAAGATGGCTCTCATATCTCCTCTCATTCTCCTCTTTTCCTGGCTAAGCATACCCAGCTCCCTCAATCGTTCCTCACAAGGCTTGGTTTCCAGACCGTTGACCATCTTGGTTGCAAACATTCCAATTGGTGAATATCCTTATTAAATTGTGGTACCCGGAACTGGACACAGTACTCCAGCTGTGGTCTGAGCAAGGCAGAATAGAGTGGTCCTTTTCAGCGCTTGTTTTCTCAGGGGGTACTCAAGGGTACGCAGCACCGGCACTTCTCTCTCTCTCTCTCTCTCTCTCTCTCTCTCTCTCTCTCTCTCTCTGGTTAAAAAGTGTGGTACTTACTTTAACAACTTAATGGTGAGTACAGGCACATATTTTTCTAGGAAAAAAAGGACTGGTTCTTTTCCTTCCCTAGCTCTAAACACTATACTTCTCTTGATGAAGCCTAGAATCACATTAGCTTTTTTTGTTGTCGCAGCATCACAGTGTAGACTCATATTAAGCATGTAGTCTACTAAGACCCCTAGATCCTTTTCACACATAATACTGGTAAGCCAGGTGTCCTCCATCTTATATTTGTGCAGCTGCTTATTCCTGCCCAAGTGTAGAATGCTACACTTGTTGAACAACAGTGAGCCCAGGACAGAACCCTATTGTTATGTACTGAAGCTCTCACCCTGGGTCAGCAAGGGGATACTGTAGATAGTTTTCACTCAGGTCCACATATGCAAATAAGGGATTGAAAATGATGTTCAGTGATTGGATAGTTACAGAAAATGGTTACTGTTGCGTTCTAGTGGAGCTCTACATAAGGAGGCTGGCTGAACCCTTCAGTTCAGTTCTGTTCTGGCCTGTGAATAAACAAGAGCTGTTTGAAGAATTGCTGTGTCGTCTGATATGTTCACCCACAACTTAACACCTATAGCATCCCACTTGTCGCTTTTGTCCAGGAAGGCAAGGAACCATTAATGAGCACTCGTTGGGTTCAATCAGTCAACCAGCTACAAATTCACCTAACAGTTACTTTATCCAGCCCACATTTTACCAGCATGTCTTCAAAAATATAATGGAGGACATGTCAAAGGCTTTATTGAAATCAAGATAGACTACGTCCACAGCATTCCCCTAATCCACCAAGCTTGTAACTCTATCGAAAAAAGAAATGAGTTTCATCTGGCATGACTTGTTTTTTCGAAACCCATGCTGGGTCTTAGTTATCACAGCATCCTTTTCTAAGTGCTCAGAGACAGATGGTTTAATTACCTGCTCTAGGACCTTTCTGTGTATCTATGTCAAGCTCACTGGTTAGTAGTTACCTGGTCTTCTCCCCCTTCCCCCTTTCATCTCATTTTGGTTAGAACATGCCTCTGTCAAGGTGTACCAAAAACTGTCATCCAGGATATGCCAAGGCGATTAAGGAAGGAGAGCCAGTCTGCTGCTATGATTGTGTTCAATGTATAGAAGGGACAATCTCCATTCAGGAAGGTAAATGACCCTAAAAGGAAAGGATATTTAAAAGAGTGAGTCACTTTTTCAGAGTTCAAAACCTCATTCAAATTCCAGGCATTGGTACCTATGGAGGGAGGTCTTCACCTATTAAAGGAGTTCAATGGATTATGCTGGCCCTTAATATTTTTATTCTGACCCCAGACTTTAGCCCAAAATTGCTTCATGGCAAACCCACAACCCAAAATACAGTAAACAGATAAGAATCACAAAACAATATAGTTGGTATGTAGTAGACTACAGATTATTATGGCTATAATATTCCTACTGGCAACACTGAAGTCACTCTTGTGTTTTTCAGATGCAAAGCATTGCAAGAAATGTCCAGATGATCAGAATTCTAATGTACACAGAGATCAGTGTATCCCCAAGACTATACATTTCTTGTCCTATGAAGAACCTCTGGGGATGATCCTGGCTTCTTTTGCCCTGCTTTTGTCCCTCACTGCTGGTTTTCTTTTGGGAATCTTCATTAAATACTTTGACACACCAATAGTCAAGGCCAACAACCGGGACCTCACCTACTTGCTCCTCGTCTCCCTCCTGCTCTCCTTCTTGTCCTCCTTCTTATTCATCGGTCGGCCCCAGAAGTGGACCTGCCTTCTCCGACAAACTGCCTTCAGCATCATCTTCTCCGTGGCCGTGTCTTCCCTGTTGGCAAAGACCATCACTGTGGTGGTGGCGTTTATGGCCACAAAGCCAGGGAGCCAGATGAGGAAATGGCTGGGCAAGAGCTTGGCCAACTGCCTGGTCTTGTCTTTTTCCAGTGTCCAAGGGGGCATCTGCATGGTCTGGCTGGGAATGTCTCCCCCCTTCCCAGACTCCGACATGCACTCCCAGCCTGGGCAGATCATTCTGCAATGTAACGAAGGCTCTGTTGCCATGTTTTCTTCTGCCCTTGGCTACATGGGCTTTCTGGCGGCCGTCTGCTTCACGGTGGCTTTCCTAGCCAGGAAGCTGCCTGGGGCCTTCAACGAAGCCCAGCTGATCACCTTCAGCATGCTGGTGTTTTGCAGTGTTTGGGTGTCCTTTGTGCCAGCCTACCTGAGCACCAAGGGGAAATATATGGTAGCCGTGCAGGTCTTCTCTATCTTGGCCTCCAGTTCGGGGTTACTGGGTTGCATCTTTATCCCCAAGTGCTACATTATTGTCCTGAGGCCAGATCTGAATAAAAAGGAGCATCTGATGGTGTAATGTAAAGATGGTTTCTAATATTAGTACATTTTTCATAGCACGGCATTAATAAAATCAATATACATTCCTGCAGCATTCATTCCCTGACTATTTCTTTCCTTCACGTGAATCAGAAAGGAAACCGGTCTCTAATGACAATGGTCGGAGCCCTTTTCTTTTAAATATAGACATTCCCACTTTATTCCTATCTGAATCCAAGTAGAATCATGTTAATATTATAGGGTTTTATTCAACTAATGCAGCTATGTTTTCACCAGACCCATTTTGCAAGGTCTGATTTCAGGGTGGAAATAAACATGCCGTTAAGGAGATTGCTACAGCAACCCTGGTATTCCTCCTTGGATGTCACAAACTGGTTGGCTGTGAGGTAATAGTTGCAGGTCCCAGCTTGGGAAGGAGGCTCAGTGCCTAGGGATTAGGGGTGAGACGATGATGAGTGGTCAGAGGGAGAAGACTGTGGGAAGGTGTCAGAAGCTATAGAGGTAAACAGGGCTTAGTGAGCAGGGGGGAGTCTGTAGCAGAGAGCAATCCAGAAAGAGGCAGAAGCTGGAGGAGGAGAGGAGGGAGGCAGAGATGAGTTCAGCTGGTGAAGACCCATCAAACATTAATACATCAAACATTAAAAGCTTCCCTAAACAGGGCTGCCTTCAGATGTCTTCTAAAAGTCTGGTAGTTGTTGTTCTCTTTGACATCTGGTGGGAGGGCGTTCCACAGGGCAGGTGCCACTACCGAGAAGGCCCTCTGCCTGGTTCCCTGTAGCTTTGCTTCTCGCAGGGAGGGAACCGCCAGAAGGCCCTCGGCGCTGGACCTCAGTGTCCGGACAGAACGATGGGGGTGGAGATATACTGGACTGAGGCCGTTTAGGGCTTTAAAGGTCAGCACCAACACTTTGAATTGTGCTCGGAAACGTACTGGGAGCCAATGTAGGTCTTTCAAGACCCTGGTGTTATATGGTCTTGGGGGCCGCTCCCAGTCACCAGTCTGGCTGCTGCGTTCTGGATTAGTTGTAGTTTCTGGGTCACCTTCAAAGGTAGCCCCACGTAGAGCGCAATGCAGTAGTGTCTCCCCTTCCTGCTCCCTACTGGTTTCCCAGAACCAGGAGAGGCATGAAGAGAGCAGAGGAGAAGTTAGCTTCGTACAGACACAGTCTCAGATTGCTTGAGTTGGCTGGGGCAATTGTAGGGAGGTCTCCACAACTGCCTTACTGGGGCAAGACCTGCTGGAGAAGAGTTGCTGCGCTTTCTTCTTCTTCTTCCTTGGCGATCACTCGTAGCCGAGTAAGATTGTCTTCCTTAAACAAGGTTCTGAGTCTGTAAGTGACTGTGGAGGCCATTTCTGGATCCACATGTCCTTCCACAGTAGGGACATTGGTTCCTGGGCAGGAGTTGATCATGGTGTGAATTTGCCAAGTGTTCCTTCCTCCTAGCACGTTTCTCCCTTGCATCCTGAGTTTGAGTGTCTTCAAAGCCCATGACACCTTTGGTAAAGGCTGTTCTCCATCTGGAGTGCTCACAGGCCAGTGTTTCCCAGTTGTCAGTGTTTATACTACATTTTTTTAGATTTGCCTTGAGACAGTCTTTAAACCTTTTTTGTTGACCACCAGCATCACGCTTTCCATTTTTAAGTTCGGAATAGAGTAGTTGCTTTGGAAGATGATCATCAGGCATCTGCACAACATGACCAGTCCAGTGAAGTTGATGTTGATGAATTATTGCTTCGACACTGGTGATCTTTGCTTCTTCCAGTACACTGATATTAGTTCGCCTGTCTTCCCAAGTGATGTGTAAAAATTTTCGGAGACACCGTTGATGGAATCTTTCGAGGAGTTAGAGATGGCGTTTATAAGTGGTCCATGATGATCCAGCAAGTGCGAGTTGCTGCGCACATTACACCTGACACTCCTGTGCAGATAAAGAGCTAACTGCGGCTGATAAAGAGTTAACTCCAGCTTGCTCAGTGTTCTTTCTTGCTGGCTCACTCCTCTCATTGGCTGATGGAATTAGCTGACCTCTCCTCACCCCGAGTGCTGCTCTGGGATTTCTCCTGATCCTCCAGAGCTGATCTGGGAAAGGCCAGTTGTGGTAGCAGGACTCCTTGCAGTGGCTCCCCCTAGCACAACTATTTACTTGAATGCAGCCCTCAGAAATTAGAGTATATTTGTTTTATTTATTATTATTTATCTTAACATTTTCTACCCTCCTTATTTTTCCAAGGAGACTTATTTACAAACCATAATGAATGCAGAATAAAACAGACACAATCCTTTAAAAGTGTTGAGGAATTTGCAGCAGGGCCCCAGATGATGACAGGACTGTGTGGGGAGGGGCAGATGGGGTTGGGATTTTGCATTCCACCTTAAGTTGCAGACATGGGATTGTTACGTGTCACATGTCTGTTTACATTCCAGCAGTTTGCTGGCGTAAGCGGAACTTCCGCTGTGTATAGCTTTGGCTTTTGACTCTCTCTCTAAGGAGGCGGCAAGGAGAGACGACATGTTTCTTTGTCCTGATTTATGCTTAATAAATCCATAGCTTGTAGTATGTATCCACAAGCCTCACGCCTCTTCTGTTTGTGCAGTTTGCTCTGCTGATATAGTGTGCTCATGTCAGCAGACATGAGTCACTGATTTACATCGGAGCCAGAGGTCAAGGGATCTTCGCACGATCCAGGGGGGGGGCTAAAATACCCAATTTCCATGCTGTTAATGCCACTAAAGGCACGGAACCTTAAACTGAGCCTGGAATATAATTGGCCGCCGATACAAATCCCATAGTACTGATATGATAGATTCAAAATGCCTAGCTCCTGTCAGCATTCCAACAGCATCATTCTGCACTGGCTGAAGTTACCGAATGTTTTTCAAGAGCAGTTCTATGTAAAGCACATTACAGTAGTCTAATCTGGAGGTTACTAGAAGATGAGTGACTTTGGCACTGTTCACCTTTGTCCGTAAGAGCTATAAGGCGCATGCTGCATGCACTGTATCTCCAAGCAGTGAGAATGGTACCTGGAATAAAGGTCACTGGAGACTCTGGTGTCTTTTATGGTATATATAGCATTATTTGCACATATGTACAACCTAGGCATAAGATGGAAGGGCTCACAGCTGTAAAGACTTTTCGCAGGGGAGAGACATGCTATTTTGCTGTGAGTTAGCATTTTCTTTCCTCCTGTTGGGCTCTTCCTGTGTTCTTATCAGCAAGGGACCATGGTTTCCAGACAGTCACCCATCAGGCACTGATCAGACCCAGAACTGAAGGAGCATCTCCACCCCCATTGTCCAGCCAGACACTGAGGTCCAGCTCTGAGGTCCTTCTGGCGGTTCCCTCCCTGCGAGAAGGGAGGTTACAGGGAACCAGGCAGAGGGCCTTCTTGGTAGTGGCACCTGCCCTGTGGAACGCCCTCCCATCAGATGTCAAGGAAATAAACAACTATCTGAATTTCAGAAGAAATCTGAAGGCAGCCCTGTTTAGGGAAGTTTTCAATGTTTGATGTTTTTAATACTCTGGAGCTGCCCAGAGTGGCTGGGGAAACCCAGTCAGATGGACGGGGTATTATTATTATTATTATTATTATTATTATTATTATTATTATTATTAAACCACTTAGCAGGGGGTTAACCAGACTGGAATAGATGGGATAGCAGGCTTGTTGGTTTTTGAATGTCTGGTATAGAGTTTTGTTGTTCTGTATGGGACAATGACAATAAAGATTATTGTATTGTATTGTATTGTATTGTATTGTATTGTATTGTATTGTATTGTACCGTATCGTATTGTAGGAGGAGAGCAGCTTCTGCTCCCACTCTGGGGCCTTGTTTGTGTCTGCTTCTACCCCTTTAAAAGCTAGCAAAGGCTAGAAAAGATGCCCATTTTATTCACACGGATCCTGGGCTGCTCTGACCCACAACTGGGCAGAGGTGCAATGATAGAAGATTCACATGCCAATTTTCAGCCAAGGTCCTCAAAGTAGCTTACAACAGGGGTCCTCAAACTCTCCCCTCCCCCTCGCACTCCATGGCCACTTGAAAATTGCTGAGGGCTTTAGCAGACCACTTAATTGTTTCCTCCACACACACCCCAGTTTGCTGTAGCCTTTGCAGTGTTCTGTTCTGTGCATGAACTTTAATTGTATTTTTATTGCTTCTTTTATAACTTACGTTTTGCATTTTATCACATTCCACAGAATTAAGGCCGCAATACAAAGAATTGCAAGGAATAAGAGCAGGAACTAAAATACAATTAAAAATCAATATGTTTAATGGGGTGGGGGTAGCCTCTCCCATCTTCACTCATTCTGAGAGCTTGCTGAATGGGAGATATGATAGCCATCTTCCAATATCTAAAGGGCTCTTCGCATGAAGGAACAAGCTTGTTTTCTCCTGCTCCAGAGAGTAGGACACGAACCAATGTCTTCAAGCTACAAGAAAGGAGATTCCGACTCAACATCAGGAATAACTTTCTGATGGTAGGAGTATTGTAAGAATTCTAAGGTCTCAAATATAGAATAAATATTCATAACTGCGCACATATCTAAATATATAGACCATGTGTCTGAAATAGTACAGGAGAGCAATCCTGATGCCATTTTGACTCTCCCAATGACCTGAAATATTCTCGTCACCTTGCCAATAAAGGTCCGTATAGTTAAAGCTATGGTTTTCCCAGTAGTGATGTATGGAAGTGAGAGCTGGACCATAAAGAAGGCTGATCGCCGAAGAATTGATGCTTTTGAATTATGGTGCTGGAGGAGACTCTTGAGAGTCCCATGGACTGCAAGAAGATCAAACCTATCCATTCTTAAGGAAATCAGCCCTGAGTGCTCACTGGAAGGACAGATCCTGAAGCTGAGGCTCCAATACTTTGGCTACCTCATGAGAAGAGAAGACTCCCTGGAGAAGACACTGATGCTGGGAAAGATGGAGGGCACAAGAAGAAGGAGACGACAGAGGACGAGATGGTTGGACAGTGTTCTCAAACCAACATGAGTTTGACCAAACTGCGGGAGGCAGTGGAAGACAGGAGTGCCTGGCGTGCTCTGGTCCAGGGGGTCACGAAGAGTCGGACACGACTAAACGACTAAACAACAACATCAACAAGGGAGGCAAATGTCTTTTTGCTTACACAAGGAGAAGGGGACGACAGAGGACGAGATGGTTGGACAGTGTTCTCGAAGCTACCAGCATGAGTTTGACCAAACTGCGGGAGGCAGTGGAAGACAGGAGTGCCTGGCGTGCTCTGGTCCATGGGATCACGAAGAGTCGGACATGACTAAAGGACTAAAGAACAATTTTTTTATTGATGGGGGGGGTCAGCTGCCCCTCCCTGCTCCCCCATTAGCTATGCCCATGTTGAACTAAATAACTCGGGGTCCCTTCCAACTCTACAATGCCACGCTTCTATAATGGGGTTTCCTATTTCTCGCAGTCTTTTTCAATGCAAGCTGTTCTTCCCGTTTCTGGCCAAGGGACGGAGCAGCTCAGAACGCCAGACAAGACGGTCCCCTATAATGAAACATCTTTGCGTGTGCGCGCAATGCGCGTTGAGAGGGAGGCGTGATCTTGCTGCGCTCGGCTTTCCAAGGGTTAAAAATGAAGTGCTCTGGATTCCTAGAGAGGACAGTTTCATGGTCCTCCAGATCAAAAGCCCCTCCCTCCAAAGTCCCTTCCTGCAAGAGGAGGGGGCCACGGCTTTTGTGTCTCTCCCCTCTAAGTGCTGCGTCGGCGGCGGCTTAAGGGATCTGGTGAGTCTTCCCTCTCTTCTCCAATAGTGTGCATTTGGGAGAAGTGGCGGGGGGGTCCCCAGGGCTGCAGGGGGAGGGTGCATGCCCCCCCCGGTCAGCTAATGCATGGGGGAAGCCCCCTCCAAGACACAACCCCCAAATCCGGGAGCAGAGGTTCCTCTCCGCTTCCCCTCTGCAAAGCCAGGCAGGGGGCGAGTTTTACATTTAGGTCTGCAACTGTATACTTCTGTATTTGTATCAATTCGCAGCTTGGGGAGGGATATTGGGGTCAGGAGAAAAGAAAATGGAATGCAAATAAACCGATGAATGAAGAAGTCACATTTATTAACAAGGAGCACAGGAATAATAAATGATACAAAGAGAGAGAGACCAAGCCTTCTCATGTCGTTTGCATATCACACACACAAAAATAGCACAATACATTTGCAGCAATATCTACAACGTGTGGTTCGTTTTCAGTGGTCCGTGTAGAAGTTCTTGGTTCGTGAATTGGTTTAAACAAAGGCGGAAACAAAGGAGGGAACAGGATAGTGCAGAGTTAACAGGTAACACTCAGCATTACAAATGCTATGCCTGGGGACTCAGGTTAATTATGTGTAATAGTGATTTTTCCTCTTACGTTACCAATGAAACAATATGAAGTGTTGGTCTTTTGATGAATATGGGGTGGGGGGTGTCAAAGCGAATATAATTAAAATTTAGATCGACCAGATGGAGCAAAACGCTGACTTTGTGTGTGCACACGTGTGTTTGAGGGTTAATTTTATTCTCAGAATGTTGTAATGTCTGTGTTTAGTTATGCAAAAACCTCAAGGGAGAAAACTACCCTGCAAATTCCAACAAGTCCCACCTCCCCCCCCCTTTGTTGAGGCTTTATTTCCCCCCCCAACCTTGAGGATTTATTCATTGTTGTTCTGTTTGTTATGATTACTACTATAATTGCTACTACTACATTTATTATCCATGGCAGGTTACAACCATTAAGAAATATTCAATATTGAAAAGTGTCAGGAAATTATAGCCACAGGAACAGGGCAGGTCCTGAAAACCCATGTCTCGTGTGCCAGGGGAAGGAGGGGATTTTGTTTTTTTGTTTTTTTTAATAATAATATTTTATTAAGTTTAACAATAAGGAAAGACATCACCAAACAAAGGACAATAAAAGCACAAAACCAAGATTTCACAATACATAAAATACCTAAAATACAAACATTTAACCTAAAAAAGAGAAAAGAAGAAAAAAAAACACCAGTCAACACACAAAAGTAAAATAAGAAAAAACACAAGTCACTCTTTTCTAATTATTCAACATTGATTAACTTATTTTCCTGACTTCCTCACGTCTCCCTTTTTTGTATCCCTTTTTGACAGTTGGTTCAGCAAATTCATATCCTACCACTTTGCCCTTAAGTATCCTACCTCCCAAATTTATAATTTCAAACTTTCACTCTCGTCACTAAAACCCCTTCATTTCATTTCAATGTCATCAGCATTCATACATTTTACACTGCTTCTGTAAATAAATTTTAAATTTCCTCCAATCTTCTTCCACCAACTCTTCTCCCTGGTCTCGGATTCTGCCAGTCATCTCAGCCATTTCCATATAGTCGATTACTTGCATCTGCCATTCTTCCAAGGTGGGTAATTCTTGTGTCTTCCAATGCTTTGCAATGAGTATTCTTGCTGCTGCTGTAGCATTCATAAAGAAAGTTCTATCCTTCTTTGGAAGGAGGGGATTTTGAACCAGTTTCTGAGTCGCCTTCAAGGGCAGTTGCACAGAGAGCGCATTGCAGTAATCCAATTCTGACCCACACTGACTGTGGCTGGCAAACTAGCTGGAAATGGACACTGCTAGTCACTGAGGCCGCCTGAGCCTACATGCTTGTGTGTGGGTAGAGGGACTTGGGTGGCGCTGTGGTCTAAACCACTGAGCCTTGAGGCTTGCCGATCAGAAGATTGGGAGTTCGAATCCCCGCAATGGGGTGAGCTCCCGTTGCTCTGTCCCAGCTCCTGCCAGCCTAGCAGTTTGAAAGCACGCCAGTGCAAGTAGATAAATAGGTACCACTGTGGCAGGAAGGTAAACGGCATTTCTGTGTGCTCCGGCTTCCATCATGGTGTTCCGTTGCGCCAGAAGCGGTTTAGTCACACTGGCCACGTGACCTGGAAAGCTGTCTGTGGAAAAATGCCGGCTCCCTCGGCCTGAAAGCGAGATGAGCGTCACAACCCCATAGTCGCCTTTGATGGACTTAACCATCCAGTTTCCTTTACCTTTTTGGGTGGGTTAAGCTATATAACATTGTTATTATTAACCCCCTAACTCTAACGCTAACCCGTTCTTCACCCAAAATTCCCAGGGCAGATTACGACATTAGAACACAGTATTAAAAACAGTTTTTTATATAAAAAAAACTGTTTTACAAGCACAGTCCTACAATCATAATTACAGTACAGTACTGTATTCTGCTCTGGTCAGACCTCACCTGGAGTACTGTGTCCAGTTCTGGGCACCACAGTTCAAGAAGAACACTGACAAACTGGAACGTGTCCAGAGGAGGGCAACCAAAATGGTCAAAGGCCTGGAAACGATGCCTTATGAGGAACGGCTAAGGGAGCTGGGCATGTTTAGCCTGGAGAAGAGGAGGTTAAGGGGTGATATGATAGCCATGTTCAAATATATAAAAGGATGTCACATAGAGGAGGGAGAAAGGTTGTTTTCTGCTGCTCCAGAGAAGCGGACACGGAGCAATGGATCCAAACTACAAGAAAGAAGATTCCACCTAAACATTAGGAAGAACTTCCTGACAGTAAGAGCTGTTCGACAGTGGAATTTGCTGCCAAGGAGTGTGGTGGAGTCTCCTTCTTTGGAGGTCTTTAAGCAAAGGCTTGACAACCATATGTCAGGAGTGCTCTGATGGTGTTTCCTGCTTGGCAGGGGGTTGGACTCGATGGCCCTTGTGGTCTCTTCCAACTCCATGATTCTATGATTCTACTTCTTTACTTGTCCAAGTGCTAGAAAATGAGATGGAAGCGGGGGGGGGGGAGAGAAACTTTTTAGGACCCTGAGGTTAAGATCCACATTATAGCCTAAGTGCCCAAATTGAACTAGGTACAATTCAGTCACTTGTCAGTCACAGTTCTGACTTCATTCATTGACTGAAAACACTGAAAGGCAGGAGCAACCCTGGAGAAAACTGGACACACACCCCAACCCAACGCCCACCACTGATTTGCAACACCAGACTTCCGGGTGGAGTGGGGAGGTTAAAAGGGGGGAAGTAGTTGGTCTGATGTGAATGATTTTTATACTAAGGGGAGGCTGAAGTTCTGTTTATTTTTGTCTATTTGTTAATTAGGGGGTCTGAGTATTGCTTTTTTATTATTTGAGTATTTTTTGCATTGATATTATGTTATGAAATATTAATATATTATATGGTTCCCCCATTCCCCCCACCCCATGGTAATATGTATTGTGTGTGTCTGTTTGTTTGTTTTTTGTGTATGCTGTAAGTCGCTTGGAGACCTTTGGGTGACAAGCAGATAGTAAATCTAACAGTTGAAATGAAATGAAGTGATTCATATAATAGAAATTGCTTGAGCTGCCTGCACATTTTGCATTGTAGCATTCTTTCTTTCTTTCTTTCTTTCTTTCTTTCTTTCTTTCTTTCTTTCTTTCTAAAGAAAGCTCAGAGTCCGGGCTATGGTGCAACCCAGCTCTGGTTCCTAGCAGGACTTATCCACACTTGCTCAGGCAACATTTTTCTTCTCCTGACAGTGTATTAATTTTATGATAATGTCATTGCTTTGTAGAACTTGCTGGCACCCTTAATTGGGAAAAGCAGGACGTGGCAGAAGACAAAAGGATTCCTTCAGATCTCCTGGAGACTTCCTGAGAGCACAGATGGATGAGCAAGACTCGCCTGGGCCTCAAGCAGGAAGAGGCAATACCATCCAAACCGGGAGCATCGGAGGATTCTGGGAAAACTCAGTGCAGAAGATCCTGAGAGAGGAGGACACCCTCAGCTCAGATGTGCAGAGCCAGCAGTTCAGGCAGTTCTGCTACCAGGAGGCCAAAGGACCCCGAGAGGTTTGCAGCCGACTCTACCACCTTTGTCGTCAGTGGCTGAAGCCAGAAAGGCATACGAAAGCTCAGGTGCTGGACCTGGTGATCTTGGAGCAGTTCTTGGCTGTCCTTCCACCGGAGATGGAGAGCTGGGTGAGGGAATGTGGAGTGGAGACCAGTTCCCAGGCAGTGGCCCTGGCCGAAGGTTTCCTCCTGAGTCAGGCAGTGGAGAGAAAGCAGGCCGAGCAGCAGGTGAGAGAGACTTTCATCCTGATGGGCTCAGAACATGAGGGAAGGTACTCTAATGATCGCCTGTCCTTTTTTGGAAAACATCCAAGGAATGATAATCGGATATACCTTGCCTCTGCTGTTCCTTTAATAATCATTCTCCCCTTTCTTTGTTTGCAATCTTCGTTACTGATTCAGGGAGCGAATCTGTTTGTAGAATTGAGCATGGATTACTCTGAGGCAGAGACATGGGACACCAGACAGAGGCCACTGGGTAAGGGTGAATGATTTTCTCTCTCAGTTTGGTCACATTCTGTTGATTTTGAAACTAATCCATGGGGTCCTTTAATCTTTTGGGGGAAGACACTTGAAGCCACAGGCCCCAAGGAGAGGGGATGTATTTTTACACAACTAAAATATGAAATGGGTACAAATGTCAAAACGCCCTCAGCAGGTGAGACTTTTTCTAAGGCCCATTTGTACAGTGGTACCTCGGGTTAAGAACTTAATTCGTTCTGGAGATCTGTTCTTAACCTGAAACTGTTCTTAACCTGAGGTACCACTTTAGATAATGGGGCCTCCCACTGCCACTGTCCCGCCGCTGCGAGATTTCTGTTCTCATCCTGAAACAAAGTTCTTAACCTGAGGTACTATTTCTGGGTTAGTGGAGTCTGTAACCTGAAGCGTCTGTAACCCGAGGTACTACTGTAGTTAAGAGATGCACCGCTTAACCTTTGAGAAGCATGCACTAAAGGCTGCCCACCTGCCCTTGTTTTTCACAGGTGACAGAATGATGCTGGCAAGACCTTCTCATCCATCTTTTCATCGTGGCAGAGGGGAAGCAGCGGCTGTGGAACCAGATCAGGTAGGGGGAAGAAGCATTGTGGGAGAAGAGGCAGAGGACTGGGGCAGTCAGCGCACCACTGGGCCCAAACAAATCTCTCTCCTCTGGGCTTCTGTCAGAGCTTCCCTTAACAATGGCTGAAAATGCCATTCATGGCGGTTCATGTGCTGAGAATAAAAAACAGCCGCCTCACTGTAACTAGCTTTCTAATTGTCGCTAGTATTATTTCTCAATAGTTGAAGTTTTTATTTATATGTTTATCGTTTAATGCTAAAGTACACTTCTATGCAGTTTTACAAACCATGAAAAACAGTGGCCAGGATTCACCTAATCAGCTCCATCAGTTGCAAAACAGGGCTTCCCCCCTCCCCCCATGCACTCCTTGAATTTTATTTATTTATTTATTTATTCATACATACATACATACATACATACATACATACCCCGCCCATCTGGTTGGGTTCCCCCAGCCACTCTGGGTGGCTCCCAACAGAATATTAAAAACACAATAAAACATCAAACATTAAAAACTTCCCTAAACAGAATTGCCTTCAGATGTCTTCTAAAAGTCAGATAGTTGTTTATTTCCTTGACGTCTGATGGGAGGGCATTCCACAGGGCAGGTGCCACTACCGAGAAGGCCCTCTGCCTAGTTCCCTGTAACCTCACTTTTCGCAGGGAGGGAACCACCAGAAGGCCCTCAGAGCTGGACCTCAGTGTCTGGGCTGAATGATGGGGGTGGAGACCCTCCTTCAGGTATACTGGGCTGAGGTCGTTTAGGGCTTTAAAGGTCAGCACCAACACTTTGAATTGTGCTCGGAAACGTACTGGAAGCAAATGTAGGTTTTTCAGGACCGGTGTTATATGGTTTCGGCTTTAGGACATTGGGAGGGTACCCCCCACAGAACAGCACAAGGGGAGAGTAAAGAGGAGATCCTTCCACCTGGAAAGCTTGCACAGACAGTATGATTGAGGAACACAATGTGGTGTTCCACCCATTTACACAAAGATTAACAAGCATCATTAAAATACACAATAAAAGAATTCCATTAAAACGTTAAAATAAACATCCAAAACTTAAAATGTGCAGCAAAACAATATCATCAAAGCAACACAGCAATTATCAGGGAGAAAATGGCAGAGAAATATGTAGCAGATAATTTTTATGCTGTCTCAGAGGAGGACATTTCCCTTTTTCTTTTAGGGTCCAGTGCGCTTTGAAGATGTGGCTGTTTATTTCACAGATGAGGAGTGGGCATTGCTGGATCCTGACCAGAGAGCTCTGCATAACAAAGTCATGGAGGAGAATTGTGGGATCATGGACTCTCTTGGTAAGGCTCCCTGTTGGATCATAGTATCTGTTTTGAAATTCAATACGTATTTCTATGTCATGAAGTGCCAATATTTTGACATAGCTCAACAGTGCCACCCAAATCATTTGGGACACTTAACACCTCCACAGCTAACCTTGAATGGAGGGCTATTTATTGTTTCATTGGTGAATATTCTTCCTCTGGTTATACCTTTTAAAACAGTCCTCTCTGAACCACCCCACCCAGGCCTTCAGAGTTGTTAGGCGTGTTGAAGAAACTTCTCTCAAGTTTTTTGGTTTTGCTTCTGTCAGTTTTTGGTTGACCAAAGAAACGACTGACATTGAAGATGCAGCAGATTCCATGATGGAGCCAAACAAAATCCCTCCCAGAAAAGAACCAGGTTTTTCAAATCTCAGGTTCCCATAAATATGTCAGCTAATGGCAGTCAACAAAGGCAGTGAACCCTGTAGGAAGACCTCACATCTAAATCCAATCAGTTCTTCCTCTTTCACAAGCATTAATTAGCAGTGTTCAATAATTTGGGGCTACATTATTTTCTTGAGGCTCTAATCCATTTCTCCATTTGCTGCAGGTGGGGATGAATTGGAAATTAAGAACAAGGTAGTTCGCAACAAAATTCACACAGTGGAGAAGCCATCTAAATATTTGGAACGTGGAGAGAGCTTCAGTCAGAGCTCCCATTTCGCTTCCTATCAAAGAAGTCCCCTTGGGAAGAAACCCTATCAGTGCCTGGAATGTGGAAAGAGCTTTAATACAAGCAGAAACTTCCGTCGACATCAAAGTATTCACCGTGGGGAGAAACCGTTCCATTGCCAAGAGTGCGGAAAGAGCTTCAGTCAGAAAGAAAGTCTCACTTCTCATCAGAGAATTCATACAGGGGAGAAACCGTATCATTGCTTGGAATGTGGAAAGAGCTTCAGTCGAAGTCACCGCCTCACTTCCCACCAAAGAACTCATAGTGGGGAGAAACCATATCTCTGTTTGGAGTGCGGAAAGAGCTTCAGTCGGAGCGACCGTCTCACTTCTCATCAAAGAATTCATACAGGGGAGAAACCATATCAGTGCTTGGAATGTGGGAAGAGCTTCAGTCAGAAGGAAAGTCTCACTTTCCATCAAAGGATTCATACAGGGGAGAAACCGTATCAGTGCTTGGAATGTGGGAAGAGCTTTAATACAAGCACAAACTTCCGTCGACATCAGAGAATTCACAGCGGGGAGAAACCCTTTCAGTGCCAAGAGTGTGGAAAGAGCTTTAACACAAGCACAAAGTTCCATAGCCATCAAAGTATTCACCGTGGGGAGAAACCATTTCAGTGCCAAGAGTGTGGAAAGAGCTTTACCTGGAAGGAAAGTCTCACTTCCCATCAAAGAATTCATACAGGGGAGAAACCCTATCAGTGCTTGGAATGTGGGAAAAGCTTTAATGTGAGCACAAACTTCCGCCGACATCAAAGTAGTCACCGTGGGGAGAAGCCGTTTCAGTGCCAAGAGTGTGAAAAGAGCTTCAGTCAGAAGGAAAGTCTTCTTTCCCATCAAAGGATTCACACAGGGGAGAAGCCATATCATTGCTTGGAATGTGGAAAGAGCTTCAGTCAGAGCGCACCTCTCACTTCTCATCAGAGAATTCATACAGGGGAGAAACCCTATCAGTGCTTGGAATGTGGAAAGAGCTTCAGTCATAGGTCCAATCTCACGGCCCATCAGAGAATTCACAGTGGGGAGAAGCCATACCACTGCTTGGAATGTGGAAAGAGCTTCAGCCAGAGCTCCTACCTCACTTACCATCAAAGAACTCACAGTGGCGAGAAACCTTATCAGTGTTTGGAGTGTGGGAAGCGATTCACCTGGAAGAAAAGTCTCACTTCCCATCAAAGAACTCACAGTGGGGAGAAACCCTATCAGTGCTTGGAATGTGGAAAGAGTTTCAGCCAGAGCTCCAATCTAACTACCCATCAAAGAACTCACAGTGGCGAGAAACCATATCAGTGGCTGTGTACGGATTTAATTTTAGGAGACTTTCATTAGTATGCAGGTGAGGACTGCAACGGTGTTCTTGTCATTTGCCCACCCGGCACAGAAGTTGACCTTGTCTCTCAAAACCATGGAGTGCACAGTCAGTATTTTTTCATACCATGTACCTAGATCTGTGAGGTGCAAGCCGTTGGCCAAGATGTGATTTGGCAACACTCAGCTCTCAATGCTGAGCTTTCCTTTGAAGACGCTGACGTAGTTCCGCTTCTAGAGCCTCCAGATTGCAAATTTGTGGTGCTCCTGACCTCCGCTGTTCCTCAACATGTCTAGGATGCTGGTGGTATCAACTGAAGCTCTTCCTGGTATCTGCTAAACGCACACAGGACATCTGTCAAAAACTCCACAAGTTTTCCTCTGTTAGAAGGTTAAGTAAAGGATTCCCCTGTCCTCCTTTGATCATTGAAAGTACATAATGAGTGCATGCCGGGAGCAAAGAACTGTATCTATGAGGAAAAAAGAGTTCTCTTAACCACTACACCACGCTGAGAGCCACTGAGAGCGGTAGTCTCGTAATCTGGTGAACTGGGTTCGCGTCTCCGCTCCTCCACATGCAGTTGCTGGGTGACCTTGGGCCAGTCACACTTCTCTGAAGTCTCTCAGCCCCACTCACCTCACAGAGTGTTTGTTGTGGGGGAGGAAGGGAAAGGAGAATATTAGCCTCTTTGAGACTCCTTCAGGTAGTGATAAAGTGGGATATCAAATCCAAACTCTTCTTCTCTGTTCATTAAATCTCAAAGGTGGTTGGGAGCAACAGGAAGCAAATTTGTTTGCTTCAGCCAACTTCACTTCTCCTCTGCACATGTCAAGACACGTGGAAGGAGGCTTAAATTGAACCGAGACTCTGAACAACACAGCTCGCCCCAGTGGCAGCATCCGACTCATTTTTCCATGCCGTGTGGATAGGGCACCAGATCTTGACTCGTGGGACATTTTCGTCAGTGTCTCACATATATTCCTTGAGACGGTGACACTGATCTACTTCCTGCCCAGTGTTAAACTGAGACTCATAACAGACGAGGTTTTTTTGAAACCATGCTGAGTGGCAGTGTCTCCAGTCAAGGTTTTGTGACCCTCTTCACGAGGCCTTGCGCCCCACAGATTGTCGGCTCTAACACCCCAAGAAGTCTTGCTCTTCTTCTCAAGATTAGGAAGCCACTTTGTCCAACGTATATCTTTTGTCTGTGTGTGTATCCTGGCTGCCAATCTGTATCACCTGTGGTCCCATCCCTTCAGCTCTTATTGAATGTGGATGTATCTATTGTAACATGAACATACACTACAAAATAGTTGAAGGTTTGTTCTGTTTACATACACTGTTAATGGTATACTAGGTTGTGAAGCCCTCCCTAGTGCTCCAGAGGATCTTCAGAAGAACGCAGAGGCATAGATGCAGATGTGTTTTAATCTTACACTGGCAATTATAATATTTTTAACTGTTTTAATTTTGCCTTTTTATTTCAATTGTTTTACTTGTTTTCAACTTTTTAATTGATAATTTTAACATTTCTAGTAAACCACGTAGATGTTTTGTTACCATCAAGTGGCATATAGGTTTTATTAAATAATAATAAATAAAGGTCAGTCCATCCCCCAATTGTAAGGGTTTTAGAAACCTACTTTTGTTTTTTGTTTTTGTGGAACCTTTGCAATACAGTCATACCTTGGATCCCAAACGCCTTGATACTCAGACGTTTTGGCTCCCGAACATCACAAACCTGGAAGTGAGTATTCCAGTATGTGAACATTCTTTGGAACCCAAACATCTGACGTGGATTACGCAGCTTCCAATTGGCTGCAGGACCTTCCTGCAGCCAATCAAAAGCCACGCTTTGGTTTCCGAACGTTTTGGAAGTTGAACAGACTTCCGGAACAGATTCCGTTCGACTTCCAAGGTAGAACTGTACTTTATATAAAAGTTTGTGAGTTGTTGTTTTTCCTGGTATCATTTCATGGAATAAGCGCCATCTATGGAAAATGGCTTCCATCTTCCAGCAACATTTTTTGCTGATGGCTCTGTGCTCTGATCTGTTGTTATTGTTGATAATATTTTTTCTTTTTTTGTATCCAATTCATTAGTAACTGAAAATAGAAAGATACCCCTCATTTATTTTTATTTTTTGAAGGAATGACCACAGTTTGCTTTTGGAAAGTTCTCAAAAGTATAAATTTGGATCATTCACACACTAACGTGGCAGCTGGGGCTTCCAGGGGGAAAGTAACTCAAAAGATACAAATATTGAAAGAAAAACCATAGGGACACCTTTCTAAAAAAAATGCATTGGACTGTGCCTGCAACATATGTTCAGATTTGGTCACCATGCGAAGAACTATGACCCTGTTCTTAGTCGGTCTCATATGTTTGGAAAGATAAATCTCTTGCTGCACCTTATCCCTGGAAGGCAAAAGGATACAGAATTTATGTATCTAAATACCCTTACTCCTCATATAAATTGCAGCCATGGACTCCTTTGAGAGGAAGAGCGGGATATAAATTTAATAAATTTGGTATTGTACTGAGTGGCAGCAAATTGTTACACAACTGAAAAACAAAACACCGTCATAGTTCCACTTCACTTTGCAGTGAACAAAGTGCACCTCTCTTTCAAATCAGAACCAGTGAAGGCGGTGACGGTCCTGTGTGAGTGTCTGGAGGCGGTTGGAGGATGGATGGCGGCTAACAGATTGAGGTTGAATCCTGACAAGACAGAAGTACTGTTTCTGGGGGACAGGAGGCGGGCAGGTGTGGAGGACTCCCTGATCCTGAATGGGGTAACTGTGCCCCTGAAGGACCGGGTGCGCAGCCTGGGAGTCATTTTGGACTCACAGCTGTCCATGGAGGCACAGGTTAAATCCGTGTCCAGGGCAGCTGTGTACCAGCTTCATCTGGTACGCAGGCTGAGACGCTATCTGCCTGCGGACTGCCTCGCCAGAGTGGTGCATGCTCTGGTTATCTCCCGCTTGGACTACTGCAATGCGCTCTACGGGGGGCTACCTTTGAAGGTGACCCGGAAACTACAACTAATCCAGAACGCGGCAGCCAGACTGGTGACTGGGAGCGGCCGCCGAGACCATATAACACTGGTCTTGAAAGACCTACATTGGCTTTCAGTACGTTTCCGAGCACAATTCAAAGTGTTGGTGCTGACCTTTAAAGCTCTAAACGGCCTCGGTCCAGTATACCTGAAGGAGCGTCTCCACCCCCATCGTTCTACCCGGACACTGAGGTCCAGCACCGAGGGCCTCCTGGCGGTTCCCTCACTGCGAGAAGCCAAGTTACAGGGAACCAGGCAGAGGGCCTTCTCGGTAGTGGCACCCACCCTGTGGAACGCCCTGCCACCAGATGTCAAAGAGAACAACAACTACCAGACTTTTAGAAGACATCTGAAGGCAGCCCTCTTTAGGGAAGCTTTTAATGTTTGATGTATCACAGTATTTTAATATTCTTTTGGAAGCCGCCCAGAGTGGCTGGGGAAGCCCAGCCAGATGGGCGGGGTATAAATAATAAATTATTATTATTATGAACAAAGACGTGAATCGCCCTGAGACCTCCGGGTATACAGCGGTATATAAATTCAATAATATTAAATAATAAATACAGGCAGGTCTTTGCTTTTCTTCTTTTCAGCCCAGCCGTATGCTAACCTGGCTTCTCTCTGCTTTGCTCAGCCTCTCCTGGGAGCAACAACAGCGATCCTGAAGGAAAAACAAGCCTGCATCTGATTGCAAATTGGGAGAATTTGTACACTTTCTGAGGCTTTACTTCAGAAGTGTCTAATCTTCAGCCCTGAACCGCAGGTTACACCATCACTGACCAGCGGCCATGCTGGTTTGGGCAGATGGAAATTTTGATCCCACATCATCTGGAGGGCCAAAGCTTCCCCATCTTATAATCTACTTGACTGGAAGCACGAATTGGTCACTGAAACCGGCATGCCCAAACAGATGAGCTATGCTTGACTTTTGCTTTGCACGTACAGTGGTACCTCGGGTTACATACGCTTCAGGTTACATACGCTTCAGGTTACAGACTCCGCTAACCCAGAAATAGTACCTCAGGTTAAGAACTTTACCTCAGGATGAAAACAGAAATCGTGCGGCAGCAGCGGGAGGCCCCATTAGCTAAAGTGGTGCTTCAGGTGAAGAACAGTTTCAGGTTAAGAACAGAGCTCCAGAACGAATTAAGTACTTAACCCGAGGTACCACTGTCTACCACAGTGGGTTTCCATGTTAAGATCAAAGAAAGTACACCGCACCAGAATTGAGGTCAGTTTGGTTTCATTTAACCGAAAGCTTTCCCGCTTGTTGGCTGGGAGATCTGCTCGCTCAGCCTTTCCCCATAATGGTGACAAGTTGTACTATAAGTAGATGATGTTGCGTTCAGGGTATATTTCGTTGGCATGGTCATGTTGTGCGGATGCCTGATGATCGTCTTCCAAAGCAACTACCCTATTCTGAACTTTAAAATGGAAAGCGTAATGCTGGTGGTCAACAAAAGAGGTTTAAAGACTCTCTCAAGGCAAATTTTTTAAAATGTATATACACTGACAACTGGGAAACACTGGCCTGCGAGCGCTCCAGTTGGAGAACAGCCTTTACCAAAGGTGTCATGGGCTTTGAAGACACTCGAACTCAGGGCGCAAGGGAGAAACGTGCTAGGAGGAAGGCACACTTGGCAAATCCACACCGTGATCAACTCCCGCCTGGAAACCACTGTCCCCACTGTGGAAGGACGTGTGGATCCAGAATTGGCCTCCACAGTCACTTACGGACTCATTGTTAAAATTGTGTTTATGGAAGACAATCTTACTCGGCTACAAAGAAGATATTCATGATTCCATAACATTCTGCATACCCCCCCCCCAAAAAAAAACATTTAGCAAGGACAAATCTGCACCATACATTCTTATACCACTTTTAACAATTGTGGCTTCCCCCTGAAGAATTTTGGGAAGCGTAGTTTGTTAAGAGTACCAAGAGTTCTTGGGAGATACACACATACACCCTTTGTTGTTGCTTAGTTGTTTAGTTGTGTCCAACTCTTGGTGACCCCCTGGACCAGAGCACGCCAGGCACTCCTGTCTTCCACTGCCTCCCGCAGTTTGGTCAAACTCATGCTGGTAGCTTCAAGAACACTGTCCAACCATCTCGTCCTCTGTCGTCCCCTTCTCCTTCTGCCCTCCATCTTTCCCAACATCAGGGTCTTTTCCAGGGAGTCTTCTCTTCTCATGAGGTGGCCAAAGTCTTGGAGCCTCAGCTTCAGGATCTGTCCTTCCAGTGAGCACTCAGGGCTGATTTCCTTCAGAATGGATGCGTTTGATCTTCTTGCAGTCCATGGGACTCTCAAGAGTCTCCTCCAGCACCATAATTCAATTCTTTGGCGATCAGCCTTCTTTATGGTCCAGCTCTCACTTCCATACATCACTACTGGGAAAACCATAGCTTTAACTATACGGACCTTGGTCGGCAAGGTGATGTCTCTACGTCTATAAAATAGACGGCTTGCCTTTTCACTCCTGTTTTCGGCACGCGGGAAACCACAGAACGAATAAAATTGGTCTGAGCCACACCTTTCCCAGGAGCAGCCAATCCACGGAGGGCGAATCCGCCCTCCATGAAACGAGGAGGGATCCAGAGCTTCTCGCGCAAACACACGTCTTCCCTCCCTCTCTCCCTCCCTCACACCAAGCAGTTTTAAGGAAAGCGATGCCCTTTAAAACCTCTCGTGTGGGAAAAGGCCCGTTGCAAGAAAATAAATGGCACCCAAGCGAGAGCAGACTCGGGACTTGCCTGCAAAGCCAGATTTTCACCTTTCACTCCCCCTCACCCCCACGCGCAAGCAACTTTCGCTGCTCCACCTGCGTTCATTCGTGGGCACTCGGCGCGCCTTCTCATTCATGCGCGCTCGGTTCATTCATTGATTCTTGCCCCAAACACGCCACGCCCACGCCCCCAACCCCCCCCCCGCGCAGGGATAGGCGTGGCTTCGG
Source organism: Podarcis raffonei (assembly GCF_027172205.1). Classification (NCBI taxonomy): domain Eukaryota; kingdom Metazoa; phylum Chordata; class Lepidosauria; order Squamata; family Lacertidae; genus Podarcis; species Podarcis raffonei. The sequence goes on along the minus strand of NC_070603.1, from coordinate 113,123,825 downwards.
CCGCCACTATTTATCGGTCGCCTGGAGCAGCTTTAGAACTTCCCTGCTTTCCCTTTCGCGCGGGTGCTTCCTCCGCATCCACAGTTTCGCCATCTCTGGACGCTGGCCGTTGTCTGCTCTCTCTTCCCCACCCTAAAAAGTACCGGAATTGGCAGCACGCAGCGTTTTGGCAGGTAACTCCTCCTTTCCTATCTTGCTGGGTAAAAAAGCTGGGGGCTGTTTTGAGCTGGCATCTTAGGGAAATTGCTGTGCGTTAAAACTAGCTCCACTTATTATTATTATTATTATTATTATTATTATTATTATTATTATTATTATTATTATTATTATTATTCTTGCACAACCTAGTCTTCCTCCTAGCTGAATAAGGGGAGCACGGGAGGCTTGCGAGGAAAGAGCCTTTGCCGCCTCGTTGCCCCCTCCCTCAGCGTCACAGGATCCAGTTTCCTGTCTAGTATACTGGAATCCTGAATCTTCTATGAAGCTGCCTAGCTTTTACCGACCCTTTGTGAATAAACCTCAACAGTCAATAGGCTATGTTTAGTTCAGTTGCAGAGCCACAGTGGGTTTATTTTGTATTTTTACCTTCTGCCTGCTTTCTCCCCCCCCCAACCTTTTATTCCTAAGGAAAGTTCCTTCATGTGACAGCTGATGTGTGTATGTCTGCCAGCCTCAGGGTTACAGAATCTCCACCTACCTAGACACTTGGTATTCAGGCTACTGGGAGTTTAGGATCACAGTTTGTATTGACCACACACTCTTCTGAGGTCTGGGAGAGTCTCTGAGATATTGATAGACACTGGCTCAATCCCTTTTTTTAAAGTACCTGCTTTAGTGTGTTCCAGTTTTAAATATACAGTGGTACCTCGGGTTAAGTACTTAATTCGTTCTGGAGGTCCGTTCTTAACCTGAAACTGTTCTTAACCTGAAGCACCACTTTAGCTAATGGAGCCTCCAGCTGCCACCACGCGATTTCTGTTCTCATCCTGAGGTAAAGTTCTTAACCCAAAGAACTTTGGGTTCTTCTGGGTTTATTTCTGGGTTAGCGGAGTCTGTAACCTGAAGCGTATGTAACCTGAAGCGTATGTAACCCAAGGTACCAGTGTGTGTGTGTGTGTGTGTGTGTACACACAAACACACAGTGGTACCTCGGGTTACATACGCTTCAGGTTACATTCACTTCAGGTTAAGAACGGACGAATTAAGTATTTAACCTGAGGTACCACTGTGTGTGTGTGTGTGTGTGTGTGTGTGTGAAGACCCCCTCGCTGAAGAAAGTTGCAAAAATTAAGTATCACCCCTTAAAATGACACTCCCTACAAAGCCCTGCTTTGATCTATTTATCTGTCTAAATTGAGGATGGAGTTACAACTCCCACAATCCCTGTCAATTGGCCATGCTACCTGGGATTGATGGGGCAGGTGGGCACTGTGTTGGCTATGCTTGATGTAAATGGATGTCCGGAAAAACATTTCGTTTTCTTGAAATACCCTTTCCTTCCTCCTCCTCCTCCTCCAACAATTCCTCATTTTCTCACCCGCTCACCCTCAGGCTGAGTGAGTGGTTGTTGAGAACATGTGAAGAGTGTTAGAGGCCAGAAGAGGAGTTCATCTCTGTGTGGACTGTGATTTGCTGAAGCTGTCAATCAATTGATGGACTAGTTGTCTAGGTGCAAGTTTCTTTAGTGTGGAGGTACATGAGAGGTGAGATTATATCGTGTGAAATTTAATTACTCTGCTAAAGAGGTGCTCTGTTGCGTATAGCTTTGCTATAAAGTGAGGTTTTCAAGTCTTGGCTTATATATTTGAGTGGGGTTTATATATTAGTGAGGTATAAGAAAGGGCACAGGTACTTTTTGTTAGAATTCCTGCCCCATGATTGCAGTCATGGGATTGTTGTCGATCACATGATGGTGTATGTTTTCATTCCACAGAGTGGGAAGTAACGGAGACAGGATGTTTGTGTTACTGTGTTCCGTGAAGTGGGACTATTTGTCCTTTGTCCTTTTTCTCTTTGCTGTCTGATGCTAGAGAGAGAGGGAGCCATGTTGCAGTTTATATGTAAATAAAGTAAGGCAAAAAGGTAAAGGTCCATTAGGTCCAGTCGTGGCTGACTCTGGGGTTGCAGCGCTCATCTCGCTTTATTCACCGAGGGAGCCGGCATACAGCTTCATGTGGGTCATGTGGCCACCACGACTAAGCCGCTTCTGGCGAACCAGAGCAGCGCACGGAAACGCCGTTTACCTTCCCACCGGAGTGGTACCTATTTATCTACTTGCACTTTGACGTGCTTTCGAACTGCTAGGTTGGCAGGAGCAGGGACCGAGCAATGGGAGCTCACCCCATCGCCCGGATTCAAACCGCCGACCTTCTGATCGGCAAGTCCTAGGCTCTGTGCTTTAACCCACAGCGCCACCCGCGTCCTGTAAATAAAGTAGATTAGCCTAAATGCTGAGTTGCTGAGGTCTGTTACACAAGCTGCAAAGTCTGCGGATCCCTAAGTGTGCCAGTGTCTGTTGGCATCGGTCGCTGTGATGTTCGGGCTGAAGAAAGCTTTTGAAGCTCTCGAACGATCGACTAGGAGGGAGAGAACATGCCAGTCGGGCATGTGTCTCTGCCAGGGTCCTACTTGAGTGTAGGCTGAACTCCTGACACTATTTCCCTCTTTTCCTGCAGTTCCAGGAAGAGAACCACCATGGCTGCTGACAACCTCAGGAAGAGGCTTCAGGAGGAGGTGACTTGCTGCATTTGCCTCGACTTCTTCACCAATCCTGTCACCTTAGAGTGCGAGCACAGCTTCTGCTCCGCCTGCATTGCCCAGTGTCGGGGGGAATCTTCTGCCAATGCCCTCTGCCCTCTGTGTAAAAGGGCCATCCGGGCAACAAAGTCCAAGCCAAACAAGCAGCTGGGCAACTTTGCCGAGATAGCCAAGCAGCTGAGAGATCAGGAGAAGGAGGAGGCTGAAGGGAGGCGGTTCTGCAGGAGACACGGGGAGCCCCTGAAACTCTTCTGCAAGGATGACCAAGTCCCCATCTGTGTGGTGTGTGACTGGTCCAAGGAGCACAAAGGACATGAAGTGGTTCCCAAGGATGAGGCAGCCCAAGAATACAGGGTAGGTTAAGGTTACCAGATTTTTTTCAATGAAATAAATAAAAATTAAAAAAATAAATAAAATATTTTTATTAAACAATTTCAGCATGAATCCAGGGACACTTTCCTTTTTTCTTTTTTAAAAAATATTTTTATTAAACAATTTCAGCGTAACAAATTATCAGTCCAAATAATCAATTACATTATTTTTTCCCCTTCTCCCCCACACCCACTATTTCCTTCAGTTCCCCTCTCTGGTTTCTTTGCACATATTGTTCTCTGCATGTTATAAAACTGTACATATCCTTGCCTTATCTATCATGTGCTCAACTAATAAATTTGTGGATGTTTATTCAAAAACCTGCCAAGGAGTCCAGGTCATTTTGTTGTCTTTTTAGGTAATTTGTAAAGAGCTCCCATTCTTCCTTGAAGTCACAATTGTCCTTATCACGCAATTTGTATGTCAATTTGGCCAATTCTGCATAGCTCATCAATTTTTCTTGCCACTGCTCTTTCGTTGGGATTTCCTCATTCTTCCATTCTTGTGCTAACAAGACTCTTGCCGCTGTTGTACCATACATAAATAAGTTCTTTATTTTTCTTGGCAGGTCTTGTCCTACAACCCCTAACAAAAATGCTTCTGGGTTTTTTTAAAAAATGTCATTTTAAACATTTTTTCTATTCATTATATATCATTTCCCTTTTTTTTTTTTTACTTCTCTACATTCCCACCACATATGATAAAAAGTACCTTCTTTTTCTTTACATTTCCAACATATGTTTGACCCGGTTTTGTACATTTTTGCTATTTGTACTGGTTTGATATACCATCTGTACATCATTTTCATATAATTTTCTTTCAAAAGAGAACATTCTGTAAATTTCAGATCTCCCTTCCACAATTTTCCCCAGTCCTCAAATTGTATATTATGTCCTATATCTTGTGCAATTCGGGGCGGGGACACTTTTTAACTTCATACTAAACAAATGGATTTTGTCAGGGCACTGATTTGTAGAAACGGGGACGTCTGGTAACCTTAGGGTAGGTGGGACGCTGCTTCGGGGAGCAGTGAACAGGGCACGCTTTGTGTTTGTGGACAGGCAGTAAAATTGGAACGCTCTTTGGAGAGTAGCAATGCAGAGGTTTGCCATTGCCCCAGTTCCAAACAGTCCTGAGTATGTACAGGGACACTAAATGGTGACTGGCTGTCACAGACTGGCTCGATGCAGATAAATTGTAGGGGGAATCTGGTTGGGGAACCCCTAAAGCAGGCACGTCCAACAGGTAGATCATGATCTACCGGTAGATTGCTGCCTCCCCCCAAAGAAGCTCATCAACTTTGGCTCCCCTAAAAAAAGCTCAACATTAGCCCCGCACCCCTAAAAAACGGGCCTTCCTTCTCCCTAAAGAAAGCTCAACAACTTTGACCTGAACCCCCAAAAAGGGGGTAGGTCACTGCCAGGTTTTAACTCTGTGAGTAGATCGCAGTCTCTTGTGAGTTGGCCACCCCTGCCCTAAGGGAAGAAGGATCAGAGCCTGGGAGTGGCGATGTGACAACCATGAATGGTCACAGGGAGCAGACTGGAATGAGGTGGTGTTGGAAGCTGGGGAGGAAACAGGGCTTAGTGGGCAGGGAGAGTCTGTGGCAGAGAGAAGTCCAGAATCAGAGGCAGGAGCGGAGGGGGACAGAAGGCAGAGATGAGGCAGGGTGCTGAAAAGTCACGAGTATCTCCCCTCCTGCTGCGACAAGCTCCCCTCACCCCTTATCTCCCAGAACCAGAAGAGGGCTGAAATGAGCATAGCAGTGGAAGGCTGCAGGCAGGCACAGTCTCTGATTGCTTGGGGAAAGCTCTGTAGAGGAGGGGACTTAGACAGCTGTGGGAGGTGGGCACTTTCAGTCTCGGCAACTGATCAATGGGGCAAGACCCACCAGGAATGAGCTGCTGGGCTCATTAGACCTGACACTCAGCCAAGTTGGTGCATCGAGTAAAATAGATTCAGGGGTGAGGAAATTGGGGCTCCCTCCAGGTGTTACTGAACTACAACTCCCAACAGCCCCTACCATCATGGCTAGTGGTCAGGGAGGATTCAAGCTGTACCTGAGCAACGTTTATAGGGCTGAGAATTAGCCACTCCTGAAGTAAAGCCCCAGAGGGAATTGGGAAGCAAGAAGCAGAGTGAAGGGAGCTTCCATTGAAACAATAGTGACTTTTTTCTTTTCTCCCCCCCCCCTATAATTTTTATTAAATTTCTGTTTTACATTTTAGAATATTTATTTAAACAACCTTAAAATATCAGTGACTTCCCTTCTCTTTCCATGGTTCATTTTACAAAACATAAATCCCTGCATATTTTATATAAACCAAACCATTCAGTAGTCCATTATTACATCCATCAAAACTTATTTACATTGTTGAATTTATCTTAAAGCTGCCCACGTTTTCAAATAAACACAATTTTCCTCCATATATTCAGTAAACATTTCCCAATCTTCTTTAAACATATGTTCTTCTTGTTCTCTTATTCTATATGCTAGGTCTGCAAGTTGCGCATAATCCATCATCTTAAATTGCCATTCTTCTTTAGTTGGGACTTCGCTCGATTTCCATTTTTTGGCTAACGAAACACGGGCTGCAGTAGTGGCATACATAAATAACCTGGGAATTTCCATCTGAATTATCCCCAACCCAAAGGACTCTTTGTTTTTGGAAAAGCACTTTTAAACATTTTTTTTCCAATTCCTTATGGAACAATAGTGACTTTTTTCAAACCTGCTCTAACACGATTTCTCGCCCTCCTCTCCAGGATCACATCGGCAGCTTGCTGGAAGTGATGAGGAAGCAGAGAGAAGAGATACTGGTGCATATATTGAATACAGAAAAGGAAAGCCAAGACCTGCTTGTATGTGTCTCTTTTCACCAGGAACTTGTGGCGCTATTATTTTGAGCACCACGTGCCACCAAGAGTTGCCTAGTGTATCCTGAGCTCTCAGAAAGCCCCCTGAAGATGCTCTGACTTCCTAGAATGCCCTAGAAAGCTATTGTGCCTTGGGAGCATAGCTGAATGTTGTGGTTCCCTAAAGGTGGCTTAAGCACCACAATGTGATCCATAAATGGATTTTTTTTTGGGGGGTGGGGGGCAGGAGGGAAGACAGACAATGCATGCCACCCTGATCTCTTGGAAGACAGGATGGAAAATGTTGTAATTAAAGTAAATACAGTGGTACCTCTGGTTGCGAACAGGATCCATTCCGGAGGCCCTTTCGCAACCTGAAGCACTGTATCTGCGCAGGTGCGCAGCGTGAGTTGGTGCTTGTGTGCATGCGCAAAGTGCGATTTAGCGCTTCTGCACATGCGCGAGTGGTGAAACCCAGAAGTAACCCTTTCCGGTACTTCTGGGTTGTCGCAGGACGCAACCTGAAAAAACATATCACGAAGCAAACATAACATGAGGTATGACTGTAGACGTCTGACTTTGCTTTATATTTTTATTATTACCTTCATACCCCAGGTTTCCTCCAAGGAAACTCAGGGTGGCATATCTGCCATAGCTGTCAACCGTCCCTTATTTAGCGGGAAACTCCCTTATCCCAGCACCGTGTCCCGCTGCTGTCCCTTACTGATGATGCCCCTTAAATTTCCCGGGTTTCATGCTCGCCCGGCTCAGGAAGGAAGCAGTGGCTCGGAGTCCTCCGCTGCGAGAGAGAGTGCGCGGTGGCGCCGTCATCCTGGCGCGAGGAGTTCCATCGGCCCTTCCCCGCCCGAGAGAGGGGGGGGAGGGAGAGAGACTCTCACCCACGCCGCCCCAGAGGCGGCAGCGGTGATGGCAGCTGAGGAGGCAGCCTGAGAGAGGAGGAAGAGGAGGGGATGGGGAGGGATGCAGAAGGGCGCCGCCGCAACCGCCTCATGCCGGATTGACAGCATCTGTCAATCCTACCAATGTATGTAACTCTTCACAATAGCAAAATCCCTTATTTTGGCTGCTGATCCCTTATTTTCGAGGCAGCTGGTCCCTAATTTTCAAATCTATAAGTTGACAGCTATGCATATTTGCATTTCTCCCCCCCCCCCCCATTTTATCCTTGTTCGGTAGGTTAGGCTGAGAGACAGTGGCTGGCCCAAGGGCAGCCAGTTAGCATTATGGCTGAGTGGGGGTGGGTGGGATTTGAACCCTTGTCCCTCAGGTCCCTTAGTCGAGCTCTCTAACCACCACACCGCACCGGCTCCCCCTCTCTCCACCTGCTGCAGAAACGGATAGAATCAGAGCGGGAGAAAATGACAGCGGGGGTCAAGCAGCTGTACCACATTATCAAAAAGCAACTGGGCTTCATCGTGGCACAGATGGAATGGGCCAAGAAGGAGATTATGACGAAGAGGGACGCGCAAATGGCCAAACTCTCCCAGGACCTCTCCTCTCTGGGCAGCAGCATCCAAGAGATGGAGCAGATGTCTCGGCTGCCTGTGAGTGACTTCCTGCAGGTAAAATGGCTGGCTGTATTTCCCCCCAGTACAGTCGTACCTCAGAAGTCGAACAGAATCCGTTCCGGAAGTCCATTTGACTTCCAAAGCGTTCGACTTCCAAAGCGCGGCTTCTGAATGGCTGCAGGAAGCTCCTGCAGCCAATCGGAAGCCCTGTTTTTGAGGTTCGGCTTCCGAAAGAACGTTCGAAAGGTGGAACACTCACTTCCGGTTTTCGATCGTTTGGGAGCTGGAACGTTCAACTCCCAAGGCGTTCGGGAGCCGAAGCACGATTATAGTGTTGTACAGTGGTACCTCAGGTTACATATGCTTCAGGTTACAGACTCTGCTAACCCAGAAATAGTGCTTCAGGTTAAGAACTTTGCTTCAGGATGAGAACAGAAATCAGGCTCCGGCGGCGCGGCAGCAGCAGCAGGAGGCCCCATTAGCTAAAGTGGTGCTTCAGGTTAAGAACAGTTTCAGGTTAAGTACGTACCTCCGGAACGAATTAAGTACTTAACCTGAGGTACCACTGTATACAGAATAAAGCTGGGGGAAGAAGTAGTCGGGGGGGGGAGAAGATTGCCCCCCCTTTAACCTTTTCCAACTCAACAATATCCTTTTGGAGTTGAGGTGACCAGAACTTTATACAGGACTCCAAATGCAGTCGCACCACAGATTTGTATAAGGCATGGGTAGGCAAACTAAGACCCGGGGGCCGGATCCTGCCCAATTGCCTTCTTAATTGGGCTCGTGGATGTTCTGGGAATCAGAGTGTTTCTACATGAGTAGAATGTATCCTATTTAAAATGCATCTCTGGGTTATCTGTGGGGCATAGGAATTCGTTCATTCCCCCCCCCCCTTCAAAATAAAATCTGGTCCCCCACAAGGTCTGAGGGACAGTGGACCAGCTCCCTGCTGAAAAAGTTTGCTGGCCCCTGGTATAAGGGCATGCATTAGGATATTGGCAGTTTTTGTTTTCTTTCCCAGCGATCCTTAGCTAGAAATTTCAAACCCCCAATGCATCCTTACTCCAGGGGGCATTCAGGTTCTGTGGGGGTCTCCTTAGCAGCCTGCGGCAGGGCACTCAGTTCCCTCTTCTCCCTCTCCCCCCTATAGGACGTTGCAGGCACCTTGCAAAGGTAAGTGGGTCCCGTTCGTTCTGTTTCACATTCGATTTACCTTGAATGGCTTTGCACAATAGGGGAAGTTGCTGCTGCAGCGCTGTTTAACCTGTTCCTTCCCCAGTTGTATTTGTACCTGGCTCAGCTCTTCCAAAGGACCACCCAGCTTTGCACAGGGAAGAAGGTGGTGGTGAAGGAATCTCCTCTTCCTTTTAATTTCACTTGCTGAAGGTCAATTGGCTTGTCCTTAAAGGGGCGGCACTTCCTGTGAGAGGGGGATGATCTGTTGGACTATTCTTGGGATGGTGTGGGATGAACTTATTGGCAAACCTATTTGGTGTTTCACAACTTTCTGACTAGTTGCAGGACCTTACCCAGACCCAGCAGAGTAAACGCAGAATCCACGGAAGCAATTGGTGACTTGGCTGCAGACAGGATAGATGAACTTGTAGTTAGGTGTTTATTATATACAGTGGACTATTTACAGGAACAGAACACAGATCTTTTGCTAGCTTTCTCTGACACGACTCACAACTCCTACACTGACACAGAACTCTGAACCTCTGAACACTGAACTAACACATTCCAGTTAGTAGGCCAGTAATTATCACTCCCTCGAGAGAGCTTGACCAATCAGGGAGCTTTCTGCATGTCTCTGTTATCACCAGGAAGACTTACTCCTTCAGATTGCCTTCTGGCTGTCTGCCAAACCTTAATTGACTCTGTGTGAGTAGCTGCACGTACACAGTTTCCCAACAGAACTTTAGATAGTCTTGAAGCCCAGCTGCTTATTATGGTGTCTTCTTCTCCACTAAGTAGCCCGCAAGGCAGGAAGGATGGAGTGTGACCTACAGTACAAAAATGACCCAAATTGTGCCAGTTTTCTGTCCCTGTGAGATGGGCTTATTGGTGTTCACCTTCCTTCCTTCCTTCCTTCCTTCCTTCCTTCCTTCCTTCCTTCCTTCCTTTTTCTGTCCATTTCTCTCTTTTCCTGCCACTGTGATTAATAATCTGTCCAGATAAAGGGATAAATCATCATTATAGGCTCTTTTTCTCTTTCTCCAGGAGCAAGGAGGTCAAGTTTAAAAACGTAGCCGCTTTCCCTCCAAAACTAAAATGGAAAACTTGGGAGTTTTGGGACATCACTGCCATTTTGCAGAAGTTCACAGAGAAATTCAAAGGTATCGGAAGGGTTTGGGGTGGGGAATCGGCTGCCAAGCAAGGGAGGGAGGGTGGAATTGGCGGGGGAATGAGGGTTTGTAGGAGATTCTCTCAGATGAAGGGGAGCTCAGGCAACAGTGAGGAGGCCATTTTTTATTTCTACCAGAAGCCCAGCTTCCTGCATCTGGAAGTAACTGCTTCCTAGGGTATTGTTGCCTTGCAGCAGAGGAGCACAGAGAATGCCTAAGGAAGTTTGGATTCTTCTCTCCTGTCAGCCCCTCGATGAAAGAAAGAAGGCCCTGCATTGTCAGCTAGGAACCTGGAAATGGCAGTGTTATAAAGCCATAACACACACATACACCTTAACCAGACTCGAAGTGAAGGTGACTGGATTTCATGGGCAAACCAGGATCCATCCTATAGACTTTTGGCGTTGGAAGGCACCCAAAAGCTCTGTTCAGTTGACTATTTATTTATTCACTTAATTTCCTTTATGAATCGCTTCTCATAAAGCTTCCCAAAGCAATTTCACAAGAAAAACATATACAGACTGGCTTATCCACGCCTCCCCTTGTTCTGCTGCTTCCGTCACCCTCCTGGGGGGAAAACGACTCTTTAGTGCTCAATCGGAGCTAACAGGAATTTGGGTTTTCCCCAGATTGCCAAAATCTACTGGTACCACATTCCCGATAGGTGGTCCTGCAACCTTTGATTAAAAGCCCTCTTAACAAAAGGGGGGGGGTGTCTATCGGTTACTGGTTTTTACACATGGGGTGGTTTTCTGTTCATTTGAAGCACTCCTTTGATCTCACTCCCCCATTTTCTTCTACAGGCAATCTGATATCTGGATATTCACTGCGTAAAGGTAAATTTCAGGCAGCAAAAGGTGGTGTTGAGGTACCTCTCAATAGCTTGACCACCTATTTCTTTGTTCACTCACTTTAAATCCAGGGTGGGAAACTGGATTGAGAAGTAGCCACAGAGTGTTTGTTGTGGGGGAGGAAGGGAAAGGAGAATGTTAGCCGTTTTGAGACTCCTTCGGGTACAGTGGTGCCTCGCAAGACGAAATTAATCCATTCCGCGAGTCTCTTCGTCTTGCGGTTTTTTCGTCTTGCGAAGCACAGCTATTAGCGGCTTAGCGGCTATTAACGGCTTAGCGGCTTTAAGAAAAAGGAAACAAACTCACAAGAACTCGCAAGACGTTTCGTCTTGCGAAGCAAGCCCATAGGGAAAATCGTCTAGCGAAGCAACGCAAAAACCGAAAAACCCTTTCGTCTTGCGCGTTTTTCGTTTTGCGAGGCATTCGTCTTGCGGGGCATCACTGTGGTGATAAAGCGGGATATCAAATCCAAACTCCTCCTCCTCTTCTCTTCTTCTGCAGCGAAAGTGTCTCTGAACCCAGCCACGGCCCATCCTCGGCTCATCATATCCGAGGACCTGAGAAGTTTGGCGCTGGCAGAAAGGCCGCAGGCTCTTCCTCTCGGCGCTGGCCGATTTGAGCGCTGGCCCTGCGCTCAGTGCCGGGAGTCCTTCAGCTCTGGCAGAAGCTACTGGGAAGTCGAAGTGAGGAACGAGGGCGCCTGGGCTCTGGGCATCTCAAAACCGCTTGTGGCAGTCAGGAAAGATGCACAGCCTTCCCCGGAAGCCGGCGTCTGGGCTATTGGGAGATGGGAGGGTCAGTACAGGGCTGTTGTCCCACCACATTACCCTTTCCTGTATCCGAGCAGGGAGCCCCAAAGAATACGAGTGGCCCTGAATCTGGATGCTCAACAGGTGGCTTTTTTTGATGCTGAGGCGGCAAGCCTGCTGCACACTTTCTCCTTAGCCGAATCCTCGTCCGACACCTTCTGCCCCTTCTTTTGGATCTGGAAAAAATCCCATCTCCAACTCTGCCCGTGAGAAAGGAGAGCGGTCTCTGTTGTTGATCTATTTTCTGCTCCTTCCCTCCGGCTGCTCCCAATGCAAGCTAACAACAAACCTCCAGACCAAAAGGCTGGCTATTCTTCCACACTCTAAGGTTCTGTTTTTTCACAAAACAGAAGCTGCCTCTCTTTGAAATCGGTGTAAATGCTTTTTAATGTTTGATTTTACCTTACAGAACGAGCAGCCTTGGAGGTTTCTTTAGAACCATGGAAGTTTTATATATATATTCTTAACACACAAATAAAAAGAATAAAGGATCGTTACTCTCAAGGTGGCCTGAGCTTTATTTGTTGTGGAAAGTCCAGGATCTGAAGCATCTGTTGCTGCTTTTCTGTGGCTAAATGTTTTTGACTTTAAGAGCTGTTTGACAGTGGAGCAGTCTCCCTTCGGAGGTTGTGGGTTCTCCTTCCTTGGAGGTTTTTAAGCAGAGATTAGATGACCCGTCTGTCCTGGATGATTTAGCTGAGATTCCTGCAATCCTAGATGACCCTAGGAGATCTCTTTGAATTCAACAATTCTGTGGTTTTATTATTCCCTGGTGGGTAGATCCTTGGCGTATTTACATAAAATTGCAAAAAAAGGAGTGAGTGTTGTAACTTTGAGCCACATCTGCAACATGTTTTTGCATGCAAGCAATGATGGCTGTCGGACGCGGGTGGCGCTGTGGGTTAAACCACAGAGCCTAGGACTTGCCAATCAGAAGGTTGGCGGTTCGAATCCCCGCGACGGGGTGAGCTCCCATTGCTCGGTCCCTGCTCCTGCCAACCTAGCAGTTTGAAAGCATGTCAAAGTGCAAGTAGATAAACAGGTACTGCTCTGGCGGGAAGGTAAACAGCGTTTCCCTGCACTGCTCTGGTTCGCCAGAAGCGGCTTAGTCCTGCTGGCCACATGACCCGGAAGCTGTACGCCGGCTCCCTCAGCCAGTAAAGTGAGATGAGCGCCGCAACCCCAGAGTCGGCCACGACTGGACCTAATGGTCAGGGGTCCCTTTACCTTTAATGATGGCTGTCAATGGCAACAAAGGACTCTTTGCAGCGAAGCTTCCCTATATTCTGAGTTCGCTGTTTCTTCAGAAACAAAAGGTGGACAAATTTCTCCAGTATGGCAGCGCAGCACTTTTAGAGCTGTGGAGGTAAGGGGATAAGTCACTGTGGCTAGTAGCCTCCGATAGCAATAACTGCCATAAATTTTTTCCATTCGTCTTTTTAAGCCATCCAGGTTAGTGACCAACACTGGGGAATGCCGTACTTTAATCAGGCACGGTACGAAGACGTACCATATTTTTCCGTGTATAAGACGTAGGATTTTTTATAAAGAAATACTGTTTAAAATTAGGGGTCGTCTTATAGACGGGTAGTGCATAGGGGGGATGGGCGATTGTCATAGCTGTTTCCCTTTTTTTTAAGGGAAATTCCCTTATTCCGAATAGGATTCCTTGCAAGAAAAGGGAAAGGTTGACAGCTATGGCGATTGTTGGCACCTGTGACTAGGAAATACACAGTGGTGATTGGGCGGGTGATTGGTTTATGTGCCAAGGGTGGCTGTTGCAGCAATTTGGTGGGCGATTTGTGGCTGCTGGCGGCAATTGGGCAGATGATTGTTGACTTCTGTGAGGCGTGCGACTGGCAGCTGCGTTGAGGCGGGTGAGTGATTGCCAGCAATCCTCACCCCCCAAAAAAGGTCAACAACTCTGGGCAACCTTTCCTCTTTTTTTTTAATAAAAAAATTATTCATTTTTCTTTTTCATTCATTACATACATCTCAAATTCTTAACATTTACTCTATATTCCTCCCTTCCTAGGCTTCCCCAACACCCGCTTCTGGTTTGTTTCTCCTTTCACCCACTTTGCTACCTCCTAACAGAAAAAGTTACTAATAGCATAACATCAAACCTAAAAACATAAAAGTAAAAGTAAATACACCGTAATATTTCTCTATCTTCTACACATTTTCTAATACAAATAATGTGAATGTTTATTTAAATCCTGCCATCAAGTCTATCGACTTTCTTTGTTTCTGCAAGTACAGTGGTACCTCAGGTTAAGAACTTAATTCGTTCCGGAGGTCCGTTCTTAACCTGAAACTGTTCTTAACCTGAGGTACCACTTTAGCTAATGGGGGCCTCCCGCTGCCGCCGCACAATTTCTGTTCTCATCCTGAAGCAATGTTCTTAACCCAAGGTACTATTTCTGGGTTAGCGGAGTCTGTAACCTGGAGCGTATGTAACCTGAAGTGTATGTAACCCGAGGTACCACTATATAATATAAATGGTTCCCATTCCTTTTCCGCCGGGTGACCTTTTTTTCAACAACTTTGGGGACACCCGGCGGATCTTTGCAACCCGGCGCCGCATATGCTTAAGATGGCCCTGCAGGTGTGAGAGATGTTCTGAGAAGCAGTACGTACATATAGATTGTGTGTGTATAAATATGTTACAAGCAGGGCTTTTCTTAGCTGGAGCTTTTACTGGAGCTCAGTTCAGGCACCTCTCAGGCGCCATTGCCATTCTAAGAGAAGGAAGGAGGTGTTCGTGGTCAGTTCCAGCATCTCTTTTTCTGGAAATGTGGCACTGGTTACAAGTAAATATCAAAAGGAAATAAAGAAAATACTAAGAATATCATATAGTAAAAGGCCAGAGGCATTCCTTTTAGGAATTTTAAATGATGATATTCCAAAGGGCAAAACTAAATTTTTCTTATACGCGATATCTGCAGCAAGAAACCTGGTGGCTAAGTATTGGAAAGGAAATCAGTTACCCACTAGGGGAGAATGGTTATGTAAGCTTTCAGAATATTTAGAATTAGTCAAACTGACAGATATAATCGGTCAAAAACCAAAAAGTGAAGTGAAAAAGGAATGGGAGTGCCTAAATGAATACCTTAAAAGCCAAGGTTCGAGGACAGAAATCTGGCTGAGTCTGGAATAAACTTGTGAAGTGAAAGGATAAGAAAGAGGGATTTATATCTAGATGCCAGGATAGAGATGATAAGGAAAACAGGAAGACACAATGAGAGGTAAAGGAGGTGCTGTGGGATTGGTGGAAGTCAATGTTTGTTTTTCTTTTTAGTGTTTATATTATTAAATTGTAAGATTTGGATTTGGTTTTTTGTGTGTGTGTGCTTGTTTTTGTGTTTTGTTATTTTTTGTTGTGTGGAAAATACTAATAAAATTTATTGTTGTTGTTGTTTAGTCGTTTAGTCGTGTCCGACTCTTCGTGACCCCATGGACCAGAGCACGCCAGGCACTCCTGTCTTCCACTGCCTCCCTCAGTTTGGTCAAACTCATGCTGGTAGCTTCGAGAACACTGTCCAACCATCTCGTCCTCTGTCGTCCCCTTCTCCTTGTGCCCTCCATCTTTCCCAACATCAGGGTCTTTTCCAGGGAGTCTTCTCTTTTCATGAGGTGGCCAAAGTATTGGAGCCTCAGCTTCAGGATCTGTCCTTCCAGTGAGCATTCAGGGCTGATTTCCGTCAGAATGGATAGGTTTAGGTCCTAGGTTTAGATCCTTCATGGATCACTGCCTTGCCATGGCGAAGGGGCTTGAATAACTCAGAGAAGCTATGAGCTATGCCGTGCAGGGCCACCCAAGATGGACAGGTCATAGTGGAGAGTTTTGACTAAATGTGATCCACCTGGAGCAGGAACCGGCAAGCCACTCCAGTATCCCTGCCAAGAAAACTCCATGGACAATGACAACAGGCATATAAAAATTTATTATTAACAATATATAAATGGAGACTCGGAATGGGGAAAGGTAAATATATCATGTAGGTGCAGACAGCAAACATTGCACCCAAAAGTGGGGTAAGAGGACAAGGAGAGCCCACCAGATCAGGTCAAAGGACCAGCCTGTCCAGCTTTCCATTTTCTTATTTGCCAATCAGATGCCAATGGAGCGTGTGCAGCCAGGACCTGAGTACAATAGCCAGTTTTCCCACTTGCAGCTGTCAGAGGGAGACCACCTCTGGCACTGAATGCAGCGCACAGCCATCAAGGCTGGTAGCTTTATAGACAGCTTTATCCAATAACCCCTATTCAAACCCTCCGAGTTGATAGCCATCGCAGGCAATCCTTCTTTTGGACAGGAGTTAAGTTCCGAATCCCGCCGTGCGGGGCAGTGGAAGACACCTAAGCCCGTTCTGCCCCATTCCGTGGCATTTTTACAACACTTTGGGGCTGCTTCCAAGTTTGGCGTGTTAATGGAGAAATCTGATGGCTCCCTTGGACAAAAAAACAAGGACACCAGCCAGGAATACCAGAGCAAAACAGCAGCCAGTAGGCTTGGTCTTTATTGAAGACTGTCGCGACAGGACTCCCACCTGCCACAAGGTGGAACAAGATGGAAGCCCTGAACAAAAGAGAAGTTTTATTAGCTGCTAATCCCCATGTTACACCGCCCCAAACTACATCACTCATACATCATGGTTACATCATGAAAGGGGAGGTCTGGTGGCAGTAATCTGAGCATCCTGGACCCTGCCCCATGGTTCTCCTTTCCCTCCACCAAACACCCGTCAAGTGTAACAAAAGAGATATTTACATTTCCCTGTTTCCCAGCCAAATTAATCACACCCTTTTGTCTTCATCTGGGTTTGTTATTTCTGGAATGGCTACCTGTCTGGCACTCAGGTATCAGGATGCCAGGAATTATCACTCAGGCAGAGGGGCTGCTGAGTAGCTGAGCTCACATGTCTATATGAATTTCTGAAGTTTTCCCAGTGAGCCAGTACATAGATTCATTTATCAGCGAATTGTTACGTTTGGTATTGTGCAGCAAAGGCCCTTTGAATAGATAGGAGGAAACTGTGATGAAGTGTTTTGTGGGGACAAATCACAAAAGTCACAAAAGTGATTGTGCTGATTTTGGTAGCAGGCTGCATGTGCATGATATCTGCTGGAGGGGCAACCCCCCCAACCTATACATAAATTCCCGCAACAGGTGCCATGCATGATTGTACATCATTTGGACATGCCTAAATTGGTTGTTACCTGTGCCACATCTTCTGGTAGTAGATGCTCATAGTTTAACTGTGCTGTATGAAGTATTCTCTTTTGCCTCTAATGTTCTGCTTCATTTGAACCCCATGAGTTCCAATATTATTGTTTCCATTTATTAAATTTGTATCTCCCCCTTCATCCGAAGACCTCAAGGCGGCTCACAGCGTGTTCAACACGCCTGATTTTGCGCACACCTTTCATTTCCCCATCGCTCCCGCCTTTCTTTCCAACCTAAAAAGGCCCAGATGTTGCCACGCCCCTCCTAGGGGAGTTGTCCCAGCTCCATTATCATTTTGATCGCCCCCAAACTATCCCTATACCTTGAGCATAAGAGCGCGCCACGTCAGGTGCTGTCACGTGTACGCATATATACAGACGAAGACACAAACACGTGCACACAGCTCCTTGGGGATCGCAGCAGATCAGGTGGGCGGGGAGGGGAATATAATGTACATCCCCATCTGTCGTCGTCTCCCCAATAAATAAATTAATTGCTAGGATCTGGTGGGTGGCAGGAAATATTCCCGGGAGCCACTCCTAGTTTAAAGGAACCTAAGAAAAGATAATGGCTGTTTCTGGAGGAAAGAGATCTACCCCTCCCTCTTAGCCCAGGCCATCCATCTGACAGCAGCAAAAACATCCGGCTAAGGCACACCCCTCGGCCCATTGCCGCTCCTCGCTCAGCCAGTCCCGGAGGAGATTCCGGGGAACGGACTGCAAAGTCATTGCATTTGCCATCAGAAGCGAGAGCTGTCATTCTTCTGCTCCCGGGCGAGGCAGCCATGGACCACCCCGGGGGTCTCATCCAGGCGCTGTGCTTGGAAGCGACCTGCTCCATCTGCCTGGAGTTCTTCAAGGACCCGGTGATCCTCGACTGCGGGCACAATTTCTGCCAGGGCTGCCTGGCCCAGTGTTGCGAGGAGGGGGGCAAAAGCGTCTCTTGCCCCCAGTGTAGGGAAGCGGTCCCGAGAGAAAGCCCCCGGCCCAACTGGCAGCTGGCCAGCATGACAGAAATACTCCGGAAGCTGGAGGAAGAAGGGAGCGGGGCAGAAGCCAAGGAGGGGGGTTTGTGCCAGAAGCACCGGGAGCCCCTGAAGCTCTTCTGCAAGGAGGATCGGGTCCCTATCTGCGTGGTGTGCGACAAGTCCAAGGAGCACCGAGACCACCCCGTGATTCCCATAGAAGAGGTGACCCAGCAGGTAAGAAATCCCTGCTGTGGGGCATTATGGGGCAGTGACTTTGTTTTTCTTGTGGTGGATCTGTGCGGGAAATCACCGGGATCGTAAAGTGGTAGGGGACCTCAGAGGTCATCCATCCCAGCCCGCGGCTGCTGCTGCAGGAAATCCACGCCTACAACTTCCCTGATAGGTGGGCATGCAGTTCCTGCCCCCTGGAACAGCTTTCCCCGAACTGGTGCACGCCAGGGGTTTGGGACTACATCTCCCAGCAGTTCCAGCCAGTCAGGGATGATGGGAGATGCAGTGCATCTGAAGGGTGTCGGGGTGGCTGCTGTGGCAGGACAGGAAGCAAGTTTGATCCATCATCTACGTGGCAGGGCTTCGGATATCAGAAGGAGGCCGCCCTATTGCCTCGTCACCAGCTCTTCTCTAGGCTGAACATATCCCTCTCTGTGTTTATATTTATTTTATCACCTTGGCACCCCATTTTTCCTCCAATAAGTTGAAGAAACCGCAGTGGTTCAGATTTCAGAGTGGCTTAGCAGTCCATACCTCTTCATAGGGGGCGCTGGGAATTGTAGCTCTGGGAGCGGAATAGGGGGTCTCTTGACAACTCACAGCACCCCGTAACAAACTACATCTCCCAGAGTTCTCTGGGGGGAAGCCATGCCTGTTTAAAGAGGTATCACAGTGCTTTGACATGTATGCTGTCGATGGCTGTGCTCCAGCAGGGCTCTTACGGCGTTTGTCAACATTGCTATATTCATCATCAGCTTTTTAATAATAATAATAGTAATAATAACAATAATAATTTATTATTATTTATACTCCGTCCATCTGGGTGGACTTCCCCAGCCACTCTGGGTGGCTTACAACAAAATATTAAAATACAGTAATGCATCAAACATTAAAAGCTTCCCTAAACAGGGCTGCCTTCAGATGTCTTCTAAAAGTCTGGTAGTTGTTCTTCTCTTTGACATCTGGTGGGAGGGTGTTGCACAGGGCAGGTGCCACTACCGAGAAGGCCCTCTGCCTGGTTCCCTGTAACTTGGCTTCTTGCAGCGAGGGAACCGCCAGAAGACCCTCGGAGCTGGACCTCAGTGTCTGGGCAGAACGATGGGGGTGGAGACTCTCCTTCAGGTATACTGGGTCAAGGCCGTTTAGGGCTTTAAAGGTCAGCACCAACACTTTGAATTGTGCTCGGAAACGCACATTCAGTACACCACACTTCTGTTTGCAGCACAGTCCTACACAGATCTACTCAGAGGTAAGTCCCACTGGTTTCTATGGGGATCACTCCCAGATAAATGAATACAAGACTACAGCTTTATTCTCCTTTTTCCTGGAAGAATTTGTATTGCTTCATTGGGCTCGGTTTGCGGTTATAATCTAAGAGCGCATGCCGTTTTCCTTCCATTCACAAACTTTGGTTGAAGCTGCTCTCTCATAGAGTATAGTTCTTCAAAAGAAAAAAGAGAGAAATCTTCAGGTGTCCACTCCTGAAAAGAAACACCCCTTTCTCTTTTTCCTTATTCCCCCCTCCATATTTTCTCCTCTCTCGTTTACTCATTTGTTGTTGTTGTTGTTTTTAATGCATTTTTATTAGAGATTTTCTTGGTTTACAAAAGTATGTGCAATGTCTCTCTCTCTCTCTCTCTCTCTTTTTCCAAGTAACATTTTTTACAGATCAGTTTCATTTGTTGAGATATTAGGAAGAAGAGGGGGGAGGGGGGAAAGGGGAGGCGGTGGGGGGGTGGCGAAGTTTCTGTTATACTTAATATATGTGGGGTTTTGTGTCAGCATCACTTGTGCAGGTTCTGTGCTGTTCACTTGTGTTCCTTTGGTGGTGAGAGAGGTTGGGGTTGGCCTAGGGTGTGGTTGTTTGTTTGTGATTGGCTGTGGTGATCTTTGTTTTCATGTGTGAGTGGGGTGGGTGGGTGTTTTGGATCAGGTTAGCCATATTGATTTGTAGGCTGTTGGTGGATTTTTGTCGTTGTCCTGTTGGGCTGTGTATGTGATAAAGGGGAGCCATACCGGGGTAAAGGCGTCTTCTTCTGTTTGTCCCCGTGTCAGTTTCAGTTTATTGGTTAGTTTTTCTAGTAAGGCTGTTTCCCATACTATTTGGTACCGTTGGTCCATGCTTACTCCTGACAGGTCTCTCCAGTGTATGGTTATGGTGTTTCTGGCTGCTGAAAGTAGGTGGGTTGTGAGTTCTTTGTGGTGTAAATGGGCACTATTGTATTAGAAGATGTTTAGTAAGGCCAATTCTGGGGTGATTTCTAATGCTCATTTGTGAACATTGAAATGAGAGAGGGTTCAGCGTTACCCTAGTTGTTGTAATAAATACATAACTGCACATTGTGCCTGGGTCTCCAGTTAAGCGTGGCCCAAAAGATGCAACTTGCAAATAAAATGCGGACAAAAATACCTTCTTAAATACCCATTTGAGCAGAGAAGATGTGAAAGGCCCATGTCTCAAAAGAGCTCCCTGATTTATCCAAGGCAAAATACGGAGGACAGTTTGCTAGTCCTGCAGCCATATCAAACATGGCTTTCAAAGGAAATTAATCAGTGGCATCAATAATTCTCCATATAAACATTCTTTCTTTTCTTTTCTTTTTGCTTCTCGAGGAAAAGGCTGAGCTGAAGTGTTTGGAAAAAGAGAGAGAAATTCTGGCGGATCGGAAACTAGCTGAAGAACTAAGAAGCAAAGAATGTCTGGTAAGTGCTTATTCTTAAGGTACAACGTTCCCCTAGCTAGAGCAGCTGTTTTGGACTACAACTCCCATCAGCCCCAGTCTGCGTGGCCAGGGGTCAGGGATTATGGCAGATGTAGTATTTAAAAAAACAACATACAGTGGTACCTCGGGTTACAGATGCTTCAGGTTACATACTCCGCTAACCCAGAAATAGTACCTCAGGTTAAGAACTTTACCTCAGGATGAGAACAGAAATCGTGCGGCGGCAGCGGAAGGCCCCGTTAGCTAAAGTGCTACCTCAGGTTAAGAATAGTTTCAGGTTAAGAACAGACCTCCAGAACGAATTAAGTTCTTAACCCGAGGTACCACTGTATAGAGGACAAGAGCAGATTATAGTCTTTGCCTAGAAGACTCCTCATGCCCCCAAAAGACATCTCAACATTAGGCTGATTGGTGTTCCAGGCTGACCTCTAGCTGAAGAGTCAAGTGTGGACTACGAGCCATTGGCACATTTGCAGGCATCTTTGTAACGCAGAGTTGGTCTGCCGATGGGCCTGGTGCCAGAAGCCTGTTCCCCACAGAGCACATCCTTGGGGATACTGCCATCTTCCATTCTGTAGACATGACCAAGTCAACGTAGACATCACTAAGACAGGAGTACATACATTCCGGGGATGTAGGCTTGGGAGATCACATCTTTGTCTGGATTTCCATCCTGCCCCGCCATGCTCAAAATCAGGGGTAGGCAAACTAAGGCCCGGGGGCCAGATGAGGCCCAATCGCCTTCTCAGTCTGGCCCACGGACGGTCCAAGAATCAGCATGTTTTTACCTGAGTAGAATGTGTCCTTTTATTTAAAATGCATCTCTGGGTTATTTGTGAGGCCTGCCTGGTGTTTTTACATGAGTTGAATGTGTGCTTTTATTTAAAATGCAACTCTGGGTTATTTGTGGGGTACAGTGGTACCTCAGGTTACATATGCTTCAGGTTACATACACTTCAGGTTACAGACTCCGCTAACCCAGAAATAGTGCTTCAGATTAAGAACTTTGCTTCAGGATGAGAACAGAAATCATGCTCTGGCGGCGCGGCAGCAGTGGGAGGCCCCATTAGCTAAAGTGGTGCTTCAGGTTAAGAACAGTTTCAGGTTAAGAACGGACCTCTGGAACGAATTAAGTACTTAACCTGAAGTACCATTGTATAGGAATTCATTCATTTCCCCCCCAAAATATAGTCCCGCCCACCACATGGTCTGAGGGACGGTGGACCGGCCCATGGCTGAAAAAGGTTGCTGACCCCTGCTCAAAATCTTCCTGACAGAGCACATGTGGAAGGCCTTGAGATGTTTATCCTACGTCACTTGGGAATCACAGGCGGGGAGAGGGTTGGCGCCTTCTTCTCTTCAGGAGTTATACACCTGCATGTAGGAACCAGCCCTCCGTGGTTACGGCCCGTCGTTGACAATTTCTGTGTTTCCCTCCCCGCCAGACGGAATTAGAAATGGAGAAGCAGAGGGTCGTGTCTGCCTTTGAGCGAATGTACAACTTCCTGGAAGAAATGGAGCTCCTCAGGCTGGCCAAGCTCGAAGGCCTAAAGAAAGAGGTGGAAGTGATCCAGAAGGAAAACCTCACCAGACTCACAGAAGAGATTTCCCATCTCAGTAACCTGATCACTGAAGTGGAGAGGAACTGCCAGCAGCCGGAAAACGAATTTCCACAGGTGAGGCTGAGTTTGGCTCCAGAGGTACACAATAGAAACGTCTTTTCATTTTGCCCCCATTGGATAAGCCCAGATCATGTCCACCTTCGCTCTTCAAATGACACATATACTCACTTCTGTTACCCATATATGATTTCCTTGATGATTCCCCCCCCCCCGGTTCTTCTGTTAAATTATGCCTTTATAGTGGTCGTTTATAGCACCATTTATTGTTGTTTAGTCATGTCCAACTCTTCGTGACCCCATGGACCAGAGCACGCCAGGCACGCCTGTCTTCCACTGCCTCCCGCAGTTTGGTCAAACTCATGTTGGTTTGAGAACACTGTCCAACCATCTCGTCCTCTGTCGCCCCCTTCTCCTTGTGCCCTCCATCTTTCCCAGCATCAGTGTCTTCTCCAGGGACTCTTCTCTTCTCATGAGGTGGCCAAAGTATTGGAGCCTCAGCTTCAGGATCTGTCCTTCCAGTGAGCACTCAGGGCTGATTTCCTTCAGAATGGAGAGGTTTGATCTTCTTGCAGTCCATGGGACTCTCAAGAGTCTCCTCCAGCACCATAATTCAAAAGCATCAATTCTTTGGCAATCAGCCTTCTTTATGATCCAGCTCTCACTTCCATACATCACTACTGGGAAAACCATAGCTTTAACTATACGGACCTTTGTCGGCAAGGTGATGTCTCTGCTTTTTAAGATGCTGTCTAGGTTTGTCATTGCTTTTCTCCCAAGAAGCAGGCGTCTTTTAATTTCGTGACTGCTGTCACCATCTGCACTGATCATGGAGCCCAAGAAAGTAAAATCCCTCACTGCCTCCATTTCTTTCCCTTCTATTTGCCAGGAGGTGATGGGACCAGTGGCCATGATCTTCGTTTTTTTGATGTTGAGCCTCAGACCATATTTTGCGCTCTCCTCTTTCACCCTCATTAAAAGGTTATTTAATTCCTCCTCAGTTTGTGCCATCAAAGTTGTGTCATCTGCATATCTGAGGTTGTTGATATTGCTTCCAGCAATCTTAATTCCGGTTTGGGATTCATCCAGCCCAGTCTTTTGCATGATGAATTCTGCATATAAGTTAAATAAACAGGGAGACAATATACAGCCTTGTTGTACTCCTTTCCCAATTTTGAACCAATCAGTTGTTCCATATCCAGTTCTAACTGTAGCTTCTTGTCCCACAGAGAGATTTCTCAGGAGACAGATGAGGTGATCAGGCACTCCCATTTCTTTAAGAACTTGCCATAGTTTGCTGTGGTCGACACAGTCAAAGGCTTTTGCATAGTCAATGAAGCAGAAGTAGATGTCTTTCTGGAACTCTCTAGCTCTCTCCATAATCCAGCGCATGTTTGCAATTTGGTCTCTGGTTCCTCTGCCCCTTCGAAATCCAGCTTGCACTTCTGGGAGTTCTCAAGGATTCTGCTTTTAAACAATCATAGAGAACTTTCAAAAATGTGTTTAAGGTGGGGAAAGAAACTGAAGTGGGGAGATTTGGGGCACGGCGCTCATGATATCGCAAACACTCAGCCGTTCAGTGCTCTGCATATAACCCCTTTTGCTTCCAGCTGGCAGAATTTGCACACACAGCCGATACTCAAGAGACGACTGTTCACATGGCAAGTAATCTCGGGGAGGATTAATTCCTGCTTTTTACAAACCAAGATAAAAAGACCATTCCCAACTCCCTTTACAAGAAAGGGGAAGTCTTCTTGAATCATAAGATTAGAAATAAAGTTGACACAAACGTGGGGAGTGGCAGTTCCATTTTCAAGGCGGAAGGAAAAAACATTAATTCCCAGCAGAATAACAAGCAATCCAGCCTGTGTTGTGTTTGTGCAGCTGAACAGAACTCTTTCTCCCCCTTCTTCCCATGCTGTCAGGACATCAAAAAGGTTTTGAGCAGGTAAGTGGCACTTTCTCACTCCTTGAGTCATAGAACCATCAAATTGTAGAGTTGGAAGGGACCCTGAGGGTCATCTAGTCCAACCCCCAAGGAAGGAATCTTTTGCCTGAAATTAATAAGAGTCTTATGCTCTACCAACCAAGGCATCCCAGGTACTGTCGTAGAATCAGAGAGTGGAAAGGGGCTTCCTAGCCCACCTAGTTTCAACCCTGTGTTTGATGCTGTCGAGAACAGTGCTTTTTGGGGGGGGGTGCAGGGGTACGTATACCCCTAAACGTTTTGTGAATCTTTGTACTTTTGTCCATTTATTGTATTTATTTCCCCCGATTTGAACTCTCAAATGGTGATTTTCTTGAGTCAAAATGAGAGTTACCCCTAAACATTTCTTAAGGGGAAAAAAACTGGTCAAGAATATTTTGATAGGGAGGAAGGGGGATTCTTGGCCAAACCCAGCACAAAGCCAAATGCAAAGTTCATTATTTAGATAAAAATAAATCAAGTGCAGAGGTTTAGGGTGGGAGATAACCTAGCTTGGCAGCAGTATGTGTGAAAAGGATCTTGGGATTGTAAATCCCTGAAAAGGATCTTGGGGTCGTAATTGATCACAAACTGAGTCAGCAGTGTGATGCAGTGATGGAGACAAGGGCTGGGTGATATCAGACTGTGAAGCCAGCCAGTGCCTCCATCCTTATTTCAGACATCATGATATATTGCAATGTTTAGCTGCTGATATATCACAATGTTGAAAACCAGATATTGCCCAGCCTTAATGGATACCTCTTTGTAACAAAGAAATAACAAGTACAGTGGACGCTCGGGTTGCGAATGTGATCTGTGCGGGAAGCACGTTCGCAACCCACAGCGTCCGCAACCCACAGCGCCGTGTCTGCACATGCGCGGGTTGCGATTTGGCACTTCTGCGCATGCGCAAAGTGTGATTTAGCGCTTCTGCACATGTCCAAGCGCTGAAACCTGGAAGTAACCCGTTCCTGTACTTCTGGGTTCGGCGCGGTGCACAACCCGAAATTGCGCAACCCGAAGCATCTGTAACCTGAGGTATGATCGTATTATTATTATTATTATTATTATTATTATTATTATTATTACTACACCTCCCTCTGAATCCAGTTTCCCATCTTCTACACTAGGGGTGGCTGTCTGGCCCTCTCTCCAAGCCACACTTCTTGCTGGGTGTGTTTTGCACCCCAAATGTTTTTGCCTTGCTGGAATGTCCTTGCACTCTGATCATGCCTCTTGCTTGTGTGGAGGGAGGAGAAAGAGGCGAGGGGTGGGCGTTGTACCTGTGTGCAAAAATGAGCCTACTGCACCGCCCCACCCACTTTTGTCTTTGACCCTGCCCACCATTGAAAAGTTGCCCAAGAAGGAATGTTCTTCACCCTGAGATTTCCAGCAACAGAGCTATCTCCACGGGGCTCTCAGGAATCTGTGAACCGTTTTGTGGGGCGTGTCTGGTGGAGATGATGTCTCCTTAGGTTTCAGAGGAGCTCCATATGGGGCAAACCCGGGAATGGATCTGTATCCTCAGGATAGCTCTCCTCAGAGGAGTTTGCCTGGGCAGGGGCCATGGCAGACTTCTCTGTTTTACCTGCTTCCCCTGCAGATATGAGAAAGGGCAAGTGAGACAGCTGGTGGACCTTTCTCCAGGACTGGAAGAGAAGTTCAGGATTTACTCTCAGACGAATTCTGCTCTGGAAGAAGCTATGGAGAAATATAAAGGTATTGGTGGTAGTCACGGGATCTGAGGGGAGGGGGCTGGGTATAGACCTTTGAGAGGCTACCAGCTCTGGGATATGAGGAAAGAGAGGCCCTTGATGAAGAGGAAGTGGTTCTCCTGTGGTTCCTCCAGATGTCTGAACTGGCGTCCCAATAAATATTGTCCCCTTCCATTCCATTCCACTCCACTTTGGTGGATCTTTTGATGAGCTTGCATTAAAGGCAAGCTGGTTGCTTTCCTCACAAAATAATCTGTGGGCATCAGGGTGAAAGAATCTCGTCTCCCACCATCCATATCTGTTTCTGAGGAGAATGTAGCTTGATGCCATTGCTCTCTTGAGAGGCACCTGGCGGGGCAAGAAAGAGCCTGTGGCAACTTAAAGATCAAAAGATATATTTATTATGGCGTACAATTTTGTGGTTCTTCAGTCCATGAAAGCTTCGGCCAGAACAAATAAATGGGTTAGTCTGCAAGGTGCCACAGGACTCCTTCAACACTATACTTAATTTTGTGTAAGTGAGACTCTTGTGTGGTTTTCAGTTCTTTTTTTCTCTCTTTCTCGCATGAATTTACACATTGCTATCTACAGTATATGGTGGTCTGAGTAAATTTGTCATCCTTTTCTCCACATGGCAGAATCTCTGGAGGAAGCAGTAAACAAAGGTAGTTTTCTGGGAATGTACGGGAAGGGAAATTTTGATGGGAGATGGTGCTTGAGATAGAGGTTGCTTCCACACTAGAATGTGGGCTGTGGTTCTTCTTTTCCAAAAGTGAAAATATAATTTGTTCTTCATGACCAGTTCTATAAAGCTTATACACAAATAACTCCTGTTCAGCAAAGGTTCTTTGCAACATGAATTAGAAGTTTTCTCTTTGCAAGGTCTGCTTTTTTTTGTTGCCTACTGATTAGTGTGGCTGGGAGATCAGAGATTAGCTGGCTTCTGTCACTCATCAAGTAGTTGTTTTAGAGATCCAGATTCCATGCACTATTTTTTCTGTTTCTGTTTTGATCGAGAAATAGCACTATTTCATTGAGAACGGGTGAGAGGGAGAGAGAAGGAAAAGTCTAAGACCCAGAGAAGAGAAATTCTGGACCATTTAATCACTAATCCTACAAACACCCTGAACCAGAAACAATAAAACAAGGAGAACAGGAATCTTTTAATTAAAGTCACACTAGTCTTTGAAAGCCTCAAAAGTGCTCTGTCTGTCCAGACTGTTTTATCATAAAAATGATCATTAAAAAAAACCAATGAAAAATTGGGTGTACAGCAAAGAAAACACTGGAATGCAACAATTTAGCAACAATGATAGATTCTCCTTAAAGACTGAGTGAACAAAGGATAGTAATTTAAGAAACAGGAAAAAAGACCTAGTGTAGAAACAACCAGGGTTAAAAGGTTGCCCTCTCTGATAATGGAAACCACATCCGAGAATTCAAAAAAACCAACAATTAACTAAATGCAGTTCTAATTGAAATGTGAACATGATTAGTTTAGTGTGAGAGGTTTCACTCCCTCTTGAAACATTAAATGACAGACCACTCTGTGTATGATGGTGTCTGATTTAATTTGTCTCTCTTTCCCCTGCACAACAGAGTCTCTGAATCAAGACTTGTACAAAGGTAACTATATGCATAGAACTAAAAATAAAATAAAAAAGTGGGAAACTTTTGATGGGGGATGGAGGCTCAGCAGCAGCCCCACATTGAAGTATTTAATTGAGTTATGTCAGGTCAGGGCTGGGGCCCTCCAGGCGCTGTCAGACTCCAACTCCCATCAGCCCCAGCCAGCATCATCAATGCTAGGGCATGATGGGAGTTGTAGTCCAAAACATGGAAGGCATCAGGTTGGAGAATGATATCCTCCAGAGCTTTCAGATGCCCCAGACAGCGTGACTGTAATGACTGGCGGAAATCCTACAAATCTCCTCAGAGGGCACCAGGCTGCCAAAATCTGGTCTGGAGAAAGGAGACATTATGAGAAGTGGGGGTGGGGAGGACCACAGGCCCTGGTAGCCAAAGCAGGCCTCAAGGCCTATCTTATCTGGCCCCCTCCAGACTCTCCCTAGGCAAACCCCTATCACTGGCCTTCCCTGAATGTGTTTGCCTGGCTAGAAGGTGTCCGCCAACTGCCGCAATGCCTCTTGCATGCCTAGATGAAGATGTGTGTGTATGTTGTGTGTGTGGAGGCCTTTGGTTTTTGCATGGCTGGAATATCACCTAGTGTGGAGGTCAGAGTTGCATCTGCTACCCCGCCCACTTTTCCATTTGACCCCGCCCACCACTGGCCTCTGGAAGGTTGCCCAGGATGAAATGTGGCCCTCGGAAGCTGAAAAAGTTCCCCCCAGATCCGCTCTAGCCTCTGAGACTAGTCTTTCCAAGGATTTAATACACCCTGCTCTTCTTTCTGTCTATCTATCATCTATCTATCTATCTATCTATCTATCTATATCTATCTATCATCTATCTATCTATATCTATCTATCTATCTATCTATCATCTATCTACCTATCTATCATCTATCTATCTATCTATCTATCTATCTATCTATCTATCATCATCATCTATCTATCTATATCTACCTATCTATCATCTATCTATCTATCTATGTATCTATCATCTATCTATCTATCTATCTATCATCTATCTATCTATCATCTACCTATCTATCATCTATCTATCTATCTATCTATCTATCTATCTATCTATCTATCATCATCTATCTATCTATATCTACCTATCTATCATCTATCTATCTATCTATCTATCTATCATCTATCTCTATTATCTATCTATCTATCTATCTATCTATCTATCTATCTATCTATCATCTATCTATCTATCTGTCTATCTATCTATCTATCTATCTATCTATCATCATCTATCTATCTATCATCTATCTATCTACCTTCCCCTCTGCAGTGAATTTCACTCTGGATCCTGACACCGCAAACCCCTTCCTCATCCTTTCTGAGGACCTGAAGAGTGTGAGAAGAGGGAGTCGATACCAATCCGTGCCCGACAACCCCGAGAGATTCGACATCATGATGAGCGTGTTGGGCCGCGAAAGATTTGCTTCGGGGAGACACTGGTGGGAGGTGGAGGTGGAGGAAAATTTGGGCCGGTGGGCCGTGGGGGTTGCGAGAGAGTCCGTGAGAAGGAAGGGGCAGGTCCGCATAAGCCCGGACGAGGGGTTCTGGGCTGTGGGGAAGTCGTTCCACAACAGCCACGACTTATCCTCCCTGTGCCAAATTCTGGCTTTCACATCCCCAAAGCCAACCCCCTTGATCTTGAGGCGTAACAAGCTCAGGAAGATCCGAGTCTCCCTGAGCTACGAAGAGGGTCGTGTGGAGTTCTTTGACGTCGATTCGGACGACCCGATCTTCGCTTTCCAGCTGGCCTCGTTCTCTGGGGAGAAGATCCTCCCCTTTTTCCGGGTGTGGAGAGGGGTCAGGTTGAAGTGCTGAATTCTAAGGGCAAATCTTCCCCCATCTCAGCTACAGTAACTTCCACCGTCCTGAAAGGTGACGTTCTAGCGCTTTCTCTACACCCAGGCAAGGAGCTTACGGTCTTAGCGGCTTCCCAACAGTAATGGTGTCTCCCAGTCCTAGATCTTAACTTCCATCGGCGATGAGAGAAAACAGAATCAATGTGAAAACCTAAACGAAACAGGTGGGATTAGAGACTCCCTACATTGGGCATGGGGAACCAGTGGCCCTCCAGACGGTGCTGGGCTCCAGCTTCCCTCAGCCCCAATTAGCATGGCGGATGGTGAGGGATTATGGGAGTTGTAGTCCCAACAACTGGAGGGTCAGAACCTCCCCAATCCTGCCCTACAGCTTCAGTCCTGGCTGTTATTTAAAACCTTTTCCTCCCCCAGCTATATATTTTTGGCAGGGCCTTTAGAAGACACACCAAAGGGGGAAAAGTTCAGCTATGGTGGACTTCTGTTTATTAATGATTCCACTTTTCTACCATAAGGCGGCTTGTATGGGATTTGTAGTAGTCGCCCACAGATCAGGTGCAGAGCTGCTTGGCTTCAACTCGTGCCCTTCAGTTACTGCAGCTCCATCGATTGAATCTTGCCATTCAGGAGTCAAAGCGGGGAAACTTGGTCCTGCCTCTGGAGAGGGGAGGTACATCTGCCTCAACCTAAGATGGGGAATCTTGATTCCCATCAGCCCTTGTATTGCAAATCAGGCTTTGTAGGAGTCCAACGACATTGAGTTCCCCCATTCCCTTCTAGGAATTGAACTGCAACTGGAAACCAGAAGTGTGGGTGAAGCTTTTTGATAATATCTCTTTGGGGTCAGGTAATGTGCTAAGCTTTCTGGGGGCCATTTTTGTTCTGATGGCAAGTTAGACAGGAGCCCTTCATGAGCACTGACAAGAGGATAAGGCATAGAGATCAAGCCACTTAGGTGATGGTAGCTTTTTCCTCCCCCCCCCCAATAAATTTTTATTATTTTCTTTACACAATCATTCTTACAATACAATACATTAATCAACATATAAACATTTTTGCTCTGCCGAGCATGCAACTTCCCTCCTTCCCTTCAGCTGGTATCCCTTATCAAATCCAATCACGTATTTTAACTTTTTACTTCTTATCTACATTGTAGGAGTTATATCAGTCCTGCTAGTGTCTTTAAAGTTTTATGGTTATCCTTTAAGTATACAATAAATTTACTCCCATAGCTTGTTCCATAGCGCAGGGAATGTGGAGACATTTCCATCTGTACCTCCGTCTTTGAGATGGACCTTAATTTGCAAACATCTTCTATTTGTGCTGTTTTCTCCTCCGTATCATTGGCATGTTATTTACAGTGCCAAGTCCTGTAGCATAACATAAATAAAAATCTGCTTGGCAAACACTTCTGACAACCTTAGGCTTTTTTCACTCTCTGGTTATGCTTGGGGGGGGGGGGGACTGGAAGCTGCTTCCCGCAATAGTTTCTAATTTTCAGTTGTTTGGAGTCTGGGAAGGTAAGTACAATCTCTTGGCAGGAAGGCTGACAGAATATAAGGCATGTGTACAGGGTGTTGGAGGAGACTCTTGAGAGTCCCATGGACTGCAAGAAGATCCAACCTATCCATTCTGAAGGAAATCAGCCCTGAGTGCTCACTGGAAGGACAGATCCTGAAGCTGAGGCTCCAATACTTTGGCCACCTCATGAGAAGAGAAAACTCCCTGGAAAAGACCCTGATGTTGGGAAAGATTGAGGGCACAAGGAGAAGGGGACGACAGAGGACGAGATGGTTGGACAGTGTTTTCCAAGCTACCAGCATGAGTTTGACCAAACTGCGGGAGGCAGTGGAAGACAGGAGTGCCTGGTGTGCTCTGGTCCATGGGGTCACGAAGAGTCGGACACGACTAAATGACTAAACAACAACAACAAAACAACAGGGCCAGCCACCGTGAATTAGCCACCACGAATTAGGATGCGAAGTGCTGGATCTCTTGAGCTTTTTTTATCCACCAGGTGTGGATCCAGAATTGGCCTCCACAGTCACTTACGGACTCATTGTTAAAACCGTGTTTATGGAAGACAATCTTACTCAGCTACAAGTGATCGCCAAAGAAGAAGAAGGAGAAGAAGAAGAAATTAGGATGCTGATTAAATGTATAAAGCACCACATTTCTCAAAGTGCAAAGAACTGCAAATAAGAATCTCAGGGAACTGCTGTTTTCTTTTGTACAGTGGCACTTCAGGTTAAGAACTTAATTCATTCTGGAGGTCCGTTCTTAACCTGAAACTGTTCTTAACCTGAGGTACCACTTTAGTTAATGGGGCCTCCCACTGCCGCCGTGCGATTTCTGTTCTCACCCTGAGGTAAAATTCTTAACCCGAGGTACTATTTCTGGGTTAGCAGAGTCTGTAACCTGAAGCGTCTGTAACCCGAGGTACCACTGTACTGTAGTTCCATAATGAAATGCCCAAAATGAAGGCAGGCTCGCAAAGGGAGGGGAGTCACCCCTGCAAGGTGCATTTCCTTAAGAACCTAAACAGTTCTCTCAAAACCCTAGTTCCAAGTCTCTTCTCCCTCACCAGCCAGTAGAAACTCTGTGCCCTGTTTTCTCATCACTGCCATTCCTGCACATGGCCCACCTGACTCCCTGTCTTGGGGGCATGTGCAGAGTGCGGAGGAGGCTTAGCTCTCAGCAGCAGCAAGACTGAAGAGGGAGCAAAAGGCCCAAGATCTCCTCCTATCCAGGAGGCTGCATGCTTGTGCATTTGGGCAAGCCATTGTTTGGTTTAGTGCTGGTTCTGCTCCAGAACATTGTGTGTCGTCCTGTCACGGCTAAAATGCATCTTTCATCCTCAGATGTGGTTTTAATTAGTTTCACGAGGGAAATTCCTCCGAACCGTGGCTTTAAAAAGGAATAGAGAAGAGGAGCCAGTAAATAACTTGTTTACCGTACTTTAGGCTGCCAGACGCTACAGGACGCTGGTGCAAACGTCGAATTTGACCAAGTTGTGCACAAAAGGAATTTGAAACAAACTGGCGCTGTGGGTAAAACCTCAGCGCCTAGGACTTGCCGATCGCATGGTCGGCGGTTCGAATCCCCGCGGCGGGGTGAGCTCCTGGCGTTCGGTCCCAGCTCCTGCCCACCTAGCAGTTCGAAAGCACCCCTAAGTGCAAGTAGATAAATAGGTACCGCTTTATAGCGGGAAGGTAAACGGCGTTTCCGTGTGCTGCGCTGGTGCCCGTTCGCCAGAGCAGCTTCGTCACGCTGGCCACGTGACCCGGAAGTGTCTCCGGACAGCGCTGGCTCCCAGCCTCTTAAGTGAGATTAGCGCACAACCCTAGAGTTGGACATGACTGGCCCGTACGGGCAGGGGTACCTTTACCTTTACCTTTATATCTCTGCATATAACAAAGTAGTAACACAACTCCTAAGAACCAATTGCATTTGAGTGGGTTCACGTTTCTTTGTGAAGGAAATCAGCTTTTCTTTCATGAACAGAGGTACTGCCTGAAGTGGAAAAGGAAAGGCCTTTGGCTCAGTTCTTCCTGTATTCAGAAAAATTGGCCTGTTCTCTTTCTATGAGGAGCAGGAGGTAAGTTACAGCAACCCTTCATCTCGCTGTTTATGATGATGATGATGATGATTTCAATTTACAGTGGTACCTCGGGTTACAGACACTTCAGGTTACAGACGCTTCAGGTTACAGACTCCACTAACCCAGAAATAGTACCTCGGGTTAAAAACTTTACCTCAGGATGAGAACGGAAATCGTGTGGCGGCAGCAGGAGGCCCCATGAGCTAAAGTGGTGCTTCAGGTTAAGAACAGTTTCAGGTTAAGAACGGACCTCCAGAACAAATTCAGTTCTTAATCCGAGGTACCACTGTATATACCTCCTTTTATCAAAAGATCCCAGGGAAGTGTGCGACATTAAAAACACATTACAGAACATCAGTGATAAAACCATACTGAAAATTATGCTGACAGACAGCTTAATACAACCTTTTGTATTAACCAAGTTGTTTTGACGCCTAAAGCAGAAAAAACACCACAAATGCTTTCCCAGGGAGTACAAAATACAATGAAAACAAAATTAAATAAGATTTGCTACCCAAAATCAAACAGCATCTCTCACTGCATCTGACTGTAAGCAGGATTTTCCCTCCTTTCCTAAAAGAGAAATTCCCTAAGCGTCTGCGCACACACAAACACACACACCCTGCTAGTTCTATAATTCTTGGTCAAGAAAGCTGAAAGCGAAACAAAAACGCTTGTTTTTTCAGTTGCTTCCTGCTGCTCTCAGATTCCTCCGCCATCCGGTGTCCGTTGCACAAAGGGAAATGCCAGGCCTTTATTGCATCAAAAGGAGCTTGAGTTAAGAATTGCTGCTGCTGCTGTTGTTGTTGTCACTTGGAGACAGGCTTGGGAAGAGGCTTGGAAGAGGAGGAGATGGAGGAGATGGAAATATGCAAGAAGCACCATGAGCCCCTGAAGCTCTTCTGCAAAGACGATGAATGCCTCATCTGCTTGGTCTGCGACAGAGCCAAGGAGCACAGAGGACACGATGTGGTCCCTGTAGAGGAAGCTGCCCCAGACTACAAGGTAACAGTATTCACCATGACAGAAGAAGAAACGCATGTAGTTGTTGAGCTTTTTTTGGAATGCCCTCAAAGAGAGGACATTACAGGGGGAGGCTTCTGTGGGATTTGAACAGAACCTCTGTTAATTGAGTACTTTCAATGCTTTTCAATAATTTTGGTAGATCTAAGCCCATGGATGTAGCCAAGTGAGTCCGTAAGTGACTGTGGAGGCCAATTCTGGATCCGTACGACCACAGTGGGGACATAGGTTTCCGGGCAGGAGTTGATCCTGGCGAGGGTTTGCCAAGCGTTCCTTCCTCTTAGCCCGTTTCTCCTTTTTGTCTTGAGTTCGGGCGTCTTCAAAGTCCATGACGCCTTTGGTAAAGAAACATGTGCTTCACCGTAAGTAACGTGGAGGAAAAGGTGGTTTAAATGCAACAAATCAGTCAAAATGAATAAAGCAGTACAGTGGTACCTCGGGTTAAGAACTTAATTCGTTCTGGAGGTCTGTTCTTAACCAGAAACTGTTCTTAACCTGAGGTACCACTTTAGCTAATGGGGCCTCCCGCTGCCGCCATGCCACTGCCACGCAATTTCTGTTCTGATCCTGAACCAAAGTTCTTAACCCGAGGTACTGTTTGTGGGTTAGCAGAGTCTGTAACCTGAAGTGTCTGTAACCCGAGGTACCACTGTATAGTAGTACCTCTGGTTACGAACGCTTCAGGTTACGAGCTCCACTAACCCGAAAGTAGCTGCTCCTGGCGGCGAACATTGCCCCAGGATGCAAACGGAAATCACGCACCTGAGGGGCATGCACAGCAGGAGACCCCATTAGCAAAAGCACGCCTCAGGATAAGAATGGTTTCAGCTTAAGAACAGACCTCCGGAACGAATTCAGTTCATAACCAGAGGTACCACTGTATCAGAAGACTTTGAACAGTCATGGTTTCCCTCAAAGAATCGTGGAACTGTGGTTAAGGGTGCTGATAGTGATATGGGATAATAATAATAATAATAATAATAATAATAATAATAATAATAATAATAATTATTATTATTATTATTATTATTATTATTATTATTATTATTATTATTTTATTTATACTCCGCCCATCTGGCTGGGTTTCCCCAGCCACTCTGGGCGGCTTCCAACCAAATATTAAAAACAATACAGCGTCAGACATTAAAAACTTCCCTAAACAGGGCCGCCTTCAGTTCTAATACAATACTCTCCTCACAGAGCTACAATTCCCAGAGTAACCATCCCTCTTCCAGGGAACTCTTAGCTTTATCTCTTTTCCACACCAGCAATTTTTTCCGATGTCCTTTTGTGCTGTATATCTCTTCTCTGCAACACACACAGAAGAAACTTTGCTTTTAGATTCCATTCCTACTGCTTATAAAAAAATTCTCACAGGTTTAGGATTCAGTGTCTGCGCTGAGCTTTCTGCATATGTTTTGTGCAGCTTCCATTAATTTTTGTAACTAGTTTTTGGAAGATTTTACTTCTCATCGTGACACAGAAATGTTTGTTGTCGTCGTCATCGTCCCTACCACCGCCACCGCCACCGCCACCCTGAGCTTCAGGCTATGGACAGCTTTGAACAGATGATATAGAGTTTTGTTCCTGGTTCACAATTTTATCTTGAAACACTTTTTTTTTCTTTTTTCTTTTTTGTAATTCTACCTGGACCAACTTTCTCTTTGATTTTTTTCTGGATGCCAGAATGATCTCTAGTAACATATATCTAACAACACAGAAAAAACAATGCTGTCCAGAAAAAACAATGCTGTCTAGGGTTGTAAAGTCTGCGGAGAGAATAATTGGGTGCACTCTTCCCACCTTGGATCAAATCTACGCTTCCGGGTGCCATAAGAAAGCTGCAGAGATAGCGCAGGATAGTGCGCACCCCGGAAACGATCTCTTTCAGCTTCTGCCTTCTGGAAGAAGGTACAGGGTTATAAAGACCAGGACTAGCCGCCTGAGAAACAGTTTGTGGATCGAGGGCCCGACCCCCGCTATGTGAAATAAACACACAAGGACACGTGATATAAGGTTAATGGGCAAGAAAAGGCCACAACTTTATTGATTACAGCAGTGAAAAGGTATTGGCTTAGGCATTGGATGACTATAGGAGGTGGGTTTATTCAACAGTAGGTGGAGCCTGTTGATGCTGATCCAACTATAGGCTCACCCCTGATGTCACCGAGGCTCGTGCCATGGCCTCCCGCCAAGCAGGCATCGGACGGAATACACGACCGCCAGATTCCTTTAACGGAATAACCCACGGTAGATAGCATAGGCGATGGCCACACCTAGCCCTTGACACACATGAATCCAATGCCTAACCTACCCACCAATACCACAAAAGTTGTGACGATTGCTACGAGGTAGGCGAAAAAACCAAAAAGCCTAATGCCAAATGGAAAAATTCCTACCAGGCCCCCCAGACAACCGGGGCGACCAACCTAAGGTCCATAGCAAGGCCAAAAAACCTAGACCCTGAGCTAAATGGGAGTGGAGGGTGGGTGACTCGCTGCGGGACGACGACGACTGAGGAGGAGGCGGAGCTGGAGCCGCAGCATTAAGCTGCTAAACACGCCTCCCGGAGACACCTGGTTGGCTGCCTCCGGTGGGCGTGGGCGCCAGCCAGGTGAGGAGGGGCGGGGGCTAAGGCCCCCGGCCAGGGGCGGAGCTCGGGCTCCCGCCCACAACCACTCCCCTCTCTTCCAGGGAGGAGAGTCTTTCTACCCAAATGCAATTCTGGTTCTAAACACAGCATAAGGAGTCTTTATAGTATATTGCATTTTAAAATTGGGTTTCAGAGTTTTTAGGGGTTCTTGAATGTTTTATGTAGATTTCCAATTTCATTGTTCTGTATGGGACAATGACAATAAAGATATCGTATATCGTATAGAAGCAAGTTTATAGCAATTTCACTATGTTCTTAAACTAAAAGGCCAGTTAAGGTAAAGGTAAAGGGACCCCTGACCATTAGGTCCAGTTGTGACCGACTCTGGGGTTGCAGCACTCATCTCGCTTTATTGGCCGAGGGAGCCGGCGTTTGTCCGCAGACAGCTTCCGGGTCATGTGGCCAGCATGACTAAGCCGCTTCTGGCGAACCAGAGCAGCGCATGGAAAGGCCGTTTACCTTCCCACCAGAGCGGTACCTATTTATCTACTTGCACTTTGACGTGCTTTCGAACTGCTAGGTTGGCAGGAGCAGGGACCGAACAATGAGAGTTCACCCCATCGCGGGGATTCGAACCGCCGACCTTCTCATCAGAAAGTCCTAGGCTCTGTGGTTTAACCCACAGCGCCACCCGCGTCCCAAAGGCCAGGTAGTTAATGGGATAATCTAGTAAACTTTTAACTAGAGTATTGGTGGTGTTTAGCTAGTCCAGTGTAGGATTCAGCAATGGATAAGATGCAGCTAATTTTAATCTTGCCTATTGCAATCACCACTTTATACTCTCTTTTCTCCAGGTTCCATCTGTGTACAACATGCTGTCAATTTCTCTTTGACATTATAAAGCTGCTGTCTTTCACCGGCTGAAATGCACTCACTGCTCTTCTGCTGGTGTATTTAAAATTAATCTTTCCAAACAGATTGTAGCCTCTTGGGTCCTGTTTGATCACCAACCTCATTTTCAATCTCTGCTGCGTTTGGGGGCCACCTTGTTCGTTCTGCTGGGTGGGGGCTCAGCAGCTTCGCAGTGTTGAGAACTTAATTGGTTCACGTTCACAGAATGTTATATATAACACATCCTGCCAAACATTTGCTTGTGAGCGTTTATTTCTTCCTGGCTGCTGTTTGCGGTTCCAGACCGGAAAACCCAATTGTGTGCTTGTACAAGATATGCAGATACACAAAAATCCAGACACACAGAGGCTGACAAGATTAAATATTTTAACCACTGTTGATTTTAATCAACTTTTGAATAGTTTAATACCCGTTTTTATCCACTGATTGGCAATTTTAAAAGTTTTCTATTGTTGTAAAGTACCTAGAGGTGGGTTTTTGTTTTGTCTTTTTACAGTCAAGGGGGTAGATAAATTTTGTAAGTAAGCAACCAAGTAAATGAAATCAGCTATTACATTTAACAAGTAAAATGAAAAAAGTAATGATAGACAAATAATAATAGACCAGATGACTGGCTGGCCAATTAATCTTTATTACAAGGATAGGGAGACTGGAATTGAGGTTGTTGGATTCCAGCAATAATAATAATAATAATAATAATAATAATAATAATAATAATTATTATTATTATTATTATTAAAAAATTACCTATACCACACCCATCTGGCTGGATTTCCGCAGCCACTCTGGGAGGCTCCCAACAGAATTAAAAGCACAGTAAAAGATCAAACATTAAAAACTTCCCTAAGCAGGGCTGCCTTCAGATGTCTTCTAAAAGTCAGATAGTTGTCCTTGACATTTGATAGAAGGATGTTCCACAGGGCAGGCACCACCACCGAGAAGGCCCTCTGCCTGGTTCCCTGTAACCTCACTTCTTGCAGGGAGGGAACCGCCAGAAGGCCCTCGGAGCTGGACCTCAGTGTCCGGGCTGAATGATGAGGGTGGAGACGCTCCTTCAGGTATACTGGGCCGAGACCATCAATCCCAGGCCAGCATGGCCAGTAGTCAGGGATGATGGAAACTGTAGCTGAACATCTGAAAAGCCACAATTTCTCCATCTGTCCTTTAACATTTCCCCCCCTCTGTGGTCTGTCTCTCTTCTTTAGAAATCAGCTCTGCCACTTAAACCCTTCAGTTTCCAAATAGCTCTGCCTTTACATCTGTTTATTTCCCTTTCCCTACACTCCTGAAATTGCAGTTTGGCAGAGAAGGGCTCAGGAGTTCAGTGGGCGTTGGAATGTAATGTAAAAGTGCTGCCTAAAATGTATAAAATATTGTTGGAATGGGTGACAAAGGATAAGCAAGTAAAATCCTCAATGATACATTGGGCAATAGATATTGTTCATAATATAGACATGGAAGAACGGGAACAATTGTGGAATGGGGATATAAAATTTACAGCATGCTATGGTTTAAGAGAAAATTATATGAAAATGATATATTGACGCTATCTAACACAGAGTAAACTGGCAAAAATGTATAAAACTAAATCGAATTTTAAGTGTTGTAAATGTAAAGAGAAAGAAGACTCTTTTATCATATGTGGTGCTCTTGCAGTAAGGTTAAGGCTTACTGGGAAATGATATACAATGAAATGAAAAGGATGTTTAAAATAACATTTGGTGGTTTGTTTTTTTAAAAAAGAGCAGAAGCCTTTCTCTTGGGAATTATAGGGATAGAACTACCTAAATTGTATAGAAATTTATTCATGTATGTGACTACAGCAGCAAGAATGCAACTTACCCCAAAATGGAATGAAGCAGAAGTCCCAGCAAAGGAAGAATGGATACAAAAACTTTTGGAATATGCAGAAATGGCAAAACTTACCGGAAGAATAAGAAATCAAGATAAACTTTTTTTTATAAAAGAATGGAAATGGTTTATTGAATATTTACAGATAAAAACACTGGCAGGGTTACTGTAATAACCTGCAGCTGCATAAGAGTATATTTATAAAGAAGATAAATAAGTGAGCAAATTATGTTAATTTGGATATGCAGAAGATATTAAAATCAAATTTAAGGAACCACAGAAAAAGTGGAAAGGAAGTCAAGTTTTAAGATGTCAAAATGATTGTAAGATCAGTGAAATGTATATATCTGAAAAGTATAAATTTTAAAAAAAAAGTGTTTAGTGGGCATCTCTTGTCCCTCCCTGGAAACAATGACATTTGGGGTTTGCTCACTTGGCTACATGATGTTGTGCATTTTCTGTTTGTTTAGGAAGAAATCGAGGGCCACCGGAAGTCTGTGGAGCTCATGAGAAAGAATCTTGAGGACCGTGTGTTGGCCGAAGAGCTGGGAAGCCAAGAATGTCTGGTACGGGTTTGTTGTTATTATGGTATAGAATCATAGAATCATAGAGTTGGAAGAGACCACAAGGGCCATCGAGTCCAACCCCCTGCCAAGCAGGAAACACCATCAGAGCACTCCTGACATATGGTTGTCTTTTTTTTTTTTAAATATTTTTTATTAAACAGTTTTTATAACCACACAAACATAACATAAAAACAACAAATACATAAACAAACAAAAACAGAAACAAAACAAAAAACAAGTACCATTTCATATCTTAATTTCTTATACCTTTCTTCCCCGACTTCCTCATGCCTCCCTTTTCTGTATTCCAGATTCTAATCAATTACTCAGCAAATCTTCCCTTATTTTACTTTAAATTTAAGCTAATCTTCCTTATTCTCCTTGTCTTAACCATTGCTAATAGTAACCATTTACTTTCCAGTCCAACATCATTCTAACTTTCATTAATTTTGTAATATTTCTTTAGATAGTCCTTGAACTTTTTCCATTCTTCTTCCGCTGCTTCTCTTCCCTGGTTTCGGATTCTGCTCGTCATTTCTGCCAGGCCCATGTAGTCAATCACCTTCATCTGCCATTCTTCCAGTGTGGGTAGATCCTGTGTCTTCCAGTACTTTGCAATGAGTATTCTAGCTGCTGTTGTAGCATACATAAAGAAAGTTATATCCGTCTTTAACACCCCTTGGCCGACAATACCCAAGAGAAAGGCCTCTGGTTTCTTAGGGAAGGTATATTTAAATACCTTTTTAAGTTCATTATAGATCATTTCCCAGAATGCCTTAATCTTCGGGCACGTCCACCAAAGGTGAAAAAATGTGCCTTCCTTTTCTTTACATTTCCAACATTTATTATCAGGCAAATGGTAAATCTTTGCAAGCTTGACTGGGGTTATGTACCACCTATAGATCATTTTCATAATATTTTCTCTTAAGGCATTACATGCCGTGAATTTCATCCTGGTGGTCCACAACTTTTCCCAATCAGCAAACAAAATATTATGACCAATGTCCTGAGCCCATTTAATCATAGTTGATTTAACCGTTTCATCTTGTGTATTCCATTTCAGCAGCAAATTGTACATTTTTGACAAATTCTTTGTACTGGATTCTAACAATTCAGTCTCCAATTTTGATTTTTCCACCTGGAAGCCAATTTTACTGTCCAATTTAAACACTTCATTTATTTGGTGATAGTGCAACCAATCTCTCACCTTCCCTTTTAATTTCTCAAAACTCTGCAATCTCAGTTTGTCCCCTTCCTTTTCCAGAATTTCCCAATATCTTGGCCACTTCGACTCCATATTTAACTTTTTAACTGCCTTAGCTTCCATTGGCGACAGCCACCTTGGGGTTTTGTTTTCCAGCAAATCTTTATATCTGACCCAGACATTTAATAGTGCTTTTCTGACAATATGGTTTTTAAAACTTTTATGTGCTTTAACCTTGTCATACCACAAATATGCATGCCACCCAAAAATATTGTTAAAACCTTCCAAATCCAAAATGTCTGTATTTTCAAGAAGCAGCCAATCTTTTAGCCAGCAGAAAGCTGCCGCTTCATAGTACAATTTAAAGTCTGGCAGGGCAAACCCCCCCTCTTTCCTTTGAATCCGTTAATATCTTAAATTTAATTCTGGGCTTCTTGCCCTGCCAGACAAATTTAGATATATCTTTTTGCCACTTCTTGAAACAGTCCATTTTATCCATTATTTGTAATGCTTGGAACAAAAACAACATTCTTGGCAATACATTCATTTTTATAACTGCAATTCGACCTAACAAGGAAAGCTTCAAGTTTGACCAAATCTCCAAATCTTTTTTCACTTCTGTCCAAGTTTTTTCATAATTATCTTTAAATAGGTTCACATTCTTAGCTGTCATATTTATACCCAAATATTTCACTTTTTTAACCACAGTCAACCCCGTCTCATTCTGAAACCTTTCTTTTTCAACCTGTATTAAATTTTTCTCCAATACCTTAGTCTTTAACTTATTCAATTTAAATCCTGCCATTTGACCAAACTCTTGAATTATTTCCAAAACTCTTTTCGTGCTAGCTTCTGGCTCTTGTAATGTAAGTACTAGGTCATCTGCAAATGCTCTCAGTTTATATTGTTTAGCTCCGACCTGAATCCCTTTAACCAGCTGGTCCCTCCTAATCATATTAAGCAAAACCTCCAGGACCGATATAAAAAGTAGTGGGGAGATAGGACACCCCTGACGTGTCCCTTTTTCAATCTTGAACTCTTCTGTGACCACATTATTTACAATTAATTTTGCTTTCTGTTCAGAGTATATTGCACCTATACCGTTTTCAAACCCTTGGCCTACCCCCATCCCCCGGAGGTTCTTCAACATAAAACTCCAAGATATATTG
The DNA here is from genome assembly GCF_027172205.1 of Podarcis raffonei. NCBI lineage: Eukaryota > Metazoa > Chordata > Lepidosauria > Squamata > Lacertidae > Podarcis > Podarcis raffonei. Next base: position 113,081,464 of record NC_070603.1, on the reverse strand, counting down.
TCAAAGGCTTTCTCGGCATCCACAAATATCAAAACAGCCTTAGTGTTTATATTCACTTCCAACTTCTCCAAAATGTCAATTATATTCCTTACGTTATCCGACAAATGCCTTTTCGGGAGAAAGCCCGCTTGGTCCCCATGAATCTCCTCCATCAAAACTCTTTTCAATCTCTTCGCTAAAATATCAGCAAAGATTTTGTAATCCACATTTAGTAACGAGATGGGTCGGTAGTTCTTAAGTTGAGTCTTTTCAGTCTCTGTCTTTGGTATAAGTGTGATGTAGGCCTCCCTCCACGTATCGGGTGCCCTCCTCCCCTCCATGATCTCGTTGCAGACTTCCTTCAAAGGTTGTATCAACCCTTCCTTCAAAACTTTGTAATATTTGGAAGTCAGTCCATCCGGTCCAGGAGATTTGCCCAACGTCATGCTTTGAATGGCATCTTCTATTTCTTGTGCTGATATCTCCTGGTTCAAAATTGTCTTACTTTCCTGCGAAATCTTTTTCAGCCCATTTTTCTCGAGGAATTGTTGTATATCCATTTCTTTCTGCGGCCCTTGTGTGTACAGTTGTCTAAAGTAGCTCTGAAAACAGTTCCTAATTTCCGCTGGGTTACATATGTTCCTTCCTTCCACTTCTATGTTTGTTACCGTGTTGAGTTTTTGTCTCTTCTTTATTTGCCAAGCCAATAACTTGCCACATTTATCTGCAGATTCAAAAGTCTTTTGTCTCATTTGTTTAATTTTCCATTCTATTTCTTGATTCATCAGTTCCATGTATTGTGTTTGATATAATTTAATTTCTCTTAATATCTCTTGCGATTTTGGCTTCAATCTTAGTTTCCTTTCCCCTTCTTTTATCTTTTCCAAGATTTTCTCTTTCCTCTCATTTTGCTTTCTTTTCTTTAATGTATTTTGTTGTATCAAAAACCCTCTCATCACGGCTTTACTTGTGTCCCATACTATTCTTTTTTCTACTTTAGTCCTTAAGTTAATTTCAAAATAATCTTTCAAAGTTTTTTGGGCCTTCTTACAAATCTCCTCGTCTCTAAATAAGGTGTCATTCATTCTCCATCTGAAGGAGCCAGTTGTTGTTTGCTTCATCACCATCTTTACTGCGTTATGGTCGGAGAAGGTTTTTGGGCAGATTTCCACTTTCTTTATGTTCGACGCCATACTGCTAGTCACCCAAATTTGGTCAATCCGTGTCCATGTCATTTTGGCTTCAGAAAAGAAGGTTCCCTCTCTTTCTAATGGGTGTTTTGTTCTCCAAATGTCAATCAAGTCCATATTGTCAGTCATTTCAAAGAAAGTTTTTGGTAGTCTTCCGTCTTTTGTAACTACCTGTCTTTGTGCTTTGTCCATATTTGTTGAAACTACTCCATTCATGTCACCCATCATAATTAAATTGTAATCCAAGTAGTCCATCAAAGTCTCATGCAACTTCTTAAAGAATTCAGCTTTCCCTTCATTTGGTGCATAAATTCCCACTATCAAAAACTTTTCTCCTTGAGATTGAATTTCAATTGCCAAATATCTTCCTTGGTCATCTTTAAAAATTTGTTTCGGTTGCAAATTTTCCTTTGCATAAATCACCACTCCTCTCTTTTTTACTCTGTCTGAAGATATAAATTCTTGTCCCAATCTTTTATTTATTAATAATTTTCTATGTGCTCTTGTCACATGAGTCTCTTGTAAGCAAATCAAGTCCAATTGGTCTTTCTTTAAAGCATGAAATATATTTTTTCTTTTTCTGGGAATATTTAAACCGTTACAATTCCAGGTTAAAAGTTGCAGAGCCATGATGGGGTTATTTACTCTTTCCTCCTACAGCTCCCAGTTGTTGTTCCTCTTTTGTCGGTGGTTCCGTATCCGTATCTAGTGGTCCCTTGCTTGAAGGATGCCCTTGTCCTGGAAACGTCTCTTTCTGTAGGTCTTCTTCGTGTTCTCCTAAGAACTTGTCTTTATCACTCACTGTCTTTATTCTTCTTTTCTTCCCCTTGTATTTAAAAGACAAGCCTTGGGGAAACTCCCACCTGAATGGTATGTAGTTCCTTTTCAGCAGTGTCACCAAGTCCTTGTAAAAACCTCTTGCATCCAAAATACTTTTGGGAATATCTTTAAAAATCTCAATGTGAAAATCTTCAATTTGAAGGGTTGTTTGATAGTGCAGATTCAGTATTTTGTCTCTCTCCTCCTTTGATCTTAAAGTTATTAAGCAATCTCTGGGTCTGTTCTTCCTCTGCCTTGTTCCCAGTCTAAATGCACTCTCTATCTTAAATTCTTCCTTATCCAGCTCCTGCTTCCAAAAGTCAGAGAATTCTTTTGTCAAGTAATCCACCAAGTTGTCTCCTTCCTTTTCCGGCACAAGTCTGATCCTTAGGTTCCTCTCCTTGCGTTGCATATCCTGCATAGAGAGTGCCAGCTCGTACTCATCTAGTTTCCTGTACACCGGTGGAAACTTTTCCTCGGCAGCAGATGCAATTTCTTTAGCTTCCTCAGCTATCTTTCGTGTTGTAGATGAATCTTCCAGTAGTTTCCCAATTGCTTCTGCATTAGAGTTCACTTTGTTCCCAAGGTCAGTTATACTTTTTGTATTTAAATCAATTTTCCCAGAGATTTCTTCAATTTTCTTATTTGTTTCAGCGCCTTGCTTTTTTAGTTCCTCCAAAGAGTCATTTATTTTCCCCAATGCCTTAGTAAATGCTTCTTCTGAAGACATTATTTTCACTTTTGCCTTTGAGACAGCTGCAGTTCCAGAGGCTCCTGATACAGAGGCCCTTCTTTGCATAGAAAGATCGACTTTGTATTGTCTACCAGATCTCAAGGTTGTTTCTTGTGAGTCCTCTTTCTCTTTACCATCTGCCATAACAAAGTCTTTCACTCAAGGTCATTCCCACACTCTTAAGCTGTCAGAAAAAAAAATTCTCAAGTTTTAAGCTCCACTTGTTGCTGAAACTATTCACAAGTCCTCTAGAGGGCGTAAAGTCAATTCTTTGCCTTCAAGTTGGTCCCACACCTTCCAAAAAACAAACAAAAGCCCTCCTAGTCCCTTTCAGTTATTCTTTTTTCTTTTTAAAAGATCCAGATCAATAGTGTCCTGCAAATAACTTTACTGTGCAACAAAATAAAGTATTTCAAGTTGAGAGTAGCCAAAGTCAATATTACAGTTACTTTTTAACCTTCTTGTAGCGACAGTCCTTAGCCGGTTCCTTTTCTCCGGCAGTCCGACCCCCAGGTAAAGGAGCAGCGGTAAACAGTTCAATTTCTTTTAAGCAGGCAGGAAAGCACTTTAAAGTCTTCCCCCCCCCCCTCCTGCCTTCAGGGGAGGGAGTTCTTTGCTTGGTGGTGGATTTCTTAGTTCGCACAACTCTCCTGTCAAAAAGTTACAGCTTGAATGCCTTTCGCTTTGATCTTGCTACAGAACGGAAAGCAGACTTCCTTTTTAGTGCTTGTCCGTCTCGGTGCCCAATTTCTTTAATTTTAACGTCCAATTATATTTTAAAGTTCAATCCTACTCACGGAAAGTTGTTCTTTTTAATCCAAATTCACCGGAAGAAATCAGCGCTCTCCGCTAATGGCGACGCGGCTTCGCTTCGCAGGCTGGGTGAAAGCGACTCTCAGCACCGCTCCACACACCCTCCGCTGTTCCGTAGCCTTTAAAAAGGCTATTTCACAACGTCGGGGGGGCGCAAAGGTGCCCGCCGAGTCTCCAGTTCACAGGCTACGCGCCTGTGATTTTTGAGGGTCCTCGCTCCGCCGTGGCTGCAGGACCCGAACCCACGAAGCAGATCTCTCCCGGAGCTCCGGGAGAAATCCGCCATTAAGCGCTGGCGCTAACCGGAAGTCCTCTGACATATGGTTGTCAAGCCTCTGCTTAAAGACCTCCAAAGAAGGAGACTCCACCACACTCCTTGGCAGCAAATTCCACTGTCGAACAGCTCTTACTGTCAGGAAGTTCTTCCTAATGTTTAGGTGGAATCTTCTTTCTATACACCTGGGGGTATACACCTGGGGGTCAGCAATGCAGAGCTTTAGGGAGGCACCATGCCCACCCTAAACTTCTGTGGCAGCTGTGAAAGGTCTCAGAAATCCCCTCAAAAATCCACAATGTCCCATGGAGAAAACAGGGGGGGGGGAGCTGGTCAAATGTTGCTGAACCACAGGCAGATCCAAAGTGAGCACTTCTGAAGACAGCCCTGTTTAGGGAAGTTTTTTAAGTTCTGATGTTTTATCATGTTTTTAATATGCAGCAGCTAGACTGGTGACTGGGAATGGCCACCAGGACCATATAACACCGGTCCTGAGAGATCTGCATTGGCTCCCAGTACGTTTCCGAGCACAATTCAAAGTATTGGTGCTGACCTTTAAGGCCCTAAACGGCCTCGGTCCTGTATACCTGAAGGAGCGTCTCCACCTCCATCGTCCAGCCCAGACACTGAGATCCAGCACTGAGGGCCTTCTGGTGGTTCCCTCCCTGCAAGAAGTGAGGTTACAGGGAACCAGGCAGAGGGCCTTCTTGGTAGTGGCACCCGCCCTGTGGAACACCCTCTCATCAGATGTCAAGGAAATAAGCAGCTATCTTCTTTTTAAAAGACACCTGAAGGCAGCCCTGTTTAGGGAAGTTTTTAATATTTAATCCTGTATTGTTTTTAACACTTGATTGGGAGCTGCCCAGAGTGGCTGGGGAAACTCAGCCAGATGGGCGGGGTATAAATAATAAATTATTATTATTATTATTACTACTACTACTACTACTACTATTACTACTACTACTACTACTCATGCATTCTCCATGAATGATCCTCCTCTTCCATCTGGTTTTCCTCCCTGCATTTTAACTCTTTGTATGTTTGCCTCCTAGGCAAAGTTAGAAGCAGAGGCAAAGAAAGTCAAGTCTTCCTTTCATCAGATGTGCAGATTGCTCGAAAGAATGGTGCACCTCAAGCTGACCCAGATGGAAGATCTGAAGAAAGAGATCAATAAGAGGCAGCAAGAAAACGTCAGCAGGCTCTCTGAGGAGATCTCCCACCTCAACGATATGATCGTTGAGATGGAGGAGAAGTGCCAGCAGCCGGTCTGTGGATTCCTGCAGGTGAGACTTGAGACCATGACATCTCCCAGCAGTTCCTACCAGCCCTATTTAGGAAAATATAAACTGCCATTTGGACATTAAGGATTAGAGCTGGGCTTTCTCTCCATCATCATCATCTCGTCATGAAACAAATGTTATTGCTCGTTATTACTTCTTAGTATTTACAGTGGTACCTCGGGTTAAGTACTTAATTCGTTCCGGAGGTCTGTACTTAACCTGAAACTGTTCATAACCTGAAGCACCACTTTAGCTAATGGGGCCTCCTGCTGCCGCCACGCGATTTCTGTTCTCATCCTGAAGCAAAGTTCTTAATCCGAGGTAATATTTCTGGGTTAGCAGAGTCTGTAACCTGAAGCGTATGTAACTTGAAGCGTATGTAACCTGAGGTACCACTGTACTTAATTTGTTCCGGAGGTCCGTTCTTAACCTGAAACTGTTCTTAACCTGAAGCACCACTTTAGCTAATGGGGCCTCCTGCTGCCGCCGTGCGATTTCTGTTCTCATCCTGAAGCAAAGTTCTTAACCCGAGGTAATATTTCTGGGTTAGCAGAGTCTGTAACCTGAAGTGTATGTAACCTGAGGTACCACTGTACTTAATTTGTTCCGGAGGTCCGTTCTTAACCTGAAACTGTTCTTAACCTGAAGCACCACTTTAGCTAATGGGGCCTCCTGCTGCTGCCATGCCGCCGGAGCACGATTTCTGTTCTCATCCTGAAGCAAAGTTCTTAACCCGAGGTAATATTTCTGGGTTAGCGGAGTCTGAAACCTGAAGCGTATGTAGCCTGAAGTGTATGTAAACCTGAGGTACCACTGTATTAGATTTTTAAGCCACCCTTCACAAGAATGTGGAATGGGGACAGACTTCCATTTTGTCCTTCACCTCGGGCCCTAGTTCTTCCATAGAAGTAAGGGGGAAAGGACTCTCCACAACAGGCCAGTGTGTGTGCTGGCTGTGTAACTGAGACCTCTTTCTCTGTTTCAGGACATCAGAAGCAACTTGAACAGGTATGTGGCTTTCTCCTACCATCTTTTGCATTTCATCTCTGGTGGGATTCCATTTTAAAAGCAAACAAACACATTTCTGTGGAGCGCTGCCAAGTGCTAGATTTCTACCTCAGCGTTGCTGAGGAACACAAATGGGGCAAATGACAACCCTCTGAAGATGCCTGTTGCTTGATACTGAAAGGCAGAACACCTTCCAAACGACCCAAAAGCTTATACTGCAGTCAGTTGTATTCCTAAACTCATTCATTCCTGAATTTGAATCCATTGGTTTGGATCCTACTCTCTGGAGCATCAGAAAACAAGTTTGTTCCATCTTCCATTTTGACAGCCCTTCCGATAGCAGTCTTCTCTTCTTCAGGATAAACGTACCCAATTCCCTCAACTGTTCCTCATAAGGTTTGGTTTCCAGACCCTGTGAGGAAAATTAACTCTGAACCCCCAAAATTGGGATTGTCTCCAAACCTGTGCCAAAGTTTTGCAGGGTGGTTGTTGTTTTTAGCGAAAACCCTGCAAAATTTGGGATCCCTTCCTAACCGGTGGGGACGTGGGTGGCGCTGTGGGTTAAACCACAGAGCCTAGGACTTGCCGATCAGAACGTCAGCGGTTCGAATCCCCGCGATGGCATGAGCTCCCGTTGCTCGGTCCCTGCTCCTGCCAACCTAGCAGTTCAAAAGCACGCCAAAGTGCAAGTAGATAAAGAGGTACCGCTCCAGCGGGAAGGTAAACGGCATTTCCGTGTGCTGCTCTGGTTCGCCAGAAGCAGCTTAGTCATGCTGGCCACATGACCCGGAAGCTGTATGCCGGCTCCCTTGGCCAATAAAGTGAGATGAGCGCCGCAACCCCAGAGTCGGTCACAACTGGACCTAATGGTCAGGGGTCCCTTTACCTAACCGGTGCCAAACTGTTGCAGTTGTTTTGCAGTGGAACCCCCATGTTTTGCAGCACCCCACAAACTGAGCAATTGATACATCAGACACGGGGTTCGTACCTAACTACAAACCCAACCAGGAGGAAGTTTATCTCGTTTCTCCATTTAACCATGAATTTAACTAGAGCAGCATTTTCTTGTAAAGTAATGCCATGTTCAAATGACAGGCTGAGGCACCAACTCACGAGTAAGATCTACTCTCAACTACGTGTTAGGCTTCAGCACTGCAAGTGGGCCGGGTAGCAGTAGTCCCTAGCCATCCCTTAAATGTTAACCATCTTCCCTTCCAGATATGAAAAGGAACAAGTAAGGGATGCAATTGAGCTTTCTCCTGGATTGGAAGAGGCGGTTGGAGTTTACTCAGAGAACAGCTCTGCTTTAGGAATTGCTGTGGAGACATTTAAAGGTACTGGGAACAAGGTCAGCGGTTTGAATCCCTGCCACAGACTGAGCTCCCGTTGCCCTATCCCAGCTCCTGCCAATCTAGCAGTTCGAAAGCACGCCAGTGAAAGTAGATAAATAGGTACCACTACAGCGGGAAGGGAAACGGCCTTTTCATGCGCTCTGGTTTCTATCACGGCGTTCCGTTGCACCAGAAACAGTTCAGTCCTGCTGGCCACGTGACTTGGAAAGCTGTGTGTGGACAAACGCTGGCTCCCTTGGCCTGAAAGTGAGATGAATGCCATAACCCCAGAGTCGCCTTTGACTGGACTTAACCGTCCAGGGGTCCTTTACCTGTTTTTACCTCACTGGGATGGGAACAACTCTGGAAGGTCAAGGGAGACAGATGTTTGTGGGTGCTCTACTCAGCTGCACAGCTGATGTTAATGAGAGAAAGGGAGGGAGGCATCAACAGTGTCCATTGGAGTCTTTTATCAGGTGCTTGATTGACATGTAATGTGACAGTGCCAAATGTATGTGAATAAATGGATAATTCTTTCCTCCACATAACAGAGTCCTTGGAATTCCTGGAGCCGGCGCTGTACAAAGGTAATTTTCTTGGTCAGGTGAGATGGGAGGTGGTGCCTGAGATGGGTTCAAGGGGGCTAGCTCTGCAAGAGGGCCAAATTAGATGTTACCATTCGCTTTAATGGGAATCATGTAAATTGCACGTGTGACGCAGGGACAACATCAGGGGAATAAGAGTTAAAGTTCCCCATGCCGATGCTAGGGTATGAGCCGTAACCAAGGTGTGTTATTGGGTTTACAGTTCATGGTTTGTCTGGAGGAGACAAGTCTGGGTTTGTACAACACACCAAACCATGGTTTAACACATAGCAGCATAACAGGAAGTCTAAGGGGAGAGCAGTGGCCTCAGTTTACGGCAGCTAGACTAGTGACTGGGAGTGGCCACGGAGACCATATTAAACCAGTCCTGAAAGACCTACATTGGCTCCCAGTATGTTTCCAAGCACAATTCAAAGTGTTGGTGCTGACCTTTAAAGCCCTAAACAGCCTTGGCCCAGTATACCTGAAGGAAGTGTCTCCACCCCCATCATTCAGCCTGAACACTGGGGTCCAGCTCTCAGGGTCTTCTGGCGGTTCCCTCAATGAGAGAAGTGAGGTTACAGGGAACCAGGCAAAGGGCCTTCTTGGTAGTGGCGCCCACCCTGTGGAACACCCTCCCATCAGATGTCAAGGAAATAAACAACTATCTGACTTTTAGAAGACCTCTGAAGGCAGTCCTGTTTAGGGAAGTTTTTAATGTTTGATTGTGTTTTTAGCATTCTGTTGGGTGCCACCCAGAGTGGCTGGGGAAACCCAGCCGGAAAAGCAGGGTATAAATAAATTAGTAGTAGTAGTAGTAGTAGTCTCCTCTCTAGGGAACTTTCATGTAAAGCCGTTTGCACTAAGCTATGGTTTGGCTTATGGCTCGTCCACACTTCTGCTTGTCTTGTGGTCTTCCCTTAGGGGTGAGGGACACACTCTTTACCACCGAATCAGAGCAAACGTCAATTGGGTTTTCCGTGGACTGATGTTTGCTCCGACTCAGTGATAAAGAGCGTTTTTTTCCCGGGGAAAGTGGCAGGGTGAATGGAATGCACCCACGCCTAGAAACCACAGGCCAAGCGGAATACCTCTTGGATCCGTGTTTTCTAGACACTGGAGAAGCGGGGTGTGGACGAGCCAGGAGAGTTGCGTGCGAAACAGCCCACAATATCCACGTGACTTCGCCATTCAGTTCTAGGGAGGTTTGAAAACAGCTCCATCCAATTAGACCGTGCAGTACATAAACATTTAATGGAAAAGACGTTCTGATTTCGCCTTCCATCCCCAGAGGCCTGGTGTCGAAATGTATACAAGGACAGGGCTCCTTCCCGGCATATCTCAACACCTGGGCAGGTCTATTTTGGAGGTGTCGCAAAGCCAGCGATTTCTCCGCTCTTTGCTAAGGCCTCCTGAAACAGATTAAGGCAAAAGTCTGGAAGAAGGAGGGTTGTTTAGTTTTCAGTTTTTTAAAAATGTCTCCAGAAACAGAAGTGGATTCTTTCTGTGACATCACTCATTCAACCTCTTCCTTTCTTCTCTTCTTCCTTCCTTTCTTATCTGTGTTGGTGTAGTGGTTAAGAGCGGTGGACTCGTAATCTGGTGAACTGGGTTCGCTTCCCCGCTCTTCCACATGCAGCTGCTGGGTGACCTTGGGCTAGTCACACTTCTCTGAAGTCTCTCAGCCCCACTCACCTCACAGAGTGTTTGTTGTGGGGGAGGAAGGGAAAGGAGAATGTTAGCCGCATTGAGACTCCTTCGGGTAGTGATAAAGCGGGATATCAAATCCAAACTCTCCTTCTTCTTCTCTTGCAGTGACGGTGACTCTGGATCCAGACACGGCACATTGCCGCCTCGTTCTCTCCGAGGACCTAAGAACTGTGAGGAAGGCAGAGGAAGAGCAGGCCTTGCCTGATAAACCGGGGAGATTTGATGTTGGGCCCTGTGTGTTGGGCCGCGAGCGATTCACTTCCGGAAGACATTTGTGGGAAGTGGAGGTGGACAACGAAGGCAGCGGGGCGATGTGGGCCGTGGGGGTAGCACGAGAGTCCGTCAGGAGGAAAGGAAAGGGCAGCTTTAGGCTGATTCCCAGTGAGGGAATCTGGGCTGTGGGGGCGATAATGGGCGAACTCATAGCGTTTACTTCCCCCCAACAGACCCCTTTGGCCGTGGGGCAAGACCCCAGGAATATCCGCGTGACCCTCGACTACGAAGAGGGACTTGTGGAATTCTTTGACACGGACAGAGCTGAGCTGATCTTTGCTTTTACGGGAGCCTCCTTCTCTGGGCAGATGATCCGGCCCTACTTCTGGGTAGGGTACAGATCCCAGCTGAGGTGCTGAATCGCAGGAAGGAGATCCTTCTCCTTGTTTCTTATCAGTTCCCTGAAAGAAGGAAGCATTCCAGCAATTTTCCTTCATAGCTCCATGAAAGGTTCCCAAGCCATTTTTTCAGCCTTGGTGGTTTTTGAGTAGGACCTCCTGATCTCAGAGCAGGAAGAGTAGCTATAAATGAAATCAAATTGTAGAATTGGAAGGGACCCCAAGTGTCATCTAGTCCAGCCCCCCTGCAATGCAGAAATCTCAACTAAAGCATCCATGTACAAATTAAAAAGAATACCACAGAAAGCTTGGTGGCTCCCTTTTGTGGCAGGTTTTTGAAATATTTACGTCTGCATGCAAAAATGGTAAAAGAAGCTACAAACAGGTGTTGGTGTGGTTTGGGGGGGGGCGTTTGCTTGAGCTCATATACAGTGGTACCTTGGGTTACATATGCTTCAGGTTACAGACTCCGCTAACCAAGAAATATTACCTCGGGTTAAGAACTTTGCTTCAGGATGAGAACAGAAATTGTGCTCCAGGAGCGCAGCGGCAGCGGGAGGCCCCATTAGCTAAAGTGGTGCTTCAGGTTAAGAACAGTTTCAGGTTAAGAACAGACCTCCGGAACGAATTAAATTCTTAACCCGAGGTACCACTGTACCTTTAAAGTTGGTATGGCAGGCAGAATTTCAACCAGTACAGACTATCCCGTCCCTGCATGTCCAGATCCACCTTAAAGCAGCTATAGATCAAGTTGCCAAGAGTGGGGACAGGAATCAAATTAGCCCAAAGTCTCTTCTTGCTGTTCCTCCACCCGAACCTCAGCAGAAGGAATTCCCTGTACCACTTCTCAGTATTTTTTTATATCTCTCTCAGAGTCTGAGATTTATGAAAATCCACCTGTAGTTTCCTCCTCACAGAGCTACAATTCCCGGTACCCTTAACAAACTACAGTTGCTAGGATTATTTGAGTAAAGTTATGTGCTTTGAGTGTGCATTGGCTGTGCTTAAAAGTATTGCATAAAACAAATGAAATACCGTGAAAATCCCTGAAACGAGAAGTAATCGACTAGAAATATTATCTTATGGAAATAAAGAAAATAATAAGAATCAAAAAGTTTAAGGAAAAAATTAGAAAAACCTGTAGAAACTGTACTCTTGAGTCCTCAATCCTTTATTACTGCACTTTGATTCACCTCGGTCGAGCTAGGATTATAATCCTTCAGAATTTTTGGGAGTTCTACCCCCTTTTTTGGATTTTTGGTCATTTAAGGTTTATGAATTTTCTATTTCCTTCTGAGGAAACTGAATAGTTCAGTGAAACGAGGTTTGTAGCCGACATCCCGTCAAGGCTTGGTTCAATTTTAGGTTTTTCTAATTTTTTCCTGCTTACCTATAAATTAGAGCCCACTTCTTCCTTTTTTAAAAAATAGTTTTTATTAAGAATTTCAACATAACAAATTATCAAAAACATATCATCTTCATCCCCCCCATTTTCCCCCTCCCCCCTCCCCAAGAAAAACCCACTCACCCCCAAACTTCCCTCAACTACTCTCTCCAGTTTTTCAACACATATCATTCTCTGCATATTACAAAATTGTAAAGATCCTTAAATTATCTATCTATTATGTTAACAATAATAAATTTGTGTATGTTTACTCAAAACCTGCCAAGGAGTCCAATTTATTTTGTTGTTTTAAAAAGTAATTTATAAAAAGTTCCCATTCTTCTTTAAAGCCACAGTTGTCCTTGTCTCGCAATTTCTATGTCAATTTCGCCAGTTCCACAACAACAACAACAAGCTCTACCTGTTGGACGTGCCTGCCCTAGATGAATGTAGAGTTGATGTTGAAGAATCGTACACAATCTTGGAAAAAAGGCACTTTAAAAAAAGAACACACCTGGAGCCCAGCTGTAGTAAACCAAGGAATATATTTATTAAAGACAGGGAAAGCAGGTGAGTTGGATAAATGTAATAATACAAAGCAAATGGTACACAGTTACACGTTGAAGCAAAAGTCAAAAGTGTTTTCTAGGATGTGACTGACCTGTGAAGTCTAGGTCTCTCATTCAGGTGGGAAACTCAAGGCCTTTCATTAGACTCTCACCCCTCAGCCCCCACCAGCATAGTCATTGATGGGGGGTGATGGGCTTTGTAGTGTAGCAACATCCGAAAGGCCAGCAGGTTGCCCAACCCTGACATAAAGGCAACCATGGAAGACCTTCCCAGCTGAGTGACCGTTTGCCCACCAAAGGTCCTAACCGCAGAGCGCCTTATCAGGCTGCCGCCCCCAACCCCAGTTCAGTCCAGCTCCCTTTCTGCCAGAGCGAAGGAAACATTGGGGAATTTCTTCAGTCACATTCAGAGATTCCACCTTCCCTCCATGGAGCCCAAAACAATCCATGGTAGAACATCTGCGTTGCATGTTAAAGACCCTCAATTCAATCCCTCCCCCCAGGTAGGACAGGGGAATGGGACGTGGGTGGCACTGTGGGTTAAACCAAAGCCTAGGACTTGCCAATCGGAAGGTCGGCGGTTTGAATCCCCACGACGGGGTAAACTCCCGTTGCTCAGTCCCTGCTCCTGCCAACTTAGCAGTTCAAAAGCACATCGAAGTGCAAGTAGATAAATAGGTACCACTCCGACGGGAAGGTAAATGGCATGTCCATGCGCTGCTCTGGTTCGCCAGAAGCAGCTTAGTCATGCTGGCCACATGACCCGGAAGCTGTACGCTGGCTCCCTTGGCCAATAAAGCGAGATGAGCGCCGCAACCCCAGAGTCGGCCACAACGGGACCTAATGGTCAGGGGTCCCTTTTCCCTTAGGACAGGGGAATATTCCGTGTCTGAAACCCTGGGGGTTGGCTGCCAATCAGTGTAGGCATTACTGAACTAGATGGACCAATGTTCTGACTTTGATATAAGGCAGCTTCCTATGTTCCTAAATGATCCCTGCGGGCGTACATTTCCCCATGAGAAAGCAGGCAGCTAAAATAGGCCTTGGCGAACTAAAAATGGGCCACTGCCGACGGATTAATCTTCTGATTATATTGCTTCTAGCGGAACCCTGCAAATAACATACGTTTCCACTTGTTTTCCATCAACACAACCACAGCCCTTGCGTGGGTTCTTTATTAACAATGAGTCAATCGATTCGCACAGGGCTTGTTTTCGTTGCATGGCTTTTTCAGATGAGAAGTGCTCCCCCTTCCCTGCGCTCTGCCTTTGGTAGAACTAGACATGCTTTGCAGGATGAAGCTGCCATGTTCAATTCGCACTCAGCACCGCCAGTCAAAAGCAGCACCAGGTGACAACTGAGAGCAAAGGCCTCTGGAGAGCTGCTGCTACTGCCAATCAGGGCAGACAACACAGGCGTTAGGCAGACCAACGAGCTGGCTCAGTTTGAGGCAGCTTCACCTGTCCATGTTTTATTTCGTAGAATCGTATAGAGTTGGAAGGGACGCCAAAGGTCATCCAGTCCAACCCCCAGCAAGGAAGGAATCTTTTGTCCACTGTGGGGCTCAAACCCACGACCTCAGGATCAACCATCTCATGCTCTACCCAACTGAGCTTGTCCAGTTTTACATAGGTACCGTATTTTTCACTCCATAAGATGCACCCTTTTCTTCCTAAAAAGGGGAAATGTCTGTGCGTCTTATGGGGCAAATGTGTGGTCGATTGCTGGCTCCCTTTCTGGCCCCGCCCCCTTGCCCAGGCCTCCATTGCTGAATGTTCTGCAGACGGAAGCTGTTTGTTTCTCCAGCGACATGTGACTGGCTGATTAGATTATCTGTCTGGAAACTGTAGAAACGGCTCCCTTTCCTAAAGAAGCTGCAGAACTGAGTTGAACCCCATAAAAACGGGATTTTCCCCCTTTGCAAAAGAAGCTGCACAACTTTGAGCTGATCCCCAAAAAACGGGATTTTCCCCCCTTTGCAAAAGAAGCTGCACAACTGTGAGCTGATCCCCCCAAAAATGGGGCTTTCCCCCTTCCCTCCTCTAAAAACTAGGTGCGTCTTATGGTCAGGTGCATCTTATGGAGCAAAAAATACGGCAACTTTCCACAAATTTCAAATTGCCATCGAAGAGGCGGGGTTCTTTGTAGCTCCGAACGATCTCAATACGTTCTGCTGATCCCCCGTTATCCAAACACCTCCCCACGTTAAGATGCTCCCTGCTGGACCACATCAATGGTCATTCTAGCATCCAGCATCCCACAGTGGCCAACCAGATGTCTCCTGCCTCTAGATAGCCCACAAGCAGGTCAATAAGGCAATAGACATCTCTTGCTGTAGGCTGAAAAGGCTACATACCCATGCAGGGCCTTCACATCTTTGTCTTGTCCATCATTTGACCCTTATGTTTCCCTCTCCTTATGGTTTTGATCTATGGGCTACTATTAAAACGAGGCTGCATTTTAAATTGTAATTTTAAATTGGGTCGTCCCCCCATTATGTTTTTATTGTAATTTTACTGGTAATAGCCGCCCTAAGCCCGGCTCTGGCTGGGGAGGGCGGGGTATAAATGAAAATTTATTATTATTATCTCACTTGTGGTTCCTAGCCAACTGGTATTTAGAGGCCTCTGTCCTCAAAGTTAATATACAGCCATCATGACTAGCAGCCACTGATAGCTTTTCCCTCCACGAATCTGGCCTTGTTTGGCCTGAATATTCCACCATTCTGCTTCATTGGGCGACATCTGTTCTAGAATTATGGGGTGGAAGACTTCCCCCACTTTTTCTGTACCATGCATAATTTTATAACTCTCAATCCATGACTCCCCTTAATCAATTTTTCCCCAAACTAAAAAAACAACAAAAAAACTGCAGCAGCTATGGGCTTCCCTTGTAGGGCAGCTGCTATCACCTTCCGATTACAGTGGTACCTCGGGTTACAGACGCTTCAGGTTACATACGCTTCAGGTTACAGACTCCGCTAACCCAGAAATAGTGCTTCAGGTTAAGAACTTTGCTTCAGGATGAGAACAGAAATCGTGCTCTGGCAGTGCAGCAGCAGCAGGAGGCCCCATTAGCTAAAGTGGTGCTTCAGGTTAAGAACAGTTTCAGGTTAAGTACGGACCTCCGGAACGAATTAAGTACTTAACCCGAGGTACCACTGTATTTCTTCTCTTCAGTCTCTCCATCCTTTTTGAGATGTGACCAGAATTGCACATTGCACTGTATACCGTACCCAAACCTTTGGGGGAGATTGCAAGTGTACCATTCAGAGCTAAGACACATCTGCCTTGCAAATTAAGCTCTCTGACATTTGATGCCAAGTAATAAATATGTAATGTCAATATTTGATGCCCGGTAGTATCTAAAAGTTGTTACTTGAAAGCATTTCAAAGACGACATGCAGAAGTATTAGTATTTGAAAGCCGGCATGCAATAGCATTCGTATTTGACTATATTTGCTAACTAACATGCAAAGTTTTTTTATGATTTCACTAAATTTGACAGATGGCATGCAATGGCATTTAGTGTTTAAGCACATTTAAGTAATTGGCATTCAAAACATTTGTATTTAATCACCGACATGCAATAGTGTTTACCATAATCTGATAAGATGGAATGGAATGGTATGTAGTGTTTGATAATAGTCATGCAATAGTATTTACCTACCTACCAGTATTTTATAGCTGACATGCAATGGTATTTAGTTTATGACTATTTTAAAGTTGCTAGCTGATGGCATTTTATATTTGACACCTTATAAAAAAATGAAACAATCAGAGAGACTGTCTAATGAAAGTCTAAAGCACCCATATTTTGTGGTCAATTTTCAAAATGTGTTGGAAAAAGCTTGTTTCAGCTTTAGTGTCATTTTCTCTGACCACTTTTGGACTGTGATGTCACCTCAGTCTGTCATCAAAGAGAACTGACTGCCATAGGTCAGTGCTTTCTTCCGACATACGCTTTGCCATCCTGGGTCAAGACATCTTCTTCTGTGTGAACACCTTCACTCTGACCCAGAGACCCTTGCAGGCTGAGCCACTTCCCAGATGCGAGCCATTCATACAGTTTGTTTTCCTGCACCGATTCCCCAGCATCACACCCCAAGGCTTGGTTCGTCAACAAAATGTTCTCCACGCACTGGGCCAGAGGATAGCCTGGAATGAGAATAAGTGCAGGCTGAGATCACACGAGGAACAATGCGGAATTATAAAACTACAGTCACCCACAAGAGCAATGAACTAAACTGAATGACGGAAGGACCACAGAACTCTGACCTTACCTTCATACTCTCATAATTTACCCCCAACTTCTCTCTCTAACAGTGAACTCGGGTGGTTGAGTGCCAGTCAGTTTGGATGGAAAACAGGTCCACACAAAAATAAGGTTGTGGTTACTACATTTTCTTGGGGAAAACCTCAGTTCTCCTCCTGGATACAGTGCTTGTCTATGGGAAAAGAGGTGATCTCAGCAGCTAGTATTGCTTTTTACAAGACGCTGTAACTTTGGTTACATCCAAAACGAGGCTAATGTTGGCACTCTCTACATAGAGCTGCACAGAGCGCAGAAACTTCACCAGGTACCAAAAAGAACAAAACTTCAATAAAGAATTGGGGAAATTTATAATTTATTTAAGAAACCACTGTAAGCAGAGGAAAACATTAGCAGGGTTGCAATAGCACTCGTAAGGTAGCAAACACTACGGACAAAATGGAGAGACTTAAAATATGGACTGTGAAATAATATGCAGTTGAAAAGGATAACAATAGGACCCAGGGAGGGGATGCTGGGAAGTCCAGATTCAGAAAAATCTCTAAATATGGATATGTAATAGGTAAGTAAAACCTCCGCGAACGTCCACCCCGTCGAGCGTCGATTTCGGCGAGCGTCCGCAGCAAACCCAGAAGTACCAGAATGGGTTACTTCCAGGTTTGCCGCTCACGCATGCGCAGTAGCGCTAAATCGCGCTTCATGCATGCGCAGAAGCGCAGACCGCTCAGCATCCCTTTTGTTGAGCGTCCGGGGCTCCGGAACGGATCCTGGACTCAAAACAAGGTCTATGTGGTGTTTGCCCTCTTAGGTGTGTGAGATCATACTGGGTTCATAAGGAAAGGGTTAACTAATTGTAAAATGACTAACCAATGGGAACCCAAGGGGCAGAGTTAACTGTGTATAAGGTTTAAGCACAGAGTTTTTTGAGTTAGAGTTAAGGTGGTTGAGAAGACAGTCTGGAGTTAGAAGAGACAGATAGGATAAGTCTGTGGGTTGGGCTAATCTGGTGTGAGAGAGTGAGAGAATTTGTTAAGAGGAGTCAGTCAAACAGTTGAGATAATCAGTCAGAAGGTAATAATAATAATAATAATAATAATAATAATAATAATAATAATAATAATAATAATAATAATATATTATTTATACCCTGCCCATCTGGCTGAGTTTCCCCAGCCACTCTGGGCTGCTTCCAATCAAGTGTTAAAAACAATACAGAATTAAATATTAAAAACTTCCCTAAACAGGGCTGCCTTCAGATGTCTTTTAAAGAGAAGATAGCTGCTTATTTCCTTCACATCTGAAGGAAGGGCGTTCCACAGGGTGGGCACCACTACCGAGAAGGCCCTCTGTCTGGTTCCCTGTAGGAAGCTATAGGCTGGTAAAGAAACTAAAGTTAAGATACTGACAGGAATATTATCTGAGAAACTATCAACTGGTTAATGTTTGTAAAATAAACTTGTTTATTTGGTTCACTTTCAACAACTGTCCGGACTCAGTGTGTACCCGAGAGTAACAGGTTGGTGGCAGCGGGGAAGCGAGCACCCTGTAATTCTATAGCTGTCAAATCAAATAAAAATTATTTAAAACAAACCAAACCTGCCCTTTGTGATAAACAGGAGCAGCTCACCTATATGTTGCCTCTGATGGTGAATGAGACTCCGATTGGCGCTAAACCTTTTCCCACACTCCAAGCAGGCGTAGGGCTTCTCGCCCGTGTGGACGCGCTGGTGGGTCACGAGGTGGGTGCGGTTGGCAAAGCACCGCCCGCACTCTGCGCACTTGTAGGGCTTCTCGCCCGTGTGGACGCGCTGGTGTTTGACAAAGGCTGAGCGGTCAGCGAAGGCTTTCCCACAGTCCGGGCACCCGTGGGGCTTCTCGCCCGTGTGCCGCCGGTGGTGCCGTGTCAGGTGGGACGGGGAGCCGAAGCATTTCCCGCAGTCTAGGCACCGGTAGGGTTTCTCCCCCGTGTGGGTCCTCTGGTGCCTGACGAACGTCGAGCGCTCCGAAAAACACTTCCCGCACTCGGCGCACTTGCAAGGCTTTTCCCCCGTGTGGACGCGTTGATGGCTCACCACGTGCGACTGGCGGGCGAACGACTTGCCGCACACCAAGCACTTGTAGGGTTTCTCGCCCGTGTGCACCCTCCGGTGGCTCCCGAGGTGTTCCTGGCGGGCGAAGGTTTTCCCGCACTCGGCGCACTTGTAGGGCCGCTCCCCTGTGTGGACCCTCTGGTGTTTCGCGAAGACGGAGCGGTCGGCGAAGCATTTCCCGCACTCGGGGCACTTGTAAGGTTTCTCTCCCGTGTGGACTCGCCGGTGCTTCAGGAGGTGGGACTGCTGGACGAAGCTCTTCCCGCACTCCAGGCACTTGTGGGATCTCTCCACGGCGTGGATCCGCTTGTGGCTCACCAGGGCCGACGGGTCGGCGAAGCACTTGGAGCACTCTAGGCATTTGTAGGGTTTCTCTCCCGTGTGGTAGCGCCGGTGGATGACGAGCTGGGACTGGCAGGCAAAATGCTTCCCGCACTCCAGGCACTTGTAAGGGGTCTCCCCCGCATAGATCCCCTGGTGCCTGGCCAGGTGCGCCTTGCGGCCGAAGTATTTGTCGCAGACCAAGCACTTGTAGGGTTTCTCCCCGGTGTGGACAATCTGGTGGCTCATCAGGTGTGAGTGGCAGCCGAAACATTTGCCGCATTCCAAGCACTTGTAGGGCTTCTCCCCCGTGTGGATTCTCAGGTGCCGCGTGAGGTTCGGTTTCTGAGTGAAGCGTTTGCCGCACACGGTGCACAAGTGCTTTTTCCGAGGGTTATCTGCAGAGAGAGAGAGAGAGAAATCACCTGAGAAGGAGCCTCAGAAAGCATATGGACAGAGGTGAGATTGTTGTACAGTGGTACCTCGGGTTAAGTACTTAATTCGTTCCAGAGGTCTGTACTTAACCTGAAACTGTTCTTAACCTGAAGCACCACTTTAGCTAATGGGGCCTCCCGCTGCTGCCGTGCCGCCGGAGCACGATTTCTGTTCTCATCCTGAAGCAAAGTTCATAACCTGAAGCACTATTTCTGGGTTAGAGGAGTCTGTAACCTGAAGCGTATGTAACCTGAAGCGTATGTAACCTGAGGTACCACTGTGTACACAAAGATGGAAAGATACAGCGCTACCTGCTATGCATTAATGGTTGATAAAATTATTGGACTTAGCTGAGGTAGCCAAGGTAATGGCCTTAATTAGAGAAATTATTTTTTTAAAAAAATATTTTTTATTAGGAATTTCAACATAACAGTTTATCAAAAACATATCATCCTCATTTTTCCTCTTAGTTTTTTTCCTCCCCCCTCCCCAAGAAACCCCCCTCCCCCCTCCTTCCCTCAGCTCCTCTCTCTGGTTTTTCAGCATATGTTATTCCTTGCATGTTATAACATTGTAAAGATCCTTAATTTATCTGTCTATATGTTCCCAATAAATAGTTTGTGAGTGTTTATTCAAAACCTGCAAACGAGTCCAATTCATTAATTAGAGAAAAATCACTACAGTGGTACCTTGGTTTACAACCATAATCTGTTCCGGAGGTCCAGTTGTAAACCAAAACAGGTTGTAACCCGAGGCATGCTTTCACCAGTAGGGCCTCCCCCCCCAAAAATTGGTTGTAATCCATAAAAAATGGGTTGTAATACAAAAAAAGGGACACGTACTTCCGGGTTTGACGTGGTTGTAATCCAAAGCAGTTGTAATCCAAAGCGGTTGCAAACCAAGGTACCACTGTACTGACATTTATTAAGGACTAGAAACTTTTGGGTTTTTTGCGTGAAAGAGAAAATGAACTTATAACTTCTGGATTTGTTGAAGATAGGAAAAATACTGGCTCATAGGAAACAGAAAAGTTGGATGTTTCAAGAAGGCAAGAACTTTAAAAATGAATGGGGAAAGTTTATAATTTATCTACAAGACCACTGTAAGCAGGTTAAAACATTAGCAGGATTTTAACCACACTTGCAAAGTAACAGAAAGTATGGATCATTCACAAGGATATAAATTCGGATAAGTATTGATACGCAGTTGTAAATCTTATTAGGACCTGTGGAAGGGATGGAGAGAAGTCAGGAGATTCAGAGTAATCTTGATACAGTACAGTGGACGCTCGGGATGAGAACGTGATCCGTACGGGAAGCACATTTGCAACCTGCAGCACCGCATCTGCGCACGCGCGGGTTGCGATTCGGCGCTTCCGCACATGCGCGGAAACCCGGAACCCGTTCCGGTACTTCTGGGTTCGGCGCAGTGCGCAACCCGAAATCGCGCAACCCAAAGCATCTGTAACCCGAGGTATGACTGTATTTGGATTTTGAATGGTTTTTTGTGTTGTATGTTTATATTTTTTTTAAATCAAATTAAAAAAAAGGATAAAGGAAAAAGAAAAGTTGGATGTTAATGAGTGATTACTATACAGTGGTACCTCTGGTTACATACTTAATTCGTTCCGGAGGTCTGTTCTTAACCTGAAACTGTTCTTAACCTGAAGCACCACTTTAGCTAATGGGGCCTCCTGCTGCCGCCGCGCCACGATTTCTGTTCTCATCCTGAAGCAAAGTTCTTAACCCGAGGTAATATTTCTGGGTTAGCGGAGTCTGTAACCTGAAACGTATGTAACCTGAAGTGTATGTAACCCAAGGTACCACTGTATTTAGCTGTAGGACAGAAGTCTTTTTTACTTTGTTCATTTTCTCCCCCCCCCCTCTCATTTCCTCCTTCCTTTTCCTTTTTCTTCTGAATGTAATGAGGAAAAATGCAGCTGTACCATTTCTCAGAGCGAGTTTAGAGACATCACCAAATTCTAAGAGTACGCACAGCCAACACAGGGCTGCCAACACCCTTCGCCGGGCTCAAACCAGTGCCTCACCTGAGCAGGTGTCAAAGACCTTCTTTCCATCCGGAGAATCGGGCACACAGGGCTCTTCTCCTTGTTCCAGGCGGCAGATGAGACCAGGCTTAGGGGCCGGGTATCCTTCTCAGGAAGAGAAGAGGAATGATGAGGATGGTTTTCCAGTGTTTTGGACGCTGAGAGTTGTTTAAGGAGTCTATTGTCCTCAGAGAACTGCCGTCCTTAGAGTGGTTTAATACTTCACCCCTCTTCCCCAGGAAACTCTGGGGATTGTAGCTCTGGGAGGGGAACAGGGGTCTCCTCACGACTCTCAGCACCCTTAACGCACCCACATTTCCCAGAATCCTTAGGGGGAAGCCATGACAGGTGGCCATCCAACCTCTGCTTAAAAACCCTCAAGGAAGGAGATTCCAGTGGTGGGCGGAGCCAGGGGCAAAAGTGGGCGGAGCAACACATCTACATTTTATATTAAAAAAATTGTTATCAATACATTTTATATTTGTATTGGGAACTAATTGTACACTTAGACGGTGGTCTCTCTCTCTCTACACACACACAAACACATCCCTCCACCCAGTTAAGCAAAAATAAAAACATAATAATAATAATAATTTATTATTTATACCCCACTCACTCTGGGCGGCTTCCAACAGAATATTAAAATACAACAACCTATTAAACATTAAAAGCTTCCCTAAATAGGGCTGCCTTCAGATTAATGTAACAACCTGCAGTTTTATAAGAGTATATATTTACAGCAGATAAATAAATGAGCAAGTAAAATGAGCTTGCGATATGCAGAAGGTATTAAAAAAACTAATTTATGGAACCGCAGAAGGAGGGGGAAGGAAGTCAAATTTCAAAACGTTAAATTGATTGTAAAACTAATGAAATGTATAAATTTGAAAAAAATATATATAAATAAAAATGTTTTTAAAAAGGAAGCAAGGGTCTCTCTCAGGGTTGAAGGATTATTATTACAAATGTTAATTAATTAATTAATTAATTAATAGCTGCATTCCAGCCAGGAAAAGACACTCAGAAGTGCAACACACTCTTTTTGATTTTATGTTGTGAACCGCCCTGAGACCTACGGGTATAGGGTGGTATATACCGGTAAATTTAATAAAATAAAAGTAAAAGCAGGGATATCATGCCTTCGAAGAGTTCTGAGGGCCACACAGAGACAACTGGAGGGCCACATTTGGCCCCTGAGCCTGACTTTCCCCACCCCTGACATAACTAAATCTGAAGGAAGGAAGCAACTTCCCTAACGCAGAAAGGACTGGGGAGACGGGGGAAGGAACTGACATAAATCTAATATTTTGAAGCCACCTTTGCCAACCTGCTGCCCCTCCCATGTTTGGGATCCCAACTCCCAGTCGTGACAGCCTTCGCACACCTACCCCAAGGAAGAAGAGAGTTCCTTACCCAAGGAGGCCACATTCCCGTAATTCTCTATCATGACTTCCTTGTACAAAGCTCGTTGGTTGGGGTCCAGCAGATTCCACTGGTCCTTCGTGAAATACACGGCCACATCCTCAAACGTCACCAGGCTCTGCAAGAAGAAGAAGAAGAAGAAGAAGAAGAAGAAGGAGAAGGAGAAGAAGAGGAAGAAGAAGAGGAGGAGGAGGAGTAGTTTGGATTTGATATCCCGCTTTATCACTACCCTAAGGAGTCTCAAAGCGGCTAACATTCTCCTTTCCCTTCCTCCCCCACAACAGACACTCTGTGAGGTGAGTGGGGCTGAGAGACTTCAGAGAAGTGTGACTGGCCCAAGGTCACCCAGCAGCTGCATGTGGAGGAGCGGGGAAGCAAATCCGGTTCACCAGATTACGAGTCCACTGCTCTTAACCACTACACCACACACAAAGGATCGTTGCTCAGTCTCCTGCGCCTGGCAGAAATACTTTCTCGCTGGATCTGAAACAGAGGTGGGGATCCCTCCCCCCCAAAAAATGCTTTTTGGGACTCCCATCACCGCCAGCCAACATTTCCAATGGTCAGGGCTTACGCAGCACCAACAACTAGAGGGCCACGGATTCCCCAGCCCTGCTGTATAATAATGTCTAGGCAACACGATGACCATATATATACGTAATAGACCATCTTTATAGAATTCCTTCAAATCATAAAAAGTTCAGAATTAAATCTTTAGTCTCACAGTCTCTGAAAATCTTTAAATGAAGCGAGGTACTAAACTTTGTACGGCGGAAGACAAGCTGTGAAGCTTTGTGTACTCAACAATGATGTCCAACACTGAAGAGTAATTCCGGATATTGACTACTGTTTCGTAGAATTCGTCATCAGCGTGGTGGGTGGATATAGAATGCTTCATAAAATGAAAATAAAATAAATTATACATCCGATGACCTGCCTGCCATATCACTTTACAAAAATTATAAACTAGAATACAAACAGTAATGAAAAAGAGTACATACCCCTTCTTATTTCGAATGAATGTATATAAATGAAAATATATCCACCCACCACGCTGATTGTTGAATACTAATGGACGGCTTTGGGGCAGAATCTGTGCAAGGTTCCAGGAGACTGCTGGCAGAGTAAGGTTTTCTTCCGGCTTGTGATTCATTCAACTCTTAACAAAAGTTCCCCATTTCCTTATTGGAAATTATATATTGTGCACAGATGTTTGCTTACTTCCCAGAAAGTGTCGTTTACTGTCAGTCCCTGGGATTCTGAGCTTAGCGCCTATTAATTTGCTTGCTTTTCAGCAAAGTGTGCTAAAACTGTCACTGGCACCTGCCTATTTTCTGAATATAAAAGGAAGTGTTACAAAGAAGTCAAAGGACAAATAATTGGACTTTTACAACACAACCCTACGCATGTTTACTCACAAGTAGCTCCCACTAATTTCAACAAGGCTTTATGTAAAACACAAATGTGTGTTTGCAGTTGCTGTATTTCTTGGTATAGGACACAGAAGCTGAAGGTCTTGGTCTATCACAGGCTAAGTCAGGGGTCAGCAAACTTTTTCAGCAGGGGGCCGGTCCACTGTCCCTCAGACCTTGTGGGGGGCCGGACTATATTTTTTGGGGGGAAGAAATAATTCCTATGCCCCACAAATAACCCAGAGATGCATTTTAAATAAAAGCACACATTCTACTCATGTAAAAACACCAGGCAGGCCCCACAAATAACCCAGAGATGCATTTTAAATAAAAGGACACACTCTACTCATGTAAAAACACACTGATTCCTGGACTGTCCGCGGGCTGGATTTAGAAGGCGATTGGGCCGGATCTGGCCCCTGGGTCTTAGTTTGCCTACCCATGGGCTAAGTCAACATTTAAAGACTTTCCCCAAACTTTCATAACATCAATGGCATATATATATATGCCTTCTTGAAGAAGGAATCTCTATTCTGCTAGATGAAAGGAACCATACAAAGCACACTGAAGCCAGATTTTTTTAAAAAAATAGTTTAATATTACATTCTTTTATTTTATAAACAACAGCAACAAAACCAACAAGACTTCCACTTCCATTCATAATGAGACAGACGGCGGTTAAAGTCAGCCAACTGGGAGAGTCAACAGAACTGGCCCTCCAGCTCTTAATCAAAATTCAGCAAATCACACATGTTAAAGCATTAGCTGCTGACCCAGGCAGGAAGGGCTTGTGATATTTGGCAAGCCCCTTCCTTGCAGCAATCACATCGTAATTAGGCTCCCACTTGGCAGATAATATCTTCCTGCTAAGCTGTCAAAACCTAGAGGACTCCGGCAAATCATTTTTATTGAAAGTAGAAATTGAAATCAATAAGTAATTAGGGTAACACAAGAATTGGCTCACCGGATCAAACTCAGAATTATGTGCCATGATTGGCAGCAGAACTCCAGGGTTCCCAGCCCTACTTGAGAGATTTTGGGGATTAAGCCTGCAACCTTCTACACCTGCAAAGCTAATGGTCTAACACTGAGTCCCATGGACCATTCCCTAAATACGCAGTTGCAGGGACTTTGTCTCCCCGCTTCCTGCAGGAAATAATGCTCTGCCCTTAACTGCTAGCTCTCTCTCTCTCTCTTTTAATTCATTAAATATCTATCCTTCCCTTCTTCTCAAAGTTGCTTGGGAATGCAGAGGAGGCACGCTCAGGTCTTGGCCATCAGCCAGGGAATCAAATGTCGCTGGCAGGCTTCACCTCCTGCCACCTGGCAAGAGCATTATACCAAAAGGGAGACTGATGGACCAGTGGGCAGAACAGCTGCTCCAAGGCTTTGCTTTCCTCTTCCCTCCACATCCTTCATCCTTTTGTGCCATGCCTACTTGATTGTGAGCCTGCAATGCTGGGATGGTCTTATCTTTTCATATATGTACAGTACAGTCGTACCTTGGTTTTCGAACAGCTTAGTTCTCAAACGTTTTGGCTCCTGAACGCCGCAAACATGGAAGTGAGTGTTCTGGCGTGTGAACTGTGAAGCTGAACATCCGATGGGGCTTCCAATTGGCTGCAGGAGCTTCCTGCAGCCAATCAGAAGCCGCAGTTTGGTTTTTGAACGTCTTGGAAGTCGAACTGACTTCCGGAATGGATTCCGTTCAAGGTACGACTGTACATACATACTCTATAAGTAAAGGTAAAGGGACCCCTGACCATTAGGTCCAGTCATGACCGACTCTGGGTTTGCGGCGCTCATCTCGCTTTACTGGCCGAGGGAACCAGTGTACAGCTTCCAGGTCATGTGGCCAGCATGACTAAGCCGCTTCTGGCGAACCAGAGCAGCGCACGGAAACGCCGTTTACCTTCCCGCCGGAGGGGTACCTATTTATCTACTTGCACTTTGACGTGCTTTCGAATTGCTAGGTTGGCAGGAGCAGGGACTGAGCAACGGGAGCTCACCCCGTCGCGGGGTTTCGAACCGCCGACCTTCTGATCGGCAAGTCTTAGGGTCTGTGGTTTAACCCACAGCGCCACCCGCGCCCCACATACTCTATAGAAGTGTTAAATAAAAACCCCATTGTGTGCGTTCCTGGGTACCAGGCAATCGAAAGTATACTTCTTCTAAACATAGCAATCATGGCTAGTTGTTGAATTTTCCCTGAATTTTTCAATTATTATTTTTTTAAAAGATGTAAACTAGCAGATAAAGGTAAAGGTACCCCTGCCCGTACGGGCCAGTCTTGACAGACTCTAGGGTTGTGTGCTCATCTCACTCTAGAGGCCGGGAGCCAGCGCTGTCCGCAGACACTTCCAGGTCACGTGGCCAGCGTGACGAAGCTGCTCTGGCGAACCGGCACCAGAGCAGCACACGGAAACGCCGTTTACCTTCCCGCTGGTAAGCGGTCCCTATTTATCTACTTGCACCCGGGGGTGCTTTTGAACTGCTAGGTTGGCAGGCGCTGGGACCAAACGCCGGGAGCGCACCCCGCCGCGGGGATTCGAACCGCCGACCATGCGATCAGCAAGTCCTAGGCGCTGAGGTTTTACCCACAGCGCCACCCGCGTCCCTAGCAGATATCAACTATCAAATCTCAGCATCAACACCCAGAATTCTTGGGCAGCTGGTAGTGCCCTGGGTTTCTTCTTTCCTTCCCCACTGCTGCCCAGTGCTCCAAAATAAGGCACACCCAACTAGGTCTAGGGAAGCCATCATTTCGAATCCTGCCATTACTCCACCACAGCACCACTTCTCAGCATGGTGGGAATTTTAAACGCTGCTCCCTGCAAAGAGAAAACCAGCACAACACAGGCAGAAGGGCTAAGTCAGGACCTGTCTCAGTGCTACACTAGTTTTCTGTTTGCAGGATGTTTTTTTCCCTTGCGGGAAGCATTCAAAAGCTGCAAAGCACAATCACAGCTGCAGTCTAAACTCTACCATGCCACCTCATTTTGCTGCACACAACATACAACACAGTCTCGAGAACTGGTCCCATGAGCATGGTGTCACAAAGGTTGACCTGACTTCTTTAAGGTTGCAAACTGACTTGGGCTCCAGTCCCAACAACTAAAGAGGGCCTTAAATCCAAGTAAATCTTTTCCAGATTGCTCTGCAGATATAACACGCTTTCAAAGGGCCTTGGCACTTCACAGCAGAACTAGAGAACCTGTAGAACCTGTATTGTTGGACTACAACTCCCATCATCCCCAACAATTGGCTATGCTGGCTCGAGAAGGCTGGGAGTTGCTGTTCAACACGTGCATTGCTACAGTAGAGAGGTCCCTGCCCCCAGAGCCATACAATCTAAACCTGGACAGAGAAACAAGGAATGGGAGGCACACAGATAACAAGAGATGCAGGTGAGCAACAAAAGTGACACACGATCCATTCCTTTTATAATTCTGTCAGCAAGGAGAAGTGTTAGAGACAAGACGTTAAATTCGTGTCTCCTGCTTAGAAAAAAAAGATCCATGCCTGTTTTGTTTTCACACCACTGCGGCAGAGATATTTACGATGTTGCAGAGATTTTTCCTCTTTTTTTACGATGTTGTCATCAGCAGGCAATGATAAGAGACGCTGGACAAAGTGTGCTCTAACCCACAAAAGCTCATGGTTACGCCTTAAGTCTTTAAGGCGCCTACGAGAGTCTGTCTGAGTTACGATCGGAGGGTAGCGTTGGGGAACTTGCACGCACACATGGTGAGGGTACATGCCTCCAAGCACGGCTTTTATAGCACTGCAGCGCCAGCAGGGACCACATCAGTCACACTCACACACACACAAAAATTATGATGCCGCAAACAGCCAAGGACACAACTCTCTCTCTCTCTCTCTCTGTTTGTGCGTGTATTTCAGAGGTGGATCTGAGACTTCAGCATGCAAATTCCCGAGGATCCGAGTCTCATCAAAGCGCTGGATCCATGGCTTAAAAGATAAACAAATGAAACCATGCAATGACAGCAGAAAGACATATATAACTAGACACACACATATATATCAGCTGCTTCTGTTTTTCTAGGTTTCCTGCTGCTTTTTCCAAACTAAGACAGATGCACTTTCTACAAGGATCTACAAGGACCTGAGGTTTATCTTTTCCCCGCCATTTTAAGAGGTTATATTTGGTCTCTCCCCCCCTTTGCTTTTCTGCCCCTCCTTCTCCCCACACCCAGGCACCCCACCCCCTTCCCAAATGCACAAGGGAATGCCAAGCTCAGGCCCTTCCTTTCCCCCTCTGAGTCCATGAAAAAGGGTGGGGAGGGAACTCAAGCAGACAAAGGAGACACCCCCCTCCCTTTCCCCCAAGTTGCAAGAAACATACCCCCCCAAAAGCCCCTCACCCCCCCTCCGCTCTCAGTTAATGCACTCCCCCCCCCACCTTTTACCTGCATTTGCAAAAGGTGGGTTTCTCCTCCGGACAGTTTCCGGCTCTTGCAACTCAACTCACTGACCCCCCCCCCTTTCTGTCCTGGGGATGCTGCGCTCACGCGCTTCCCCACGCCCCTTTTCCAGCTCAGCCAATCCCTCGGCTCCTTCGCACCCATCGCGGCCAATCCACTGTCGGGATATTCAAGACTCCGTACCGTGGAGGGAAATGGAGGCGGGGCTAAGAGCCCAGTGGCTGCTGGGAATCGTAGTCCTTGTTCTCCCCCCTCCATATAGTCCCCAGCGCCTCCCTTGACCCTGCGCTTGTGAGACTTGGGTTGTTGCTTTCTAGTTTTTCACCCGTTTTTCGGCCCGCAAAGCACTCTGTAGGGTTGGAAACGAATAGAATAGAATAATATAAAATAAAATAAAATATAGAATAGAATAGAATAGAATAGAATATAGAATAGAATAGAATAGAATAGAATAGAAAATGATGATGCTGCAAAGGTAATGAAGACGACCTTAACATTTTAAAACTGCAGCAGACGAAAACAAAATCCAAAACAGGAATAGCCTGTGCATTTGTGTTCTGGTGCAAAATCACTGGCTTTTTAGGGGGGTGGGGGTGGAATTCGGCCCTTAGATTTTGTTTAGATAGAATGAAGTCTTCCCTCCACATACAAAAATATGCTGGTGCCCTTTTTTCTCAGGCTGCTTCCCGATGGTTTTATTTTTTAAAGACGTTTTTAATCATGATTTCTATTTTTAAAACAAGCTACAGCAACAAAACAGAAAAGATTTAACAATGGAAACAAATCCATGAAATGCCCATGTTGCTGCTGATGCTCAATACAAAATAAAATGCATACAGTGGTACCTCAGGTTAAGTACTTAATTCGTTCCGGAGGTCCGTTCTTAACCTGAAACTGTTCTTAACCTGAAGCACCATTTTAGCTAATGGGGCCTCCCGCCGCTGCTGCGCCACTGGAGCACCATTTCTGTTCTCATCCTGAAGCAAAGTTCTTAACCTGAAGCACTATTTCTGGGTTAGCGGAGTCTGTAACCTGAAGCGTATGTAACCTGAAGCGTATGTAACCTGAGGTACCACTGTACAAGAAAAGCAGGCAATCCTACCGCCCCCACAAAGCAAACAAGCTCACCCCAACAACTTTTTATTTACCTTCTGCTTATAAGTACATTTTTAAAATGTACAAGGGTTAGGAGCTTGAGCAGCAAACAAGAGAGGTACCCTACCCACTATACCCCATGACAGCCAGGTAAGTTGCCTCTGTGTCCATGGCTGCACCTCCTCCAGTAACACAGGCAATCTTCAAGGGAACATAGCAGACAACAGCTGCGACATTCAGTACAACTTGGTCTTCTTCCAAGCTGAAAATGTCTGAGTCCTTGTGAGGGATGGGAACCCCTTCTCCATGGACATGCTTTTCACCATCCACAGCAGAGAGCTAGAGCGGCCCCACTGCCTCCAAATTATTAGATAAGCTTCTGTCGAGCTGTACGAAAATAACTGTGCCACCTTTTCCCTCCCAGTCTGTTATGTACGGAGTTGAATAGGATCCAAACTGCAGCAGTCTGATTGGTCCTAGAACAATGCAGCAGTATGATTGGTTGGCAGGAACCACCCAATCATGCTCCAGATAGAAGTGAATCCACAACCTGATTGGCTTACAGTAGAATTCCGGAATTAGCCAATCATGTGCAGCCCATTGTGTAAATAATGTATATAAAGCAGATGCTTGGAGAGGACATTCATTCATTCCTCCTCACCACTATGAGCTGAATAAATAGCATGAAATCACTTTGCGACTCTGAGTATATTTCACAGTCCAACTACAGGGATGCCACCAAGCAAAGGGGGGAAATTGGCTGATGGACAGAGGCGGTCATCTGTCAGCCGAGTGCTGTGGAGCAGATGAAAAACACAAGTTCACTGGTGTTTGCTGAGTGGGTGGCAAGTCTGCAGTCTGAAGGTGGCTGATATTCAAGACTAGAGGCCATCTGATCTTTAGGAATGAACCTAGCGGATGTTGTGTGGGCGCGGGGGGAGTCAGTGGAACTACAGTGGTACCTCAGGTTAAGTACTTAATTCATTCCAGAGGTCTGTACTTAACCTGAAACTGTTCTTAACCTGAGGTACCACTTTAGCTAATGGGGCCTCCTGCTGCTTCCGCGCCACCGGAGCACGATTTCTGTTCTCATCCTGAAGCAAAGTTCTTAACCTGAAGCACTATTTCTGGGTTAGCGGAGTCTGTAACCTGAAGCGTATGTAACCTGAAGCGTATGTAACCCGAGGTACCACTGTACACAACTTTTTAGAAGACATCTGAAGGCAGCCCTGTATTGGGAAGTTTTTAATGTCTGATGTGTTGTTGTGCTTTTATACAGTGGTACCTCAGGT
Source organism: Podarcis raffonei (assembly GCF_027172205.1). Taxonomy (NCBI): domain Eukaryota; kingdom Metazoa; phylum Chordata; class Lepidosauria; order Squamata; family Lacertidae; genus Podarcis; species Podarcis raffonei. The sequence goes on along the minus strand of NC_070603.1, from coordinate 113,050,348 downwards.
TTAGTACTTAATACGTTCCGGAGGTCCGTTCTTAACTTGAAACTGTTCTTAACCTGAAGCACCACTTTAGCTAATGGGGCCTCCTGCTGCTGCCGCGCTGCTGGAGCCCGATTTCTGTTCTTATCCTGAAGCAAAGTTCTTAACCTGAAGCACTATTTTTGGTTAGCAGAGTGTGTAACCTGAAGCGTATGTAACCTGAAGCGTATGTAACCCAAGGTACCACTTTATATGCTGTAAGGTGCCCAGAGTGGCTGGGGAAACCCAGTCAGATGGGTGGGGTATAAATAATAAAATTATTATAATATATAAGTGTTTGCATTCCTGCATTATAAAGTCATACGATTTTGTTTCCAAATCTTGTCACCACTGAATTACAAGCTTTCCCATCACCCCCTTTTCAGTGATAATATAGGGTGTAAAGGTAAAGGACCCCTGACAGTTAAGTCCAGTTGTGAACGACTCTGGAGTTGCAGCGCTCATCTCGCTTTACTGGACGAGGGAGCCGACGTTTGTTCGCAAACAGTTTTTCCAGGTCATGTGGCCAGCATGACTAAGCCGCTTCTGGCAAACCAGAGCAGCGCACGGAAACGCTGTTTACCTTCCCGCCGGAGTGGTACCTATTAATCTACTTGCACTTTGACGTGCTTTCGAACTGCTAGGTTGGCAGGAGCTGGGACAGAGCAACAGGAGCTCACCCTGTCGCGAGGATTCAAACCACTGACCTTCTGATTGGCAAGCCCAAGAGGCTCTGTGGTTTAGACCACAACACCACCCATGTCCCCAATAGAGGGTTTAGAGCATAACAATGAATAAATATGCAATTCTGAGTGTTGTTTGCATCTCTCAGCTGCACGTCCTTTGACGTCCGTTCTCTATGGCAGAGGTTCTCAAACTGTGTGGCAAGAAAGGATGGCAAGTGTGGCAGGAAGATTCAAGGACAACCAAAATAACATTTAAACATTTCAGTGTAGGTATGGGTATACAACCAGAAACATTAACCACGACTCTCTTCAAGAACATTGGCTGTTCTTCCATGACATATTGTTGTGAACAGGAGTTCTCAACTCTGACAAATATGAAAGATCAGAAAAAAGGAAGGCGATAAGAGTTTGTCTCAAATCAGACCTACTACAAATGAGATTAGCCGGAAAAAGCAAGCTCACACCTCTCACTGAGTTTGCATACCTACTTAAGGTGCATATGTAAGAGGCTCATTCATAATTAAATTTTGGGAATGATTCATGTTCTTATGTAGCTCCTGGTATGCCCCACGGAGGACCTTAAGGTCCACAAACGACAACATTTTGGAGGTCCCAGGTCACAAAGTGCTTAGATTGGTCTCAACTAGGCCCAGGGCCTTTTCAGTACTGGCCCCCGACTTGGTGGAACGCTCTGTCACAAGAGACTAGGGCCCTGCAGGACTTGACAACTTTCTGCAGGGCCTGCAAGACAGAGCTGTTCTGCCTGGCCTTTGGTTTGGACTCAGTCTGACCCTTATGTTTCCCTCCCCTTATGGTCTTGATTTATCGGCTATTTTAAAATGAGGCTGCACTTTAAATTGCATTTTAACCTGTATTTTAAATTGCCCCCCCCTTTCCCCCTATTTTGTTTTTACTGTGATTTTGTTGGTCTTGGCCGCCCTGAGCCCGGCTCTGGCCAGGGAGGGCGGGGTATAAATAATAATAATAATAATAATAATAATAATAATAATAATAATAATTATTATTATTATTATTATTATTATTATTATTATTATATTTGCCAGTGTTCCACAGTCACATTATAAAATAGCTGTGGGACGCGGGTGGCACTGTGGGTTAAACCACAGAGCCTAGGACTTGCTGATCAGAAGGTCAGCGGTTCGAATCCCCGTGACGGGATGAGCTCCCCTTGCTCGGTCCCTGCTCCTGCCAACCTAGCAGTTTGAAAGCACGTCAAAGTGCAAGTAGATAAATAGGTACCGCTCCGGCGGGAAAGTAAATGGCATTTCCATGCGCTGCTCTGGTTCGCCAGAAGCGGCTTAGTCATGCTGGCCACATGACCCGGAAGCTGTACGCCGGCTCCCTCGGCCAATAAAGCGAGATGAGTGCCGCAACCCCAGAGTCGGCCACGACTGGACCTAATGGTCAGGGGTCCCTTTACCTTTACCTTTTGTTGTAAATCAAGTTGTTTCTTTTCCTTTTTCCAATAAAAAAATGGTGCGGACCGGAGCAAGTTTTTTATTCTGAAAGTGTGGCCCAGAGAAAAAAGCTTGAGAGCCGCAGCTCTATTGTATGGGGAAAGGCTTGGAAGAGTCGTAATAATTCTCATCCACGTGGGCTCTCTCGTGGCAGATGAGGGCTGACGTTGAAGGGAAACATTCGCCGCACATCAAACACGTATAAGGTTTGTCGGCCGCACAGGTCCTCTGGTGCCTCATAAGGTCTGAACTTTGAACAAAGCATTTATGGCATTTCAAACATTTGTGGGTCCTCTCGCCCGGGTGAACTCTCTGGTGTTTTGCCAGAGTGGAGGGATCAGCAAAACACTTCCCACACTCCGGACACTTGAAGGGCTTTTCTCCCGTGTGGACTCGCTGGTGTCTCTCGAACTGCGGTTTGGAAGCGAAGCCTTTCCCGCACTCCGAGCACCGATAGGCCAAGCGTTTGTAGGTCGTCTCTCCCGTGTGAACTCGCCGGTGTTTCGCAAACGTCGAGGAGTCGGCAAAGCACTTCCCGCACTCCAGACATACGTAGGGCTTCTCCTTTGTGTGGATTCTCCTGTGCGTAGCGAATGTGGAATTGTGGGCGAAAGACTTCCCGCAATCCGCACACTTGTAAGGTTTCTCTCCTGTGTGGACTCTGCGGTGAGTAGCAAACGTGGAAGAATCGGCAAAACTTTTCCCGCAGTCCGAACACGTAAAGGGCTTCTCCCTCGTGTGGGATCTCTGGTGCCTCGCAAAGATTGCTCTCCGGGCAAAACTCTTCCTGCACTCTGCGCACTCGAAGGGTTTTTCTCCCGTGTGGGTTCTGCGGTGCGTGGCAAGTGCTGAGGAATAAGCGAAGCATTTCTCGCACTCGGAACACCGGAAGGGTTTTTCTTTCGTGTGCACCCTCTGGTGGTTCGCCAGTTCCGACTTGCGAGCGAAAAGCTTCCCGCAATCTAAACACTGAAAAGGTTTCTCTCCAGTGTGAACTCGCTGGTGGTTCCCGAGCTGCGACTTCCACATAAAACATTTCCCGCACTCCGCGCATTTGTGAGGCTTCTCCCCTGTGTGGATTCTCCCATGCGTCACAAAGGCTGTGGAATAAGCAAAGCATTTCCCGCACTCCAGGCACTTATAGGGGTACTCTCTCGTGTGGACTTTCTGGTGGGTGACGAGCACTGACTTGTGAGAAAAGCGCTTCCCGCATTCGGCGCACACGAAGGGCTTCTCTCCGGTGTGACTCCTCCGGTGCTCCCCGACCTGAGATTTCCAAGCGAAACACTTCCCGCAATCGAAGCATTGATAGGGTTTCTCTCCCGTGTGGACCCGCTGGTGGTCGGCGAGTTTTGATTTCTGGACAAAGCACCTCCCGCACACGGCGCACTGATACGGGTACCTGCCCGTGTGGGCTGTCTGGTGAATCACGAAATAGGATTTGTGAGAAAAACGCTTCCCGCACTCCGTGCAGCCGTAGGGCTTCTCTCCCGTGTGGATTTTCCGGTGGCTGGTGAGGTTTGATTTGGTGGCGCAGCGCTTCCCGCACTCGGAGCACTGGTAGGGCTTCTCTCCCGTGTGGACTCTCTGGTGGATGATGAACTTTGATTTCTCAGCAAAGCACTTCCCACACTCCAAACATTCATGGGCTTTCTTTCCTGTACGGAGATCCTGGCATCTGGCAACGCTGGACTTCTGAACAAGATATCCCTCCCGAGCGGCACGTGGGTGATTTCCCCCGCGCTCATCTGCTGGAGCAAAAGGCAGATAGAAATAGGATTTATTCTGGAGGAAGGAAAAGCTGGAAACCTGGGAAGAAGGTTGAAAGGGGAAACTGAACCCCTGAAACATCAAGTAACGAAGCAGCTTGAAAACACCCCCCTCTTTCATCCCATCATCCCCAAACACTGCAGTCACATCCACAACACACATTTACACAGCATGGCTTCCAGCAAAGAATCCTGGGAGCTCTAGTATAAGGGTGCTGGGAACTGTAGTTCTGCCAGGGGCAAGCCGGGAAAACAGAAGAGCAAATAAAAAATGTATTGTCACATGAATTTGGGAGCTTAGGTCTTCAGCAGCCGTTGGTTTAATACGGTGTTTCCCAAACTTGGGTCTCCAGCTGTTTTTGGACTACAACTCCCATCATCACCTAGCAAGACCAGTGGTCAGGAATGATGGGATTTGTAGTCCAAAAACAGCAGAACAAAGTTGGGAAACACTCCATTAAACCAACGGCTGCTGAAGACCTTAGCTCCCAAATTCATGTGACAATAATTTTTTGGGGAAACACTGGTTTAATGCATCTTAACTGCCCATGAAAGCAGCCATGAAATTAAAAAACGCCTGCTTCTTGGGAGAAAAGCAATGACGAACCTAGACAACATCTTAAAAAGTAGAGACATCACCTTGCCAACAAAGGTCCGTATAGTAAAAGCTATGGTTTTCCCAGTAGTGATGTATGGAAGTGAAAGCTCGACCATAAAGAAGGCTGATCGCCAAAAAATTGATGCTTTTGAATTATGCTGCTGGAGGAGACTCTTGAGAGTCCCATGGACTGCATCAAACCTCTCCATTCTGAAGGAAATCAGCCCTGAGTGCTCACAGGAAGGACAGATCGTGAAGCTGAGGCTCCAATACTTTGGCCACCTCATGAGAAGAGAAGACTCCCTGGAGAAGACCCTGATGTTGGGAAAGATGGAGGGCACAAGGAGAAGGGGACGACAGAGGATGAGATGGTTGGATAGTGTTCTCGAAGCTACCAGCATGAGTTTGACCAAACTGCGGGAGGCAGTGGAAGACAGAAGTGCCTGGCGTGCTCTGGTCCAGGGGGTCACAAAGAGTCGGACACGACTAAACAACTAAACAACAACAACTGCCCATTTGCCTATTTTAGAACCATGACTTGAGGTATCACAGGAAATTTTTACTGATCAGAGTCCCAAGAAATCACGAAAGAGTTTGGGGATGGTTGGCTTCCCCTGACCCCTCACCTGAGCTGGCGTTGGAGTTCTCAACTTCATCCAAACCCTGACAATTTGGCACCCATGGTTCTTCCCCTCGTTCCAGGTGGGAGATGAGCTCAGGTTTGGTGATTGGAAATTCTACCCAGGGAAGAAGACAGCAGAGAATGTCACAGGAGATGTGGTGAAACACATACAAACCCCCAAAGAGGGAACCACACAACCACCACACATATCCTGATATCTTTACAATTGGGGGAGAACCTCCTTGTCCACTATGTCTGGCAAGAGTCTTAAATTGGACCCTGTGGCCATTGCCCCCAGACCACACCCGTGATATCCAATGTCAGTTAAAACTGCAGCTGGAAAAGAACAATTGGGAGCTTAAAGAAAGCTTCCAATTGTTTGTTAATTTCTTCCCTTAATGTTATATAATACAGTGGAACCTTGGAAGCCGAACGCCTTTGATCTTGAACTTGAACGTTTCAGCTCGATTGAAACTCGGAAGTGATTGTTCCGGTTTTTGAATGATTTTTGGAAGCCAACGCAGCTTCTGACTGGCTGCAAGATGCTCCTGCAGCCAATCAAAAGCCGCGCTTTGAAAGTCAAACGCTTTCGAAGTTGAACGGACTTCCAAAACGGATTCCGTTGGACTTCCAAGGTATGACTCTGTGTGTGTGTGTGTGTGTGTGTGTGTGTGTGTGTGTGTACACACACACACACACACACACAGTGATACCTCAGGTTACAGACGCTTCAGGTTACAGATGCTTCAGGTTACAGACTCCGCTAAGCAAGAAATAGTACCTCGGGTTAAGAACTTTGCTTCAGGATGAGAACAGAAATTGTGTGGCGGCAACGGGAGGCCCCATTAGCTAAAGTGGTGCTTCAGGTTAAGAACAGTTTCAGGTTAAGAACAGACCTCCAGAACAAATTAAGTTCTTAACCCGAGGTACCACTGTGTGTGTGAATCATGGTTCGAGTATGCCTAGGTCTTCTCTCAGCCTGGTCTGCCTCAGCCTGTTGTGAACAGGGATGTCTATCGAGCAACTCACCCTGAATTTTTTTAGAGAAAAGGCCCAGTGAAGAAACCAAGTGTGCCATAGATACGCATCATTTCAAACATGCAGAGATGGGCAGGTGAATTTCGAGGCTTCTTGCAGAATGATGAACCAGAATCCTTACCCAATGAGGCCACATTCCCATAATTCTCCATCATGACATCCCTGTAGAGGGCCCTTTGGTTGGGATCCAGCAGAACCCCCTGACTCTCCGTGAAATAGACGGCCACATCTTCAAAGGTCACCACCGGCCCCTGCGAAGACAGAGAGACCCTCATCTCATTTCCCACAAAAGTTTTCAAGAGTAGAGACATCACCTTGCCAAAAAAGTTCCGTATAGTAAAAGCTATTGTTTTCCCAGTAGTGATGTATGGAAGTGAGAGCTGGACCATAAAGAAGGCTGATCGTCAAAGAATTGATGCTTTTGAATTATGGTGCTGGAGGAGACTCTTGAGAGTCCCATGGACTGCAAGAAGATCAAACCTCTCCATTCTGAAGGAAATCAGCCCTGAGTGCTCACTGGAAGGACAGATCCTGAAGCTGAGGCTCCAATACTTTGGTCACCTCATGAGAAGAGAAGACTCCCTGGAAAAGACCCTGGTGCTGGGAAAGATGGAGGGCACAAGGAGAAGGGGATGACAGAGGACGAGATGGTGGGACAGTGTTCTCGAAGCTACCAGCATGAGTTTGACCAAACTGCGGGAGGCAGTGGAAGACAGGAGTGCCTGGCGTGCTCTGGTCCATGGGGTCAAGAAGAGTCGGACACGACTAAACGAGTAAACAACAACAGGGTGCAGACCTGGAACAGGAAGCAGCTGGCCCAGAAGGCACCTTGCCCCACTGACTCAGCCCAGACTCTCCCCATCTTCCCACATCCACGACTCCCCTCCTGTCCCGGCCCTTGATTAAAAAAAAGTTGCTTCTGGAATGTGCCACTTCAGGCTGCAGGTGGAGCAGTCTTTCCACACAGCACAATGCCAGTGGTAGAATAGACTACAACACCTGGGTCACTTCTGCAAGGCCCGTAGGTGGCTTTTGACAGGTGAGCAGGACATGTCATGTGATTGACAGGTGGTTTGCCCCGCCCATCTGTCAAAGGTTGCCCCTGAGCAAACACAGCCACCAGCTGTGTTAAGAGAGTAGATTTAGGGCATCAGCACTTGAATATACGAGGTTCTGTCCAGGTTCAGAACATCAGGGGGGCTTTCCGGCCAGGTGTGTGTTGTGAGGTCAATGCTCTACCTCTACCACATGCAAATTCCACACAATATCTATGTGGCATTGCTCATATTAAAAGCACTATATTATATTTCTCTCCCACCCAGCTCCCATTTAATCCAGATTTGCCATTTCCTAAGAAAATCCAATAACTCGTTGTTGTTGCTTTTTTTTTATAAAAAAAGCCCCGTTTGTGATATCTAAACAGTAATAAATAATAATAATCATAATTTTTTATTTATATCCTGCCCTCTCCAGCCGAAGCTGGGCTCAGGGTGGCTAACAACAATAAAATAATACAACAATAATACAATCAAATTGCAAAATTAATCCCCCACTACTTGGAACTGTCCCGTTCCTTGAACAACGAACAAAAGTGCGCTGAGATCACATGCATGCAAGGCAACTTTAAGGGCTGGTTTTTTTTCAAAACAAACGAAGAAGAAGAAGAAGAAGAAGAAGAAGAAGAAGAAGAAGAAGAAGAGAGCTCTTTCAGGAATTACAGCGGTCTGAACGTTTATCTCTTTTTTTCTATTCTCTATCCACACCTCCTCCCCCCCCTCCTCCGCCATTTTTTGAGGTCATATTTGGTCTTTCTTATCATTTCCCCCTCTTCCCAAGTACATAAAGGGATGCAAAGTGCAGCCGCTTCCTATTCTCTTCTGCATCGAAAAGCAAAATAAAAACAATAAAATCAATACTGGGGACCCACCAAACAAAGGAAGGAGTCACCCCCAATTCCCCATGCTATGCAAATTTAAAACAGCTCCTCGCACACTCCTTCCCAGTGATGCATTTTCCAGCCTTACCTCCATTTAGGATCCGGAACATAAAGATGTTCTTCTTTCCCGCAGTTTCTTGCGAATTCAGAGAACGCCCACCTTGCTCTGTTGCCCTGGGTGGAATGTTGCGCTCTGACGTCTCCCGCCCCCTTTCCCCATCTCAGCCAATCACTCGGCACCTTCGCCGCCCTCTCAAGCCAATGGGCAGTCCGCATTCCCAATGGCTGCTGGGAAATGTAGTCTTTTTGTTCTTCTTCCTCCAGGGCAACGTTATCGCAGGGACTTGGAGGTGTTCGCAGATGGGGACCAGAACGCTCTGGCTGCAATATTTTGTTGCCGGCCTTGCTGCAAACAAGCTATGGTTTAGGGCCCCCAAAAAAATTCAAAGGAAAAAAAACAACTGGATGTACATTTCCAAAATGTAAGATAAAAAACAAATAAAACCTACATACAGCAACAGTGTGTTGTGTTGTGTAGGCTCCTATGATGCTAGCCTGCTCCCTAAAATATCACTGGTTTGCTCATTTCTATATACAGGGTGCCTACATTCTGCTATTTATAATTATTAGTAGATTGCATTATATATTTACACCTATTAAATATACCTATCCTTTGGTAATTCTTCACAGAACTCTAGCCCAATGGTTGCCATCAATTTGATTTGAACTGATTTATAATGAATTGATTTTAGAATGCTGTATTATTTTACTGTTGTTAGCCACTCTGAGCCCGGCTTTGGTGGGGAGGGCGGGTTATAAATAAAAACTACTTATTATTATTATTATTATTATTATTATTATTACTATTTCATGTTATAGGAAGTTTCTAGAGACCAGATTTTGAAATTGTGTTTCTAAAGGAACTTTTGTCATTGCTCAATGCCAATGTGTTTGCATTATTATGTTTGTTATGAATAGAAAATCATTTTATGTTTTTTTTAAAAAAGGTAAAGGACCCCTGACAGTTAAGTCCAGTCGCGAACGACTCTGGGGTTTTGGCGCTCATCTTGCTTTACTGGCCGAGGGAGCCGACATTTGTCCGCAGACAGTTTTTCCGGGTCATGTGGCCAGCAGGACTAAGCCGCTTCTGGTGAAGCCAGAGCAGCACACAGAAATGCCGTTTACCTTCCTGCCGGAGCGGTACTTATTTATCTACTTGCAGTTTGATGTGCTTTCGAACAGCTAGGTTGGCAGGAGCTGGGACTGAACAACGGGAGCTCACCCCGTCGCGGGCATTCGAACTGCCAACCTTCCGATCGGCAAGCCCAAGGCTCAGTGGTTTACGCCACCCGCGTCCTCATTTTAAGTTAGAGCTTCATAATTATTCCACTATTAACATACTTCTTCTTAATTGCATTTCACTATTAATATACTTCTTCTTAATAGCATTTCACTATTAATATACTTCTTAATTGTATTTCAGTTCAACAATTACTTTGATAAAATACATATTTTGTCCATAAATTACCATATAGCAGGCATGTCCAACCAGTAGATCGCGATCTACAGTGGAACCTTGGTTCTCAAACGCCTTGGTTCCCAAACGCCGGAAACCCGGATTTAAGTGTTCTGGTTTTCAAACGTTTTTCGAAAGCCAAACATCTGATGCGGCTGTCGGCTATTGTTTCTGGGACCAATCAGAAGCTGCGCTTTGTTTTTTGAACATTTTGGAAGTCAACCCAACTTCCGGAACGGATTAAGTTTGGCACTTTTGTTTTTGCTATTTATTTTGCTTTTTTGAGGCTTTTTCAGTTAATTTGTTTTTGTGACTGTGTGGAACCCAGTTCAGCTACTGATTGATTGATTGATTGATTGATTGATTGTGTGACTGCGGAAATGGATAAAAGCCCCCCATCCAAACAATGACTATCATCAGTACAGGTAAGAAAAAATAATAATTTTAATTTTTATCATCTACAATACTGTCGTATTTATTTTATAATACAGTACATTGATTATTGCTTTCATTTTATGGATCAATGGTCTCGTTAGATAGTAAAATTCATGTTAAATTGCTGTTTTAGGCATCGTTTTTAAAAGTCTAGTACAGATAATCCGTTTTGCATTACTTTCTATGGGAAAGCGCACCTTGGTTTTGGAACAGATCTCCCGAAAGAATATAAGAATTTGTAGAAGGTACTTTTATCAGATGTGGTGGCAATGCAAGCTTATGAAAAAACATTTTTTCCAATCCGTTATATACCATTTCCACATTCCCCCCCCCCATAATTTTGCATTGCCACCACATATGATGAAAGTCCCTTCTACCTCTTTACATTTCCAACACTGATTTTCTCTTGTTTTATACATATTTTTTGCCAATTTAACCAGTTTTCAATACCACATAGCCATTGTTTTCATATAGTTCTCTTTAAGTAAGGTCCGGGCCATGAATTTGAATTTCTATTGTGCTTTTAATTCTTCCTTTAAACTATTTTTTAATTAATTTTTGCAATCAAAGAAAATGAAAAATATCAGAGCCCAACTCCCAAATGTGGGATTTCCAAAATCCCCCAATTTTCCTCCATTTTTTTCAGTTCTCTTTAAGTCAGGTCCCTGCCATCAATTTTAGATCGTTTTTCCATAATCTTTCCCAATCTGTCATTTGAATATTATGTCCCACATCTTTTGCACACTTTATCATAACACACTGGACCTCTTCACCCGTTGTTTCCCATTCTAACAACAAGTTATACATTTTCAGTAATAATAATAATAATAATAATAATAATAATAATAATTTATTTATACCCTGCGCATCTGGGCGGCTTCCAACAAAAGATTAAAATACAATAATTCATCAAATACTAAAAGCTTCCCTAAACAGTCATTTGTCCATGGAGTTTTCTTGGCAGGGATACTGGAGTGGCTTGCTGGTTCCTGCTCCAGGTGGATCACGTTTGGTCAAAACTTTCCACTATGACCTGTCCATCTTGGGTGGCCTTGCATGGCATAGCTCATAGCTTCTCTGAGTTATTCAAGCCCCTTCCCCACAGCAAGGCATGCAGATGACACAACCTTGATGGCAGAAAGTGAGGAGGAATTAAAGAACCTCTTAGTGAGGGTGAAAGAGGAGAGCGCAAAATATGGTCTGAAGCTCAACATCAAAAAAACTAAGATCATGGCCACTGGGCCCATCACCTCCTGGCAAATAGAAGGGGAAGAAATGGAGGCAGTGAGAGATTTTACTTTCTTGGGCTCCATGATCACTGCAGATGGTGACAGCAGTCACGAAATTAAAAGACGTCTGCTTCTTGGGAGGAAAGCAATGACAAACCTAGACAGCATCTTAAAAAGCAGAGACATCACCTTGCCAACAAAGGTCCGTATAGTTAAAGCTATGGTTTCCCCAGTAGTGATGTATGGAAGTGAGAGCTGGACCATAAAGAAGGCTGATCGCAGAAGAATTGATGCTTTTGAATTATGGTGCTGGAGGAGACTCTTGAGAGTCCCATGGACTGCAAGAAGATCAAACCTCTCCATTCTGAAGGAAATCAGCCCTGAGTGCTCACTGGAAGGACAGATCCTGAAGCTGAGATTCCAGTACTTTGGCTATCTCATGAGAAGAGAAGACTCCCTGGAAAAGACCCTGATGCTGGGAAAGATGGAGGGCACAAGGAGAAGGGGACGACAGAGGACGAGATGGTTGGACAGTGTTCTTGAAGCTACCAGCATGAGTTTGACCAAACTGTGGGAGGCAGTGGAAGACAGGAGTGCCTGGCGTGCTCTGGTCCATGGGGACACGAAGAGTCGGACACGACTAAACGACTAAACAACAACAAACAGTCATTTAGTGTCATTTCCATTATTTCTCTCTGGAAATTGGAAATTTCACTAGTCACTCCCACCGTAGTTGCAGACTTCCAGAAGATTATGGTCCGGGTCTCGGAAATAAACGGATTTTATTGGGCCAAGCGCCCCAGTTCTGGCCATTGGGCCTTCTTCAATGCTGACCCCACATACCTAAAAAAAGCGACAGGGGAGGAAACGAAGGAAATGAAAATGAATGAAATGAAATGAATGAAAAAATCTAAAATTCCATTAAAACCATCAAGGGGAATTTGCAACGTCACACTGCTCCTGCAATGCCAATTCCCACCCCTCTTTTTAAATTGAGTGTTACAACTATTCCGTTCATTGTTAAAAATAAAATAACACCTAAAAAAACAATAAAAAAACACACGAGAAACACCAGAACCTAAAAGTAAGATTCAAATACTAATAATAATAATAATAATAAAGCTCCCCTTTTCCAAAAAGGCTCTTAGGCTCTTTCCTCGCAAGCTTCCCGTGCTCCCCTTATCCAGTTAGGAGGAAGACTAGGTTGTGCAAGCATAATAATAATAATAATAATAATAATAATAATAATAATAATAATAATTTATTTCTACCCTGCCCATCTGGCTACTCATTGTTAAAAATAAAGTAACAATTTAAAAAATATTATTGTCAGGGAACTTCCCGGGGAGGGGGGAGGAAGGGTGGAGTGTACCTGCAGCAGAGCAGTTTGTGGAAGAAATGGAGGCCTTGCACCAGCAACTTAAGATGAACTTGGAACGGGCCAAGGAAATTTACAAGAGGCAGGCAGACAAGCACCGTCGGGAAGGGGAGACCATACGGGTGGGGGACCGGGTGTGGTTGTCAACCCAAGGGTTACCATTTAAGGGAGGGTGCAAGAAGTTGCGGCCAAGGCGGCTGGGACCTTTTGAGGTAACACAGCAGGTAAACCCCGTGGCATTCAAGCTCAAGTTGCCTGACAGCATGAAGATACACCCGGTGTTCCATAGGTCCCTACTCTCACCGTACATGGAGGGGCAGGAATTCCCGGGGCGAGAGGGAGAAGTCACCACACACCCGCAGGTAGAGGAGAGGGAACACCACAACCAAGCCACGGAAATACTCGATTCAAGGTGGCGAGGGCGCCAGGTGCAGTACTTGGTAGCTTGGGAGGGAGAACCAGGGTCAGAAAACACGTGGGTTCCCGTGGAGGCTATCAATGATGGGTATCTTGTGGAGGAATTCCACAGCCTGTTCCCAGATAAACCTAAACCACTAGCGAGATTCTGGGAGGAGCAATTTGGAACCACAGACGATGAAGAGGATTTTGTGGGTTTTCCTGCCTCCGAGGAGGAGGGAGGAGAGGCGTCAGAGGAAGAGGAATCAGACTGGGAGGCCCACCCTGCGGGAAGAGATTGGAGCGGGTGGGAAGCGGGTTTTGAATCCTCAGAGGATGGCGACAGCTCCTTCCGGGGATTCCCCGCATTGTCGGCCGAGGAAAGGGACGAAGTTGGGTCAAAAGGTCGGGCCGGGGGTGGAGGGGGTCCTGGGGGGGAGGTGGATGTCAGGGAACTGACATCAGAGCCAGAGGTGGAGGCAAGGCTCCCAAGCGATGCTGGAGAAGGGCCCAGCAAGGAGAGAGGGAGCTCATCGGCTGGGGAAGGAAATCAGCGTAACACCAGGGATAAAGGGGGGCAGATGGGGGAATCGGTGAGGGGGCTCCAGGACTCCTTGCCGGAGACCAGCGGGGAGAGCACGGGTCCTCCGCTACCCACACCCACCCTCCGCAGAAGACTTCCGCGCAGGGAAAGTAGGCGTAGACTTGGCGTCAAAGAACTTCTTTGCTGGAAGACGTTCAAGAAACACCCACTGACGGATTCTGCTAGCGACTGAAACAGCCACGAAGTGAAGGGCTGTCCAGCCAGAAAAAGGTTTAACCAGGCAACCTAGCCAGGAGTGGCGGCAACTTACGCACGAGCAACCCCATATAACCATTACAATTATTATTTTTCTGCTGTACTTTATTGGAAGGAGAAAACTAATCATTTCCTTAACAATGAAACAATTTATGTAACTAAAACAATAACATGATAGCATATGTATCCATGTTTGTTAACTGATGTGGTTAAACCATTCCCCCCCCCCAAAAAAAACACACCTTAGACTGAGTTTTAGCACACATGAAAAACTTTAAACAAATCCTTATTTCCTGATGAATAGCCTTTGGATTATAATGTAACTGAAATAGAAAATTATCTTTGGAAAGATTTTTCCTCCAAAAGCATTTTATTATAAAAAAAACAATTAAAATTTTTTAAAAATCTGATTTAAAATTTAAAAACCTGATTTAAATTTTAAAAATCCAATTTAAATAAAAAATCTGATTTAAATTTTAAAAATCCGACTTAAATTTAAAAACCAATTTAAATAAAGAAAAGCCGATTTAAAATTTAAAAATAGGATATTGTAATGGTTCTAGGGGTTGCTCGTGCGTAAGTTGTCGCCACTCCTGGCTGGGTTACCTGGGTGAACCCTTTCTGTCCGGATAGCCACCCATCCGTGGCTGTCTCAATCGCTAGCAGAATCCGTCAGTGGGCGTTTCTTGAACTTCTTCCAGCAAAGAAGTTCTTTGACGCCTAGTCTCCTCCTACTCTCCCTGCGCGGAAGTCTTCTGCGCAGGGTGGGTGTGGGTAGCGGAGGACCCGTGCTCTCCCCGCTGGTCTCCGGCGAGGAGTCCTGGAGCCCCCTCGCCGATTCCCCCATCTGCCCCCCTTCTCCACTGGTGCTACGCTGATTTCCTTCCCCAGCAGATGGGCTGCCTCTCTCCCTACTGGGACCCTCTCCAGCATCCCTCTGGAGCCTTACCTCCGCCTCTGGCTCCGATGGCAGTTCCCTGACAGATATGTATAAATATATTTTTTAAAACCCCATTGATTTTTATCCACCCTGGTTGCAGCCCCTGCCTGACCTTCAGGTGTTCTACCAGCTGTTCCAGAGGCATCTCTGTGACGAGGCAGAGGTCCAAAGAGCCAGGGGTCGGCCGGTGGGCTTTGGGTTCAAATTCCTTCCCCACCTCGTGGAGGTTGAACTTCTGCTGTCCAAAATGCAGAGCTTGACGGTTTCCCTGTGAAGGCAAAACATAACCTGGAATGATGAGGAGGGAGACAAGGGAAGGGCCCGGGCTTGGCAAATACAGCCTTTGATCATGGTAGAGATATTCCGTATTTTTTGCTCTATAAGACTCACTTTTTCCCTCCTAAAAAGTAAGGGGAAATGTGTGTGCGTCTTATGGAGCGAATGCAGGCTGTGCAGCTATCCCAGAAGCCAGAACAGCAAGAGGGATTGCTGCTTTCACTGCGCAGCGATCCCTCTTGCTGTTCTGGCTTCTGAGATTTAGAATATATTTTTTCTTGTTTTCCTCCTCCAAAAACTACGTGCGTCTTGTGGTCTGGTACGTCTTATAGAGCCAAAAATACGGTACCTGTTCTGGAAGTTTGTTCCAAAACTGAGGCACGCTTTCCCATTTTTTTAAAAAAAAAGCAAAGCGTCCGCAACCAGAAGGAGGAGGAGTATCAGGAAGAGTGGAATAAATTTAAAGATTATCTAGTTAAATTTGTTAAGTTAAATTAATTGAAAATAGCTTGCAGATACTTAATTGGCTTAGGATTTTATTTATGTTAAGTGATGAATTAATATGTTTAATTCCATAAGGCAAAGATTTAAGGATGCTAATGTTTAAGTTAAATTTCATAAGAATTGGGATTTGGAAAACCGTTAAAAGGACATGCAATGAAATTCAACCAAGGGGAAGCGAGGAAGTCACTTAACAAAGTTAATAAGTGTAATTTTCAATAAGGCTATGGTTTATGTCTGTTTGTCTTGTGTGTTTGTTTGCTTGCTTTATAATATTGTGAAAACCAATGAAATTTTTGAAATATTTTTTTAAAATTTAAAAAAAGCAAAACGAATTAATCCATCCCAGACTTTTTAAAAACAGCAATTTGAGCATGAGTTTTACTCTCTAACGAGACCGTTGATCCCTAAAACAAAAGCGATCCTCAATGGACCATACTGTAAAATAAATAGCACAGTCTTGTGGGTGATAAAGGGGTCGCCGTTCCCAGCACCTTGAAGGAGACGACTTCCATTCTGAGGACCCGGGAGTAGAAGGCGGCTGTGTCCTCAATGCTCCTCACCGTCATCACCAGGTGGTCCAGCCGGTGGATCAGGCCCGACGGGGCCGCCTTGCTGCTTCGCTCCCGGGACATTTCCCGAGGAACCTGCAAAGCACAAGGAGAATTGCAATGACCCAGCGCAGGAGATTTGTCAGTAAGACTTGATTTAAATCAAATTTTTTTGCAGAAAGACTCAGTCTTGCTGGCATCCTCCTAATATTGACAAGCGGAGGAAGGTTTCCTATTTGGAATAATAAAATGCCTTTTTTACAGAAAGGTTCAGCCTTGCTGGCATTGTCTTAATACAGTGGTACCTTGGGTTAAGTATTTAATTTGTTCAGGAGGTCCGTTCTTAACCTAAAACTGTTCTTAATCTGAAGAACCACTTTAGCGAATGGGGCCTCCCACTGCTGCCCTGCCGCCACCGCGCAATTTCTGTTCTCATCTTGAAGCAAAGTTCTTCACCCGAGGTAGTATTTCTGGGTTAGCGGAGTCTGTAACCTGAAGCGTATGTAACCTGAGGTAACACTGTATTGACAAACAGAGGAAGATTTCCTTTTTGGAATAATACTGAAAGGTTCAGCCTTGCTGACATCCTCTTAATATTGACAAGCAGAGGAAAGTTTCCTTTTTTGGAATAATAAAATAAAGGTTGAACCTTTCTGTAAAAACAGGATTTTATTATTCCAAAAAGGAAACCTTCCTCTGCTCACCAACATGAAGAGGATGCCAGCAAGGTTGAACCTTTGTGTAAAAAAGGGATTTAAATCAAGTCTTACTAACTAGTGATTTAAATCATGATATAAATCGATTTGATTTAAATCAAATCCACTCTGCTGCCCTGTGCAGCAGAACCCTAAATCTAGCTTTGCAAGGTCCGGGCTCGGGGGCAAGGACACCGCCTCCCCTTGCACACACATTTGCTTACTGCATTTTTGGCTTTCTGTTTCGATGGAGAACAGCATTTGCTGGGCTTTCATGTGGCACCAATCAAATGCTGCCAGTGCAACCCTTCCCCCTGGGGAAACCCAGCAGGATCGGCAGGGTATAAATAATAAAATTATTATGATTACATAATGTTCTCGGAAACGTACTGGGAGCCAATGTAGGTCTTTCAAGACTGTTTAACAGTTTAATAATAAGAAGAACAGTTTAATAATAATAATAATAATAATAATAATAATAATAATAATAATAATTTATTTATACCCCACCCATCTGGCTGGGCTTCCCCAGCCACTCTGGGCGGTTTCCAAAAAAATATTAAAATACTGTAATACATTAAACATTAAAAGCTTCCCTAAATAGGGCTGCCTTCAGATGTCTTCTAAAAGTCGGGTAGTTGTTGTTCTCTTTGACATCTGGTGGGAGGGCGTTTTATGTGGTCTCGGCGGCTGCTCCCAGTCACCAGACTAGCTGCTGCGTTCTGGATTAGTTATAGTTTCCGGGTCACCTTCAAAGGTAGCCCCACATAGAGCGCATTGCAGTAGTCCAAGCAAGAGATAACCAGAGCATGCACCACTCTGGCGAGGCAGCCCGCAGGCAGACAGGGTCTCAGCCTGCGTACCAGATGGAGCTGGTAGACAGCTGCCCTGGACACAGAATTGACCTGTGCCTCCATGGACAGCTGTGAGTCCAAAATGACTCCCAGGCTGCGCACCTGGTCCTTCAGGGGCAGTTACCCCATTCAGGACCAGGGAGTCCCCCACACCCGCCCGCCCCTTGTCCCCCAAAAACAGTACTTCTGTATTGTCAGGATTCAACCTCAATCTGTTAGCCGCCATCCATCCTCCAACAGCCTCCAGACACTCACACAGGACCTTCACCGCCTTCACTTGTTCTGATTTGAAAGAGAGGTAGAGCTGGGTATCATCCGCATACTGATGAACACCCAGCCCAAACCCCCTGATGATCTCTCCCAGCGGCTTCATGTAGATGTTAAAAAGCATGGGGGAGAGGACAGAACCCTGAGGCACCCCACAGCAGTTTCAGGTTAAAAACAGACCTCCAGAACAAATTCTTAACCCGAGGTACCACTGTATTCTAAGAGTCCATGTTCAGACTTCCCCCACCCCACAACTAAAAGGTCAGGACAGTCGGGAGTCAGAAAGTACCTGGACAGGTAAGGAGGAAATTCTGCACAGCAGTTGGGGGCGAAGGAACCGGAGGCTCAGCCAGCTCAGCATTTCCTGGTCTGAAGGTGGAGTTTGAACTGGTTTGGCAAATTCAGCAAGCGAAGGACGCCCTCCCTGGGTCATACGCTGGAAAAGTCATTCTCGCCTCTCCTACCAAGTAAATGATTTGCCAACCCACCTTGGCTTGGGAGACAACTTTCAGCTGGGCCTCCGTCAAGGAAACTGGGTGCTTCTTGTATTTATAGAGATCGGAAAGGGAGTGCTTTTGGCAAGCCATGTGGGAGAGCCGTTTTAGGAACGTGTCGAGATATGCGGTCGCCTGAAAAAGCTCCTTGGTTTTTGAAACGCTTCTGGGCACGGCTAGAGATGTAAAATTTCCGGGAATTTTGAAGCCGGGGGGGAGGGGCGTTCTCCCCCCTGGTTTTTTCCGGAAAAAATGGAAATTTTGGAAAAATTGAAAACAAGTTCAGTGCGGAGTAGTTTTACAAATTGCATGAAATGCAGTGTATGCTTGCAATAAAACAGGTAACCACCCCCCTTTCCCTTGAAATAAAAAAATTAAGGTATAATTTTTTAAAGGTATAATTAAGGTGTGTGTATATATATATATATATATATATATATATATGTTCATACTGTAGCATTTGTGTTTGATTTTAAGAAATGTGTAATATGTTTAGAGTGTCTAAATTACTATGGGGTAGGGAACCAATGTGTTTTAGAC
Source organism: Podarcis raffonei (assembly GCF_027172205.1). NCBI lineage: Eukaryota > Metazoa > Chordata > Lepidosauria > Squamata > Lacertidae > Podarcis > Podarcis raffonei. The sequence goes on along the minus strand of NC_070603.1, from coordinate 113,031,335 downwards.
TTCTATTAGCCCCAGCTAATGTCTCTATGAAGAGACATAGCTTCCCAATTCTGGATCCAAGATACAAAATAGAGGATAATGGATAGAGCATTGCTAATTTACAAGTTCCCAGCCTTTGGAGGAATTTCCAAGAGCTGTTAACTTGCCCATGGTTGTATCGCCTCCACAGATAAATGGATGGATAAAAGATAGATAGATAGATAGATAGACAGACAGACAGATAGATGAATGAAAGCTTAACTGGCAATATATTTAAAATCAGTGGCAGGCCTGTCCACCCAAACTTTATTTTTAATTGACTGAATAGTAATGAAAACAGCGACACTTTTTACATAATTAAAAACAATCAAATCAGATGATAATTTTAGGTTATATGTTAGTGCTTAAGTTTTAATTTATATATTTTTTAACTGTTGCTATATCTGTATTGTCCATGTTATACCTAATTGCAAACTCAAATGTATCCCTGTTGTGTTTTATGACTGTTATGTATTGAAGTTCTGACCCTGGCCACCAGGGGTATCATGTATATAGTTTTCCCATATCAGTTAATTTAGGCGGGAAACCCTGGGATATTGTTGTTACAATGTTGACCGCCGGCTGCCTATAAAAGCAGGCCGGCTGAGCTGTTTGCTGTTCAGTTCAGTTCCAGCTTATTTATAAAGAACTAATTGGAGAAATCTCTGTGTCGTCTACTTTGCCAATCCACTACCTAATAATGACTTCCTTGATATTGTATGTGGGCTGGAACTGGTCTGTGACCGAAATAATAAAAGTCATTCATTCGTTATTATTATATTTATATTTATTTATTTATACCCCGCCCATCTGGCTGGGTTTCCCCAGCCACTCTGGGTGGCTTCCAACAAAAGATTAAAAATACATTAAAACATTAGCCATTAAAAACTTCCCTATCTTTCCTAAAGATAGGGTATCCCCCCCCTTTTTCATTCAATGGCATAGAAGCATAGAATTGTAGAACTGGAAGGGACCCCGGGGGTCATAAATTCCAAACCCTTGCGATGCAGAACTCTCCACGAAAGCTTCCCTGTCAGGAGGGCCATCCTTGTTGGGATACTGCCAGGGAGACAAAGTCCATCATGGCCCCACGTCGCCTCCGGACGTCCATCGATCTCCCGTAGACACGCAGTATCAGCAATTAGCGACACGAGCTCCAGAAATAGCTTGCCACATTCCAGAGCTGATGCACGCTCTTATCAGCAGATAATGCACAGCGAAAGATGCACGCAGGAGAGCATTATTTATAAGTTTATTCTGCGTTGGTCAGAACAGAGAAAACATGACTGCCTGCTTCAGTGTTTCAGGCAGAGAGAGAAACGAAAGCAATAGAAAACATAAACATCCTGTGAACAGGAAATACGCAGACTCTCTGACTCACAAAGCCTGCTCCCTTTTAAGGTGGAACGAAAATATCCTAACATCCCAACCTCTGCTTAAAAACCTCCAGTGAACGCAAGTCCACCCCCTTCCAAAGGAGCCCATTCTTACTGCCTGAAAGTTCTTCCTGATGTTTGGTCAGAATCTCTTTCTTGTATCTTGAAGCCACTGGTTCATGTCCCTCTGGAGCAGGAGAAAAGAAGCTTGCTCCATCTTCCATGGACAGCCCTTGAGATATTTGAAGATGGTTATCCTATCGCCTCTCAGTCTCCTCTTATCCAGGCTACAAACCCAACTCTGACTTAAGGTCAACTACAGTGGTACCTCAGGTTACAGATGCTTCAGGTTACAGACTCCGCTAACCCAGAAATAATACCTCGGGTTAAGAACTTTGCTTCAGGAGGATAGCAAAAATTGTGCAGCAATGGTGCAGCGGGAGGCCCCATTAGCCAAAGTGGTACCTCAGGTTAAGAACAGTTTCAGGTTAAGAACGGACCTCCAGAACGAATTAAGTTCTTAACCCAAGGTAAAGGGACCCCCGACCATTAGGTCCAGTCGTGGCCGACTCTGGGGTTGCGGCGCTCATCTCGCTTTATTGGCCGAGGGAGCCGGCGTACAGCTTCCAAGTCATGTGGCCAGCATGACTAAGCTGATTCTGGCGAACCAGAGCAGCGCACGGAAACGCCGTTTACCTTCCCGCCGGAGTGGTACCTATTTATCTGCTTGGCACTTTGACGTGCTTTCGAACTGCTAGGTTGGCAGGAGCAGGGACCAAGCAATGGGAGCTCACCCCATTGTGGGGATTCGAACCACTGACCTTCTGATCGGCAAGTCCTAACAGCGGACAATTTGCTATAATAATTTAGAACTCCTTTTTTGTCACTTTAATAAAGATATGCTTTTAGTGATTAACGGCATCCTACCCAGATCCGGAAAATCATGTCTGAAGTGCCGACAGATAGCAATAAAAGCATCAATCTATAAACACACACATACACACTCTCAGGTTAAATGTACTTTCAGGCATGTGTCTGAAATGCCTTCCCTTTGCAGAAATTTGTTCATTATCAACCATCTTTTTGGCAAAGCCTGTTTCCTCAGACAATATTCTTTCTCGAGTGGCTTCTCGATCTTGTCCCAAAACTCAGTGCTCCCATGGACTTTGCAGAAGAGCATTTCTCTTGGGTAAGATGCTGGGGTGAAGAAATAGAAAGAGAATTAGATTACTGCAACACGTTATACAAAGGTCTGCCTCTGAAAAGACAGACATAATATTTTACAAGAAACAACACGGACAGAATAATTGCCACACACAGGAAGAGCAAGGATATAGCTTGAACGCTTCCCCTGTAGCTTCATTAATCATTTAATACGAATGGAAGTCGTTAACATCGCGGTTGTTGTATAAGGGATTGTTATTTTGACTGGGGTGTTAATAAGATTTTGGAACACAGAAATAAAGTAAATTATCAAACCATTAATTCTAGCACACCGGGGGGGGGGGCACCTAAATTATATAATTTGGTATCTGAATGATTGGTATTAGTAATTGTATTATAATTTGGCATTGTTATAATGAGGCTACTATTAGATTATTGTAATTGAAAACTAATAAAAAACATAATCTAATTTATGTATATATATATACCACCAATCCTGGCCCAACTACATTGGCTGCCAATTAGTTTCCAGGCCCGATTCAAAGTGCCGGTTTTGACTCATAAAGCCTTGAATGACTCAGGGCCACAGTACCTCAAGGTCTGACTCTTTCCAGACCCTGTGATCATCATCTGAGGCCCTTCTTTGTGTGCCTCCTCTGTGAGAGGTCTGGAGGGTGGCAACAAGAGAACGGGGCCTTTTTCCAGTGGCTTCCCACTTGTGGAATGCTCTCCCCAGAGAAGCTTGCCTAGCACCTTCATTACATATCTTTTAGGTTAAGGCAAAAACATTATTTTCCTCCCAGGCCTTTGGCTAATTAAATAATCTATGGCCTTTTAAACCGGGAGGGGGGGGACTGTTCTTGATTTTTAGTATGCTATATATGGCTGTGTTTTTATATTGCAAACCACCCTATCATCTTCAGATGAAGGACAGTGTAGAATTTTAATAAATTATTATTATTATTATTATTAATAGGTAAACATTTTGAGCTAAACCTGATCTTCCCATTCCACAGAATGAAGATTGGAATCCTAGACTGTACTGCTTCAGACTGAGGACATCGGAGGAGAGTCAGCCAAAAATATTTCCCCATGTAAAAAAAGAAGAAAGAAAGAAAAAACCCTCTCTTCATGAAGTAAACTAGCTCATTGGGTTAATTTTGGCCTTTGTCTAATTAAACTATCTGTGACCTTTTAAAAGCAGAGACATCACCTTGCTGACAAAGGTCCGTATAGTTAAAGTTTTCCCAGTAGTGATGTATGGAAGTGAGAGCTGGACCATAAAGAAGGCCGATTGCCGAAGAATTGATGCTTTTGAATTCTGGTGCTGGAGGAGACTCTTGAGAGTCCCATGGACTGCAAGAAGATCAAACCTCTCCATTCTCAAGGAAATCAGCCCTGAGTGCTCACTGGAAGGACAGATCCTGAAGCTGAGGCTCCAATACTTTGGCCACCTCATGAGAAGAGAAGACTCCCTGGAAAAGACCCTGATGTTGGGAAAGATGGAGGGCACAAGGAGAAGGGGACCACAGAGGACGAGATGGTTGGACAGTGTTCTCGAAGCTACCAGCATGAGTGGAAGACAGGAGTGCCTGGCGTGCTCTGGTCCATGGGGTCACGAAGAGTCAGACATGACTAAACGACTAAACAACAACAACAATGGCCTTTTAAACTACTTTTTTGTGGGGGAAGGGAGGGTATTGTTTGACTTTGTTACTATGTTATGTACTTTTGTGTTTTTATATTGCAAACCATCCTGTGATCTTCAGATGAAGAATGGTATAGAAATGAAACTAATTAATCAATTAATTAAAGAAGAACGATCATTTAAGGCAGGTTGTGTTGATCTGCTCAGCAGTGGATAATCTCTGCTCCATAGACATAATTAAACCTGCCAGCCAAAATTATGACATGTGGAAGTAAATATAACAATGTCTCACCTGGTGTTCTCAGGTGTGAAGAATCTCTACTGGGATGAATATTCATGAGGTCCGTCATCTGTGTGAGCTACCTGGTGTCTGAGAAGGGCTGATTTCAAAGAAAAACATTCCCTGCATTTTAAGCACTTATATGGCTTCTTGCCAGTGTGGAGTCTCTGGTGGTTTTTGAGGTATGACGTCCGAGCAAAACATTTCCCGCACTCGGTGCATTTAAAGGGTTTCTCTCCCGTGTGGATCCTCTGGTGCATCACGTATTGCGATTTGCAAGCAAAACATTTCCCACACTCCATGCATTTATAAGGTTTCTCTCCTGTGTGGGCCCTGTGGTGCTTCACGAGACTAGATTTCACAGTGAAACACTTCCCACACTCCAGGCATTTGAACGGTTTTTCCCCTGTATGGACTCTCAGGTGTGTCTGGAGATTTGATTTATTAGCAAAAGCCTTCCCGCACACCTTGCACGTGTAGGGTTTCTCTCCTGTATGAACTCTTTGATGTTCCACAAGACGGGACTTGAGATTAAAACATTTCCCACACTCCAAACATTTAAAGGGCTTCTCTCCCGTGTGAACACTTTTGTGGATTGTGAGATGCGATTTTTGAGCAAAGCACTTCCCACACTCCAAACACTTATGTGGTTTCTTTCCCCCGTGGACTCTCTGGTGGTTCGCGAGATGCAACTTCCAGGAGAAGCATTTCCCACACTCTAAACATCTGTACAGTTTCTCCCCTCTGTGGACCCTCTCGTGACTGCGGAGGTGCGATTTCCGTGCAAAACATTTCCCGCACTCGGAGCATTTGCACGCTTCTTCGGTCGCGTGGCTTCTCTGGTGGAGCGTGAGGTTTGATTTCCAAGCAAAACACTTCCCACACTGCGCGCATTTGTAGGTTTTCTCGCCGGTGTGGACCCTCTGGTGTCCCGTAAAGGCAGAGGAATCGGCAAAGCATTTCCCACACGCCAGGCATTTGAAAGGTTTCTCTCCCGTGTGGGTTCGGCGGTGGATCGTGAGGTGTGATTTCTGAGCAAAGGACTTCTCGCAGTCCACGCAGTCGAAAGGTTTCTCTCCCGTGTGGGTTCGGCGGTGCATCACAAGGTACGATTTGTGAGCGAAACATCTGCCGCATTCCAAGCACTTGTGCGCTTTCTCTCCGGTGTGAACCCTCTGGTGGCTCACAAGTTTCGATTTGTGGGCGAAACCTTTGCCGCAATCCAAGCACTGAAATGGCTTCTCCCCCGTGTGGATTCTCTGGTGCATCATGAGGTACGATTTCTGAGCAAACGTTTTGCCACATTCGGAGCACTTGTATGGCTTCTCTCCAGTGTGGACACTCTGGTGCCTGTTGAGTTTTGGCTTTTCAGCAAAGCGCATCCCACACTCCAAGCATTGGTGAGGTTTCTCTCCCGTGTGGACTCTCTGGTGTATCACAAGCGGCCATTTCCAAGCGAAACGTTTCCCACACTCAGAACATTCATACGGTTTTTCTCCTGTGTGGACCCTCTGGTGCTCCACGAGCTTTGATTTCCGAGCAAAGCATTTCCCACAGTCCAAGCATTTGTTCAGTTTCTCTCCTTCCATCATTTGCTGGCGATTGGCAAGGGCATATATCTGCGTTAACTGCAACCCCCACGTGAAATATAAATTCTTTTGATTGCACAGACCTGCTGAGATATGGGGGAAATAGTAAGAAAAATATTTATTTTGAAGGATAAAGAAGATTGAAACATGTTAAGAGTTAGAAGGTGGAAATTCAGCTCAGTCCAGTTGCGGACAACTCTGGGGTTGCGGCGCTCATCTCGCTTTATTGGCCGAGGGAGCTGGCGTACAGCTTCCGGATCATGGGGCCAGCATGACTAAGCCGCTTCTGGCGAACCAGAGCAGCGCACGGAAACGCTGTTTACTTTCCCGCCGGAGCGGTACCTATTTATCTACTTGCACTTTGACGTGCTTTCGAACTGCTAGGTTGGCAGGAGCAGGGACTAAGCAACGGGAGCTCACCCCGTAACGGGGATTCGAACCGCCGACCTTCTGATCGGCAAGTACTAAGCTCTGTGGTTTAGACCACAGCTCCACCCACGTCCCTATATCAAACACTAACACCTCTCAAAATATAATGCAGCTTAAGGGCTGGATGCTGTACAATAATTAAATTAGGAGGAAATCCTAACATTTTAAAAGGATAATGGCCAGATTCCCCAGAAATCTGGAAAGAGTCGTGGTCTCCTGGTTTCCCAAAACCCCTCACCTGAGTCGGAGCTGGAACTCTCTGTTTCATCCAAGTCCTGAGAATCTGGCACCCAGAGCTTTCCCCCCTTTTCCAGCTGGCAAATAAGTTCAGGTTTGGCGAATGGAGCTCCTTACCAGGAAAGAAAAACAGAGAATGTCTAAGGATGTGGTCAACCCCCGCAAACTCATCCTATGACCCCCGCAAAGTGACTCCAGAAAACAAGCCCCAAAACTACTTTTCATAACACAATTCACCATCAAATACATAGCTGAATTTTCTGAATCTATAAAAATAACAGCAAATTATTATTTTTTTAATATCCCTGAATGCCTCTTCTTTCCTTTCCGTGTTGAACTGTGCATTGTTACAGTAACTTAAAGGTCAGAAGACTTTTTCCAAGGCAGCACATTGGCTATTGTACAGTGGATGCTTGGGTCACGAACGTGATCCGTGCGGGAGGCACGTTCACAACCCGCAGCGCCGCGTCTGCGCACACGCAGGTTGCGATTTGGCGCTTCTGCGCATGCGTGAGCACTGAAACTCAGAAGTAAACCGTGCTGGTACTTCCAGGTTTGGCGCAGTACGCAACACAAAAACACGCAACCTGAAGCATCTGTAACCCGAGGTATGACTGTATTTGTTTACCCACTACGTCATGGGTAGGCAAACCCAGGGGCCGGATCTGGCCCAATCGCCTTCCAAATCCGGCCTGCGGACGGTCTGGGAATCAGCGTGTTTTTACATGAGTAGAATGTGTGCTTTTATTTAAAATGCATCTCTGGGTTATTTGTGGGGCATAGGAATTCATTCATTCCCCGCCCAAAAAAATATAGCCCGCCCCTCCCCACAAGGTCTGAGAGACAGTGGACCGGCCCCCTGCTGACAATGTTTGCTGACTTCTGCACTACGTGGTTCGCCTTAAAACTGAGCTCCTCCAAAATCCCATGCCCATCTCTGCCATTTTGCACTGGTGTTACTCTTGATTTATAACCCGTTTCAATGTACAGTGGTCAGTAAGCCCTATAAATCCCTGACCCCATGCGCACGGCCTTAAATGATCTAAAGGATGCTAAAGAATGGGGCAGATGCATGAACAATGTAATGTCTTGGTTTTCCCTCTGAATAGCCTGCCATGACATTGCAAGAAGGTAAGTATATCATGCAATCTGACCTTAAAAAACCTTAAGAAATTAGGACATTAATAAATACATAAAGTCGTTATTTGCCCTGAAGACCTTCAGCTGTTTCGTAATGAAGACAGAAGCTCCTTACCCAACGAGGCCACATTCCCATAGTTCTCCAACATGACATCCCTGTACAAGGCCCTTTGGTCAGGATCCAGCAGAGCCCCTTGGCTCTCCGTGAAATACACAGCCACATCTTCAAAGGTCACCACCGGCCCCTGAGAGGACAAAGAGACCCTCATCTTATTTCCCACATATGGTTTCAAAAGGATAAGGTAAATGTAAAGGACCCCTGACCCAAACGACTCTGGGGTTGCAGTGCTCATCTCGCTTACTGGTCGAGGGAGCCGATATTTGTCTGCAGACAGCTTTTCTAGGTCATGTGGCCAGCATGGCTGTAATGGGAATTGGGGTTGCTCGTGCGTAAGTTGCCGCTACTCTAGGCAAAGTTGCCTGGTTAAACCTTTCCCTGGCTGCACAGCCCTTACTCCGCGGCTGTGTCAGTCACTAGCAGAATCCGTCAGTGGGCGTTTCCTGAACTTCTTCCAGCATAAAAGTTCTTTGACGCCAAGTCTCCGCCTAGCCTCCCTGCGCGGAAGTCTTCTGCGCAGGGTGGGCGTGGCCAGCGGAGGACCTGTGCTCTCCCCGCTGGTCTCTGTGGAAGAGTCCTGGAGCCATCTCTCCGAAGCCCTCCCCTGCTCCCCTTTCTTCCTGGTGTCATGCTGATTTCCTTCCTCAGTAGATGAGTTCCCTCTCTCCCTGCTGGGCCCTTCTCCAGCATCGCTGGGGAGCCTTACCTCCACTCCTGGCTCCGATGGCAGTTCCCTGACAATGACTAAGCTGCTTCTGGCGAAACCAGAGCAGCGCACAGAAACGCTGTTTACCTTCCCACCGGAGTGGTACCTATTTATCTACTTGCACTTTGACGTGCTTTTGAACTGCTAGGTTGGCAGGAGCAGGGACCGAGCAACGGGAGCTCACCTCATCGCAGGGATTCGAACCGCCGACTTTCTGATCAGCAAGCCCTAGGCTCTGTGGTTTAGACCACAGCGCCACCCGCATCCCTATATCAAACACTGACTCCTCTCAAAATATAAATATAATGCAGCTTAAGGGCTAGGTGCTGTACAATAATTAAATTAGGAGGAAATCCTAACATTTTAGGATTTAGTGGTTTAGGCCACAGTGCCACCCGTGTTTCAAAAGGATAGAACTCTGCAACTCTAGAATCCCTTTCAAAAGTCTCAGCCACAGACACAGAACAGAAAGTAGCCACCCCAGAGGGTATCTTACTCAGCTCAACTTACAGAAACCACTTGAAGCCACATCTACTTGTGCATTGCTCTCCAAAACCCTAGCAACACAGGCCAATATTTTTTTCTGCCCCAAACCCCAAATGCGAAACCCCAGGTTGCGTGATTAAAAAAAAAAGGTTTCTGGAATGTGCCAATTAGATTGCAGTGGGTTATCAGAATACTCCTCCATACAGAAAACAAAACAAAACAAAACAAAACCAGTAACAATACCCTCCCTATGCAGAGAAAATTAGCATAGTCATCTGACGTGTTCTAGTCTGTGAGATGTCCATGCAGTATGATGTGCAGGACATTTTGTACCGGGGGAGGGCATTCAAAATGCGGCTGTCCTGGTGCAAGCTCAGTTTTCCACACACACACCCCACGTGATCTGCTTCCTGCGTAGACTTGCCCCAGATGCCCCACGCCAGAAAGGGAGATCCACACACATAAGAAAGATTTGTATTAATGGAGATTGTAAAGTGTGGGATGTAAACATGCCCATACTTCTTGCTCTGTGAATGAGAAACGCAAATCTCCATCCGTTGTAATCTCCATCTGGGTAAACTAGTCTGTGGATCTTCCAAAAGTTATTTCTGCCGTAAATTGTCCCACATACTAGATGGATCTTTTCATCCAATCCAGAAGAAGTCTTTTTACATTCACAAGGAGAGAGGGATGGAGGAAAGGAAGGAAACAAGTCGTGCATTGGGTTGTTCCCTGCCTGGTTGACTCTCCTTGCATTAGGTCCTGCTTTTCCCCTCCCATCTCCTCCCACCCACCAATCAGCTTACAGAGGATCTCCTACCTGGTTTGGCTGTTGTGCAACATCTTGCCTTGTCCTGGAAGGTGGGGGCAATCTCATTTGAGACTTGGATATCATTTTTTCACTCTGTGGGGCTAAGGAGGGTGAAGCAAAGAGAGAGGGGACATTTTCAAAAGCATAAACGTTCAATGCGACATCGCACCCCCAAAACGGACAAGCCATTTGCTAACTTCACATTGTGGGAAGAAAGGAAGGGGCAAAATTCTCAATGGCTTCAGCACTGATTGCTCAGACAGTGGAAGTTGCTCCAAGTCCCAGTCACCACATGGAAGCAGTTTAAAGTCCACATAGTTTACTGCTGCAGAAGATAAGGCTCAGTGTAACAGTTCCAGGACATACAGCTTGTAAGCTTTTGCGGATATAGATACAGATACATACAAGTACAACGTACCTCTGTAGCTCCAAATAAACTCCTGCAATTCAAGACAGCACTGGACAAGCAATAGACTCCGACTCGCGCTGACAAACACTAACTGAGCTGAAATACATTAATCACAGATATACCTGGTGCACTGGGCTGTTATCATAGCTCTGGCTGACCTTGCACATTTGATTAGCTCATCCATGGGGTGATTTATGCTCAGAAAGGAAATGAACCCCTTCTCAGGTCCAGTTGCTCCAACACTGATGCACTAGGAAGCTTCCTTACTCTGAATCACACCCTTGGCCCCTCCTGTTCGTTCAGTCAAGCTGGCAATGGCTATGAGGTCTTTGCCTTCCTGTTGGAGCAAACCTAAGATTACACCTGGTACCTTCTGCCAAAAAACTATCTGTTCTACCCTTGAGCTCTCAGGTAAGACAGGTTTACCAGTTGGGACAGGATAACTCATGGAGTGGCCATCTCTCTGTGGCTGAAAGATGTAAGATTACCAGATCTATTCCTTACATCCCACACCAAAAGCGATGTCACACTTTACAGCCACTGTAAACAGCAATTTGCCACCCAAATTACTGAGGAGGCCCATGCGCAGGTGGTAGAAAGCCCCTTGGGGATAGAAACCCACTTCTGGACAGCTGATTCTGCCATTCTGCAAGATGCACAAAAGCCAAAGAACTGGTCCATTGAAAAGGAATTGAAAACCCTCAGCCAGGAACTACTTTATTTTTATTAGGAAAAGGTGCAACATCACAAAAATAGTGAGCAAGCTTTCAGCTCCTCAAGAACTATTTTCTTCCCTTTTCTAGGAAAGACTTCATTCTCTCTACTAGATAATACTAACAACTGCCTAACATGGAGCCTCTCTCTCTTTCAATTATATTTTCACTAAGTTTCAACATTTTCAACATATACAATCCAATGTGCATTTAATTTTTCCCCTTTCTCTCTCTTTTTAAACCTAAAATTAATTTCCATCTTTGCTAAACTCTGCCCTGTGTCTATTTCTCGGACTAAGGTTTCTGAGAATGCAAACCCCATCCCTCTCTCTTTCTCGGACCTGCGCGCAATCGCAGGCGGGAAGAACCGCTGCGTGTTTCCTTGTCCGAGCGGTGGCGCTTTCCCCGGGCACAGCCTGATCTATCAAAGACCAAAATCCCCTCCCACATCGCATCTTTAAAGGAAATCCTGCAGACGCCATTTTGCCCCCCTCCCCATTAGACCAACTCGCCACTCCCCGCTTTGTTTAACAGCTGGAAGAAGAGCTCTGAATAGCAAGCTCGCTCGCTATTTGGGGGCGCGCGAGAGATTTTTATGTTTATGGGTTTTTTTCTTATTTGACGGATACACTCAGATCAGGCGGAAATAAAAATAAAGGTGTTTTTTTTAAAATGCAACATGTATAATTCTAAAGGTAAACCTTACTCACCCAAAGTGCAGACGCGTCTTCTTGGCTGCTGCAGCCTCCAAGCTGGCGGAGACGATCCCAGGCAAAGGTAGCCTTGCGCGCCCTCCCTGCGCACTCGCGCAAGCTGGAGGAGAGTGCGGACCTTGGAGGAGCGCGAAGGGATCGGATCGGAGGCTGGGACCCGCGTCTCTTGCCCCTCTCCGAGGTGCTCCGGGCGTCGCCGGACGGAGGAAAGAGAGTCGCGGCTCTTGCAAATTGACCCTGATCTCGGAGAGCGCGCGGGCGAGTCTTATGGCATCATCGCACGCACTGCTCTGACCTTGGGGGTGGTCGGTGGGGGGATCTGATAGGAGACATGCATTTCCACGCAGGGGAAAGTTGCTCCCCGTCCCACTCAGCAAAGGTCCAAATGGGTTGCGGTTGCTGTTGCAGAAGAGAAGGCTCAGCAAAACAGTGCGTAGATATAGCTACAGCTTGACGGGTTGGCAACGGATCCCGGTTGTTCCAAATGAACTCCAGCAATTCAAGACTAGCGCACTCTGCATAAGGATGACGACGCACAAACTAAGCTGAGCTATATTCATCACCGATATAGGCAAGGCGCTGGGCCATTGCCATAGCAACTGGTTGACCTTGCACCTGCGATGAGCTCATGCGTGGAGCGATTTGCACTCAGACATTAACCCCTTCTCATGTCTAGTTACTCCAATAATGATGTGTGTGTGTGTGTGTATAAATATATAATTATTGCATTTAGGTAAAAAAAGAAAAAGGTAAAGGACCCCTGGACGGTTAAGTCCAGTCAAAGGTGACTATGGGGTTGTGTCTTGCTTTCAGGCTGAGGGAGCTGGCGTTTGTCCACAGACACCTTTCCGGGTCATGTGGCCAGCAGGACTAAACTGCTTCTGGCGCAACTGAGCAGTGACAGAAACCATAGTGCACAGAAATGCCGTTTACCTTCCCACCACAGAGGTACCTATTTATCTCCTTGCACTGGCATGCTTTCAAACTGCTAGGTTGGCAGGAGCTGGGACAGAGCAACGAGAGCTCACTCCGTCGCGGGGATTTGAACCGGCGACCTTCCGATCGGCAAGCCCAAGAGTCTGAGTGGTTTAGACCACAGCGCCACCCGCATCCCTAGTTACTGCATTCTCAAGCCACTTCTCTACCAAGGAGCTCAGTGCATGTATGGTTCTCCCCTTCCCCATTTGATCTTCACAACAGCCCTGCGAAGTAAGGTTAGGTTTCGGAGAGACTGGTAAGGGCTGGTTGGGGATTTGAACCCAGGTCTCACAGGCCCTTGTGCAGGGCTCTTAACCTCTCCAGTGGTACCTCAGGTTAAGTACTTAATTCGTTCCGGAGGTCAGTTCTTAACCTGAAACTGTTCTTAACCTGAAGCACCACTTTAGCTTAATAGGGCCTCCCACTGCCACCGCGTGATTTCTGTTTTCATCCTGAAGCAAAGTTCTTAACCCGAGGTACTATTTCTGGGTTAGCGGAGTCTGTAACCTGAAGCATCTGTAACCTGAAGCGTATGTAACCCGAGGTACCACTGTATAAGGCAGAGATTCAGGAGGACATTGGTGCCAATCGTTTAATAGTTTTACGCGCGTGCGTAAAATCAAGAGGAGGAGAGAACCAGAGAGATAGAGAGAGACCATCACAGCGCGCTTCCTGGGGCTTTAAAACATGACTCTATCACGCACATCCACGGCCACACTTTGGCCCCTTTGCACCATCATTTTGCAAAGCGAAGCTTTCAAAGCCCCCCTCCGGCCTGTTGTCTTGCAGCAGAGGCAGAGGCAGCGGAGCGCGCACGCGCCTTCCCCACCAGCCGCCCCCTTGGACCCCTTCCTCCGAAACCCGCAAGCAGCCGTTGGGTCCCGGAGCAAGGGCTTGGCCAGGCGCGCCCAATCGCCGCGCGCTGCGCTCCCGTCTCAGCCAATCGGGCGCCTGGAGAGCGCCCCGACGTGGAAGAGCTTTGGACAGAGTTCTGTAAAATAGATCGCCGCCTCTCCCCCCTCCCCACGCCCCTCCCCATGTAGCTCCCCTGTGCAGAAGGGGGAGCTGCCCCGCGTGGAAATCAGTGAAGGAATCTAAGGTAGCTCCCCTCCAGCCAAAGGCAAAGTGTGGAGCTCATGCTCTTACTAACTCAGAGTCTTACTTCATCTGAAACTTTTCTTTGAAAAAATATAATCGTTGAACAAATACCCACTGTCGTTTACAATTTCTTTTCTCACCCACTGTTTGAGACTTCTCAGAACATCTCTTTTCGTCCTGCTCTTCCCTGCCTCTTCTTTTTCCTCCCACCCCTTCTGCCGTCGGGTCCAAACCTTTTTGGTACCCGAACAGCAGCATCCAGTCTTGCTCTCCACCCCAAACCAAGGTGCCCAAAGCGGGTCACAAACTCTTTTGGCGCCTGAGGCAGAAAAGCCCGCAAGTTCCTCTCTCTGCTTCCTCCTTTGCAGTTATTACGCTACCATCATAAGATTAAATGCGGAACAATTTCCTGCCCTTTCATTACATCACCCACAAGCGGCCCCCGCCTCGGTCTGCCTCAGAGGAAGGGACAATCCCCAGGGACAATTCATAAAGTGTGGCAGCAATGCAAGTGATTCCCCTGCATCCCTTCAAAGCAGCTAATCACTGAGTAATAACAATTATCATTTATACCCCATTCATCTGGTTGGGTTTCCCCAGCTGCTCTGGGCAGCTCCCAACACAATATTAAAAGCATGATAGAACATCAAACATTAAAAACTTCCCTAAACAGGGCTGTCTTCAGATGTCTTCTAAAAGTCAGATAGTTGTTTATTTCCTTGGCTTCTGATGGAAGGGCGTTCCACAGGGAGGGCGCCACTACCAAGAAGGCCCTCTTGTCTGGTTCCCTGTAACCTCACTTCTCGCAGGGAGGTTACTGCCAGAAGGCCCTTGGAGCTGGACCTCAGTGTCCGGGCTGAGCCCCAGATGCCCACCTTAGCCAATCAAGCTGCCTGATATCCAGGAATTGTTGTAAACAAAATCTGCCCTTATTCCCTTATGGGGTAAACAAGAGCCCTTATAGAGTCCTTTGTAGGTTCTCCATCGGTAGGAGAAAATAACAGAGGCCAACCAGAGAATATTGAGAAGCAAAGCAGCTAGTAAGCCTGATCTTTATTAAAGTTGTTGCAACAGGGTGCTCCCCTCACACGCAGGAAGGGAGGAGGACCCAGAACAAAGGTGTGCATGCCCTTATATAGACATTTTAAATCCCTGTCCTGGAGCTCAAGACCGCCTCTCCATACATCACAGAAGGGGTGTAACCCAAAACCACCCCCCACAAACATCATACCTACCTCACAGAAAAGGCGGTCCACAACAGAAATTTGAACGTTGTTGTTTTTCCTGTGTGCCAGGTTATCTGATAATGCCTTATCTGATTGCCTTTCCTGGTAGTCTGGCCATTCCTTTGAGATGGTGATTTCCCAATTCCTGAGACAATGGGAAGGTTCCCTCACCCCCTCCCTCCTTGCAGAGAAAACATTTGGTCAGTTTGGCAGCCAAAATGGTTTCAGGACGGTCTCCCTGTGCTGCTCCAGACATGTGGTCCACATATCTATGTACATGCTTGGTTGGTGCATTTATGAACATTATATATATATATACATATATATATGTGTGTGTGTGTGTGTGTGTGTGTGTGTATATATATATATATATATATATATATATATATATATATATATATATGACCTTAATTTTTTTATTACAAATTAAACCTAGGAACTGTGGTCAGAGTGATATGTTGTGCCTGTTCAAGATAGACCATAAATGCACAGGAAAAGGTAGACCGGCAATCTCTTTGTTTCCAGACAGTGTTCCTTGGGTTACTTTTGACTCCACAGTGGCTTCTTGTTGGACAGCTGCTCATGGGATATAGCAGAGCAGAGATTCAGGCCAGGCCAATTTCACCCGGTCCAAGTCAATCATCATCATCATCAGAAACTGACACGGACAGTTTGGTTAAGAGCAGTAGACTCGTAATCTGGGGAACCGGGTTCACTTCCCTGCTCCTCCACATGCAGCTGCTGGGTGACCTTGGGCCAGTCACACTTCTCTGAAGTCTCTCAGCCCCACTCACCTCACAGAGTGTTTGTTGTGGGGGAGGAAGGGAAAGGAGATTGTCAGCCGCTTTGAGACTCCTTCGGGTAGTGATAAAGTGGGATATCAAATCCAAACTCTTCTTCTTCTTCTACATGCCTAGCAACTAAGGTCTCACCCCATGCATCTGACGAAGTAGACTTGATGAAGTGACACAATAAATTTGTTAAGTCTTTCTGATAGCAAGAGCTGTTGGACAGTGGAATGGTCTCCCCTGGGAGGCTGTGGACTCCCCTTCCTGGGAGGCTTTTAAGCAGAGGTTGGACGGCCACCTGTCATGGATGCTTCAGCTCAGATTCCTGCATTGCAGGGGGTTATGCTAGAGAACCCTCAAGGTCCCTTCCAACTCTATAGTTCTGTGATTCTATGAAAACGAACGCTTTCACTGCAAGAAAGAAGCTTCCCTTCCTGGCAATTTTTGGATGATATATATAGTTTCACACTTCCCCATTTACAAATCACTATTTCGAAAACGTCTTATAAACGTCACCCTAGAGAAAAGACAACAGAGGGAATCTTGGGAATTGTAGTTTGTTAAGGGTGCCTGGAATAGCGGCTGTAAGAGGTTGGCACTTTTCACAAGCTACAGTTCCCCAGATTCTTTGGGGGGAGGCATTATTATTATTATTATTATTATTATTATTATTATTATTACTTTTTTCTAAAAAAAAAATCTGTTTAAAGACACTCTCATTTTCCTGCTCATATTGAAATTCTGCACTTTAATGAGGCCAAATTTAGATTCACAAAATGTTTAGGGGTATGTGTACACCTGTGTGTCCCCCCAGAAAAAGCTCCTCTTCCTCCTCCTCCTCCTCCTCCTCCTCCTCCTCCTCTTCCTCCTCCTCCTCCTCCTCCTCCTCCTCCTCTTCTTCTTCTTCCTCCAATATTTATATCCTGTCTTTTTCCCTGATGAGGACTCTAGGTGGCTTACAACTAAAGCAGAAACAGCTAAAAATATAGGCAGGAAACAGGGGGGAAAGTAACCAATTAAAACCAATTAAGTAATAAGTGGTATAAGAGTACTTTAAATGTACAATGTGTACATCCAAGCCACGTACCCGTTCCTTCAGGGAAAGTGCAACCCCATCAAGAACAGGTAAGCTGCCAATCTCCTGAAGCTGGAAACCCATTAACCCACAGGATTTCCCTTCATTGCAGGATCCAGCTTCCGTTCATGGGATGCCAACTGCCGTAGGTCGTCATTGCATAAGCAAGTCAGTCGCAAACCTCAGGGAGGTTGTCAAACATGTTTGGTGTGTTCCTCTTCAGATGATATCGCTGGGAACTGAGGAAGTCTCATTTGCACAAGACGGAGGAGGAGGGTTGTTCCTGCGCCAATTTTTACATATGGGTGGTTGTTGTTCTTTGGTTTTTTTACAACTTGAATCGTCTATGAAAGTGAAGAACTCTCCCTTCCAGGGACAGAAAGGCTAGCTTCCAGGAATCATCTCGCTTGCAGAAGCTGCTTTACTCGGGGCTGAAGAGAGAGCCTAGAGGATGGAGGATGAAGAAGGATACATGACAATAGACAGAGGAAGCAGAGACACCTATGCGCCACCTGTTCCCCCAAAGCCACAAGGTATGGACCAAAACTGGGTTACAGTAAGCTTTAAGTAGCTGGCAAGCAAATATTCCAGGCAAGGGTGTTTGATTTCTTACCAAAGTCGCTGGCTTGTTACTGTTAAGAGGAGCGTGTGTGTGGTTTAGTGGCCAGTGTGTTGGAGTAAGGTTTGGGAGCCTAGGGATCAAATCCTCGCTGTTCAGCCACAAAGATCACCTTGGGGCATTTATTCTGTCTCAGTCTAATTCTTAATTTTTGGCCTGTTTTCAATTTCGTGTAAGCCGCCTCGAGTCCCAGAGTGGAGAAAACTCCACTGCAAAAAATCACCCAACCCAGGTCAGAGCTCTTTGTGGAGAACGATAAATTGACTCAGGTCTCTTCTCAAGAGAGCTTTCTTCTTCCTCCTACAATTTAGCTTGTCTTATAGAATATATACCCCAAACAGCACAGGCCCTGTACAAGCCAAGGAGATGGAAGACATCTGAAGGCAGCCCTGTTTAGGGAAGCTTTTAATGTTTGATGTATTACAGTATTTTAATATTTTTTTGGAAGCTGCCCAGAGTGGCTGGGGAAGCCCAGCCAGATGGGTGGGGTATAAATAATAAATTATTATTATTATTATTATTATTATTATTAGAGACCATGTTAAGGGTTCGATTGTTTTCAACAAGAGACCAGGCTAAGTACAATTAAAACACATTTAGAGCACCCACAGGGACGCGGGTGGTGCTGTGGGTTAAACCACAGAGCCTAGGACTTGCCAATCAGAAGGTTGGCGGTTCGAATCCCCGCGACGGGGTGAGCTCCCGTTGCTCGGTCCCTGCTCCTGCCAACCTAGCAGTTCGAAAGCACATCAAAGTGCAAGTGGATAAATATGTAACGCTCCAGCGGGAAGGTAAACAACGTTTCCGTGCGCTGCTCTGGTTTGCCAGAAGCCATGCTGGCCACATGACCCAGAAGCTGTACGCCGGCTCCCTCGGCCAATAAAGTGAGATGAGCGCCGCAACCCCAGAGTTGGTCATGACTGGACCTAATGGTCAGGTCCCTTTACCTTTACCTAAAGCACCCACACCTCCCAGTCCTAAGAACTGCAGTTTACTCCTCACAGAGCAACCACCCCCAGCACCCTTAACAAACTACAGTTCCCAGGATTATTGGGGGGGTATTTTAACTGTATGGTGTGTATGCAGCCTACAGGACCAGGCATTCGATATGATTAATCTTATCAGCTCTCCACAAATAGCTGTGAAAAAGCCGTGCTTGGGAAAGTAGCCTATTCAGGCGGATTGTGCTTCTTTCTTTGCCTCTGTGGTGAGGAACTATTCAGCAAGAATGGAAACTTTTAGGGCGGTACGTCATGCCTAATATTAGGCAAGGTTCCTTCCAGGATCTGATCACTTCACTGTGACTCATAAGAACTTAAAGAAAAGGAGCCAACATCTCTCAGGGACAACCAGATGCTTTGCATAGCTGTCGTTTTTGCAACTGTATTCCTAAGTATATCCAAGAGTAGAACTTTATACCTGCCTGAGATTTCTGCAACCCCATTAAAGCCCCCTTCTTAGGGTTGCCATGTTTCTAGAAATGAAATTCAGGACACAAAAGTTGTTGACCTCAAAATTCCGGACGATTTGTGCCGATTTTACGAAATCTCCCCCCAACCCCGGGACGCTATTTCCCCCAGTTAAATCCCGGACATCTCCAGGAAATTCTAGATGTACAGTGATACCTCGAGTTAAGTACTTAATTCATTCCGGAGGTCCGTACTTAACCTGAAACTGTTCTTAACCTGAATCACCACTTTAGCTAATGGGGCCTCCTGCTGCCGCCGCGCTGCCGGAGCCCGATTTCTGTTCTTATCCTGAAGCAAAGTTCTTAACCTGAAGCACTATTTCTGGCTTAGTGGAGTGTGTAACCTGAAGTGTATGTAACCTGAAGCGTATGTAACCCGAGGTACCACTGTATGGCAAACCTGCCCCTTCTGGAATATCAAGGCCAGGCTCTTTGTAGCATAGCAGTCATCAGGCACATGAGCAAGAAGCCATTAGTTCAGCTCTCGGTTCAGCTCAAAGTCCTGCAGTGGTTTTAAACTAGCCTCAGTCCCCTCTGAACATTGGCCATTTGTTGCAAGGAGGGCAAAACAATCTTTGGTGCTATTCAGCTATGTTTTACTCATAGCAGACACAGCAAAATCAACGAACCTGTGTTAATCCTGTTCATTCATTTCTGAGCTAGAATCAGAGCTAGATTCTGCTCTGATCTAGCTAACTACCACCCCTTATCTAGTAATAGCGAATTCATTCCCTAAGTGGGGTTCCTTAGGTAGCAAAAACGGCACCATCTACGGAATCAGCAAGCCAGAGTGTGGATTCCAGGTTTTGCAAAGTACAATAAATATTGGAGGGTGTGGGCAGCAGTGGGACCCTAATGGAAGGAAACCCCAAAACAAGCCAATGAAAATAATATTGCTCACTCCAGGGGCACAGAATGAAGACCAATTGGAGGGGTGGTGGTGGAATGGAGTATTCCCAGATGGGTTCACTTGGAACCCTGAATCCGAGCACTCCATTCGCTTCTGCTTTTCATAAAATGGCTGTGGTTGCGTTTTCCTGATGAAACTTTATCAACTCCACAGAAACTCCTTCGAAATGCTGCAAAGTCACGCTGAGGGTCTTACTGGCAGTCAGCATCGCTCTGAATGTGGCCCTGATCATTGTTCTTATAGGTAGGCTTTTGACGTATTCTAACTCATGGTGGGGCTGCCCCATCTTTTCCTGGCCTTGCTCCTGTGTCAGAGACATGGGGAACCTCAAGCTGTCATCATGGACTGGCTGGATGCCAAGGAGTGGTGGGAGAAGAAGACTCAGAGCCAGGGTCTGGTGGTGGGATGATGAGGAGTGGCTGGAGAGAGAAGAGGGAGCCGACTTGGAGGAGGGGGTGTAGGGAGCAGAAAGAGGCAACAGGGTTTAGTGAGCAGGAAGAGGCTGTGGCAGAGAGCAGTCCGGAAGCAGAGGCAGAAGCAGAGATCAAGCAGGCTACTGAAGGTTTGTTAGAAGAAAAAGAAGAGTTTGGATTTGATATCCCGCTTTATCACTACCCTAAGGAGTCTCAAAGCGGCTCACAATCTCCTTTCCCTTCCTCCCCCACAACAAGCACTGAGGTGAAAGGCGCTGAGAGACTTCAGAGAAGTGTGATTAGCCCAAGGTCACCCAGCAGCCGCATGTGGAGGAGCGGGGACGCGAACCCGGTTCCCCAGATTATGAGTCCACTGCTCTTAACCAGGGCAGTGAGATTTCTTAGGAGATCCCCGTTCCCTGGGAAGAGGGACTGATGGTTAACCCGCTCAGATAATTGTGTATCTGTGCAGGGAATAAGGGTCTACTAACAACTCTCAAGATGATCAGCAGTGATGAGAGTCTAAGCGTAAAGCATGTTGCTATATCCTCATTATTAAGATCGGGACAATACTTTGCAAAACCAAAAACCTATCAATGGACCCCTCTTCTTCTTCTCTGCACAGTAGTTGAGCATGCTCAGTAGCCTGTCCTGTAAGAACGTTCTAGAAGTAGGCAGATGGGCTGATCCACAGGAGTTTGGAGGAGGCCTGGATATTTCTTTTAAGTCTTGTTTGCGGTAATTGCATATTTCTCCAGGTTCTTTATCTACCATCAGATATTGTTGTGGAATGCAGTGGAGTATGCCTGCAAGAAAGTGTGACCTTTATCCTGGGCAGAACTTGCCCTTGGAGTTTGAAATCTCTTGAAATGTTAGATCTCCTCCTCCTCCTCCTCCTCTCTTTTTTGTCTAGCACAGCCCCAGGAGTTCTGAAGATGTTTTTACAATCCTGCTCGATGTATATCCAGTGAATCATAGTTTTATATTTATACAGTATATCAGGGCCGGCTCTACCATGTGGCAGAGGGAGGTGGCAAAACCTGAGGTGCAGAGAGGGGCTAGAAAGGCTTCAGCACCGAAACAAGCTTGTTGCCCTAGCACGACTGGTGCATCAGTGAGGCAGTGTGAGGTGATCTGCCTCAAGTGGCATGTTCCACAGAGAGCAGGAGGTCCCGAACCAGACTGAGTAAGCCAAAAACACATTTGAAAGCCAAAGTTGGGGAGACACCAGCAACAACACCTCGTGGAATGCCCCTTTTCTGTCAAGACTGGCAGTGAAAAGGGGAGGCTCCCACAGAGCAGCCATGTTGCTGCTGGTCTCTTCCCACCTGACCTTCTGGACGGAGGACGTTGGTGGCAGGCCTTGCCTCAGGCGCTGAAAGGTGTTGGACGGCCCGACAGTATATACCGTATTTTTTGCTCTATAACTTACTTTTTCCCTCCTAAAAAGCAAGGGGAAATGTGTGTGCGTCTTATGGAGCGAATGCAGGCTACGCAGCTATCCCAGAAGCCAGAACAGCAAGAGGGATTGCTGCTTTCACTGCGCAGCGATCCCTCGTGCTGTTCTGGCTTCTGAGATTCAGAATATTTTTTTCTTGTTTTCCTCCTCCAAAAACTAGGTGTGTCTTGTGGTCTGGTGCGTCTTATAGAGCAAAAAATACGGTACATAATTTACATACATAATAAAGAAACGTGTGTTTAGTTTATTATACTGTTTGTTGTCAGGGGGCGGCCTGTGCATGAGGCCTACTGTTGGTCAATGCTGGTTACATAAGGTTCTCTATCCCTGCCCTAACCTGAGCTATTCTGAAAGTTTTCCAGGTAAGAAACGCAGAAGGCGGTTCCTGCTCGCCGAGTTCCCCCAATTCATGCACTGCGCTTCCAGGAAATCCAACAGGTAATTTAAACACCTTTGTCTCTCTTTGAATGCAAAGCCTACCATAACCCTCCTTAATAATTTTACCATACATTTGTAAGGTGGTAGTACTACTGTTAAGGGACGTGGGTGGTGCTGTGGGTTAAACCACAGAGCCTAGGACTTGTCGATCAGAAGGTCAGCTCACCCTGTGAAGGGGTGAGCTCCCGTTGCTCAGTCCCTGCTCCTGCCAACCTAGCAGTTTGAAAGCACCTCAAAGTGCAAGTAGATAAATAGGTACCGCTCTGGCAGGAAGGTAAATGGCATTTCCATGCGCTGCTCTGGTTCGCCAGAAGTGGCTTAGTCATGCTGGCCACATGACTCGGAAGCTGTACGCCGGCTCCCTCAGCCAATAAAGCGAGATGAGCGCCACAACCCCAGAGTCGGCCATGACTGGACCTAATGGTCAGGGGTCCCTTTACCTTTTTACTACTGTTGTGAGACGCCTTAAGACAAACTGCAACTTGGTGGTGAGTTTCGACCCACCAGTTAAAGACCAGTGTCCAGCTCTCGTCCCTACACACACTACCAAGAGGTCTGGGACCTTTTGCGAGAGTTATAATGTGCGCTCATTGTGAATATGTGTTTACAAGCCTTCACCTTTTGCCCACAAGATGTTCACACACAAGAGGAATAAAAACTGGTTTACTACCGAGTGATAGAATATATGGACGCTGCTTCAGATAGCAAAGTTACAAATACAGGTAACTCTCACCTTAGGTGGAAGTTACGTTCTAGGGGTGGCAATCGTGTATACTCGAAACACTCCCTTGGAACTGCCCCTACTCCAGCAATCTAACCTTCCGGAGCTGGCACACTGAACGGGTCTTACCACTCAAGCAAGTACCGTATTTTTCGCTCTATAGGACGCACTTTCCCCCCTCCAAAAATGAAGGGGAAATGTTTGTGCGTCCTATGGAGCGAATGCAGGCTCCTTGGCTTCAGCAATAGCAACACAAAGCCTCCAAAGCGCAGAGGGAGTGCTCCCTCCGCGCTCTGGAGGCTACGCGTTGCTTTCACTGAAGCCTCTGGAGCGCAGCGGGAACTCGCGCTGCGCTCCGAAGGCTTCGGGTTCCATTTGCTGAAGCTGGGAGAGCAAGACTCTCCTGGCTTCAGCAGAGAGGGAGAGCTGCGCAGCGCCCCTTCAGCCAAGCAGGAGAAGAAATGGAAGGGGCTCCGTTTCTCCTGCCGCTTCACTGAGGGGGCGCTGAGCAGAGAGGGGGAGATTTTTTTTTCTTGTTCTCATAGGTGCGTCCTATGGTTGGGTGCGTCCTATAGAGCGAAAAATACAGTAGTTCTTCCCAGGGCCCGGTAAGCAGGGCAGAGAGCTTAAAATCTGTTTCCACACTGGGAAAACCCTGCACAAAGGGCTTCTAAGCCAATCCGCCTTCTGTGCATTTAATCTGTGTGGTGTCAGCCGGTCAGCCTTAAACTATGCGTAGTTGGAATTGCACGTGGTCAAAGCATGTAGCTTGCAAGTTCCCTGTATAAGCGGGAAGCAACTCACACTGTACCGAGGGGTAAAAGAAGGATCCTTTTCAAGAGCCAAAGGAGAGGGAGATTGGTCAGGGAACATAATGACAGTCTGTAAAGTCCAGGGAAGCATGAGACGTGTTTAGGATCAGAAAGTGTGTGTCTTGAGGAGGAAAATTTGAAAAATTGCTTGACGCTTTCAGTAAGGTAAAGGTGAAGCGACCCCTGAACATTTGGTCCAGTCGTGACCGACTCTGGGTTTGCGGCGCTCATCTCGCTTTATTGGCCGAGGGAGCCGGCGTACAGCTTCCGGGTCATGTGGCCAGCATGACTAAGCCGCTTCTGGCGAACCAGAGCAGCGCACAGAAACACCGTTTACCTTCCCGCCGGAGTGGTACCTATTTATCTACTTGCACTTTGACGTGCTTTCGAACTGCTAGGTTGGCAGGAGCAGGGACCGAGCAACGGGAGCTCACCCCATCGCGGGGATTCGAGCCACCGACCTTCTGATCGGCAAGTCCTAGGCTCTGTGTTTAACCCACAGCACCACCCGCGTCCACTGACGTTTTCAGTGGATGAGTACAAATCCTACAAGGGCGAAGTGACAAGGAAAAAATAACCTACTGCAAAATGGCCCAGGGAGGACTGAGTATGCCCGGTTGTGTGTTGGAGGAGGAAATTGAAAACAGGGAACAAGGAGGAATGGAAGGGTCCTCTTTCATGTTGAAGTGTCTAAGTTAATGAAAACAGTAGGCAAGGGCTGAGGAACCTCAAGCCCTGTTGCGGACATTGCACCTGTGTGTCTCACCTTTAGGATTAATCCCCAGGCCACAATCCTCACCCGACCTGCTTGGCGCATTCCTTTTTGACCTGTGAAATGGGTCCTTGAACTGAGATAAGGCCCACAGCTGTCAACTTTTCCCTTTTCTTGAGAGGAATCCTATTTGGAATAAGTGTATTTCCCTTTAAAAAAGGGAAATGTTGACAGCTATGATAAGGCCTCCTGCTGGCCTGGCTGGAGAGAGGAGAGAGGTACCAAACCTTCTCTCCTTTCTTCAGCCAGGGCAGCAGGAGGATTCAAAAACAGGTGTGCAGCTGACAACACAGTCACATCTGCTGCTCTGCTTGCTTTTGCCTCTGCACCTGCCAGTCAAATATATTTCTCCAAGTTTTGGAAGGTGGAATCTAGCAGCCAGGGAGGAAACTACCACCCTATGGTGTTATGTACTGAAGTTCTCACCCTGGGCCAGCAGGGGGATACTGTAGATAGTTATGCAAATAGGGGATTGAAAGTGACGTTCAATGATTGGATAGTTTTAGAAAATTGTTACAGTTACGTTGTACTGGAGCTCTATATAAGCAGGCTGACTGAACCCTTCAGTTCAGTTCTGTTCCGGCCTGTGAAAGAGCAAGAGCTGTTTGAAGAATCGCTGTGTCGTCTAATATGTTCACCCACAACTTAACATACGGTCTGATCCTTCATTTCCTTTTTTTGCAGCCCGTGTGACTCTGGATCCAGACACGGCCCACCGGCGGCTGGTGGTATCCAAGGATGAGAAAAGTGTGCGATGGGGAGAGGTGGAACAGACCCTTCCCAACAACACCAAGAGATTTACCCAGCACGTTTGTGTGCTGGGCAGGGAGAAATTCGCTTCAGGCAAACACTGCTGGGAGGTTGGCGTGAAGGGCAAGGGAGAATGGGCAGTGGGGGTGGCCAAGGAGTCTGTGAAGAGAGAGGGGCTGACAGACTTCAGCCCGGCTGCAGGCATCTGGGGGATAGGAGAATACGAGGGACTTGGGAACTACATAGCTTTCACCACTCCTCACACAAGGCTCTCCTTTCCCAAGAGGCCACAGTGGATCCGCGTGTTTTTGGACTACACTGCAGGGCAGGTGGATTTTTTCGATCCAGAAACCCAGACCACAATCTACACGTTCAGTTCAGCCGCTTTTGGTGGGGAAAAGGTTCTCCCTTGGTTTCGTGTGTGGGATGGAACTGAACTTATTGTGCGTCCCTGAGACACTGGACTCCGCCTCTGGAGCAGTCTAGGCTCTGTGACCCTGGAAAACCTGACTGATGTCTCTCCATAGCACCTTCCTGTGTTTTTACATAGTTTTTGTCTTTAAATGGTTTGATTTCAGTTGCATTGTTTTAACGTTTTGATGCTTGCGATCCTGGGGTCCTTTGGAAGGAAAGGTGTACAGTGGTACCTCAGGTTAAGAACTTAATTCGTTCTGGAGATCCGTTCTTAACCTGAAACTGTTCTTAACTGGAGGTACCACTTTAGCTAATGAGGCCTCCCGCCGCCACCATGCAATTTCTGTTCTCATCCTGAGGTAAAGTTCTTAACCTGAGGTACTATTTCTGGGTTAGCAGAGTCTGTAACCTGAAGTGTCTGTAACCTGAGGTACCACTGTATTACAAATGTAATGAACAATAAGTAAGTCAATCCTCTCAAATTATAGAGGCCTAGACTGAGGGGGAGGTTCCTATATAGTTATATCTCTATAATTGCAAGCAAACTGGTTTTCTTTTTAAGGAAACCACGGCAGCGAGTAAGGGCGGATCTACACTGATCGGTTAAACGTTATTGAATATAATGTTATATACAATTGTACCTTGGTTCTCAATAGGGACGCGGGTGGCGCTGTGGGTTAAACCACAGAGCCTAGGACTTGCTGATCAGAAGGTGGGCGGTTCGAATCCCCACGACGGAGTGAGCTCCTGTTGCTCGGTCCCTGCTCCTGCCCACCTAGCAGTTCGAAAGCACGTCAAAGTGCAAATAGATAAATAGGTACCGCTCCGACGGGAAGGTAAGCGGCATTTCCGTGCGCTGCTCTGGTTCGCCAGAAGTGGCTTAGTCATGCTGGCCACATGACCCGGAAGCTGTATGCCGGCTCCCTCGGCCAATAAAGTGAGATGAGCACCGCAACCCCAGAGTCAGTCACGACTGGACCTAATGGTCAGGGGTCCCTTTACCTTTACCTTGGTTCTCGAATGTAATCCATTCCAAAAGTCCATTCGACTTCCGAAAACGTTCAAAAACCAAGGCGCGGTTTCTGATTGGCTGCAGGAGCTTCCTGCACTCAATCAGAAGCTCTGTTTCCAAAGAATGTTTGAAAACCGGAACACTTCTGGGTTTTCGGCGTTTGGGAGCCAAAACACATGAGCTGTGCTTTTTTTCTGGGGGTACTCAGGGGTACGCATACCCCTAAACATTTTGTGAATCTAAGTTTGGCCTCATTGAGGGGCAATATTTCAATATGAGTAGGGAAATGAGAGTACCCCTAAACATTTTTTTTTTGGGGGGGAAGCACTGCGTACAAGTACTAAGGCGTTCAAGAACCAAGGCACAACTGTAATGTTCAATGCAGTTTTCCATTGCCAGTGGCTTGCTGCTCTGCGGCGCCCTCTGGTGTCACATTTTAAAGACGCATTTTTAACGTTATAAACTTCGAATGTAGGTCCACCATAGGTGCTTCGAGTAACTTGGGAGCATGTGAGTCACTGGAGCAGGGCAACATCCTACTTTGTGCTAATCTAGCATCTTGTATACATCTTGTATATAAGCATGGTTTAAAGATTTTGCTTACCAGAGGGCTGCAAACCAGGTTTGGTCTAGCAGATGAACAATATCGGCAGTCTGGACTACTTTGAGAAAAAGTTCCCGTGCGTGTTGAGAGAACAAAATTGAGATAGTTCAGACCTGGATCCTGGCAGAGAAGAATGCTATTTTCATAAGCCAATTGGCTTTCTGGATTCAATGGAGGGGGGCGGACTTCCGTTTGCCAGGACGTGTCGCTATAAAAACGGTTCCTTCTCAAGAAGACCACATGGAACGAGACTATCAGTTTGGAGAAGGCCAATTGGAAGAAGCCAATTAAGGAAAGGATCACAGTTTGAAGAAAGGATTACAATTCAGAGAAGAGTTAAACAGCAGAATTCAAAGAGCTGCACCCGTCTGCATATCTCCCCTTTTCCCTATTTGCATTTGTGCAGGATCTCTGGCTGAGGTCTTTGGTAGATGCGTATATGAATAGGGGAATAACTTCGCAGAGTCAATCCCCACAAGGGCGAAAACACTTTGTTGTATTTTGTCAGGTAATAAAGCCTTGAGCTTTCGTTTTGGGTCTGGTTATTTGTCTGTATATTCCTTTGCGAAGGAAAGCCTCAGATTGTGGTCTGGTTGTTCATCCTGATACCTTTTGCATTCCCTTTTGCAAAGAAAACACCTTACACTGCATGTCTCAGCATAGACCAGGGGTCAGCAAACTTTTTCAGCAGGGGGCCGGTCCACTGCCCCTCAGACCTTGTGGAGGGGCCCGGTCTATATTTTGAAAAAAAATAATAATGAATTCCTATGCCCCACAAATAACCCAGAGATGCATTTTAAATAAAGGGACACATTCTACTCATGTAAAAACACGCTGATTCCTGGACCATCCACTGGCCAGATTGAGAAGGCGATTGGGACGCATCCGGCCCCCAGGCCTTAGTTTGCCTACCCATGGCATAGACGCATACAGCAAGGCTGTTATTTGAAGTTTGCTATCCAGTTTAATCCCCGAACTGGGTTGTAGCCCTAACAATCCAATGCAACTCTGAGGTCTTCATAGAATATCAGTATGGGAGTTGTAGTTCAGCAATAGCTGGAGAGCCAAGGCTTCCCTAAACCTGCTGTGAGTTGGAAGGGAACCCTAAGAGCAATCTAGTCTAGTGCCCTGCAATAAATGCAGGAGGTTCTATATTACACACACACACACACACACACAGAGAGAGAGAGAGAGAGAGAGAGAGAGAGAGTTAAAATGCACTTGCTTTTAAACTGCTGGTGCAAGTTTGCGGTATCTCGTGTTAACATGGTACAACATCCTTTTCGAAGTCAATCTTGCAGACTACTAAGAAATAAGGAAGCTGTTTAAATTCAGCTGCAAGCCAATCCCAAGTGTCCAAGAAGCCTTGTGGGGTTTTGATAGATGCCCCTGAGATTGCAAAGGAGCTAGAAATACTGCCAAACTTTGAGACTGAACAAGCTAGAAAAAGGAGAAACTTTAGCTTGGGTATGGGGCCGAAAAAGAGGCGCCACAAGATCCAAAGCAGAAATTGGAAGCAGGTTATTTGAAGCACAGGTTGGAAGGCCATGTAGGATCTAGTTGAGATTCCTACGTTGCAGGGGATCCCTTCCAACTCTACAATTCTAACACAGTGATACCTTGGGTTAAGAACGTAGTTTGTTCTGGAGGTCTGTTCTTAACCTGAAACTGTTCTTAACCTGAAGCACCACTTTAGCTAATGGGGCCTCCTGCTGCTGCCGCGCCGCTGGAGCACGATTTCTGTTCTCATCCTGAAGCAAAGTTCTTAACCCGAGGTACTATTTCTGGGTTAGCGGAGTCTGTAACCTGAAGCGTCTGTAACCTGAAGCGTATGTAACCCAAGGTACCACTGTACTTTGAACGTGGCTTAGTTATACACTGGCAACCAATGCAAAGCTTTCCTCGCTGGTGCAGAGCTGTTCTGGCTAAAAACTGAAGCCCAACATTCTGCGCTAGCTACAGTTTCCTCACCAACCTTGAGGGCAGCCCTGCGAGGAGCACATTGAAGCCATGCAAGCTAGAAATTACCAGTGTCTGCACCTCTGAGACCAGGCTGTGTCCCAGTCCAGGAATGGCCACAGCTGGTGCGTCAACCGAAGCTGGGACAAAGTTCTCAGTCACTGAGGACAGCTAGGTCTGCCTCAAGGGACAGCAAAGGACCTAAAGCCACATTCACACTTATTAATAACACTTGAATACTCATGGAAAACCCCAGGAACTGTCACTTGTTAAGGGTGCCTGGAATTGTGGCTCTGTGGGTGAGCACTTTTTGCAAACTACAGTTATTTGGGGTTAGCCAGGGATCAGCAAAATTTTTCAGCAGGGGGCTGGTCCACTGTCCCTCAGATCTTGTGGGGGGCTCGACTATATTTTTTTTGGGGGGGATGAATGAACTCCTGTGCGCCACAATAACCCAGAGATGCATTTTAAATAAAAGCACTCATTCTACTCATGTAAAAACACCAGGCAGGCCCCACAAATAACCCAGAAGTGCATTTTAAATAAAAGGACACATTCTACTCATGTAAAAACACGCTGATTCCTGGACCATCCGTGGGCCAGATTTAGGAGATTGGGCCTGATCCGGCCTCCGGGTCTTAGTTTGCCTACCCATGGGGTTAGCCATGACTGGTAAAGTGATATAAGATGACACAGGTGGCACTGTGGTATAAACCACGATCAGAAGGTTGGCGTTCGAATCCCTGCGACAGGGTGAGCTCCCATTGCTGTCCCTGCTCCTGCCAACCTAGCAGTTCAAAAGCACTCCACTGCAAGTAGATATATAGGTATTGCTGCGGCAGGAAGGTAAACGGCGTTTCCGTGCGCTCTGGCTTCCGTCACGGTGTCCCGTTGCGCCAGAAGCCACATGACCCGGAAAGCTGTCTGTGCACTAAGCCCAGCTCCCTCGGCCTGAAAGCGAGACGAGCACCGCACCCCATAGTCGCCTTTGACTGGACTTAACCACCCAGGGGTTTCCTTTTTATGTACAATGTGCATCCAAGCCATGTACCTGTTCCTTCGGGGAAAGTGCAACCCCATCAATAACAGGTGAGCTGCCAGTTCCCCAGACCTGCAAACCGCTAAGCCACAGGATTTCCTTCTTCACAGGATTCAGCTTCGGTTTACGGTGTGCTGCCGCCGTACGCAATCATTGCACAAGCGAGTGTGTCACAAACCGACAGAGTGGAAAGGTGGATTGCTTCACACGTTTGGTGTGATCAACTCCTGTGGCAATTGGGGAAGTCTCATATTCATGAGACTGAGGAAGAGAGGACCATTTTTACGTGCCATTTTTGCAGCTTGAGTGGTCTAAAAACTGCTAAATTCTCCTTCCAAAGGCAGAAAGTCTAGCTTTCAGGAATTACCTTGCTTGCTGAACCTCCTCCCCTTGGGCCTTAAGAGAGAGATTAGAAGATGGAAGATGAAGAAGGATACATGGCAGTAGATGAAAGAAGCAGAAACACCTGCTCACCACCTGTTCCCCCAAAGGCACAAGGTATGGACTGAAACTTGGACATTGCAGGTTTCAGCTGGCTGGCATGCAGTAATTCCAGTCAAGGGTGTTTAATTTCTTAGTGAAGTTGCGGGCTGTTACCGTTTAGGAGGAGGGTGAGTGAGGTGTATTGGTCAGAGTGTCAGACTAAGGCTCAGGAGGCAGGGGTTTAATAATAATAATAATAATAATAATAATAATAATAATAATAATAATATATTATTTGTACCCCGCCCATCTGGCTGGGTTTCCCCAGCCACTCTGGTCGGCTTCCAACAAAGATTAAAAATACATTAAAATGTCACACATTTAAAACTTCCCTGAACAGGGCTGCCTTCACATGTCTTCCAAATGTCAGGTAGTTGTTTATCTCTTTGACATCTGATGGGAGGGTGTTGCACAGGGCAGGTGCCACTACCAAGAAGGCCCTCTGCCTGGTTCCCTGTAGCTTTGCTTCTCGCAGTGAGGGAACCACCAGAAGGCCCTCAGAGCTGAACCTCAGTGTCTGGGCAGAACAATGGGGGTGGAGACGCTCCTTCAGGTATACTGGGCCGAGGCCGTTTAGGGCTTTAAAGGTCAACACCAACACTTTGAATTGTGCTCAGAAATGTACTGGGAGCCAATGTAGGTCTTTATGTAGGACCGGTGTTATGTGGTCTCGGCAGCTACTCCTAGTCACCAGTCTAGCTGCCGCATTCTGGATTAGTTGTGGTTTCCGGGTCCCCTTCAAAGGTAGCCCCACTTAGAGCGCATTGTAGTAGTCCAAGAGAGAGATAACCAGAGTATGTACTACTCTGGC
Organism: Podarcis raffonei; assembly: GCF_027172205.1. NCBI lineage: Eukaryota > Metazoa > Chordata > Lepidosauria > Squamata > Lacertidae > Podarcis > Podarcis raffonei. The sequence goes on along the minus strand of NC_070603.1, from coordinate 112,999,649 downwards.
GAGACAGTGTGTGGGCAGGTAGGGTCTCAGCCTGCGTACCAGATGGAGCTGATAAACAGCTGCCCTGGACACAGAATTGACCTGCGCCTCCATGGACAGCTGTGGGTCCAGATTGACTCCCAGGCTGCGCACCTGGTCTTTCAGGGGCACAGTTACCCCATTCAGGACCAGGGAGTCCTCCACACCAGCCCGCCCCCTGCCCCCCAAGAACAGTACTTCTGTCTTGTCAGGATTCAACCTCAATCCATTAGCCGCCATCCATCCCCCAACCGCCTCAAGGGAGGTGGCACAGGACCTTCACCGCCTCCACTGGTTCTGATTTGAAAGAGAGGTAGAGCTGGGTGTCATCTGCATATTGATGGACACCCAGTCCAAACCCCCTGATGATCTCTCCCAGCGGCTTCATATAGATGTTAAAAAGCATGGGGGAGAGGACAGAACCCTGAGGCACCCTGCAAGTGATCAAATCCCTGCTCAGCAACAAAAATCACTTTGGGGCATTTACCATCTGTCTCAGCCTAATCTACCCAGTGCCACAATTGGGGGCAGGAATTGGGGGCGGAAGTCCAGAGCCACACGCAGCAGAATGAGAAGCAGGGACCCCCAAAACAGCAGGGCAGGGTCACCACACTCTGAAGTCAATGAAGGAAGTGGAGTTTGAGGCCACCGAGCCAGGATTACTGAGGGGTGTTGTGAATCTAAAAACGATGTATGCCTCCCTGAGCGTTTCAAAGGAATGGCAGATAAGACTAAAAAGTAATAATAATAAGTTGCGTTTTCCTGATGGAACTTATCAACTCCACAGAATCTCCTTCAAAATGCTGCAACATCATGCAGAGGGTCTTACTGGCAGTGAGCATCGCGCTGAACGTGGGCCTGATCACTCTTCTGATAGGTAGGCTTCTAGCGTAGTCTTAACTCAAGGTCGGGCTGCCATGTCTTTTCTTGGCCCTGCTCCTGTGCCAGGCTTGGGAAACCTCAGGCCTGGGGCCAAATGTGGCCCTTCAGGTTTCTCTGCCTGGCCCCTGGGACTCTCCCCAGGCCAGATTCCTCCTCACTGGCCCTGCTTGGCACCTTGTGTGAGTGTTTTTGTTTGGCTGGAATATATCCTCATTAAATACTACCTCTACTCACCTGGATGGAGAGTATGTGTAGAAACTAGCCTTCCATTCAAAGGCAACAATTTATGTCAATTAACTGCCGACTTTTGCCTCTGGCTCTGCCACATCTGGGAAGGTCGCCCCAAAGCTAATGCAGCCCTCAGGCTGAAAAAGCTTCCGCTTCCGCTTCCCATCCTATTTCTTAACAGTGGTCTGGCACTTGGAAATACACAGTGGTACCTCGGGTTAAGAACTTAATTCGTTCTGGAGGTCTGTTCTTAACCTGAAACTGTTCTAAACCTGAGGCACCACTTTAGCTAATGGGGCCTCCCAGTGTCGTAGCGTGGGGGGTGCAGGGGGGCTGGCCACACCGGGCGCAACATCTGGGGGGCGCACGCTCGCACTCGCAGCTCTCTGAGTGCTAAAATCCACGGGTTAGGGGGCGCAAATTACTTGCCTTGCCCCGGGTGCTGACAACCCACACTACGCCACTGGGGCCTCCCGCTGCCGCTGTGCAATTTCTTTTCTCATCCTGAGGCAAAGTTCTTAACCTGAGTGTAATGGCTTTAGGGGTTGCTTGTGCGTAAGTTGCCGCCGCTCTGGGCTAGGTTGGCTGGTTAAACCATTTCTCGCTGGACAGCCATCCACTCCGTGGCTGTTCAGTCGCTGGCAGAATCCGTCAGTGGGCGTTTCTTAAACCTTTTCCAACATAAAAGTTGTTTGACGGCCAGTCTCCTCCTACTCTCCCTGCGCGGAAGTCTTCTGTGCAGGGAGGGCGTGGGTAGCGGAGGACCTGTGCTCTCCCCGCTGGTGTCCAGTGAAGAGTCCCGGAGCCTGCTCTCTGCTTCCCCCATTGGCCCCCCTCTATCCCTGGTGTTGCACTGATTTTCTTCCCCAACAGGAGACCTGCCTCTCTCCCTGCTTGGCCCCTCTCCAGCATCGCTGTGGAGCCTCGCCTCCTCCTCTAGTTCTGATGGCAGTTCCCTGACACTGAGGTACTATTTCTGGGTTAGCGGAGTCTGTAACTTGAAGCGTCTGTAACCCGAGGTACCACTGTAGTCCTAGCTATTAAAAATACCTCAGAAAATATTTTTTTTAAGAGAGCCAATCGGGGGGGGGGTCACATTGCCCTTAAAAATTCTGGAAAACAGCCTCTTCTTTCTTGTTGCCAATGCTTCTTGGCCACTTCTTGGTGTTTTTTTTTTTTTTAAAAAAAATAAAGGCCCGATCTGCACTATACTTTTAAAGCAGTATGGTACCATGTTTTCTTCTGTGGATGGACTACTAGGGCAACCATGGATTGTCCAGATTAGACCACACCTCCCTGCTATTGCTGAACAGGGGTTCCCTAAGGTCCTCTGGTGGGCCACAGATTCTCCATCCCCACCCTAACCTAAGCTATGTTGAAAGTTTTCCAGATAAAAAACATAGAAGACGGTTCCTGCCCACGGACTTTGCCCAATTCGTGTGACTCGCTCCCAGGAAGTCCAGCAGGTAATTTCATCTCCTTCTCTTTGCCTCTCTTGGATTACAAAGCCTGTCCTGAACTTCCAATTCTTAATATTTCTCTGTATTGTTAGCACGGTGGTCATTCTGCTTGGGTCAAACTGTGACCCGGTTGTGGGTTTAAACCCACCAGTTAAAGACCAGTGGCCTACAGGGAGGTTGCAAGCAGGAACTGAGCAACAGCACTCATGAAGCGTTGCCTCTCTTGAAATGGCCTGTAGTCCACGAAAGCTCCCTCCATAATAGATGTGTGAGGATTATCTCACAATGAAATGTGAGGAAATGAAAAACGACGGGAACCTCATGCCTCGGACTCAACTGCAGCCCTCTGTACCTCCCTATCTGGCCCTTAGGTGTCTCCTCAGGCCACATTCCTCACTAAATACATCTTGTCACATTCCTACATTGCATTTGCACCTTACTGGAATGGCTTCTTCAACTGCGGTAAGGCCTCTGGCTTGCCTGGATGCAGAAGGGAGAGAGGTATTCGTAGAAACCTCTGAATTATTTCGTGTGGTTGGGACGTAAGCCTACAAGACAGTTGCTCTGCCTGCTTCTGCCTTTTGATCTGCCTGTTAGGATCGTCCTACTCTTGTGTAGGACCCTGGCAGAGACACATGCCTGACTGGCATGTTCTCTCCCTCCTGGTTGGTCGTTCGGGAGCTTCAAAAGCTTTCTTCAGCCCAAACATCACAGCGACTGATACCAAGAAGCATCAGCACACTCAGGGATCCCCAGAGTATTGGCGGTTTGCTTAACAGACTCAATAGCTCAGCATTTTGGCTAATCTACTTTATTTACATATAATTCACTCGGAGCATTCTGACTTAGCTCCTTCCTCTTTCTTATCAGACAGCAAAAAGAGAAAGAACAAAGGACAATAGTCCCACTTCATGGAGCACGATAACACAAAACATCCTGTCTCCATCACTTCCCACACTGTGGAATGAAAACATACACTGTCATGTGATAGACAACAATCTCATGACTGCAAACACGGAGCAGGAATCCTAACACTGCCAACCTGAGGCATGAAGCTTCTGGAAGGTTCCTCACATGGGAGCGGGACCCCTGAGGCTAAAAAAAGAAGTCCCCCACCCTGAAGGAGGTGAGGTGATGCTTCGCCTTTCACTATTGCACCTTGATAGGTGCAAATATGATCTCCCTTGATTGATCAAATATATTTCCCCAAGGTTCAGAAAGTGGGATCTAACAGCTGGTACAGAGTCTATCAGTGAGAGCCACCGAGTCTTCTCCTAGGGCAGGATTCTACCAGCCTACGATCTGATCTTTTCCTTTCCTTTCCTTTTCTTGCAGCCCGTGTGACTCTGGATCCAGACACGGCCCACCGGCGGCTAGTGGTATCCAAGGATGAGAAAAGTGTTCAATGGGGAGAGGTGGAGCAGACCTTTCCCAACAGCGCCAAGAGATTTAACCAGCGCGCTTTTGTGCTGGGCAGGGAGGGATTCACTTCAGGCAAACACTGCTGGGAGGTTGGCGTGAAGGGCAAGGGTGAATGGGCAGTGGGGGTGGCCAAGGCGTCTGTGAAGAGAGAGGGGCCGACAGGCTTCAGCCCGGCTGCGGGCATCTGGGGGATAGGAGAATATGAAGGACTTGGTAACTACATAGCTTTCACCTCCCCACAACACACACGGCTCTCCCTTGGCAGAAGGCCACAGTGGATCCGCGTGTTTTTGGACTACACTGCAGGGCAGGTGGATTTTTTCGATCCGGAAACCCAGACCACAATCTACACGTTCAGTTCAGCCGCTTTTGGTGGGGAAAAGGTTCTGCCTTGGTTCCGTGTCTGGGATGGAACTGAACTTATTGTGCGTCCCTGAGACACTGGACTCCGCTCAAAAGGGCTCTGGAGCAGCCTAGGCTCTGTGATGCTGGAACACCCGCCCGATGTCTCTCGATAGCACCTTTCCCGCGTTTTCCCTCAGCTTTTACTTGTTTTTAAACAAGATCTATATTATTTTCCGTTGCATGGCTTTGACAGCTTGGGTATTTGCAACCCGGGGCTCCTTAGCAAGGAAGGGAGGGTTACAAATGTAAAAAAAATAATGTAAGTACACATATCCATACATGAGAGGGCTAGACTGTGGGAGGGGTTCCAATATAGTTAATTCTCTACAATTACAAGCAAGCTTTTGCTTTTTTGACAAAAGCCACAGAAGCAAATAGGTGCTTTGGGTAACTTGGGAGAACAAGACGTTTAAACAGGGCAACATTTTTTTTTTGTTCTAATCTGACAATTAAAAAACATCTTGGGTTTTTCAAGCATGCTTTTAGTAACTTGCCAACCCTAATAAACAGAAACACTAGGGCCAGCTCGGCAAATTAAATTAATGTTTATTAGAGACATTTACCCTTTATGATATAGGACGCGGGTGGAGCTGTGGGTTAAACCACAGAGCCTAGGACTTGGCGATCAGAAGGTCGGCAGTTCGAATCCCCGCGACAAGGTGAGCTCCCGTTGCTCGGTCCCTGATCCTGCCAACCTAGCGGTTCGAAAGCACCTCAAAGTGCAAGTAGATAAATAGGTACCGCTCCGGCGGGAAGGTAAACGGCGTTTCTGTGCACTGCTCTAGTTTGCCAGAAGCAGCTTAGTCATGCTGGGCCACATGACCTGGAAACTGTACGCCGGCTCCCTCCTCCAATAAAGCGAGATGAGCGCCACAACCCCAGAGTCGGTCACGACTGGACCTAATGGTCAGGGGTCCCTTTACCTTTACCTTACCCTTTATGATACAGTCACATCTGCCGTTAAAACCATGTATCAAACCTCTTTATTCTATCCTTTTAAAAGCTAAAAAAAGTTGTGGTTTTAACCTAGTTAGACCAGGCATTCCCAACCTTCGGCCCTGCAGATGTTTTGGACTACATTTCCCATCATCCCTGAGCACTGGTCCTGTTAGCTAAGGATCATGGGAGTTGTAGGCCAAAACATCTGGAGGGCCACAGGTTGAGGATTCCTGAATTAGACCTTCACCTTTGCAAATTCCAGCCTTGAAACCAAAACAAAATGGCCAGAACATTTACATTTCTGTAAATTCTGGACGGATTTTGCTTGCAGATGGGTAAGACAGAGGTTTGGCCTAGCAGATGAGAAATCTAAATTCTTTGCTACTTTAAGAAAAGTTCCCATGCATGTGGAGAGAACAATATTGAGACATTTCGAACCTGGGCCCTGGCAGAGAAGACTGCCATTTTTACAAGCCAATTTACTTCCAGGATTCTACGGGGAAGAAATTTTGCTTGCCAGGACTTGTGACTACAGAATAAAAACAGTTCCCTCTCAATTCCACTTCGGAGAAGGCAATCTGGGCAGATAAGCTAACTGTGAAGAAAACCAACTGGAACTGAGAAGACAATTCCGAGAAGGCCAACGGAGAGAAAGCATTGAAACATTGTAAAATTAATGAATGTTAAAATGATGTTGGATTGAAATTAAGCGGCCTTAGTAACAAGGTTAATAAGAATATGTAAAAATGGATTGATAACGGATGAAAATATATAGTTACAATATGTTGAGATATGGAGTTAAGATAAATGAAAGAGGGTAAGGATTTGCTGAACTAACCATGTGAATGGGAACACAAAAAAGGGAGGTGTGAGGAGGTCAGGGAAATAAGCAAATGAAATTTAAGACACGAAAAAATTGATTTGTTTTTAATTTCTTCTATATATCTTTTCTGTATTTTGTATCTTTTTTTCTATGTATTTTTGTATTTTTTGTATTTTTCTCTTTTTTTCTTTTGTTTTCTTTTTATTCTGTAATTTTCCTTTGTTTGTAAAACCTCAATAAATATCTTAAAAAAAAAAAAAGCAATTGGGGAAAAGGATTTAAGCCTGAAGGAGAGATTACAATCCAGAGAAGTATTAAAACAGCAGAAACCTCGAGAAGCTACACAGGCTTCCACAGGCCTCACTTTCTTCCAATTTTTGCTTGTATGGGATTTCTAGGCCAGGTCTTTGGGATATGTGAGTGCTAACTGGGGAATATCTTCCCTGGGGTCAACTTCCACAACGGAGAGGACACCTCGCTGTGTAAATCTTTTGTCAGGTAATAAAGCTTTGAGCCTTCAGCTTTGTTCTGTATTTGCATTTCCTTGCAAAGATAATAAATTATGAATAATAATTATTATTTATTTTTTATACCCCGCCCATCTGGCTGGGTTTCCCCAGCCACTCTGGGCGGCTCCCAACAGAACATTAAAAACACTATAAAAGATCAAACATTAAAAAGTTCCCTAAACAGGGCTGCCTCCAAATGTCTTCTAAAAGTCAGGTAGTTGTTTATTTCCTTGACATCTGCTGGGAGAGCGTTCCACAGGGTGGGCGCCACTACCAAGAAGGCCCTCTGCCTGGTTCCCTGCAACCTCACTTCTCGCAGGGAGGGAATTGCATGAGACACACTAGACAGGCCCCTCCATTATTTGGGGGAAATGAATAGGAATTCCTCATTTGGGAATCCTGTCTCTTCAGTCCCTTTGAAGAGCTACTGTTTTAGGCCAGGGTGCTCCTGAATACCTGCTGCTTGGAAGCTTAGCTGGAGGGAACACAGCTATTGCATTCATGTCGTACTTTGCAGAGGCATCTTGTTGGCCACTGTGATAAGAGGATGCAGATCCTGAGGTCGGATCCAGCAAGGCTCTTCTTACATTATCCATTCGGGACGGATGCTGAACCTTCCCACTGCCACTTCTCTGCTCTTTCCTTTTGGGCATTTTCTAGCTGCTCGCTCGGGATTAGCGACGGACATTGCGCAGCCTGCCAGCGATTTGTTAGGCGTTGCCTTTGAACTGGAAGATCTGGGATGGCTGACACACAGCTCTATTTCCCTTGCACTTGTTGCAATGAAAATAACGGCGAGCATTGTGCAGCATGCCGTTCTATTTTATTTCTAGAAGCATCAGCTAGCTTCGCATGATTTTGCGATGGACATTGCTTTCTCGGTGAGGAAGAAGAGAAGGTGGGAAAAGGAGATAACAGGACAGATAGATAGTTAAAGCTGGGGGGAAATATGGGAGAAACGTACACTGAAAATATTGACTACAATAATAAAAGAAAATTATTATAAATTACCTTTTTTTTTTTGCTCTATAAGACTCACTTTTCCCCTCCTAAAAAGTAAGGGGAAATGTGTGTGCGTCTTATGGAGCGAATGCAGGCTGTGCAGCTATCCCAGAAGCCAGAACAGCAAGAGGGATCGCTGCTTTCGCTTTTTGTTGTTCTGGCTTCTGAGATTCAGAATATAATTTTTCTTGTTTTCCTCCTCCAAAAACTAGGTGAGTCTTGTGGTCTGGTGCATCTTATAGAGCGAAAAATACGGTAGTTTGGAGATGGTATTTAACACCAGTCAGATTAAATCAAATAAACAAGGAATACTTGGTGTTATGTTGGAGGGGGTGTCAGGAAACAGGGAATTATGTTCACATGTGGTAAATATGTACAATTGGGGGGGGGCAAAGGGTGTTTAAGGAGAGAACAGAAAGCACTGGGTTAAAGTTGACCAAAAGTCCAGAGGTAGCATCATTATCGCTCACTGGAAGGACAGATCGTGAAGCTGAGGCTCCAGTACTTTGGCCACCTCATGAGAAGAGAAGACTCCCTGGAGAAGACACTGATGCTGGGAAAGATGGAGGGCACAAGGAGAAGGGGGCGACAGAGGATGAGATGGTTGGATAGTGTTCTCGAAGCCACAAACATGAGTCTGACCAAACTGCGGGAGGTAGTGGAGGACAGAGGTGCCTGGCGTGCTCTGGTCCATGGGGTCACGAAGAGTCGGACATGACTAAACGACTAAACAACAACAGCATCATTATCAATTAACGATGGAGTGGAAGGTTCGCAGGCTATGAAGGACTTGCTCACAAATTTATTGACGGCTGCACGAATTATTACAGCTAGGAAGGGGCAAGCAGAATATAAAATGGAAAAATAGTATAGAGAGGTTTGGGATGTAGCTATTAATGATAAATTAACATGTGCCATTAAGGTAAGATGGGGAATATGCAGGAGAAATGATTTTGAGGAGATATGGAAGGCATTTGTAGAATTTGTATACTGTTAAAACAGAAAGGGGTCAAACCATCACAAGAGGTGTTGAAATTTTGGGAGGTGGGATAGTTACAATGGAATGGTCTCAGTGGTGGGGTGCACATGTTTAGTCTTATCTATGATTATTACTTTGTCAAAATAAAATAAAAAATTAAACAAGAATGGGGGGGAGGAAGAGGAGAAAGGCCACATTTTGGACTCACCTGTTGGATTTTCCTCTTCCTGTTTTGAGACATAGCCTGGCAGTCGACTGCGAAAGGGGGAAATTGCTCAAGGGGCTGCCACAGCTCAGCACTATTTCACACATGGCATGCAATACGGAACACAGCAACGACACACGCAGGAGGGGTGGCTCACCTGTGGCCTCGCAGAGGTTACTGGAGTCCAACGGCCACCTGCCTCAGCTGCTAGGGTCAAGGGCCGGCAAACATGGGAACCGTTGTGCCACAGGTTACCCATGCTTGCAAACAGGAATTAGGGAGGGAGGAGAGAATGGGGCCTTCTCTGCAGTGGCTCCCTGTTTGTGGGATGCTCTCCCCAGGGCACTTCGCCTGGCACCTTCATTATACACCTTTAGGTGCCAGGCAAAAATGTTCCTCTTTGACCAGGCCTTGGGCTGATTCACATCCAATGCCCTTTTAAAATGGGGTGTGTGTGTTTTCATTGTGTGTTTTGTGTTTTTACGTTGTGATTTTATCCTGTGAACCACCCTGAGACCTGCGGGTACAGGGCAGTATACAAATTTAATAAATAATAAAAATGAGTAACATTTCTTTTCAGAGTTGGGACACTGATAGTGTTTCACATGAACTCTGCAACCCTGACAAACAACAAGCAACTTAGCTCATTACAGTGGTACCTCGGGTTACATACGCTTCAGGTTACATACGCTTCAGGTTACAGACTCCGTTAACCCAGAAATAGTGCTTCAGGTTAAGAACTTTGCTTCAGGATGATAACAGAAATCGTGCTCCAGCGGCACTGCAGCAGCAGGAGGCCCCATTAGCTAAAGTGGTGCTTCAGGTTAAGAACAGTTTCAGGTTAAGTACGGACCTCCGGAACGAATTAAGTACTTAACCCGAGGTACCACTGTATTAAGATCCTTGCACTGGGCATGGGGATGAAACTGGAGTTTACCTCTGACATAGCTAAGACACGCAGCATCTTTAAGAAACTACAGTTCCCAAGATGCTTTGGGGGAAGTCGAGTGAGGAATTCAGTATGGCGCCGAGGAGATTGTCCCACCAGTGCAATCTTTTCAGCCAGACAGACAAAACGAACACCCCTCCCTTTCCCTGACACCTCCAGAGCCAATTTCAGGATGTGTGGGGCAGCCTCCATGCACAGGCTTCTGCTAGTGGGACTAGTTAGCTGAATCCTGCCCCACATGCTTTGAAGGAACGGTGTGGATGTGACCTCAAGTCTCTTAAACCACTACACAGGGTTAAGCGTGGCCTCAGCAAAGCGCTGTTCAAGCAGCTCTCACTTCCTAAAATGGGGCTCCGTAAGGCTTTTGGTGTGAGGGGAGCTGGGTGCCTCGCCCACCCTCAAAATTCAAAATGGGTGCCTCGTGGTCCAAAACAGTTGGTGAGCCTTCCTCTAAATCAGGGATCAGCAAACTTTTTCAGCAGGGGGCCGGTCCACTGTCCCTCAGTCCTTGTGAGGGGCTGGACTAGATTTTGAAGAAGAAGAAAAAATGAATTCCTATGCCCCACAAATAACCCAGAGATGCATTTTAAATAAAAGCACACATTCTACTCATGTAAAAACACCAGGCAGGCCCCACAAATAATCCAGAGATGCATTTTAAATAAAAGGACACATTCTACTCATGGAAAAACATGCTGATTCCTGAACCGTCCACGGGCCGGATTGAGAAGGTGATTAGGCCTTAGTTTGCCTACCCATGCTCTAAATAGACAGTCATTCGATACACACACGCAAAAGGCAGGGTGAAGGGCTCTCTCCTTTTCTGCCACACAGCTTCTGGCCAAAGACATCCTTTCCCTGCCGCCATCTTGCCTCATCCAGCGTGTGTCCTCTGATGCCGATCGAGGTTTCCTTTGAGAGTGAACTGCTTCCCGCACTCCGCACAGGAGTAGGGTTTCTCTCCCGTGTGAATCCGGTGGTGTTGATAGAGGGCTGTTTTGCTACCAAACATCTTCCCGCACTCAAAGCACTTGTGGGGCCTCTCTCCAGTGTGGCTGTTTTGGTGCGCCCCTAAGTCCCCTTTCTTTTTGAACCTCTTGCCGCAGTCGTAGCACTCGAAGGGCCTCTCGGTCGTGTGGCGTTTCTGGTGGCTCCTCAGGCTGGATTTATTGCTAAAAACCTTCCCGCATTCCGGGCAGGCGAACTTTTCCCTCAGCTCATCTGTTGGAACAAAGAGCAGAATGCGCATACCGTATTTTTCGCTCCATAAGACGCACCCAGTTTTTAGAGGACGAAAACAAGAAAAAAAAATTCTGAACGAAACAATGGATGTATGATTTTTGTGGTTCATGCTGTGGCCACAGACATGTGATCTGATGGTGAATTTGGGGTGACCCAATGCAAAAATCCTGAGGATCCATGTGGACCCGTGCTTTGTAACCACGTTTTTGGGCTTTTACCTCCCCCATCCCAGGCAGCCTCCTTTATCTCTAGCATCCCTTATCTCTCTCCCCGATCGGCAAACAATCAACAGCTTTGTTTCAACACCCACTTCCCTCTTTCAAAAGCATGACCTGCTTTTTGCCTTTGGGCAATTCGGCTCCAGGGACCACGCATTTGCTCCATAAGACGCACAGACATTTCCCTACTTTTCAGGAAGACAAAAGTGCGTCTTAGGGAGCAAAAAATGCGGTATATCTATATATGTGTATATCTTCAATCATATATAATATGTATACACACACACTGACGCTTGTGTCTCTCTATATTTTTGTAAGGCAAATCATGCTGCAGTTTGCATGACCGCCGACAGGATCTCTCTATTATAATATCCCATTTTTAATATATATTTCACATCCATTCATTTTCCCTTGTGCCTGTGTAGTTCAGCCTCCTCTCCTTTAGGGAACAGGCACACATTCAAAGTCCAGAGCGGGCAAGAATTGTAAGAGAAAAGGGAGGCCATTTTAGGATGTGAAACTCAGCGAGAAGCCTTAAAAATAGGCTTTTGGGTGTGAGGAATTAAAACCTATTGGAAGAACGGAAGCATTTTTCAGACTATAATAATATGATGAATTTGCGAGCAGGATTTATTATAATAAATAAGAATGAGAGATTATTGTATTATGGTTACGATATAAAATAGGGGTGCCATACGTCCAGGATTTCCAAGATGAAAGTGACGTCTGGGGGAAAAAGCTCAGAAATTTTGGGGTCTTCCTAAATAAACAACCTTCAGGATGTCCTGGTTTTTACTTTTTGAAATATGGCCACCCATATTTAAAAACAGGGTGAAGCAATGAGACAGAATAATAAAAAAACCCACGGACAATGGGACAGGAAGCCACTAAAATAAACATTTATTACGTATTGGATTTTTTATGTGAAATTTGTGTGAATTCAATAAAAAATTTTTTAAAAAGAATTAAAACATGCTATTATTTTTGTGATTGGACAACAGAATGTCTATGCGCACTTTTTTAATAACAAGAATGCAAAGCTGAAAAATGAATGAACCGCAGCTAAAATATTACAGTGGTACCTCGGGTTAAGAACTTAATTCGTTCTGGAGGTCCGTTCTTAACCTGAAACCGTTCTTAACCTGAGGTACCACTTTAGTTAATGGGGCCTCCTGCTGCCGCCGCCACGCAATTTCCGTTCTCATCCTGAAGCAAAGTTCTTAACCCAAGGTACTATTTCTGGGTTAGCGGAGTCTGTAACCTGAAGCGTCTGTAACCCGAGGTACCACTGTATGTTCATTTTTACATGGTCTAGTCCTTCCCCTGCCCACCCCCCTAATATTCTTAAGAGGGTCTCCTCCCCAGTCTTCAGAGAGCAGTTAGTGGGGAGCCAAGAAAAGGCTGTCCTTTCCTTCCACTCTGAAGTTTTAATCCGAAATCTTAGGCGCAGCACTGTGCCCGGAGCTCAGAAACCGCTCGCGCTAATGAAATTCCCTGTCGTAAAATGCGCCTGGAATCATGGGAGTTTCAAACGCTGCCCTTGAGGTCCCTTCCAGTTCTAAGATCTGGCTGGCCCTTTGAAAACAGGAGACAGGGGTACCTCGGGTTACATACGCTTCAGGTTATAGACTCTGCTAACCCAGAAATAGTGCTTCAGGTTAAGAACTTTGCTTCAGGATGAGAACAGAAATTGTGCTCTGGCGGCGCAGCGGCAGCAGGAGGCCCCATTAGCTAAAGTGGTGCTTCAGGTTAAGAACAGTTTCAGGTTAAGAAGGGACCTCCGGAACGAATTAAGTACTTAACCCGAGGTACCACTGTACTGGAGTGACCTGGTGGGCGCTTCTTATGGCCTTGCCACCTGGAGAAGATCCCCCCGGCGCTGCCCCGCTCACCTGGGTGCTGATTCCGGTGTCGGACCATGTCTCCCCTCTCGCAGAAGGCCTTGCCACACACGGGGCAATCGTAGGGCTTCTCGCTTGCGTGCTTCAGGTAGCGCCCCTTCCTGCTGAACTGTTTCCCGCAGTCGGCGCACTGGAAGGGCATGGCTTCTTTGTGGAGGATTTCGTGCCTGGCGAGGTTGGAGCGGATGTTGAAGCGCTTCCCGCACTCAAGGCAGGGGAAGGGCCTGTCCTGCCGGTGGGTCCGCTGGTGCCTCACCAGGCTCCCGTTGTCGTAGAAGCTCTTCTCGCACTCGGGGCACTGGAAGGGCCTCTCTCCCGCATGGACCCTCTGGTGCCTCTCAAGGCCTCCTTTGCTGAGGAAGCTCATCTCGCACTCAAGGCACAGGTAGCGCTTCCTCAGGTCACCTGCGAAGGGACCAAACAGGAAAGGAGTGACCCCTCTGGAAATGACAGTGGCAGGACTAACGCCCTTCTCTCCCTCCCCATTTGATGCTTGGCAGGGACAAAGTTAAAACGGAAAGGTCCAGAGATTATTTTAAAGCCTGGGAATTTGAGGTCACTGAGTTCTATAACAATGAGAATCGAAAGATGTCAGGTATATCTGTGTCTGCAAAGGAGTTTGTGTCTAGAGTGGTGCATGCTCTGGTTATCTCCCGCTTGGACTACTGCAATGCGCTCTACGTGGGGCTACCTTTGAAGGTGACCTGGAAACTACAACTAATCCAGAATGTGGCAGCTAGACTGGTGACTGGGAGTGGCCGCCGAGACCACATAACACCAGTCGTGAAAGACCTACATTGGCTCCCAGTACGTTTCCGAGCACAATTCAAAGTGTTGGTGCAGACCTTTAAAGCCCTAAACGGCCTCGGCCCAGTATACCTGAAGGAGAGTCTCCACCCCCATCGTTCAGCCCAGACACTGAAGTCCAGCTCCGAGGGCCTTCTGGCAGTTCCTTCACTGCGAGATGTGAGGTTACAGGCAACCAGGCAGAGGGCCTTCTTGGTGGTGGCACCTGCCCTGTGGAAGGCCCTCCCATCAGACGCCAAGGAAAAAACCAACTATCTGACTTTTAGAAGACATCTGAAGGCAGCCCTGTTGAGGGAAGTTTTTAATGTTTGATGTTTTATCGTGTTTTTAATATACTGTTGGGAGCTACCCAGAGTGGCTGGGGAAACCCAGCCAGATGGGCGGGGTATAAATAATAAATTATTATTATTATTATTATTATTATTATTATTATTATTATTACTACTACTACTACTACTAAAACCAGTGATAAACAGTGGGAGAGACGGGTTGTGACATACGCATTATTGATTTATAACTAAAAATTTAAGTGGGCCGACAAAGCGAACAGCAACTCTTCTTGATATTTGGGCATGTACTATCATTAAGCAAAAGTCTAGCAGGAATTGGTTAAGAGTAGCCGAAAGAAAATGAAGAGGAGAAAAATAGAAGAAGAAAAATGCCAAAATTAGTATTGCCTTTATCCTCTTTTCAGAATAGGGGAACAAAACTTATTTGCTCAGGCCGTTTAGTTTAGGTTTTCCTTTTATGGTAGATTTTTATTGCCCACTGCAGTTTGTTTCTATCTTGTTTTTTTAAAAAAACGGTGCTTTAGTTGTTGCAGAACAGTGCACGAATAAATAAGCGACACCCCAAAGCACGGTGACCACAATTCCCTCACCAAGATGGGTTTTCTGATGCTGAATGAGCGCGTCTCTTTCCGTGAACCTTTTTCTGCATTCGTGGCACTCGTGGGGCTTTTTGCCAGTGTGGATCCTCCGATGTTTGACGAGGCCTCCTTTGTCGCGAAACCCTTTCCCGCACTCGAGGCATTTGTAAGGTCTCTCCCCCGTGTGGGATCTCTGGTGCCTCACGAGGCTCGCAAGCACCGTAAAACTGTTCCCACAATCCGGGCAAAAGTGCCTTTTTTTCTTGTCACCTGCTGGGAGGGAGACAGAGAGAGCCCTCATGTAAACAAAGGAATAAACCAGAGACATTTTAGGAGCTGAGAACATGAGGGAGTAATAACAGAACACAAACCTAAAAAAATCATTTAGAAGGAGCCGAGAGGAAATTAAAATGTTTGAAAAAACATGAGGCAGAGTCCTCTCCAGGAACGGGAGGGGAGCACTGAGGAACAATTTGAACAATTTTTTTTCATTTTCTGTTGCATGAGGTTTTTCAACTCTTCTTATATGTTCTTTCAATGCTGATTTCAAATTTGAAATCAATTTTCGTGTACATCCTATAGTTATCTTTCAATTTCCGACTTTTGCTGATACGTCATATTTACACTGGGGATAAGTGGACACTAACACGTTGATCTACCCTAACCACATGGTAATTATTGTTTTGCAAACTCATTTTTTCTTTATTTTTATAGTTTTGTAACCTAAATATAGGGACGCGGTGGCGCTGTGGGTTAAACCACAGAGCCTAGGACTCGCCGATCAGAAGATCAGCGGTTTGAATCCCCACGACGGGGTGAGCTCCCGTTGCTCGGTCCCTGCTCCTGCCCACCTAGCAGTTCAAAAGCACCTCAAAGTGCAAGTAGATAAATAGGTACCGCTCTGCCGGGAAGGTAAATGGCGTTTCCGTGTGCTGCTCTGGTTCGCCAGAAGCGGTTTAGTCATGGTGGCCACATGACTCAGAAGCTGTACGCCGGCTCCCTCAGCCAATAAAGCGAGATGAGCACCGCAACCCCAGAGTCAGCCACGACTGGACCTGATGGTCAGGGGTCCCTTTACCTTTACCTTTAGAGAGAGTCCAAGGGGACAGTGCCCTCCTACTGTGCCCTTAACTGAAAAAGGGGAAGTTTATAATAAATGTGGTTGCTATGTTATAGACAAATGCTCGGCCAGTAAAGCGAGAGTCAGTCACGACTGGACCTAATGGTCAGGGGTACCATTACCTAACCTAAATATTTGTATTTTTCAGATCGGACCATGGCTTCTTCAAGTAGACAAAAATGTGTAAACAAGCCTGATGCATGAATTGCAAAAAAACTAGAGCTTACAGAACAAAACCAACTTCAGATATGAAATCAGCACGTCTAAATTAGGTTAGAACTGCAGGTGTCAATGCAACAAAATTTTTGTTTCCCAGTGTTATGTTTAAATGCTCTTCAACTCAAAACAAGCAAACAAATCTCACATCCTTCCTCTCTCACCAGAGCTGGAGTCCAAGGCCTTCCTTTCCTCCAGGGCCTGTGGATCTGGCACCCAAGGTTCTTCCTCTTCTTCTAAGCTGGAGATCAGGGAGGGTTTGAGGACATGAGACCCTGTTTGGAGAGAAAAGCCAAAGAAGATCAAGGAGGAATCAGACAATCATTTCTTGGTCTCAACTAGGGCCAGGGCCTTTTCAGTACTGGCCCCGACTTGGTGGAACGCTCTGTCACAAGAGACTAGGCCCTGCGGGACTTGACATCTTTCCGCAGGGTCTGCAAGACAGAGCTGTTCCGCCTGGCCTTTGGTTTGGACTCAGTCTGACCCTTATGTTTCCCTCCCCTTATGGTTTTGATCTATGGGCTACTTTTAAAATGAGGCTGCATTTTAGAGTCTCAGCCTGTGTACCAGATGGAGCTGATAAACAGCTGCCATGGACAGCTGTGAGTCCAGAATGACTCCCAGGCTGCGCACCTGGTCCTTCAGGGGCACAGTTACCCCATTCAGGACCAGGGAGTCCTCCACACCTGCCCGCCTCCTGTCCCCAAAAAACAGTACTTCTGTCTTGTCAGGATTCAACCTGACAAGGTACTTACCCAGCAAAGATGTATTTTCATAGTTCTCAAGCATGACATCCCTGTACAAGCTTCTTTGAGCCGGATCCAGCAAGGCCCACTCCTGCTCTGAAAAGTACACAGCCACATCCTCAAAGGTCACTGGTCTCTGCAACAATGACAATGACAACAGGTCGGCAAACTAAAGATCTTCACTTCCCCAGATACCATCCCAAAGAGACTTCTACCCCAAACCACACACAATAGTGACATATCTGCTTTGAAATGTGGTTTTGCTCTGATCTGAGATTCAGTTGAGTCACTAAACTCAGTCTGTCCTCAGCCAGCCCATGTCTGTCTGGGTTCAATCCCTGGCACCCCAGGCAAAAAAAGGGTAAAGGACCCCTGAGGTTGTGGCACTCATCACACTTTTCAGGCCGAGGGAGCTGGCATTTGTCCACAGACAGCTTTCTGGGTCATGTGGCCAGCATGACTAAACTGCTACTGGCGCACGGAGGACCGTGACGAGTGCCAGAGAGCTCAAAAACGCCATTTACCTTCCCGCCACAGTGGTACCTATTTATCTACTTGCACTGACATGCTTTTGAACTGATAGGTTGGCAGGAGCTGGGACAGAGCAACGGGAGCAGGGATTTGAACCACCAACCTTCTGATTGGCAAGCCCTAGAGGCTCAGTGGTTTAGACCACAGCACCACTTCCCGAAACCTTGGAGAGCTTCTGCCAATCATCACAGGATCTGTAGACAACACTGTGTTGGATGGACCAATAATATGACGCGCAGCGTAAATTAATAATGCAGAGTTTTAAAGAATAAGAGCTTTACAGCACTTCCCAGCCTGCTTTGCTGCTTCTGCTCTCATGTGTCTTTGTCACATGACATACTCTGCCTCGGAACAAGGCAGTTTGTATGCCTCCCCTCTCCCACAGCCACACAGCGGGACTCTCTGATGCCATCCTCACAGCAACACTGTGAGGCAGGGGTGACTAAGAGACAACAACTGGCCCAATCCTCAACAGAGATCTGAAACGGTGGTCTCCTTGGCCCAGTCAGGCTTTCAATCCACTACACACAACGCTGGCTTCTCAATGTGGGCAAACGACAGATTTCTGCCGCTGGGCTCTGCAGTCAGAGTTTCCTACCTGCCCAGGGTCTGCCTCAGTTGGATCCCTTCCACCAGGAGGAGCGGATGCACCAGCACAAAGAGAGTACGGACTTCTTGCACCTGAAGGCACAAAAAATGTAGAGAACAATTCCATTTCTACACAGCCTTGAACTTTTGACGTTCCGTTCAAACCAAGCCTCAGAAAGTGAGCGAATTCTATAGAAAGGAATTCTTCTCCTTCAGCAAATACCACATGCAGAAGAAAATGCATGCAGGGGGGCGACAGGCACACAGAGGTAGCACCGTTTTGTTTACATTGATTATCATCACCCTTGTGAGCTAAACCTGTTCTCAAGGCAATGAAATATAATCTCAAGGGGGCTTACGCAAGGGCAACTTTGTGGCACCACCCCACCATGCTGGCAACTTCCTGCCCGAGTGGGATCTTCCCTCCTGAACAGGGATGATGGGAGTTGTAGTCCAACAAAAATCGGGATTTTTGCATCGTGCACAATCCCAAACACCTTATTTGAAAGCTGGCTTCGTCTAATTTCGCACCTGGTCCAGAGTCCAGAGTCTTCCCTCCATCCACCTCACAGGGGATCGGAATCCAGGGCTCTTCCTCTTGTTCCAGCCGGGAGATCAGGTCGGGTTTGAGAACTGGAGACCCCACTTGGGTAAGGATGTGAACATTATTATTACCATTCCTGTTGCCATTGATGACTCAATATACCGCCTAACGTCAAAAACTGGCTTCTGAGAGCTTTACGAAGTACAAAGGCCAGTTGCACATACGAACATCCATAATTGAAACACGCAATAAAACAATCTCATGAAAACAGCCCAGCAATCAGAGGCGGTGAAGACAGGTTGATTGTTCCACTACTTTTGGAAGTGTAGCGTTAGGAAGGAGATAGGGGCCTCCAAACTCTTGACACCCTTTTATTATTATTATTATTATTATTATTATTATTATTATTATTATTATTATTATTTTGAATCTATATACAGTCATACCTCGGGTTACAGATGCTTCAGGTTGCGTGTTTTCGGGATATGGATGCACCGAAACCAGAAGTACCGGAACGGATTACTTCTGGGTTTCGGCGCTTGTGCATGCGCAGAAACACTAAATTGCACTTCGCGCATGCACAGAAGCGCCGAATCGCAACCCGCACGTGCGCAGATGCGGTGCTGTGGATTGCGAACGTGCCTCCCGCACGGATCACATTCGCAACCCGAGCGTCCACTGTACTGCCCTATACTTGTAGGTCTCAGGGCAGTTCACAGAAAAGATCACAATATATAAAATAAAATAACCCAATAATACACACACACCACAAAAAAGAGCCACATTTTACAAGGGTATAGGATGTCAGTCAGATCAACCAAAGGCCTGGTTAAAAAGAAATATTTTTGCCTGGCAGTTAAAAGTGTATAATGAAGGCGCAAACCTTGAGAAACAGCAGCTCCCGGTACCCTTTGGGGGAAGCCAGGGGGGTTTAAATGTTACCATAGGGCTTTAGATGGATAGAATCATAAAATCGCAGAGTTGGGACCCCAAGGGTCATCTAGTCCAACCCCCTGCAGTGTATGTAGTGAATGTGGCCTAGATGAGCCTCTGGCCTGATCTAGCTGGTGTTCTTCAGGTGTTCTTATACCTGGCAAATGCCCTCAACTGATTTTCCAGAACAGCCTTATTATTATTTATTAAATGTGCATGCCGTCATTCATCCACAGAGCTCAGGGCGGTTCGCAACATAAGAGCACAAAATACCTCTTAAAAACAAGAGCAAACAAACCAACCAATAGCCCCGCTTCCCCTCCCACACATTTAAAAGGGGTATAAGATGGCTGCTTCAGAACATATATCTGTCCCAACAAAATGATGAGAAATAGTACCTACTCAGGAAAGCTACATGGCCGTAATTCTCCCCCATGACGTCGCTGTACAAAGATTTTTGATGCGAATCCAGAAGATCCCACTGACCCTTGGTGAAATAGACAGCAACGTCTTCAAAGCTCACCAGCATCTTAAAGGGGTGGGAAAACGACTACAAGAAGGAAATGCCAAACAGACAGGCTGATTTCACCAATATAAAGAGAAATGGTCGCAACGTGTGCCATGTTTACTTTCCAGGTTGAACAGGGCACACAAAGCTCATCGCTTTTCTAATAAATAACAACAAGGACTCCAATATCTTCAGGAATGTCTCCCCCAATAGGAACCAACGCATATCTTTTTTGGACGGATCTTATCCAGATCCCCACTCTAAGGAAGGTGCAGACAAGGCAGAGGGCCTTTTCAGCGGTGGCTCCCCCTCTGTGCAATGCTCTCCCCAGCAAGATCCACCTGGTGACTTTACTGACATGTTTTCAGTACCAGGAAAAGGCTTACCTCCCTCCACCCCAGCCTTTTGATAGACTGAGGTGATAGTGATTTGTTACTAGTGTGCTGTTCCTATTGTGGCTGTCACCAGGGTTGTACTGATAGTATAACCAGTGTTAAAATATATAAGCTAATCACCAAATGGCTCCTTCAACCTAGATTACGGTTGCCACAACGAAATGCCTAGGCATCATTTCCCACCCACCCCCCATGGTGGGGTTTATTGTTCCAAAATGTTCGGAAACCAAATTGTGGCTTCTGATTGGTCGCAGGAAGCTCCTGCAGCCAATCACAAGCCGCGGAAGCCCCGTCAGACGTTCAGGCTCCAAGAGAATGTTTGCAAACCAGAACAATCACTTCCAGGTTTGTGGCATTCGGGAGCCAAAAAGTCCAAGTTCCAGGGCTTTCGACAACCAAGGTACAACTGTACAGCTTTATATTTTAAAGAAAAAAATCTAAAAGCAGTTTACAACACATTAGAACATCAAATGAAACAATCTAGAATAAAACAAATTCAAGCTTCAAGGAAAATATTTTAGATCCTTCTCTGAGTGACATTTTGCTTTCCCCATATTTACCTACCCAGTTTACAGAGCTGCCCCATAGCGGATGTACTCACACCAGTCACAAAACGCGCCTGGGGAATTTCAAACCCTGGGCATAATGTATTAATGTTTTCAATTGTGTTCTGAGTTCTTTGGAGACCTTTGGGTAGCAGGTAAAAAAGGTAAAGGACCCCTGGACGGTTACATCCAGTCAAAGGCGACTATGGGGTTGTGGTGCTCATCTCGCTTTCAGGCTGAGGGAGCCGGCGTTTGTCCACAGGCAGCTTTCCGGGTCATGTGGTCAGCGTGACTAAACTGCTTCTGGTGTAACAGGACACCGTGACGGAAACCAGAGCGAACAGAAATGGTGTTTACCTTCCTGCCACAGCAGTACCTATCTACTTGCACTAGCGTGCTTTCCGACTGCTAGGTTGGCAGGAGCTGGGACAGAGCAACGGGAGTTCACCCCGACACGGGGATTCGAACTGCTGACCTTCCGATCGGCAAGCCCAAGAGGCTCAGTGGATTAACAATAGTAACAGGCCGGCAAGAACAGGAGAAAAAAGAGCATTTCTCTGAGCTCACACCTCCCTGGCCCAAACCCTCTGTCTTCATCCTCCTGCATACCTGAGCCAGGTGTGTTACTGACATCTCGGTTCCTTCAGGATGAAAGGGACATCGGAGCTCAAACGTGCCACAGCCTGTGAGGACAAAGTTGAAAGGAGATGGTTTCAGGGACGGGGATCACATCTTGTCTTAAGATGTGCTAGAAATCTTCTGATTCAGGGGTGGGGACCCAGATGTTGCTGAGCTCCAGATCCCACTGACTCCAGCTGCCATCATTCGGCCAACGGTCAGGTAAGATGGGAGTTGTAGTCCCGCCAGCTAGCAAGCCAAAAGTCTCCCAGCCATGCTCTGAGTGGGACAACGGAACAATCACAATCCTGCCCATGCTTACTTGGAAGTAAATCCCACTGAGTTTAGCGGGACTAACTCCCACATTAAGTGTGCATAATATTGTCATTATTTATTCGGCTTACATACAGGACCATATAACAGCGGTCCTGAAAGACCTACACTGGCTCCCAGTACGTTTGTGAGCACAATTCAAAGTGTTGGTGCTGACCTTTAAAGCCCTAAACGGCCTCAGTCCAGTATACCTGAAGGAGCGTCTCCACCCCCATCATTCTGCCCGGACACTGAGGTCCAGCACTGAAGTCCTTCTGGCGGTTCCCTCACTGCGAGAAGCAAAGCTACAGGGAACCAGGCAGAGGGCCTTTTCGGTAGTGGCGCCCACCCTGTGGAACGCCCTCCCATCAGATGTCAAAGAAATAAAAAACTATCTGACATTTAGAAGACATGTGAAGGCAGCCCTGTTCAGTGAAGTTTTTAATGTGTGACATTTTAATGTGTTTTTAATCTTTGTTGGAAGCCGCCCAGAGTGGTTGGGGAAGCCCAGCCAGAATGGCGGGGTACAAATAATAAATTATTATTATCATTTATCAAAAGACCCCCAGTACATTGTACAATATTAAGAGCACATTCTGAGAGGTTGGTATAAGAAGATATTGATTTCAGTCAGTAGAGAGGTTATGTTAAGTAATATGTTTGAATGTTTAACATTTATCCAGATAAAACAAACACCGTTAGCTGTACTGCTGGATAAGTGTTTAAGGCTTATTGTATTTGTTTAAAAACCAATAAAAATTTGATTTAAGAAAAGGCGGGGGGGGGACACATTTTATGGAACATCAGTGATAAAAACGTAATGAAAAGCATACTAACGGACAGCATAAAATTGGGAGATTCGGGACAGTCAAAAGAAGGTGTGCGATTTGCTCCGTACAAGAGGTAGAATCCTAGAATTGTAGGGTTGAAAGGGTCATCTAGCCCAACCCCCAAAAATGCAGGAACGGCTTTAAAAGAGAGCAAAGGCTGTGCCAATGGCTATTTATTCCCTTAGAAACGAGTATTTGGGGATCGTGCGTGGGGAGGTCCTGTTTGGAGAGGCTTGCCGTTGGGGCATCTGGTTGGCCGCTGGACGGGGGAGATCCCCTGGCCTGATCCTGATCTTCGGATGCTCTTAGCCCGAACAATGCCTCGCCTCCCTCCGGCCCCACGAACCCAATCTGCACCCCCTTCCTTTCTCCTTTTCTTCCACCCGGAATTGCACCTTTCACCCACCGGCTTTCCAGTTTATTTATTTTTAAACTCACCGGCTTTCTCCCCCAAGGAACAAAGCACCGCCCCAAGGCCTGGGAAATTCCATGAATTATTTCCCACGGTGGGCGGAGCAGGAAGCGACATCCGCCATCGATCTCCCCGCCATCCAGCCGAGCTAGGAAAGGACTCGATTGGCTTTTAACCCTTAACGCAACAGGAGCTGGGCAACAAAGCAACGCATTTGTCATACAGTATATTGTGTTTGCCACTGCTCCAGGTTCTCTGTAACTGCTTGAATCCCTTTTAAAATGTCGCATCTCTCTATCCAACAGCTCTCATTCTTGTCTAGAATTAAAATGTTGAATATTGGTAGCATTAAGATAAATTCAACAGTGTAAATAAGTTGTGATGGATGTAATAATGGAATGCTGAATGGTTTAGTTTATGTAAAGTATGCAGGGATTTTATGTTATGCAAAATGAACCATGGAAAGAGAAGCAGGAAAGTCACTGATATTTTAATGATGCTTAAATGAGTATTCTAAATTGTAAAACAGAAATATATATATACACAGAGAGAGAGAGAAAATATTAAAATTTTGAAATCTTTCCATTATTCAAATTCCCTGTACCACTTGGGTTATATTTACATAGCACCCTATAAGGCGGGGTCTTTGCTTTTGAGACTGCTAGACCTACACATGCAGCAAGGGTCCAGGTGTTAAGATTAGTAGATGTGCTTTTATTACGCTGCTCTAGGAGTCCTGCTTTAGAGGGCAGCCTTTGTAGGCGGGGTGTGCAAACTGCTGGGAAACCCGTCTGGCATTGGAAGGCCTTTTTCAAGCCTGGTTGTTGCCACACAGCTGGGAAGGGAAGGGTTAACCCTTCTCAGTGTGCTGTGACACCCCCCCACACACACATACACCCCTCAAAATCCTTCCTGCTACCTAAGCTTCCCATTAGTTTAGACTTGTTCTGTTGAGAATGCAATCATTCAAACTTCCATTTGACTTAAATAACCAGCCCATGAGTTTGCTTTCTTCCTCTTCCCTCCCTGCCCCCTTTCCTTTTGTGTTTTGACCTTAAGATTGTAAACCTGCGGGCAAGGAATGTCCTTGTTTTATTTTCTGGGCATGTAAGCCAGGTAAAGGACCCCTGACAGTTAAGTCCAGTCGCTAACGACTCTGGGGTTGTGGCGTTCATCTCGCTTTACTGGCTGAGGGAGCCGACGTTTTTCCAGGTCATGTGGCCAGCATGACTAAGCCGCTTCTGGCGAAACCAGAGCAGTGCACGGAAACGCCGTTTGCCTTCCCGCCGGAGTGGTACCTATTTATCTACTTGCACTTTGAGGTGCTTTCAAACTGCTAGGTGGACAGGAGCTGTGACTGAACAACGGGAGCTCACTCCATCGCAGGGATTCGAACCGCCGACCTTCTGATCGGCAAGCCCAAGAGGCTCAGTGGTTTAGAAAACAGCGCCATCAGAGCTTTCCAAACTTTTCGTGTTGGTGACACACTTTTTGGAGAGTAATCAGTAATTCAGTTTTATTAGCAAACTGGAGGTTAAACTAACCCCTTATAAGAGCACTCGCACGACGCACCTGCACACTACAGCCGACACGCTAACATGTTGCAACACAGAGTTTTCAAAGCTCTGTTCTTTCATCCTTAATTAAATATAAGTGGGTTCCTCCCTTTATTGCTACCATCTCCCATCATCCTTGGCCACGGGCTATGTCAGCTGGGGCTGATGGGACTTAAGAGTCCAGCAACATCGGAATGGCTACAGCTATCCTCTCCCTGTTACAGAAGGTCTATAAGTGGACGCAGGATTAAGGCTTTAACCAGCAGCTCAGATCAATCCTGTCTCAAGCCTGGTTAATACACTGGGCAGAAGTGGCAAAGAACAATAAAAACTGTTTAGCTGCCATGGGCCAAAGGTCTATCTAATTCATCACCCTGTTTTCATGGAGGCCAATCAGATGTCTATGCGAAGTGTAACTAAGTTTTGATGGATGTAATAATGGAATACTGAATGGTTTAGTTTGTATAAAATATGCAGGGATTTATGTTATGCAAAATGAACCATGGAAAGAGAAGGGAAGCTTTTGATATTTTAAGGTTGTTTAAATGAATTTTTGAAATTGTGAAACAGAATACAGTGGTACCTCGGGTTACATACACTCCAGGTTACAGACTCCGCTAACCCAGAAATAGCACCTTGGGTTAAGAACTTTGCTTCAGGATGAGAACAGAAATCACGTGGCGGCAGCACGGTGGCAGGGGGAAGCCCCATTAGCTAAAGTGGTACCTCAGGTTAAGAACAGTTTCAGGTTAAGAACGGACCTCCAGAACGAATTAAGTTCTTAACCTGAGGTACCACTGTATACATATGAAGGGCATGAGTACAATAGCACTCTCCGTGTGATTTCAGACTTCAGCTAACAGATCACATCTGTGATTATTCCCCAGTGAAACTGATAGTTTATTTTAGCAAAGACCTCCAACTGGGTTAGAAGAATGTCCTGCACATACATAATTATTTGGAAGACTGTATTTTAATTTACCTGTGTTTTTTTTGTTTTTGTTTTTTTTTACTTGCTCCAAAAGCTTCATGTACATGGAATTGGCAGTCACATCATAAACCAGATCAGTTTCGTGCTGGGAGTGCCAATAAAGCTCTGTACTGCATAGCCAAACTTGGCCCTCCAGCTGTTTTGGGACTACAACTCCCATCATCCCTAGCTAACAGGACCAGTGGTCGGGGATGATTGGAAATGTAGTCCCAAAACAGCTGGAGGGCCGGGTTTGGCCATGCCTGCCTGCAAACCAATCCTCAGACGAGAGATGCAGCTTCATCGTATCCATGCTGAATCAGATCAGTAGATTGAGGTAGGAATTGCAACCTCTGGAGAAAGAGGTGGGCGGGAAAAGCCCACCCAAAAATGCTTTCGCTCGTCATCAGGGTGTTACGGCAGGTTTTAAGGTATTCTTTCCCTTGAGCAAGCTGTGCAAATGAGATATATATATATATATATATATATATATATATATATATATATATGGCACACTGTTAACAGAGAAATCTGAGGGCTCCCTTGGACAAAAATCGAGGACACCAGCCAGGAATACCAGAACAAAACAGCAGCAAGTAGGCTTGGTCTTTCTTGAAGACTGTCGCGACAGGACTCCCACCTGCCACCAGGTGGAACAAGATGGAAGCCCCGAACAAAAGAGAACCCAAAATTTTATTAGCTGCTAATCCCCATGTTAAAGGTAAAGGTAAAGGGACCCCTTACCATTAGGTCCAGTTGTGGCCGACTCTGGGGTTGTGGCGCTCATCTCGTTTTATTGGCTGAGGGAAAAGGCCATTTACCTTCCTGCCGGAGCAGTACCTATTTATCTACTTGCACTTTGACGTGCTTTTGAACTGCTAGGTTGGCAGGAGCAGGGACCGAGCAATGGGAGCTCACCCTGTCGCGGGGATTCAAACCACCGACCTTCTGATCAAGTGACCTGCGCTCCCCGCATCCCATAATCCCCATGTTACATCCCCCCAAACTACATCACTAATACATCATAGTTACATCATGAAAGGGGAGGTCTGGGGGCAGTAATCTGAACATCCTGGACCCTGCCCCATGGTTCTCCTTGCCCTCCACCAAACACCCATCAAGTGTAACAAAAGAGATATTTACATTCCCCTGTTTCCCAGCCAAGTTAATCACACCCTTTTGTCTTCATCTGGGTTTGTTATTTCTGGAATGGCTACCTGTCTGGCACTCAGGTATCAGGATGCCAGGGATTATCACTCAGGTAGAGGGGCTGCTGAGTAGCTGAGCTCACATGTCTATATGAATTTCTGAAGTTTTCCCAGTGAGCCAGTACATAGATACATTTATCAGTGAATTGTTACGTTTGGTATTGTGCAGCAAAAGCCCTTTGAATAGATAGGAAGAAACTGTGATGAAGTGTTTTGTGGGGACAAATCACAAAAGTCTCAAAAGTGATTGTGTGGCAGTGGCGTAGCGTGGGTGGTGCAGGGGGGGCTGGCCACACCGGGCGCAACATCTGGGGGGCGCGTGCTCGCTGCCTCCGGAGTCGCCGAAGAGCCTCGGGCACAGGCTGTAGCAGAGCCCCATGTCTCGCGGAACCGACGAGCTGGCAGCGGCTCTCAGCGCTCGCCGCGGTCCCCGCACGTCAGGGCCGCGGAGGGCGCGCCAGGCAGCCCCTCCTCACAGCCCTGCCGCCGCCGCCACTGCTGCAGCTGCTGGGCCATGTTGCATTTTCCTCGCCTCTCTGCCCTCCTCCTCCGGGCAAGCGGCGTCGTTTGGGCAGCAGCGCCAGCGGCAACTCGCCTCAGATCACCTGACACAGACCCGCCGCCGCCGTGGCTACCTTACCGTAAATACCCCAGCCCAGGCAGCAGCAAGAAGAAGCTGGCAGCGGTGGCAGGTTAGGGGTTAGGGGGCGCAAATTACTTGCCTTGCCCCGGGTTAGGGGGCGCAAATTACTTGCCTTGCCCCAGGTGCTGACAACCCACGCTACGCCGCTGTTGTGCGGATTTTGGTAGTGGGCTGCATGTGCAGGATATCTGCTGGAGGGGCAACCCCCCCAACCTATACATAAATTCCTGCAACAACACTTAACAATTGGTCTGGAAGGAACTCACCTGGTGAGATGGCTCCAATCTGCTCCATTGACCAGCCTCGCCTACTCTTGACTGCATGGTGTTTACAGGCCTGCACCTCTGATTGGATGGAAGGAGGAAGGACAGACTCCTGATTACAGCTTTAAGGGTCAGGCTTTGAAGCCCTTTCGTGGATTCCTCCTGTGTCTTTTTGAAGGAGCTCTGAGGAAATTATGGAGTATGTAAGTTACTCCCGAGTGTGGCCAATCTGCGTAGCAAGAGGAATAGTTCTAGCTGACTACCGTACTGTGTTGTGTTTGTCGGGGGCGTGTGGTTATGTAATGCCAATTAGGGGGAGCAGATTAAATTGCAATTTTGTCAAGTCGTTATAGAAAGTGTAGTAGAAAGAACAGTCTGATGACTCAGTCTCCCTTGTGCAACTTCACTGCGGTGGCTCCTGCTTGTATATTTTTCTAATAATATGCATGTTTGTGTAAATATGCCTATATTGTGGGGGTTTTTTGTTTACAGTGGTACCTCGGGTTAAGTACTTAATTTGTTCCGGAGGTCCGTTCTTAACCTGAAACTGTTCTTAACCTGAAGCACCACTTTAGCTAATGGGGCCTCCTGCTGCTGCTGCGCCGCCGGAGCACAATTTCTGTTCTCATCCTGAAGCAAAGTTCTTAACCTGAAGCACTATTTCTGGGTTAGTGGAGTCTGTAACCTGAAGCGTATGTAACCTGAAGCGTATGTAACCCGGGGTACCACTGTACTTATGTTGTAAGTTGCTTGGAGATCTTCTTTCGTAACAAGTGACTAACCATGGCCCTGTTTTTTTAAAGAGAAGTGGGACAGGAGGGGTTTAAATATGTTCTGTTCCTGTTTTTTTTTTTTTAAAAATCATTTATATTAGATTTTACAAACAAAAAAAGTTTATAACAATATCAAATCCATATCCATTTAAAGAGATTTCTCTGAATCTCACGACTTCCCCTCCAAACCCTTCCTTGGGTCCTAGTGTGAACATTTTCAACTATATATTACTTCGTGATCTATTTTTTTGTATTTATCCATATTATCCATAATACCTGTTACATTACAAGTGATATTAAATTCAATTAATAATAATATATTAAAGTCCTGCTAATGTTTTCATCTGTTTACAGTGGTCTCCTCAGTAAATTATAAATTTCCCCCAATTTTTTTTTAAAAAAAGTTTTTGTCCTCTTGGTTCCTGAGTTTCCCAGTCAGCTTTGCCATTTTGGCATAGTCCATCAGCTTAGTCTGCCATTCCTCTTTGGTAGGGACTCTTTCTTCTTTTCATCTCTGAGCTAGTAGCACCTGTCCCTGTTTTTGAAAATGCAATTTTTTAAAAGAAGAAATTAAGCCATCTGTGTCATACCAAATGATAAGCTGTCAGGGTTTGCAAGTGCACCAGCCAGCTGACTTGCGGCATCAATTAGCTGATTGACAGTGCAAATTTGCTTTTGGCTGAGTTCTGCTTTAACCTGCCCTACAACAGAGAGAGAGAGAGAGAGAGAGAGAGAGAGAGAGAGAGAGAGAGAGAGAGAGAGAGTAATATACCTTGGGTTACATACGCTTCAGGTTACAGACACTTCACTCTGCTAACCCAGAAATAATACCTCGGGTTAAGAACTTTGCTTCAGGATGAGAACAGAAATCGGACGGCAGCAGCAGGAGGCCCCATTAGCTAAAGTGGTGCTTCAGGTTAAGAACAGTTTTAGGTTAAGAACGGATCTCTGGAACGAATTAAGTTCTTAACCCGAGGTACCACTGTATATAAAACAGTAGATAGGTCTGGGGAAAGTAGTGGCAGATAACCATGGCAGGAACTCTCCTCTGTTTGGGAGATATGTTGAACTGGCCCTGCTCATTATCAATGCCATGATGTTTGACCGCCTAGATGTTGCCGAACTACAACTCCCATCAATCCCAGGCAGCATAGCCAGTGGGCAGGGATCATGGGAGTTGTCCATCAAAACGCATTATTACGGTAAGGTAAGGTAAAGGTAAAGGGACCCCCCCATTAGGTCCAGTCGTGACCGACTCTGGGGTCGCGGCGCTCATCTTGCTTTACTGGCTGAGGGACCCGGCGTACAGCTTCCAGGTCATGTGGCCAGCATGACTAAGCCGCTTCTGGCGAACCAGAGCAGCACACGGAAACGCCGTTTACCTTCACGCCGGAACGGTACCTATTTATCTACTTGCACTTTGACCTGCTTTCGAACTGCTAGGTGCGCAGGAGCAGGGACCAAGCAACGGGAGCTCACCCCCTCGCGGGGATTAGAACCGCCGACCTTCTGATCGGCAAGTCCTAGGCTCTGTGGTTTAACACACAGCTCCCCCCACGTTACGGCACTTGTATTCAAAAAATGGGCATTCAACTGTCCTAAAACATTTTTTCTTTTTTCGTAATTCCCCCCCCCCAATTTTCATTTAATAATATTCCAATTTGTATCAAATCAAATCTTGCCACATCATAATATAAACAAAGCCAATTATACATTCCAAATTAAAAGAATTTCGGGACTTCCCATGTTCTGGATGTCTGGAGAAAGTCTCTTTCAGTTGTTCCTGCGTTTATCTCTCTTGTTTTTTCCCAATTTCATAACTCCACTCTTAACCCATTGTTTAGTCTTCACAGTCCTGGTGTATGACTCTATTGTGTCCAACAAATCCATCTTTCTCTTAGCATGCAGGAGGCAGTTTATCTTGTGTTTATATGCTTTAATTGATTTTTAGTCATCTCAGTCTTTCATTTCACCATTTTATCTTCCAGGCTCTGGGCTCTGTTCCAACTCTCTCAACACACGCCAACTCTCCTTGTCTTGATAGGATTTATGGCGCAGCAGTCTTTCAATCTTTTAATGAGTTAATTTACCTTTACCTTTTTATTCCAATTACAGTGGTACCTCGGGTTACAGACGCTTCAGGTTACAGACTCCTCTAACCCAGAAATAGTACCTCAGGTTAAGAACTTTACCTCAGGATGAGAACAGAAATCGTTCCGCAGCAGTGGGAGGCCCCATTAGCTAAAGTTGTACCTCAGGTTAAGAACAGTTTCAAGTTAAGAAGGGACCTCCAGAACAAATTAAGTTCTTAACACGAGGTACCACTGTATAAGTCTCCCATAGTGTCCAACTTAATGTTCCAAGTTAGCGTTCCAAATGTGGATCTCCGTAGAAAAGCTTTTCAACCCAGAATATTTTCAGACCACAACACGATAGTATTTACATGGAGAAAGGACAGATAGACATCATTTCGATGGAGACTTAATGAATACCTACTTTAAAAATAAGTAGCGGAAAAGGGCTAGCTAAAATTAAAAGATGACTTTGAATTGAACTTAAATCAAGAAACAGATATTAAGATAGTGTGGGATGCTGGAAAAGCAGTGATGAGAGTATTTCCCTTCCAGTGGAATTCACTTTTTAAGAAGCAGAAGGAGTTGAAAAAGCAAGAGACAATGTTGGAAATAGCTCAGAAAGAGAGGGAACTTACAAATTTTTTAAAAGGTGAAATGTTGCGAAAATTATCTATGTCGGAGCAGAAGCTGAAATATTTAAAGCAGGGGTCAGCAAACATTTTCAACAAGGGGCCGGTCCACTGTCCCTCAGACCTTGTGGGGGGCTGGACTATATTTTTTGGGGGGAAATGAACAAATTCCACTGCCCCCCAAATAACCCAGAGATGCATTTTAAATAAAAGCACACATTCTACTCATGTAAAAACACACTGATTTCCGGACTGTCCGCGGGCCGGATTGAGAAGGCGATTGGGCTGGATCTGGCCCCCGGGCCTTAGTTTAGCTACCCATGATTTAAAGCAATGAGCTTTTGAATTTGCATGGAAACTTAAAAACAAGAGGGAAAACAATTTTACTGGCTGAGGGAGCCGGCGTACAGCTTCCGGGTCATGTGGCCAGCATGACTAAGCCGCTTCTGGCAAACCAGAGCAGCGCACGGAAACGCCGTTTACCTTCCCGCCGGAACGGTACCTATTTATCTACTTGCACTTTGACGTGCTTTCGAACTGCTAGGTGGGCAGGAGCAGGGACCGAGCAACGGGAGCTCACCCCATCGCGGGGATTTGAACCGCCCACCTTCTGATCGGCAAGTCCTAGGCTCTGTGGTTTAACCCACAGCGCCACCCGCGTCCCTTTATAATTAAAGTAGCAACTAAAAATGGGACATCGTATGTCAAAAAAGTAATAAGGGGGCCAATGTTTCCCCACACCTTGTCTAACCCTGCCCTTTGGTCTTATTTTAGCAGCTCGCTGTCACCGACAAGACAATCAAGATTGGCGATGGGATCCTGGTGATGGGGAGAGTGACCCCAGATGCCAAGAGGTTTGTACTGATAAAGCAGAAGAAAGATAAAAATGGGTTGAAGGGGATGGAGCCGTGTGGGGTTCTGCTGCTTCCTATCAAATGTGAGTTTCGTCTCCAGTATCTCCTTTGTCTCCATGACAGGTTTGCCATCAACCTGGGCCGGGATCGCCACAACCTCCTCCTCCACTTCAACCCTCGCTTTGAGACACGCGACATTGTGTGTAACTCCAAGGCGTGTGGAGTGTGGGGTCAGGAGCTGCGAGAGTCGCTGTTCCCTTTCCAGCAGGGAGAAGAAGCCAAGGTGAATATAGGGATATGCCATTAGCTCAGGGGTGGAGCATCGACCTCGCAAGTAAGAGGTCACAGGTTCAATCCCTGGAATTTCCAGGTAGGGCGGGAAAAGTCTCTTGCTGGAAACTCAGGAAAGCCACTGCCAGTCATTCCAGACCAGTGG
The DNA here is from genome assembly GCF_027172205.1 of Podarcis raffonei. Lineage (NCBI taxonomy): Eukaryota > Metazoa > Chordata > Lepidosauria > Squamata > Lacertidae > Podarcis > Podarcis raffonei. Next base: position 112,967,087 of record NC_070603.1, on the reverse strand, counting down.
TTCCCAAATAGATAAGTACTGTGAACCCTCTGTTTTTCCAAAAGCCAAGCCAAAGACTCTCACACTTTTGAGAATGTTGATATTTCTGTGGTAGTTTTTTGCTATGCAAATGGTGCCACCATTAGGGCCAGGTGATATATCAATAATATCGTCCGAAACCGGTTTGAAGTCCATCTCGTGATATCGGTTTCATAGTTTTTTACCTGGCAATATATCGCGAATCATGATGTGTGCTAGGACTGGGCAATAGATATACTGTCGAAAACCAGTTTCAAGTCCATATCGTGATAATGGTTTTGTAGTTTTTGAGCTGACTGTACATAGTGAATCGTGCAATGTGTGTATGTGCGCTATGCAAAAATCACATTGTGGGGTAAACAGTGAAGCCAGCCAGTGCCTCCAGATAGCTCCATCCTTATTTCAGACATCTTGATATATCGCAATGTTTAGCTGGTGATATATTGTGACGTTGCAAAACCAGAAATCCCCCAGCCCTAGGCACCAACATGTCCTAGCTCAAAACCAGGATGCGCATCTTCCGGGCCACACTCCTGCACAAGTCACATGACCAACATGAGAGCACAGCGCTCAAAAATGGGGTGTTAATAGGTATTTGCCATGGACCTTCTGGGTGGGTTACGTGGATCCCAATTGGGAACCAGTGCTTTAGACAATACAGTCATACCTCGGGTTGAAGTTGCTTCAGGTTGAGCGTTTTCGGGTTGCGCTCCGTGGTGACCCGGAAGTAACGGAACGTGTTACTTCCGGGTTTCGCTGCTTGCGCATGCGCAGACGCTCAAAATGACGTCACTCGCATGCGCAGAAGTGGCGAATCGCGACCTGCGCACAAGCAGACGCGGGTTGCGTTCGCTTCAGGATGCAAACGGGGCTCCAGAGCGGCTCTCATTCGTATCCAGAGGTACCACAGTACTGAGCTTGATGATCGATCAATGGTCTTAACTCGCTTTAAGGCCGTTTCCTGTGTTCCTTGTAAGGTGAGTTGGATAATGTGGTGCTGCCACACTGAATGCCCTATTCCTGGTAACCAGAGCCGTCTTTCCCATAGGGCTTAGTGGTTCGTTGCGCCAGGGCGCCGGCCTCAGGGGTGCCCAGCGAGTGGAGGAGCTGCGCGGCTTTGCCAGCGGCCTCCCCTTTCCCTGCACGTCCACCAGCTGTACCATATAGTCCCCCTCCCCCCCGCTGGCAGTGCGCAGCTTCACACCCCCCATCCATGGTAATTTGAGGGCACTGGGCGGATATTTGCACCCCGGTGCCGCATCTGCTAAACACAGCCCTTCTGGTAATCCCAGAGTGGGCATCATGCAGCACTGTCCAAAGTGCCTCTGCTGCAATTTGGGGCCATTTGCGCCACCAGTTTCCCTCTGCCCTCAGTCAGCTCCTACCTGCTTGCCTTCTGGCTGGAGAAGAAAAAATGGACCGCATTGCACCAAAGGTCTATCTAGAACTACAACTCCCATCAACCCCAGCAAACAGCCTGGCTGACACTTGTTGCACTCCAACAACTTCTGGTGAACACCAGGTTGGCTAAGTCATTGGTTTCTCCTTGCTAGATCTCCATCTCCTTTGACGCCAGGGCAGTGACGGTGACGATGCCAGGAAACAAGGAGATCAAGTTCCCCAACCGGCTCGGGATGGATTCTGCACAGTTCTTCTCGGTGGCTGGAGACTTCAAGATCAAATCCGTCAAGTTTCTGAACTATTATGCTCCCTTTGCAGCTCTGAACTAGCTGGGGGAAAGAATGTGCAAATAAAGTCCCGTCTTCCAGAGTTTCTGTTGTTTGAATGCGAAATCGGGAACCATGTCCTCCAAATTACTTCACCAATTACCGTATTTTTCGCTCTATAAGACGCACCAGACCACAAGACGCACCTAGTTTTTGGAGGAAGAAAACAAGAGAAAAAAAATTCTGAATCTCAGAAGCCAGAACAGCAAGAGGGATCGCTGCCCAGTGAAAGCAGCAATCCCTCTTGCTGTTCTGGCTTCTGGGATAGTTGCTGCATTCGCTCCATAAGACGCACACACAATTCCCCTTACTTTTTTGGGGGGGAAAGTGAGTCTTATAGAGCAAAAAATACGGTAATTAACCAAGGTGTTAACTCAGGGTGCCTCTGGGCTGTCAGTGGTTGCTGGAGGGGACTGAGCTGCATACCAGTGTGGTGTAGTGGTGAAGAGCAGTAGATTTGTAACCTGGGGAACCGGGTTTGCTTCCCCGCTCCTCCACATGCATCTGCTGGGTGACCTTGGGCTAGTCCCACTTCTCTCTGAAGTCTCTCAGCCCCACTCACCTCACAGAGTGTTTGTTGTGGGGGAGGAAGGGAAAGGAGAATGCTAGCCGCTTTGAGACTCTTTTGGGTAGTGATAAAGCGGGATATAAGATCCAAACTCTTCTTCTTCTTCTTCTTCTTCTTTTGGTTTGCACACTTAAAGAGGTTTAAAGTGCTGTGCTGCCCTAGTGCAACAAATCCACCTAAACAGAAATAAATAAAGCCACAAACTTGCATTTTGGAATGTGATGACAAAATACCTCCAGGGATTTGGGTGGATGAATGACAAAGGTCGTGTAAACACCCTGCAAGAACATCAGGACAAATGATCGTAAATGAATCAAAACAAATGGCCAGCTATAATCTAACCTCTCTGTAATCAGCGTGCAAGCAAATCAGGATATATACTCAATAAATGGTTTATCTGGAGGGACCCTTAGCAGCCTCTGCCTTTTAGTCCATTTTAGTGTATTGTCTATTATACAGTGGTACCTCAGGTTAAGTACTTAATTCGTTCCGGAGGTCCGTTCTTAACCTGAAACTGTTCTTAACCTGAAGCACCACTTTAGCTAATGGGGCCTCCCGCTGCTGCTGCTGCGCCGCCGGAGCACAATTTCTGTTCTCATCCTGAAGCAAAGTACTTAACCCGAGGTAATATTTCTGGGTTAGCGGCGCCTGTAACCTGAAGCGTATGTAACCTGAGGTACAACTGTATTTACAATATAAGAGCTCAAGCTGCCCTCCCCATTCTATCCTAACAGCAGCCCTGTGAGGTAGGTCAGGCTGAGAGATGGTGACTGGTCCAAGGCTCTGAGTTTCACGGCTGAGTGGAGATTCAAACCCGGTCTCCTAGGTCCTAGTTCAGCACTCTTATTACATCACACTGAAAGAGTCAACAACTTGCAGAGATGATGATGATGATTATTTCTACCCCGCCCACCTGGCTGGGTTTCCCCAGCCACTCTGAGCGGCTTTCAACAGAACATTAAAAACAGAATAAAACTTCAAACATTAAAAACTTCCCTAAACAGATGTAGCCATACGAGGGAGCAATCCTAACTATGGGAAGCCAACGCAATTTATGCCAGTTCAGGTGAAGCTGGTGTAAAGCACGCCTGACCCAAATCTCTTCAGGAGCAATGTTCCTGCCAGCTGAGCCACTGTAAGCCCAGCAGAGGGAAAACAAGCCTTTAAAACAGAATTTAGCTCACGCTGCCCTCTTTGCTGGTGTAAGTTGCACTGGGTTGCCAGGTCACATCTATTGAGCATCTCCAGGTAAAGGTAAATGACCCCTGGACAGTTAGGTCCAGTCAAAGGTGACTATGGGGTTGCGGCGCTCATCTCGCTTTCAGGCCGAGGGAGCCAGTGTTTGTCCACAGACAGCTTTCCGGTTCATGTGGCCAGCAGGACTAAACTGCCTCTGACACAACAGGACACCGTGACGGAAACCAGAGCGCATGAAAATGCCGTTTACCTTACCGCCAGAGTGGTACCTATTTATCTACCCGCACTGGTGTGCTTTTGAACTGATAGTTGGCAGGAGCTGGGACAGAGTAACGGGAGCTCACCCTGTCTCGAGGATTCGAACTGCCAACCTTCCGATCGGCAAGCCCAAGAGACTCAGTGGTTTAGACCACAGCGCCACCTGCGTCCCTTAAAGGTGGGAATATCCCCTGCCTGACACCCCTGGAGAGCTGCTGCAGTCACTGTAGACAATACTGACAATACCAAAGGTCTGACTTGGTAGACGGCAGCTTCTCTGGGCAGCCCATGTCCCCCTTCTTTTTCACCCAACAGGCAGACACCAGTGTGGTCTGTTGCTGTGTAGTGTGTCATATTGGCAACTTCGTTCCATCGTGGCTCCTGCAACGTGCCTCTAAAGGTAAAGGGTAAAGGGACCCCTGACATTAGGTCCAGTTGTGGACGACTCTGGGGTTGCGGCGCTCATCTCGCTTTACTGGCCGAGGGAGCCGGCGTACAGCTTCCGGGTCATGTGGCCAGCATGACTAAGCCGCTTCTGGCGAACCAGAGCAGCGCATGGAAACGCCGTTTACCTTCCTGCCAGAGTGGTACCTATTTATCTACTTGCACTTTGACGTGCTTTCAAACTGCTAGGTTGGCAGGAGCAGGGACCGAGCAACGGGAGCTCACCCCATCGTGGGGATTCGAACTGCCGACCTTCTGATCAGCAAGTCCTAGGCTCTGTTGTTTAACCCACAGCACCACCAACGTGCCTCTATAGGCCTCATTAATAACTTTTGGTACATGTACAATTCTGCAGTTCAAGGTGCAAGATGATAACAGGCCAATTCTTATAATGACAGCAGCTAAGATTATCCCCCCCGGGGGACGGAAGAAGGTGTTTTGGAAAGCAACAAGAGAAACACCTGCCCACCGTCTCTTTCGAATCAGGTTCAAGGCAAATAGAAGCTGTGGGAGCACAGAGGGGGCCCTTTAAGTTGGCAGGTCTCCATTTAAAACATCTTATTAGCATCAGCGCAGATGCACTTGGGAGTAATTTGGCTGTTAACGTCTCCCAACTGTGTCTGAGCTAATGATCCCTGGGAGTCACCCACAGGCTTTGACAGTGTGAATTCACCAAGGAGGAATCTACACAAGAGATTCTTAATCATCATCATCATCATTTTTTAGTGCCTTTAAAAAATGCTGTGTGGTAATAGGTGTTTGGCTGTTGTGGCTTTCCCCAAAAGAATTATGGGACTTTACTTTGATGATGGTGTTGTTGAGAGAGTCCCTGTAACAAAGGGATCATTTCTTTCTTTCTTTTTTGAATATTTTTTATTAGAATTTTCAACATAACAGTTTATCAAAAACATATCATCCTCCTTTTCCCCCTTAGTTTTTCCCTCCCCCCTCCCACCCCCAGACTTCCCTCAGGTCCTCTCTCTGGTTTTTCAACATATGTTATTTTCTGCATATTGTAAAATTGTAAAGATCCTTAATTTATCTCTCTATATGTTACCAATACAGTGGTACCTCGGGTTACATACGCTTCAGGTTACATACGCTTCAGGTTACAGACTCCGCTAACCCAGAAATAGTGCTTCAGGTTAAGAACTTTGCTTCAGGATGAGAACAGAAATTGTGCTCCGGCGGCACGGCGGCAGCAGGAGGCCCCATTAGCTAAAGTGGTGCTTCAGGTTAAGAACAGTTTCAGGTTAAGTACGGACCTCCGGAACGAATTAAGTACTTAACCCGAGGTACCACTGTAATAAATTTGTGTGTGTTTATTCAAAACCTGCCAAGGAGTCCAGTTCACTTTGTTTTTTATTTAAGTACTTTGTAAAAGGTTCCCATTCTTCTTTAAAGTCACCGTTGTCCTTTTCACGCAGTTTATGTGTCAATTTCGCCAATTCCACATAATCCATCAGTTTCTCTTGCCACAGTTATTTGGTTGGTTGGGATTTCTTCCTTCTTCCATCCTTGTGCTAGTAAGACTCTTGCCGCCGTTGTCGCGTACATAAATATGTTCTTCAATTTCCTTGTCAGGACAAAAGGATCATTTCTACACCCAAAGAAGAAGAAAAATCTCCAAAAAAAGATTTTGTTTGGATATATTACACAGTAATTTTGCCCATGTTTTCACTGGCATCTGTAAGGTCAATCACACTTTTATTTTCTAGGCATGCATGGGGAATTCAGAGAGAGGGGAAGATATATGGCTTAAAGTCTTACAGATTAAAACAAGGTTTATTTGTCTGAAGGTTTGATTTCAGCCTCCACATAAAGTTGTAAGAACATAATAATTGCTCTGCTGCTAAAGTAGCTCACTTTCCTTCAGGCTTTACATTTGGTCCCTACAGGTGTAAGTTACATCTGCAAGGTATTTGCCAAATTCCAACAAGCACTACAACAATGTACTATACATTTAAAGCAGTATCATAGCTCTTTAAACTTCCATGGCTTCCCCCAAAGGATCCTGAGAACTGTAGTTCGTTAAGGATAATGAGAGATGCATGGAGACCCCATTCCCCTTGGAGCAACGATTCGCAGATATCCTGAGGGACTGACTGTTAAATCACACAGAGAATTGAGGCTCTGAGAGATCATTCCAGTAGCAGCTGCCCAGAGCAATCCTATATACTTATTTACCTGGGTGTAATTTACCTGGATTCAATGGGACTTAACATCTGAGTAGATGTCTGGGGTTGTTCTGTGACAGACTCAAAAACAGTGACAGACTCAAAAACATTGCTCTGACATTTTGTGGGTGGTGATGCCCTGATCTTCCATCAGCGTGGACAACAGCCAGAGATGATGGGAATTGTAGTTCAACACTTTCTCTATGTCAGGGGTCGGCAAACTTTTTCAGCAGGGGGCCAGTCCACTGTCCCTCAGACGTTGTGGGGGGCCGGACTATATTTTTGGGAGAGAAAAAAAGAACGGATTCCTATGCCCCACAAATAACCCGGAGGTGCATTTTAAATAAAAGCACACATTCTGCTCGTGTAAAAACATGCTGATTCCTGGACCATCCGGGGGCCAGATTTAGAAGGCGATTGGGCCGGATCCGGACCCCAGGCCTAGTTTGCCTACCCATGCTCTATGTCAGTGATGGCCAAACTTGGCCCTCCAGCTGTTTTGGGACTCCAATTCCCATCATAGTAGTCCCAAAACAACTGGAGGGCCAAGTTTGGCCATCACTGCTCTATGTTCATAATGCTGGGACCTGACTAAAATTATGAGTTCCTCACATGGAGTCAGGAATGCAAAGGGCATCGAATGGACCGAGAGAGACACAAGTCACGTCAATTAGCAATTTGGTTAATGATTGGAGAGACTCCAATTTCCATTGGCCAGTCTCTTCCTCACTGATTGATTGATCCTTACAGGCTTGTTCCTGATTGGCAGGAAGAAGGCCACACCTCCTCTTGGCCACTATTTAAAGCTCAGGCAGAAGAAGGAAGACTTGCTTGCTTTGGTGTTTGTCAAAAGCTGAGTCATCAAACCTTCACAATGGAGACTGTAAGTTGTCGGGAGGGAGTGGGCTATGAGAGTATGAGAGGAGTTTAGTTTGTTCTTTAAGGTTAGATAGGGTCAGTTGGTAAGCATTTTAGCTTACTGTTTAATCTTCTTAAGTACATTTGGAAGTCAGCCCGGTAGAATTGATGGAGGCTTATTTCTAAGTGGAGCTGAGAGATTGCAGCCTTAATGAGTCGGGGAACAGAGGTTGCCGGTTCTGAGTCAATAATAGGTTTCTGCAGCTCATAGTGGCATGCCCATATCTAAGGATTCTTGAATGTTGCTCTAGCAAAACCTCCTTAAAACCGTTTTCCCAAAAGCTCCGCTGCTGGACAGAATGCAAAAGGAACTAGCAATCCAATTGTGTCTGGGTCTGCGAGGTTGCAAATCCTATTGTGCTTCTGTGTACTTCTGGGTGTACGTGGAGTTAGAATTGCAGACAGTGGTAGTAGTTTCCTAGTTCGTTGTCGCATGGGTCAAGGTGGATGAACTGTTTATAGCTGCAGCAGTGCCTTCTGAATGAAGGCTAGTATTGCATAGTACTTAAGGCTCAAAGAACTACCCTGGCCCTACCGTTTAGGCCAAGTGACATTCCAGCCTCAGGCAGTTGACACTGGGCATTGTGAAAGGGTAGCAAATTCGCGGTATCTAACTTCCCGTATCTCCTTACTGCTAGAATAAGGAAAGGTTCCTGTAAATTGTTAGAGGTGGCCGGCTGTGCGTAATTTGCTTTGGGCAACAAAATATATCTTTCACGGTCATTCCTGTTTTTGCTCGGTAGAGCATGAGACTCTTAATCTCGGTCATCGGTGGGTGAAAAAATCTTGCATTGCAGGGGCTGGACTAGATGACATTCATGGTCCCTTCCAACTCTACAATTATGTTTATCCATGAGTTGATTATGAACAGAAGGAGTCAAGGCTACGGCAGTTACTCATGCCTTCAGAGTAGCTATTTGCTGATATAACGGCTGGTAATAAACTAATTTAATTATTCTGCTGTGCATGTGACCAGGCATGCCTTTAGAAATTATTCGGCGGTGCAGCTAGATATTAAATTGCTTAAAGCTCTCTGGGCTTCATTTTCTTATTGTTTTCCTGTTTAGATAATGCCTATTACTTAAATTCACTTCAAAACATAGCAAAGCAACTCTGCTGGGTTTGGGACCTTCCGGCATATTCCACAGAGTGTGGCCCTGAATCTCTGCCTGAAAGTTTTCCCTGATGATGCCACTGGGCTTATTAGGGGTTGTAAATGTTCTCTGTTGCTCTGCAAGCCATGATACTTCGTGGGAGACTTGTGGGTAAGAGGAGGCCAACCATTGTCTGGTTTGGCCTTGAGGAGGGCAGAGGCCTTGTGAGCAAAATGGAAAGGCAAACGCTTAGCTATAGCTCCTAATGATAACAGACATTCCTGAAAAAAGACGTCTTTGATTTTCTTAACCAAAAAAAGAACATTCCTGTTGGATTGGGTCAGAGAAACTCAAACAACTCGTCTTGCTCATTTACTCATTAACTAGATGCAGAGAGCCTGCAGCTGGCTTCTTGTGAAACGGAATCGAAATAGCCAAATTTTCTCACCTGTACAAACACATTTGTTAAAGCACTAATGGTTTTCTGTAATGTTGTAAACAAAAATCTGCCCTTTTCCCCCTTATGGGGTATCCAAGAGCCCATATAGAGTTCTTACGTAGGTTCCCTATTGGTCGGAGAAAGAGGCCAACCAGAGAATATTGAGAAGCAAAGCAGCTAGTAAGCTTGATCTTTATTGATCTGTTGCAACAGGGTGCTCCCCTCACAAGCAGGAGAGGAGGGACCCAGAACAATGGTGCGCAAGGCCATATAAAGACTTTTGAAATTCCCACCCTGTAGATCAAGACCACCCCCAGAAACATCATACATACATCACAGAAGGGGTGTAACCTAAGACCACCCTCCAGATACATCACAACTACATCACAAAAAAGGCGATCTAAAACAGAATTTGAATGTTGTTTTTCCCCTGTCGTTGTTTATCTCCCGTCTGGCCGGCTACTTGATTGGATTGCCTGGGGAGCCTGGCCATTCTTTCGTAATGATAAATACTTCGTTCCTGGGCCAGGTCACAGGCTCACACCCTATTCATATCTTAAATGTGCCCCCAAGACAGGATCCGTGAGGAAAGGGACAATGGGGAGGTTTCCCACTTTGACCTTGTAGAGAAGTAATTGGCTCAGTTTGGGAATCAAAATGGTTCCAGGTTGGTCTTCCTGTGCTGAGCTATGTATGTGCTTGGTTGGTACACTTATGAACATTACCATATATCTAAGACCTCAAAATTCCTATCACAGTGGCTCGCCCCACATCATAATTTTATTCTGAAGTAATGAACTCTTTGTGTGACTCCCTTGTCTGACGTGAACTACATCTGCAACCAACATAGTACCCTCCAGCTGTTGGGGGCTCCCGCTCCCATCCTCTCTGGCCATTGACCATTTTGCTGGGGTCTGATGGGAGCTGGAGTTCCAGCAAAAACTGGAGGCCGCAGGTGAGCTGTCCTGAAAATGCCTCTCTTCCAGCTAGATTCCTAGAATTGCTGGGAAACGGGGAAGGCTTGTAATTTCTTGCCCTGTGTTTGTGGGAGCATTCACAAGGAAACCAGCAATAACAGCTGTGTAACACTTTGTCTGTGATCATGTCCAGACCATAGATTTAAATCACTCATATACTTGGTTTCCCCTAAAGAATATTGGGAACTGTGGTTTAAGATTTTAACAACTCTCGGCACCCTCTACAGTTCCCAGGAATCTTTGGGAACATATGTTTTAAAGTGGTATGAGTGTTTTAAATGTATAATACAGATGTGACCTACTTCTCCGGTTGGATCTCTGGTTCCTTCTCCCTTCCCCTTCCATGCTTGTAGAATTAAGTTCCCAGGTTTCCTGGGAAGGGTGTGTGTGTGTGTTTCCTAACCTTTTAGGGAGTGTGGGCACCAGCCATAACATGGCTGTTGTGGTGGGGTTGGGATAATGCATAATAGTGCCTGTAGAATTGTGGCACAATACAAGATGGCGGTGGTGGTGCAGCATAGCGTAATGCAAAATGGCCGCCACATCTGAAAGACCAGAAACAGACGGGACCAGAACACAGCTGTCAACCTTTCCCTTTTTTAAAGGGAAATTCCCTTATTCCGAAAAGGATTCCTCGCAAGAAAAGGGAAAAGTTGACAGCTATGGACCAGAACATGATATGGACATGACCCCTCCATCAATGGAAATTTCCACTGCCCCCACTTGCTGACAGAAAGAAGCTTGTTACATGTCTCCTTCATTCGGAATAGGTGGATAATTCTGGAACCCAATGAACTGTGGGCATGTTTAAGGGTTGTGTGTTCAATAATAGAGAGGCCAAGCCAGTGGGGGGTGGGGAAAAGGAAACAATACTTCATTGATTAGGGTGCAGCTGGGCCATTTCTGGGAACTGCAAATATTTTCAGGGTGTTTCTTCCAAGAGAAACTGGAGTGGAAATGGTTCCCCTTTCCAGATAGGAAGGACCGTGGAGAAGATGTTACCTGTGTGCATTCTAATGCTCTTGTATCTGCCTTTCCCCCAGCAAATGGTTTTTTCCCACTTGTCAATCAAGCCCGGTGAATGCATCAAAGTGAAGGGGAAAGTGCCACCAGAGGCCAAGAGGTTTGTGTATTTGAAGGTGGGCTGGTCTATTTTTGTTGGTGCAAAAAACAAACAAACCACCACCACATATAGAAAGGAGAATTCCTGAATGCCAAGCTCTAAGTTTGGGGCAAGTACTCTTTGGTAAAGGAACTCTAGCAGAGATTTAAAGTCACAAAATATGCAGCAAAGCAGAGCGTGGAAATGCAGGCTGCATTTGAAATATGCCCCTCCAAAATGTCCCCTTAAAAAAATTATTTCCAAAGTGTCTCTCTTCCCCCTGCATAAGAAAAGACCACATGTTTGGTATGTTATAAATGGTTTACTTACAAACTCTCCAAAGGCCAGATTCTTGTGCTTCAGAAAAGTTGCACAGGCAGTAAAACCTAGCTTGGTTACAAAGTGGTGAAAGTGCCTAAATTATTGGTATAGGAACTCAATCATGGTTTATGAGAGCCATGCGGTTGCAGCAACCAATACGTTATTGGAATGATAAGGTAAAAGATACAGTACAACCATATATTTTTAATTGGTAATCTAACCAGCCACTGATGCTGATCACTACTAAAGGATGCTTAGCTTAACTTTCCTTAAGAATTATTGGATGCTATTTTTGTGTGCTTTTATGGGCTCCTCCAGATGAACTGTCCATTACATGTTCATCCTGCTTTTCAAAGCTTACGTGGAGCTTATACAATGCCTGCTCTTTACTGAGTGTTTGTTCTGACTGTGGAGGCAGAGCATAAATTTTTTGGGGAGGTTACATATCTTCTCATTAATCATTATCTGACTCCTCTTAGTACAAGCAAGTTAAACGGTTCCATGATCACCACCACCAGTCTGTTAAAGGACTTGAAAGATGCAGTCAAATACCTTCAGCACTGGCTTAGCATGGGTTGGCAGTGCCCGGGGCCACATGGAGGGGGTGAGAGGGAGGTAAATGGATGCAGTACGCATGCACATTCAACTGCTTAACGGCATCCGCATCACATGGGAGATGGCAGCTGCAGAGATGAGTTCTTCCTTTGTCTGGAGAGGTCACATGGAGAAGCTGTTTTCAACGGAGCCCAGTGACAGAAGCACACAACTGTATTGAAGCAGCACCGGCGGTTGAAATTTGTGCCCCGGGTAACTGCCCCCACGCTACACCACTGCCAAACAGGACTTTGCAAAGACAAAGGCTTTTGCCAAGTCACAAACCCAGGCTGGGTCAATCGGCAACAGTATCCTACTTCCAATATCACCATAACAATAGAACCGTTAGACTTTGTCTCTGCCAGCTCCTGCTAATCCACCTTGTGAGTGTTTGTCTCATGTGGTCCTCCCCTCTTTCCAGCTTTGCCCTCAACTTGTGCCACGATGATTCAGACACGATCCTCCACTTCAATCCTCGCTTTGATAGTCACGGAGACGTCAACACCATTGTGTGCAACTCAAAGACGAATGGGCAGTGGGACTCGGAGCTGCGGGAGTCACTGTTCCCCTTCCAGCAGGGAGAAGACACCAAGGTGAGCAGGAGTAGCCTCAGCACCGCCAGAACTTCAAGGAGAGGCAGTGGTCTTTCCTGGATTGGGGGGCTCCTTGGGCACTGGGGACTTCAAAAAAAGTTGGATCCTTGGTCCATCTCTCTCAGCACTGCCTTCGCTGCCTGGCATTGACTCTCCTGGTATTAAGTAGTGATTGGACATAGCAGATGACAGAGATTTCTCCAAGTAGTTCTTTATAAGTAAACTGGAACTGAACTGAACTGCAAACAGCTCAGCCGGCCTGCTTTTATAGGCAGCCGACTGTCAACATTGTAACAACAACCCAGGGTTTCCCGCCTAAATTAACTGACATGGACCTGAGTGAAAACTATATACACAATACCCCCTGGTGGCCAGGGTGAGAACTTCAATACATAACACCTGGGTTTCAGGGAGAGGCTACCTGAAGATGCTGAAAAATTGAACCCAGGTCTTCTGCATGTGATATGATTGCTCTATCCCCTGGGCTATAGCATCCTCAGAGGGGCTGTAGGAATGTAATGAATTAATTCTCTTCTGCTACTTCTGCCTTTCTGAGGGTGTTCTGAAGTGAAGTATGATCATTTGTGGTGAATCTCTCTCTCAATTTCAGCACATAATTTCTTACAATAATTTATTATTTATACCCCGCCCATCTGGCTGGGCTTCCCCAGCTACTCTGGGCGGCTTCCAACAAAAGATTAAAAATACATTAAAACATCAGTCATTAAAAACTTCCCTAAACAGGGCTTGCCTTCACATGTCTTCTAAAAGTTAGATAGTTGTTGTTCTTTGACATCTGGTGGGAGGGCGTTCCACAGGGTGGGTGCAACTACCGAGAAGACCCTCTGCCTGGTTCCCTGTAACTCTGGGAACCGCCAGAAGACCCTCGGAGCTGGACCTCGGTGTCCGGGCAGAATGATGGGGGTGGAGATGCTCCTTCAGGTATACTGGGCCGAGGCCATTTAGGGCTTTAAAGGTCAGCACCAACACTTTGAATTGTGCTCGGAAACATACTGGGAGCCAGTGTAGGTCTTTCAAGTGTTATGTGGTCTCGGCGGCCACTCCCAGTCACCAGTCTAGCTGCCGCATTCTGGATTAGTTGTAGTTTCCGGGTCACCTTCAAAGGTAGCCCCACATAGAGAGTGTTATGTACTGAAGTTCTCACCCTGGGCCAGCAGGGGGATACTGTAGATAGTTTTCACTCAGGTCCATGTCAGTTATTTTAGGCAGGAAACCCTGGGTTGTTGTTGCTACAATGTTGACAGCTGGCTGCCTATAAAAGCAAGCCGGCTGAGCTGTTTGCCGTTCAGTTTCTGTTCCAGCTTACAAAATAAAGAGCTGCTTTGGAGAAATCGCTGTGTCGTCTGCCATGTCTACCCACTATTCAACAGAGAGCATTGCAGTAGTCCAAGCGAGAGATAACCAGAGCATGCACCACTCTGGCGAGACAGTCTGTGGGCAGGTAGGGTCTCAGCCTACGTACCAGATGGAGCTGGTAAACAGCTGCCCTGGACACAGAATTGACCTGTGCCTCCATGGACAGCTGTGAGTCCAAAATGACTCCCAGGCTGCGCACCTGGTCCTTCAGGGGCACAGTTACCCCATTCAGGACCAGGGAATCTTCCACACCTGCCCGCCTCCTGTCCCCCCAAAACAGTACTTCTGTCTTGTTAGGATTAAACCTCAATCTGTTAGCCGCCATCCATCCTCCAACCGCCTCCAGGCACCCCCTGCAATGCAGGCATCTCAACACATGGTTTCCCATCCAATTTGAAACCATAGCAGACCCTGCTTAGCTTTTCAAACGTTCTAGCAATTTTATTGCTGCACCACTAGAGGGAGAGAAAGGATAGATGTGTTTTGTGTGAAAAGCATCAATTAGCTGGTTTATTTTCATTAAAATGTTAAAAAAGAGGGTTGCATCCGTGTCCTGTTTACAGTAGACCCATTGAAATGAATGAGCTCAATTTTTCCATGCCTATTGATTCAGGGAGCCTACCCTAAGTAGAACTGGCATTGGCTACAACTCTGAATTTCTCTCCCCAACCTTAACTTATACAGCCAAATGATGAAGGTCCTGTTTTTAGGTTGAACTGCCCTAACAGAACCCCCCAAACAAAATTGGTCAGGAGGTGTAATTGCAAGGGTGGTAGTTAGTTAGTTAGTTAGTTAGTTAGTTAGTTAGTTAGTTAGTTTGTTTGTTTGTTTTCCTCCCTCCATTAATCCACTCCTGTTTGGGCCATAAATCTCTTGGAAGCATCTAATTGCCTCTTTCCAAGGATCAACCCATGACCCTAACATCTTGACTCCTCTTCTTCCCAGATCTGTTTGTCCTTTGATTACGAGGCAGTGACTGTGAAGATCAACGGAGACCAGGAAGTCAAGTTCCCTAATCGGCTTGGGGCGAATTCTGCAAAAATATTCTCGGTGGAGGGAGACATTGCGATCAAAAGTGTCAAGTTTGAGTGAAGTTCAGCCATGTCTTATTTTGTATGTCTATAGAAGGAAAAACAGAAAATAAAATGTGTTGCTTGACCTTGTCTGCCTTGCCATTTTCTTGGGGATTCCTTGTTGTTGTTGTTGACAGACTTTATTTTTCACCTTAAGGAAACCAAAATAAGATACGCATCGGTAGCGCTCCGAAAAGCTGCTCATCTGGCAATTGACATTAGGTTTACAATTTAAAGAAATCCATATTTACCAGACGTGCGTGGAAAAGGTTTCTTCCAGTGTAAAGAAATGCTACTCTTAAGATTATAGTCCATTTCAACTTTGAGTTCAGCGGGGGGGCGGGAATCTAAATTTTGCCTTGTTGCTGTAGCCCCACTTAATATGATCCTCCTTTCTCTTTCTCTTCCTCCCCCTCCCCCAAGACACAGTCATGTGAAAGGAAGGAATCCTGCAGTTTGTAGTCTTTACATCAAGAGTAAGTATGTGCCTTACTCTACAGGCAGATCAATGTATAGGCAGAAGAGCACAGCCAAGAAACATTCAGGCAGTCTGAAATTACTCAGCAAAAAATGTGTAGAATGGCCCAAAGCAATTGAAATTGACAAGTCCTTGGCACTCAAATCACAAGCCCTATACTTCCCCGCTTATCCGTTTTGTTCAACTGCTACTTCACTCAAGGTGCTGCTGCTTTCGAACAGCCGGTGACATCTGCATTGCTACAGATAGTGCTGCTACTTCTGCAACACAGAGATAAACACTAAGAGTAAGAAAACCCTCTGCCCTCTTGTTTTGAACAATTAAATGAGAAGGGGGCCAAGTACTATTCCACATTAACTCGATGCCATCCAAACACAGTGCGTTTCCCAGGTAAATATTTCTATCACGATCCCACGCTTAACCTTAGCTTAGTTTCCTTTTGGGGAAAATGTACAGAAAGCTCGCCCATTAAGTAGGTGGCCGGCCTTTCGACTATAGGAACACTGTGGACAGACGAAGAGGTGGTTGTTTTTCTTTCACTGCCTTTCGAATTTGATAGACAAATTTCAAGACTTCTGCTGGGACCCACTATTTGCATTTCCCATACCTGTGACAGTTCATCAGAACATGGATTCCTTTAACTGGAGTGCAAATTAACATTGCCAACCATAATACTTATCTTTTGCACTACCAATGTGAAGGCCAGGGTTGGGGGGAGGGACATGTGTTCCCCCAATTTTTCCATTTTTTTCTGGGTCTATACCATGTTCCCTTTTAACAGGACTTCTTTGCAGGATCCTTTCTTAAAGGCAGGCTCTTTAAACACCACATGTGAGAACGCACCCAATTATATACTTTGAGGCTTGCAGGGGGGGGCGCACAACTGACCTTTGGCCAAAAATATCAATTTTAAATAAATGATTCTTTTAAAAATAATAATTAATGAAGTTTCAGCTGAACTCTGGGGGCAGGAGCATTCCACATTTCCCTGGCAGGTCAGTCCAAGCATCAGTGGAAAATAATATATTAAACTTAAGTTTCATAATTACCATATATTTTCTAGTACTTTGCTTTTTTTTTTAAAAAAGCTTGACTTGGGTTCTTAGAATTCCTGCATCATGTAATTTAGGATAGCCTTAATTTCTTTAAACTAAAAGGGACAGTTTTGCCAGACGTCCTTATACTCTCCAAACTGAAATTCATCCTTTGGTCCTGCTACAGCAGCAATGAGTCAACTGCTAATTTAAGACTTTCTGAGGGGAAAGAAAATGGCTTCAGTCCTGCATACAGTTCAGAAGCTGCTTCAGTCCTGTTGACTTTGAACAGCCTAATGACATACAGGACTGTAGCTATGATCTTCCATAGTCATATCAGCCTAATCCTCATTATTTGCAAAGATAACTTGATTCAAACTTCAGAAGACAACATGGCATGGAAGCAATCGAGCAGTTACTACTACTCTGGCTTTGTCCCAACAGCATCTTTCTATCTTCAGTTTTAAGAAGGTTTGGGGAACAGCATTAGGACAGTTCACCCTGGGAGAGGAGAGGAGAGGCAAGGAAACTAGGAAAGATGAGGGCCACTCCATGGGTTGACCAAGGCTACTCAAGGAATGAGGAAAGAGAACCAGGAGCCGTTTGATTGGTGTGAGACCTAGTTGGTGAGGGGGGCTTTGAAAAATAGGAAGCTCAAAATCAGTTACAAGGGAGCCAGGTGGGATGAGACTGGCCGTATGTATCTGCAACGTAGTAGCTGCTGAAGTTTGCATCACTGGTATATGGAGCTGGCTGGTAATAGCAGGTGACATTGGTGGCATTGGGGATGAGGTTTTGCTCTACCAGCACTCTGAGTGCCAGAAGCGAGATGAGGTTCAGTATCTGCCTTCGCTCATGTCCCATGAGGCACACCGTACTCTCGTTGACTACTTCGCGCAAGGTCATCAGGTAGTCATATTTGCTTCTGTCCTCTTCGGCAAAGTGGTTCAGGAGGTATGTCTCCAACTTGCGCTTCTGTTCTAGAATGTCTGGGAAGTCTATGAAGAACCTAGAACACATGTAACGCTCTAGGGTTTTTATCTCCTCTTTGTCCATGGGCTTGAAGTCCCTCACAAGCAAATTGCTGTACTTCAAGAGCCCTCCTCCTCGGATCTCCTCAGGGTTCTTGGTGGCTATCAGCCTGTTCTTCAGGTGATCCAAGACTGCCTCAAAGTCACCATACATGCTTTCTCCAATCACAGTTGGGTGGAAATGCTCGCACATTGGGTTCTCTGAGCAATCATAGAAGAAGAGCAGAGAGTCTAGTATTATTTGAAAAGAGTCCACGCTAAATTCAAACTGCCGCCTTATACGATCCACAAACTTGAGCTCTACATTCCTGCCATGCTTGTTGAAGAGAGAGATTAGACTCCATCGGTCAATATCGGTGCACACTTTCACCAGCTTCTCAATATAGGCTTCCTTAAGGGTCATGGGGCTAATTTTTACGGTGTTGACACCTTCAGGCAAGAATTTTAAGAGGGACTGCAAAACCACATCTCTGACCAACTGGAACTCGGTCTCACTTGGGAGACATACTTGGAAGATAAGGTCTAGATCCTTGCAACCCAGTCCATTGTCTTTGACCAAGACGTGACCTGCCACGGAACCATTCAGACGGACATCATGCACCTTAATGTTTGCTTCACTTAGCCTGCGGCGAACAGTTTGGACAATATCCTTCAGAGTTATTTTCAGTCGGAAAGTTGCCTCTTCCGTGAATTGGCACCACCTCGGACAGGACCTCATGAAGACGACTGACCTGATCCCAGCTGAGCACACTGCGGGACAAGGAATCAGCATTTGGTCTGTTGTCTGCCATTGTAGATTGATCTTTTAAGTAACAAAGCACCACAGGCTCCTCTCCAAAACGCGCAGCAACAGCAGCGGCGGCCAGAGTTGTTGTTATTGTTTAGGCGTTTAGTCGTGTCCGACTCTTCGTAACCCCATGGACCAGAGCATGCCAGGCACTCCTGTCTTCCACTGCCTCCCTCAGTTTGGTCAGACTCATGTTTGTAGCTTCGAGAACACTGTCCAACCATCTCCTCCTCTGTCGTCCCCTTCTCCTTGTGCCCTGAATCTTTCCCAACCTGTCTTTTCCAGGGAGTCTTCTCTTCCCATGAGGTGGCCAAAGTATTGGAGCCTCAGCTTCAGGATCTGTCCTTCCAGTGAGCACTCAGGGCTGATTTCCTTCAGAATGGATAGGTTTGATCTTCTTGCAGTCCATGGGACTCTCCAGAGTCTCCTCCAGCACCAGAATTCAAAAGCATCAATTCTTCGGCAATCGGCCTTCTTTATGGTCCAGCTCTCAATTCCATGCATCACTACTGGGAGAACCATAGCTTTAACTATATGGACCTTTTTGGCAAGGTGATGTCTCTGCTTTTTAAGATGTTGTCTAGGTTTGTCATTGCTTGTCATTGAATTCCTATTGACATACAAATACTACATTCTGGGAGGCAAACAGATACCAGCCAATGACAAATGCGAACTTGGATTAAAGTTAGATTGTTTCTGATTTGAATTCTAGGTTTTCTCCTTGGCTAAGGTGTGAATGCATGCACGATTTCATTATGTTCCATGAGATTTATCTAGAACCCATGTTTCATTGAACTTAATTTAGTGTTTTTACCCTGCTGTTCCCAGATCATCAAAAATGAAACAGTCCCAGTTCTTGGGTTTAGAATCTTAAAAAGACAACACAAAAGGAAAATGGATTGGGGGAAGGAAGTAAGCAAACTCAGACCAGTTTTTAGTTAAAATTTCTTTTAATGACCAGCTGGGATGGAAGCTGTTCAAGGAGAGCAGGAGCCAAAAGTTCTTGTTTTCTCTTCTCTTACCTCCTGACAGGTTATCATTTCAGGTGACTTCAGTAAATAAGCATTTAATAGAATGTATAGAAATGCAATAATTCTGCCAGTGAAGTTGTGAAGCAAAAGCACTAAGCTCTTTCAAAGTGTGGCACAACCCTCTGGCTGTGTACACACACCATATGCTTAAAGGACCCTCCCCCAAAATGCTGGGAACTCTAGTTTTAAGGATGCTGAGCTTTGTATCACTCTGAGGCGTAAACCACAGCTCCCATGATCTTACAGTGTGTGTGAAAAGTAGGAATGCCTCCCTGGCCTTATGTATTTGAGCTGCTTGGTGACAGCAATCTGGTCCCTTGGTGCCTTAAAAGAATTGAAATTGAAATACTTTATTGTCACTTGTACAACTTGTATACAGTGAGATTACACGAGCACCCAGTGTAATACAATGAATGCAGTACAGTCGTACCTTGGAAGTCGAATGGAATCCGTTCCGGAAGTCCATTCAACTTCCAAAACGTTCAGAAAGCAAAGCAAGGCTTCTGATTGGCTGAAGGAAACTCCTGCAGCCAATCGGAAGCCCCGCTGGACGTTCGGCTTCCAAAAGAATGTTCAAAAACTGGAACACTCACTCCTGGGTTTGCGGCATTTTGGAGCTAGAACGTTTGAGAACTAAGCTGTTTGAAAACCAAGGTATGGCAGTACTTGAAAGAAATGAGTTCAGATCTTTCCTTCAGCATAATATGGTAACTGTCTCCTTACAGCTGTCTTAGTTTAAATTTTTTAAATTTTGTTTCAACTATGGTAGACCAACCTACCTGTAACTAGTTTAACATTATGGCCAACCAAAATGTCAGAAATTGGTGAGCAAGGTTTTATTTAGCTATTTATATAAATATTTATATACAGTGGTACCTCGGGTTACATACGCTTCAGGTTACATATGCTTCAGGTTACAGACTCCGCTAACCCAGAAATAGTGCTTCAGGTTAAGAACTTTGCTTCAGGTTGAGAACAGAAATTGTGCTCCGGCGGCGGCAGCGGGAGGCCCCATTAGCTAAAGTGGTGTTTCAGGTTAAGAACAGTTTCAGGTTAAGAACGGACCTCCAGAACGAATTAAGTACTTAACAGGAGGTACCACTGTACTGCTGTATCATAAATATGTCTGTGCTTTACAGCAATGTAAAACCAGACAGTAAAATCATAAAAGGTTTTGAGTCCACCAGAACTTAGGTTTTAAGCAAAGCAAGGAAGAGGAGTGATGGAGGAAAGCTGTCTTGCTCTTGACATCTGCATCGGTCAAAAATCCATTTCCCTTTTATGCCTGACGTGCGGCTGGTCACAGAGCATTCGCAGTTCAGAATTTGCCACTCGGCCATTGGGTTTTGCTGGGGAATTTGAGATTTCAGCAGCTCAGCCTGACTCCCCAATACACCCCGAAAAAGGGACAGATCCTCTCCCCGGAGAACGAGGCTGCAGGGAAACTGAATATCAAGTCATCCGTATCGGCGTCAAAGAAATCCACGCGACCTCCTTCGTAGTCCAGGTACACCCGGATCTTCCTGGGCTCGTATCTCAAGCTCAAGAGGGTCCTCTCGGAGGATGTAAACGCCGTGAGCCGATAAGGAGACAATGGCGTCCTCAGTGAGTCTGGCAGGGCCTTGCCCAGAGCCCAGATTCCCCCGTTGGGATTGAAACTGACCTTTCCTTTCCTCACGACGGACTCTCTGGCAGCTCCCACTGCCCAGATCTCCATGTTTTCTTTCAACTCCCATTGCCTTTCAATTGGACGAGACTCTCCTTTCCTCCTGACGGACGGTTCTCGCGAAGTCCGCAGGGCCTGCGGCGTCGCCTCTTCTATTTCCACCTCCCACCAGTGTCTTCCCGAAGCGAGCCTCTCTTGGCCCAGCACAAAGGGCTCCCAGTCGAATCGCGAAGGGTTGTCAGGCAGGTCCTGGGTCCTACATCCCCATCTTACTCTCTTCAGGTCTTGGGAGAGGATGAGGTTGGCATGAGCTGTGCTGGGATCCAGAGTCACGTTCACTGTGGAGAAGAGGAAAAATAAGGAAAGAAGGATGGCTGGATTTTTTATTATTATTAAATATTTTCTTGTTTTACAGAAGTATGTGTAATGTCTCTCGTATTTTTTCCATGTAACATTTTTACATATGAGTTTCATTTGTTGAGACATTAGGAAGAAAAGGGGTGGAGGGGGGGAAGATGGGTGGGGATGGGGTCGGGTGGCGATGTTTCTATTATGCTTAATGTATGTAGAGTTTGGTGTCAGTGTTGCTTGTGCTGTTCACTTGTGTTCCATTGGTGGTGAGAGAGGTTGGGGTTGGCCTAGGGTGTGGTTGTTTGTTTGTGGTTGGCTGTGGTGATCTTTGTTTTCGTGTGTGAGTGGGGTGGGTGGGTGTTTTGGATCAGGTTAGCCATATTGATTTGTAGGCTGTTGGTGGATTTTTATTGTTGTCTTGTTGGGCTGTGTATGTGATAAAAGGGAGCCATACCGGAGTAAAGGCGTCGTCTTCTGTTTGTCCCTGTGTCAGTTTGTTTATTGGTTAATTTTTCTAGTAAGGCTGTTTCCCATACTATTTGGTACCATTGGTCCATGCTTACTCCTGACAGGTCTCTCCAGTGTCTGGTTATGGTGTTTCTGGCTGCTGAAAGTAGGTGGGTTATGAGTTCTTTGTGGTGTAAATGGGCATTGTTGTCTTGGAAGATGTTTAGAAGGGCCAATTCTGGGGTGATGTCTAATACTTGCTTATTTATTTTACATATTTCTTGTGTGGCTGTTGTCCAGAATAGTTGGATTTTGGAGCACTCCCACCACATGTGGAGGTATGTTGGATGGTGCCAGTGGAAACATAAACTTAACCCGAGAGGGACTCACAAAACTCCCTTTCCACTGGCTTCTGGTCAGGAGGCCAGCCTAACCTACCTCACAGAGGTGTTGTGGGAAATAATAATAATAATAATAATAATAATAATAATAATAATAATAAATTAAATAATTTTATTTGTACCCTGCCCTCCCTGGCTGGAGCCGTGCTCAGGGTGGCTAACATCATAAAACTAACACAGTATACCCAGTAAAACTATACACAGTATACAGTATTAAATGTGAACAACGCAAGCCACCTCGAGCTTACAAAAGTATGGGATTTCAATGCAATGAAATTTAAATGGCTGCCTGGCGCCATTTAGAGCTTTAAACACCACCAGCAAGAGCACCTTAAATTCACCAAGAACTGGACTGGCAACCGATTATTAGATTTACCTAGGTGCTCTAACATATAGCAAGCTGCAATCTTATGTTAAGAAATGCTTGTTTTGACGCAGGATTACACTGAAATGATGTTTTTTATGGGGAGCAGGTGCGATTTAACGCAAAGGCCCCCTACTTGACCTCCATCTCATGCATTTAAAGAGCCAAAAGCTCCCTTATATTTCAGTCACGGAGATCTACCTTTCTTCCGTGTTTGTGAAAGGATTCGTAGAGGCATGTTCTCCGTGAACTTTTCATGCAGGTACAACCTTGCCATCGGTTTGGTGTTGCCAGCACAATGGTGCAAAAGTTGGTGGCTTCGGCGGTGCAGAGGGGTGACTTTAGCCAGAATAAAATGTTCGCTCAGAGGTCAGTCCTTCCCATGACTGTGGTGTGGCATGAATCCTGCAAGGCAAAACGTTTAATCTGAAGGCAACGGATAATAATAATAATAATAATAATAATAATAATAATAATAATAACAACAACAACAACAACAACAACAACAACAACAACAATAATAAATTATTTATTATTTATACCCCGCCCATCTGGCTGGGTTTCCCCAGCCACTCTGGGGGCTTACAACAGACTATTAAAATACAATAGTCTATTAAACATTAAAAGCTTCCCTAAACAGGGCTGCCTTCAGATGTCTTCTAAAAGTCTGGTAGTTGTTGTTCTCTTTGACATCTGGTGGGAGGGCATTCCACAGGGCGGGTGCCACTACCGAGAAGGCCCTCTGTCTGGTTCCCTGTAACTTGGCTTCTTGCAGTGAGGGAACCCCCAGAAGGGCCTCGGAGCTGGACCTTAGTGTCCGGGCAGAACGATGGAGGTGGAGACACTCCTTCAGGTATACTGGACCGAGGCTGTTTAGGGCTTTAAAGTTCAGCACCAACACTTTGAATTGTGCTCGGAAACATACTGGGAGCCAGTGTAGGTCTTTCAGGACATGTGTTATGTGGTCTTGGTGACTGCTCCCAGTCACCAGTCTAGCTGCCACATTCTGAATTAGTTGTAGTTTCTGAGTCACCTTCAAAGGTAGCCCCACCTCCTCTTTCTCTGCCTCCCCAACCCCGAGGGAAAGGAACGGTCCCTATACAGAAATGCTGGGAGACCTTCAGCCCTTCAGATGTTCTGGGGCTCCATTTCCCATCATCCCTGAACATTGACTATGCTGGCTGGGCCTGATGGGAACTTTCTCCAATCCTGTACCTCAGGTTACAGACAGTTCAGGTTACAGATGCCACTATCCCAGAAATAGTACCTTGGGTTAAGAACTTTGCTTCAGGATGAGAACAGAAACTGCACGGCAGCAGTGGGAGGCCCCATTAGCTAAAGTGGTACCTCAATGTCACAGCAGATTGCTGTCTGGTGGCACCCTAAGGAAACTCCATAATAGGATGAGCTTTAAACTAGAGTAGGTAACCATTAAGGGACGCAGGTGGTGCTATGGGTTAAACCACAGAACCTAGGACTTGCCGATCAGAAGGTCGGCGGTTCGAATCCCCACGACGGGGTAAGCTCCCGTTACTCGATCCCTGCTCCTGCCAACCTAGCAGTTCGAAAGCATGTCAAAGTGCAAGTAGATAAATAGGTACTGCTCTGGCGGTGAAATATACTCAGAGTCACAAAGTGATTTCATGCTCTTTATTCAGCTCATAGTGGTGAGGAGGAATGAATGAATGTCCCCTCAAAGTATCTGCTTTATATACATTATTTACACAATGGGCTGCACATGACTGGCTAATTCCAGAATTCTACTGTAAGCCAATCAGGTTGTGGATTCACTTCTATCTGGAGCATGATTGGGTAGTTCCTGCCAACCAATCATACTGCTGCATTGTTCTAGGACCAATGAGACTGCTGCATTCTGAATCCTATTGTTCTAGGACCAATCAGACTGCTGCCTTTTGGATCCTATTGTTCTAGGACCAATCAGACTGCTGCAGTTTGGATCCTATTCAACTCAGTACATAACAGGCGGGAAGATAAATGGCGTTTCCGTGCGCTGTTCTGGTTCGCCGGAAGCGGCTTAGTCATGCTGGCCACATGACCCGGAAGCTGTACGCCGGCTCCCTTGGCCAATAAAGCGAAATGAGCGCTGCAACCCCAGAGTTGTCCACAACTGGACCTTATGGTCAGGGGTCCCTTTACCTTTACCTAGGTAACCATTGTCCCTCAAGATTGTGGTGCTGCAAAGTAATTTTAAGAAACCCTGGACTAGGTGGTCTTAAAAGGGGTGGGGAGGACTGTTCTGTGGCCATATAAATTAGTGAGGAAAAACACAATCAGAACTTCATTTTGCCCCCCTCTCCCCCCACCCCCGGCAAGAACTGACATTCCATAATATACAGCTGCTCCTCTATTTCTAATAGGTTAGCACAGGGCTTCCTAAACTGTGGTATGTGGACTTCATTCGGGTGGTCCATGGCATCTCTACATTACGTGTTCATCTTGATTATTAACTGCACGTTCAATTGCTTATTTTATTTCTTGCCTCACATTTTTGTTATTTTACAGTTTTTTTTAATTCTACGGAATGCAAACGGTGATGAAGCAAAATGCAATGTAACAAATGAAAGAAGCTGTAAAAATACAGTGAAAAACCTAGCACAGTGCAAATTACAATCATAGCTGTCAACTTTCAGATTTGAAAATAAGGGATCAGCAGCCTCACCTGTCCCAGGGACAGTCTACGGGATATCTAACAATCCGGGATAGCAGCGGGAAGTGGCGCTGGAATAAGGGAATTTCCCGCATAAAAGGGAAGGTTGACAGCTATGATTACAATAGCTACAACAGGCAAAATAATTAAAATAATCCAATGGTCTGCTAAGACCACCAGCAATTTTCAAGTAGTCTATGGGAGTGAGGAGGAAGTGTGAGAATCACTGGTTTTTTGGGGGGACGGACAAAAAACTATAAAAAGTACTGCTTCCCAGCATAAATCCCAAAACTGCTTTTTTATTTTTTTTAAAAAATGCCAGTCTCAGCAAATATAACCCATTAATGGGAATTTATAAATGTTCTAAATTCCACTGTGCTTTTCTATTCTGCAAAGTTTTAATATTCTTGAGGTTTTCCGTTTATATGGTGCTATTTCATAGAATCATAGAGTTGGAAGAGACCACAAGGGCCATCGAGTCCAACCCCCTGCCAAGCAGGAAACACCATCAGAGCACTCCTGACATATGGTTGTCAAGCCTTTGCTTAAAGACCTCCAAAGAAGGAGACTCCACCACACTCCTTGGCAGCAAATTCCACTGTCGAACAGCTCTTACTGTCAGGAAGTTCTTCCTAATGTTTAGGTGGAATCT
Organism: Podarcis raffonei; assembly: GCF_027172205.1. NCBI lineage: Eukaryota > Metazoa > Chordata > Lepidosauria > Squamata > Lacertidae > Podarcis > Podarcis raffonei. The sequence continues at coordinate 112,941,300 of NC_070603.1, read as the reverse complement.
TCTTTCTTGTAGTTTGGATCCATTGCTCCGTGTCCGCTTCTCTGGAGCAGCAGAAAACAACCTTTCTCCCTCCTCTATATGACATCCTTTTATATATTTGAACATGGCTATTTCTTATTGCTATATTTCTATTTCTTATTGCTGTATCTGTGTTTTGTATGTTGCTTAGAAACTGTGGTACTTAAGGAGGTATATAAATTATTTTTAAAATTACATTTTTGTGGGGGTAAAAAAACAAAACAGGAACTTTTTGAAGGTGCAGAGTGTAAGCAAGTTAGCACACAATAAACAAACGAACAAATAAATAAATAGCTTTGCATCTTGCTCCTTCCTCCTTACCTTGATCCCAGACCCAGAAGTCCTCTGACTGTGAACCCTTTTTGCTTTGAGGCAGAGGATAACTCAAGACAACCGGAGGCAGCGCCGCAAAATGCACATTTGCAGTTATCGTGCACACATGCAAGGGAACTTACAAAAGCCAAGGCAGACTCAGGATAT